>NC_069388.1:30142977-30767977 GCF_027475565.1 Acinonyx jubatus | reverse complement strand
TCATGGACCGTGAGATCGTGACCTGGCTGAAGTCGGATGCTTAACCGACTGCGCCACCCAGGCGCCCCTATTTTAAAATGATTTTGACCAAAAACATCTAGCTGAAAATGAAGGCGAATATTTCTCTGATCTTGGAATGACGAGGGACTTCCTAAGCCTGAAAGTATTAGAAGCAATTGCAAAAAGATGTTAGATTTGACTTTAGAGAGATTAAAAAAATAATAATAAATCCTTTATTTCAAGTGACAGAGAGGAAAAAGCAGTCATTTATTTTTTTCTGGGGAAAATGTTTGCAACATGGCAAAGGGTTAATTAATGTCCTTAATTTGTTAAGGAGCTCTTACAAATGAATAAGAAAAAAAAGGAAGCCTACTGAAAAAGTAGACAAAAGGCACTTTACAGTTCATAAGAGAACTATAGATACATGGATCAAAGAAATCAAGATTGAAACCAGATGTCATTCTTTGCATGTCAAATTTGCAAACGTTAAAAAAAAAATCTAGGACTGGCAAATGAAGTTAACATACAGTTTTCTTCTCTTGTGCTTTCTTTGTTAGCTTGTCAGTTTTCCCAGAAGGAGTTGGGAAGGTTTCCCATTTCCTATTTCTTTACCAGGAAGGATAGGATATAACTGGCCTGTGAATTTTGTATGAGCCTGGCACCTTTTTCAAGCCTAGGTCTTTGCTTTTTTAATTTTGTCTATTCGTTTACTGTTATTCAGGCTTAAATTTTTTTTTTTCCTAAAAAAATTGTCCATTTCATTTAGATTTTGGGGTACATACATGTGCTTCCTTTGTTAAGTCCTTTAAAAAATACAAATTCCATGTAGAAGCATGAAGGGTATGTAGTGTCTTGTGTTGGCTCTTGCTTTCAGAAGATACTCGCTGTCCTGTTCCACAGGTATTTTAATTTTCATTGAAGAGGTTTTTTTCTTTTTTGAATTAGGTAGGTAGGTATTTTATCAGCTTTTTTGGCGTTTACTAAATTGACAAAATGATTTGGTTGCTTAGTTTCTGGCCTGTGAATGGTACTGGCCCCCAGGGCTATATCCTTCCTGCTTCTAAAGTATTAACATCCTTTTCTAAGGAAATGCTAAAATATAGAGATGACAGTTATACGAATATGGATGTTATTCCCCCTCCCCCAATTTTTTGGATTTTTTTTTTCTCTGTGAAATCAAAGCCTGAAAATCATAGCTTTTAGTACCTTTGCATGCCCCAATTAAGAGTGTAGAGAAGCCCTGTGAATGTTTTCTTGTGCGTTCACAGTGGCCTTTGTGGGGGACAGTCAGGTGGTGCGTCATTGAGCTCCCAAGTGACGTTTCCTCTGAGCTGCTCACAGGGCCCCGGGCTTTGATCTCAGCCTTGTAACCTTGTGTACAAAGGGCAGGTCTTCATGTCGAGTGTGGTGGCACACGAAGGGGAGGGGTGCTGGCTGGCACCAGGACAGAAGTTCAAGGATGCGCCCTGATAACTCAGTCTTGTTTCTGTTCGGCTCCTCCTGCTTAATTCCCCTTTCAAAAATATATTTGTATTTTTCCAATATTAAAACTTATGACCCAATTCTGTGTTTTGGTCTCTGATAGTCGTCCAGTGAAGTAGAAAGCCAGTCCTTCCAGACACTGGTTGTACTAATCAGCTTAAAAAATACTTTCCAAAAACAAATCTTCATGGGGTCATAGTACTTGCACTCGTCCTTCTATAATTTTTCTCTTGATTTCCAGCTAAAGTGATTTTGTTAATTGCAGCTTTGCCCTCATGGAAACTTTTTTTCTTACTTTTTTTTCTTTTATTTTTAGCGTTTTAAAGGATTTACAAAAGAAGCATACACGTGTTGGAAAATAATTATAACTTGTCAGAATTGGATAAAGCAAATTTTGAAAGTCACACAGCCTCTTTTACCCCCTATACTTCAAGGCAGTTTGATCTTTATTCTTTCCAGCCCTTTCTTATGTCCACAAATATGTTCTGTATAATTACACTTTTAATAAAAATGGGATTATACTATACATATTGTGCAACTTGCATTTCTCAAAGGACAAAATATATAATTTCAGTTTAACCGAAAATAAGCTGTTCTTTTAAAGCTTTTCTTTTGTTATTTTCTGTTATTTCCATTCTTTCTCTTCTTGACTAATCTTCATTGATGGAAGTTGCCTTTGTGCTTCCCTTCTGACTCTAAATTTTTAATAAACATAGCTTAAAATAGATTTGTGGTTATGAAGATTTTATTTTGGGCAATAAATTACCTTGTTTTTCCTCTTTGAATGCAAAATGTTTTAGCAAGAGAAAAATAACTTCTCCAT
Source organism: Acinonyx jubatus (assembly GCF_027475565.1). Lineage (NCBI taxonomy): Eukaryota > Metazoa > Chordata > Mammalia > Carnivora > Felidae > Acinonyx > Acinonyx jubatus. Next base: position 30,765,672 of record NC_069388.1, on the reverse strand, counting down.
TCATATTCTAATCCATTAAAATAAGTAGTAATTTTTTTGTTCCAAACAGCAAAAGACCAATGTTTAGTTTCTGAAATTAAAAAAATAGGATCACTGGAGGCTTATTGAAGGCTGGATGGTACAAGTCTGATGGCATTTGTGTTGCTTATCTACCTCTAGTAGATCAGTGATTGTGATGCTAACTTGCTCCAAAACAAACTGTGGAGTTGGAAGATTCACAACATTAAAAAAAAAAAAAAAAAAAATTGACTCACAGCTAATTTTTTCTCCCATCCAAGTACTAACCAGGCCCGACCCTGCTTAGCTTCTGAGATAAGATGAGATCGGGCGCGTTCAGGGTGGTATGTCCGTAGACACAGCTAACTTTTTCTAACAAAAAGAACTTGTTGGTATCTGACTAAACTGTCATCACCTGTGTGATTTTACTTAATTTAAGTTTGTTTATTTTGAGAGAGGGAGTGGGGGGAGGCAGAGAGAGGAAGCGGGAGAGAATCCCAAGCAAGCTCCACATTGTCAGCACAGAGCCTGGTGTCAGGGCTCGACATCATGAACCGCGAGATCATGAGCTGAAATCAAGAGTCGGACGCTCAACCAACTGAGCCACCCAGGCACCCTTGTATTTTTCTTTATAATGGAGGGCCAGGCTGGTGACTGGTGCCTTGCCAGCTGTTTCAGAGATAGCTCCCCAGGTCAGGTTCTGGGTTCTTTTTTATTGTGATGCCTCTGCATAGGTACAAGAGTATAAAAAACACATTCATTTAATAAACAAGAAAATGAATTATCTGTGTACCTATTGATAACCCAGCCTAAAAAGTGGAATGTGATCCAGCTTTTTTATAAGCATCCTTCCGATGTATATTAATAGGTTTGTAAGACGCTTTAAAAGAAGGTGATTTTTAAGAAATCAAATTGTCTCTTCTGTTTTCCCTATTAAAGACAGCATCAGCAGTTTATTCTAGTGGCGGCACTGAAAGCAATGTAGAGTTATAAAGGTGAGGGCTCCGTTGTCATGGGTGTAATGGGCTCTGACCCCTACTGTCATCTATCTTAGAAGCTCCAGGACCCAGACCAGGCCTTTCCCTTCTTGGGTTCTTACTTGTAAAGTGTGGACCCAGTAGTTCGGAGGGTGGTTATGAAGATAATCGCACAGGTATGATGTGTTAATCTTAAAAATAAAAGTTACTTTACCGGCAAAAATGGATATATTCTGGAATAGCCAAGACTTGCAACCTTGGACATGCAAGCTATGCCCAGCAGATAAAGGAGGAACAGGTTATTTTACAGAGAAACAAGAGGAAGGTGGGAGTTGTTTTGAAAAGTCCATTGGAGAAAAGTGGGAATCCAGGGTCATAAGGGTTTGTCATTGTCTGAGTCCCAGGGGGGTGGTTAGTTTTGTTTTTTTTTTTTTTATGGGAGATGCAGTGTACATCTTTCCCTGTTGGGGTCTGTTATTGATGATTCTTTCCTGTTGAGATTCTTCTGTTGGGGGCTGTAATTGACAGTTCTTCCTGCAATTGACATTCAGTGGTACTGGCTCCCTTTCTAGCCTCCTGACTCCACTTTATTGAGTTTCTCTTTATAAATTTTCACATTTTCCCCCTTTTGATCATGATCTTTCTTCAGAGGCATTGCTGATCAAGAGTCTTTTGTCCCTCAGTTCTAGGAAAGACCTTTCCTGGGTATAATGTCCCACACTGGGGGGAAATTATTTGGATTGGAAATCTGAGGTCACATTTGAGTAACAAGGAGGAGGAGCAGGGAGAACAATCAGGTACCTCCTACTTCTAGTCCATATTTAGCACGATTGTAAGTGTTGGAGATCATCTCTTCTTGGGTACGTTGTTAGAAAAGTTTGACAGGCAGCAAGTATGGAATCAAAAGTAACGTGACAATTCCAAATTGTGTGGTGGTTCTAAAACAGGATCCTAGATCTGAAAGTAGCCAACTAAAAATATTCATTGGCACTCATTCCAGTTTAGGGGAGAAAAGATCCCCCTCCAGAGGCAAACCCAGAGTCCTGTATGCAGATGAGGAGTCACCCGTTGAGCAGTCATGAAAGCAGAATAGTGAGAATCTGAGAATTAACCGAGTACATTTGGGAAGATACAGTGCAGGTATAAGCATGAAGCAGCAGTTGGTGGGCTTTTTGCAAAACAACAAAACTTCAAAGACATTTTAAAACAGTATTGTTATCTCAAGAAAACTGTTCTAACCAAATGTGTCAATAGTACAGTAAAACTGAAATTCAGAAACCACGAGTTTTGGAAAAGAATCCAGAGTCGGTTAACAATAGTCCAAATGAAAAAGAGAGACTTTGTATCCTGAGCCTTCTACCAGACCTGGCTTCTTGAGGAAGCTGTCTCCTCAGATGTTGTCTGCTTCAATACAGGGAAATCTTTACTTTCAGGTCATCAGATGGTGTGTAGGTCCACTCAGAGTTTGCTTTCTTTAGACATGTCCATGAATCTAAGAGTCTATTCCCTGGAGTTTGGCAGCACAAGGGTTGGTTAGCAGTACGTAAGAGGGGCCTTTCCAGTGAAGTTGAAGAGACTCTTTCTGGAGGTGTCTTTTCTAATAGATAAAATCTCCAGTTGCAAGGTGTGATGCTTTTCTTTTTTTAATTTTGATTATAAAAATTATAATTTTTTTAGATTATAAAAAATTTATATTATAAAAATTATAAATAATTATTTATTTATTTATTTTGAGAGAGAATGTGAGCAAGGGAGGGGCAGAGAGGGAGGAAGAGAGGGAGAATCCCAAGCAGGCTCCCCACTGGCAGCACAGAGCCTGATGTGGGGATCTAACTCACAAACTGTGAGATCATCACCTGAGCTGAGACCAAGATTCGAATGCCTAACTGAGCCACCCAGGCATTAAGGTGTGATACTTGTCTTCATCTCTCAAGAGTGCATGGTGAAATTGCTCTGTCAATCTTCTGGTTATTTTTAGTAGGAGCAGTTAGGCCTTTACAATATTGAAGTATATCTTTTTTTTGTGTGTGTTTATTTTTGAGAGAGAGAGAAAGAGAGAGAGAGAGAGAGAGAGAGAGAGAGAGAGTGCAAGGGAGGGAAGGAGGGAGGGAGACACAGAATCCGAAGCAGGATCCAGGCTCTGAGCTGACAGGCTCTGAGCTGTCAGCTCAGAGCCAGACACAGGGCTTGAACTCACAAACTGTAAGATCATGACTTGAGCCAAAGTCGGACACTAAACTGACTGAGCCACCCAGGCGTCCCCGAAGTGTATCTTTATTAATTGTGGGTCAAAGGAGTCAGGGGCCAAGTGCATTGGACCTTCTCTGACTATCTCAAAGGGTAAAAGTCTGTGAGTTCCAAAGGGGTGAATCTGAGTTAAGAACGGCCAGTGGGAATGCTTTAGGCCAGATGATATGGGAGGTCTCTATAAATTTTGCGGATTGAGTCTTAATAGTGTCCTTAGTGCATTTGACCAACCTGAGGATTGAGAATGGTATCACCCAGTGAGTATTGTAAAACTGGTGAAACAGTACGGACTTATTCAAGCACCTGGTGAAATGGGTTCCTTGAGGACTATGAAGTTAAAGAGGGCTTCTCCACATTGGTATAATTTTTTCTTTAATTTTTTTTTTTTTACATTTATTTATTTTTGAGAGACAGAGCGCGAGTGGGGGAGGGGCAGAGAGAGAAGACACAGAATCCGAAGCAGGCTCCAGGCGCTGAGCAAGCTGTCAGCATAGAGCCTGATGGAGAGCTTGAACCCATGGAACATGAGATCATGACCTGAGCCGAAGTCGGACACTCAACCGACTGAGCTACCTAGGTGTCCCGTTGTAATTTTTTTCTAGCAAAATTTTATCTACACAAGTAGCAGTGGTCTGTCTACAAGAGAGCTTTGGTCCAGTGAGAAGACCTACAAACCATTACTAAAACGTACTTAAATCTATGAGATGGGGGTAGCCGTATGCAATACATTTACCAAAACTTGAATGGCCCCTTAGGTAATTTAAAATGAGCAGTGTGAGCACTTTTTTCTGCGTTGTGTTTTGGATGCATGGGACAAGTGGGGTAGACACTTTTTGTAGCTTTATTTCCCCACCAGTATTGGTCCATGAATTCGGCCAGATTATTTGGTCTAACCCACAGTTCTTTTTATCAAACCAACAGTGATTAGGTTCCCAGTATTTTTCCTTTTCTGGAGCCAGTTACTGGGCGTTTCTGGTCAGTTTTTCAAAATCTTCATTTGGGAGAATATCCCTTTGGACTGTGACAGAGGTTTGGCTCTTGATTGCTTTGAGAGCAGTGCTTTGGTGGAAATATCAGCGAGGTGTTTTCCTTTGGCCTCCAGAGAGTGGAGTCTAGAATGCTGAGGAACTTTAATAAAAGAGTATCTGGCCAAAGTGTGGCATTTGATAAAATTTGGACATAGGAACCATTTAAAATTTTATCCCCATTGGAGGTGAGAGCACCTCATTGTTGGGTACCATTCCAGAGTCCTGAGCTACCTCAAAGGTATATCAGCTATGGGTATAAATGTTTGTGGTTTTACCTTTGGCCAAGGTACAAGTATAGAACTTGGCCTGTTGGGCTGAGATAGAGAAAGGTAAAAGTGCTGCCTCGGTGGCTTCAAAAGGAGTCATTCCCAGCACAGGATTTGCCATTTTCATCCTTTAAGAACCATCGGGACACCATGAAAAATCTGCATCGGTTAGAGGAGGTTCCTATAAACAGTCACAGGGAGTCAAGAGGTGATCTGTCCGTCTGAAGCAGTTGTGAGTGGTCTCTGCCAGGGAGGAGGGAGAATAGCAGGGTTAAGGTTCTTGCAGTGAGGAGGAGTTATATGAGGAACAGTTAGGGGGATCTCCTGGGTGAGTGCAGTGGTGAGGATTTAGGGGGGCTTCTCTGTACGCGGCACAAGTGTGCTTAGAGGGAGGCCTGTGACCCTTCACAGGCCTTAACTAGAAGGGCAGTGGCAGGAATGGCCCTGAGGCAAGGAGGGAGATCCCTGGCCATGGGCTGCTCCAGTGCTTGGTTCTAAGACCCCAAGGGTCAGTGATGGTCCCCCATGTTTTTGGGCAAGTACTCCAAGGGCATTTTCTTCCCTCTCACAAACAATGAGAAAAGGGGAGTTGATAATTAGGATCTCTGAGGGCAAGAGGCTTTATTAGACTTTCCTTTATGAAGTCTCCGAAGCTAGGTCTTCTCATTCTTTCCAAATGACGCAGTCAGGTTTGTCAGTTTTTAGTAAAGCCTATAGAGCTTGAGCTGTAAGAGAGAAGTTTGGAATCCCAATTTCGACAGTAGACAGCCAGTCCAAGAAAACTTTGTAATTGGCATTTAGTTGTAGGTTTTGGGAAGTTCAGGATGCCACGAAAGCTACCTGGATCTAAGTGTAGGCCTTGTTCTGAAATCAGGTGCCCTCAGATGAACTTTAGCTTGAGCAAACTGCACTTTTTCTTTAAAGACTTTGTCCTTTTAAGGCCAAAAGTTTTAACAGGTGAATGCTGTCTCCTGTGAAGAGGTTTGAGAAAGGGAGCAGAGAAGCAAATCATCTACATGTTGTAACCAACCAGAGCCTGCAGAAGATTTTATATCTTCCAAATCAGCTTTTAAGGTTTGTAAAAAGTTAAGAAGGACTCTCTCTGTAACTCTGGAGCATTACTGTCCAGGTATAGTACTGTTCTTCCCAAATGAAAGCAAAAAGATAATGGTTATCCCTGTCAACTGGATAGTAAAAGTGCACTGTATAGAACAATTATAGTGAAAACTTTGCTTTCAGTGGGGATGGATGTCAGTGTGTGGGGGTTAGGAACAATGGGGTGCCAAGGGAGAGTGTTATTTATTGCTCTGAGGTCCTGGACTAACCTCCATCCTTAGCCACTGGGTCTTCTGACAGATAAAATGGGGGTATCACAGGGACTAGTGCAGGGGATAAAAAGGCCCTGAGTCTCTGGTCTCCTATTATGGGCTTGATGTCTTAAAGGGCTTTTTTACTTATAGGGTATTAGCTCTGGGGAGAGGTGTTGAAGGATCTGTTTGAATCTTGATGGGAGGTGCACTGTGAATTCTGCCAGTATCAGTTGGGGAATCTGCCCATAAAGAGGATGGTAGCTGATCTAATAGGGATAAATGATCAGTGTCCCCAGACTCTATTATAGTGCCATCAGGGATGTTGAAGGGTCAATTAATTCATGTGGTTGGTGGTTTTGATTCTATAATTATTTCTTTTTTCTGGGAGAAATTCTGGCATGATACTTTCCTAAGAAATCTTGGCCCAGTAAATGAATGGGGTAGAGAAACTTGAGGTGAAGATGGGAATCTCAACAGGCCTAAACAAATGGGAGCAGGTGCAGAGACAGGAACCTGTTGAGGTTTATGAGAGACCCCCTCTATTTGAATTGTTTTCATGCTCTGAGACAGGACCTGCTTTATAGGAGTGGTGTTGAGCCCCGAGAATGCAGCTCTGGGGTCACCAAGACAAAGAGATTCATTCTCAGTCGGGAGAGTATTTTTTCCAAGCCAGTTAATGGGGAGAAGTGGGAAGAGCCCTTGTAGGTCCTCAGAGTCCCATCACTGGGAATTAGGAGGACAGTGGAAAGGCTGGCTAGAGGGCTGAAGGCTTCTGGAATGCTTATGTTTGTAACAGTCTTTTTTTTTTTTTTCTAGTGCCCTGGCCCTTTGCAGTGATAGCAGAAAGCCAGGGGGTTTTGTTCTGTTTAGGGACCTTCATTTGCCAGAGTCGAAAACTGAGAATATTAGTGGTCTTTCTTTGAGGTGACTCCTCTAGCATGTGGGTGAGCTGGTTTGCCGAGCTAGCTAATTCTGGAGTGGGCACAGTTTCCCATTCCATGCTGGTCCTTTAACCAGAAGATCCTGGTTCAGCCTGTTAGTAAATGCAGTTAATGCTACCCATTTGGATTCAGCCTCTAAAGGAAGACCAGAATCTTTTTGAAAGATCATTTGGAGTTGATTATAATGGTCGTGAACAGGTTGATCGGGCTTTTTTGTGAAGCCTGAATTTTGTTCCAGTCAACAGTCTTAGGAAATCTACTGTAATTGCTCAATGGAGATTTCCAGCGAGTGTTCTAGCATCTTGCCAAAAGTTAGGGTTAATTCTCTGAATCCTTTAGGCTGTTCTTATGGGATTAGTTTCATCCCGTGTTAGGCCTGGTCCTCACCAACAAGCACATGGGCTGACTGATACAGATCTGAGAAGGCAGGGTGGTAAGTTGGAGTAACTATGTTAAATTCTCCAGCAAACGTGGGTCCTGAGTCACTTTCGGAAACTCTTCAACTCTGGCTCGCAGTTTGGCCTTGGTCCAGGGAACATAAGAAGTTTGGGGTTTTTTCAGATCCAGAAGACTTAATTTTAAAGGAGCAGTTTTCTTAGATTCAGGAAAGAAGGGAGTGGGGAGAGGTTCAGAGAAAAAAGTTAAGTGAAGGTGGGGACTGAACACAAGACAGCTGCTGTACATCCTGAGACCTAGAAGACAGGAAGGGAAGAGGCCTCAGGAGCCCTTTCTTTTGTTTGTCTCTATTAATCTAGAAATTGTATTTTGCAGAGAGGCAATTTTAGATTCCTTATAGCTTCAGAATTCCGAAGCTTCACAATCCCAAAGTAGGCATCCCATTCAGTTTTGACAATTTTAGAGCCATGGCTATCCAATTTACTTTTTTTTTTTTTTAATGTTTGTTTATTTTTGAGAAAGAGACACACACAGTGTGTGAGCAGGGGAGGGTCAGAGAGAGAGGGAGACACAATTAGAAGTAGGCTCCAGGCTCCGGGCTATCAGCACAGAGCCCGACGCGGTGCTCAAACTCACAAACTGTGAGATCATGACCTGAGCCGAAGTCAGTCACTTAACTGACTGACTGAGCCACTCAGGCGGCGCTGTCCAATTTACTTTCGATGAAGTGTAAGTTGGGAGAGATGGCGAGTTCCCTGCAATGGTCATTGGAGTTTTAAACTACTGTGTGCGTGAAGAGGAACTGACCAGGGTGCCGGAAGAGGGGTCACCCTCAAAACATCTTGATAACTGGGATCCCACTTCTTAGCAGTTTATTTTGGTTTGTCTGTCTTTTCTAGAGCAGGAAAGAAAGATTCCTAAACGGTATGATCAATCTGGTTCTAAAAGGAATCCGAGCAAAGGCCAGCTCTGTTCCGGTAGGCACAGCCCTGTTCGTGAGAAGTTGGGCCAAGGACTAGCAGTTTTATTAGGAATGACCTAGTTCTTAAGAGGAGTCGGACCAAAGGCCAAACGAGTGTTCTTATAAAGGACCAAGCCTTAAAACAGATTCTGAATAATTCCTGGAGAGCTTAAAACACAAGAGTGGAGCTCAAAATCCAGAAGAAGAATTTTAGAGTGGGCAAGAAAGCAGTGAGCTCTGTGGGTATGGGTGCATATTTGCTCACTAGCCTTGGATTTGTTGGTGGTCTTCTGGATCCCACCAAATAATGTTAACCTTAAAAACAAGTTATTTTAGGGGCACCTGTGTGGCTCGGTCGGTTAAGCATCCGACTGTTGATCTCAGTTCAGGTCATTATCTCACGGTTCGTGGGTTCAAGCCCTGTGTTGGGCTCTGCGCTGACAGCCTTGGGATTCTTTCCTTCTCTGTCTTCCCCTCCCCTGCTTTCTCTCTCTCTAAATATAAATAAATTTAAAAATAAATCTTAAAAAAAAAGTTATTTTACCAACAAAAATGGGTTTATTTGGGAGTAACCAAGAATTACAACTCCTGGGCATTAAGCTATAACAAAGCCATAGGCAAGTCCAACAAAGAAGGTTATCTTACGGAGAAGGAGAAAATTGGGAGGGGTTGTTTTGAACAAAGCCCATTGGAGGAGAATACTAATTCAGGCTAATGGTTTGCCATTGGCTGAGTTGCAAGGGTAGCCAGTTTCTTGTAGAGCTGCAGTCTATATCTTTCTCTGTCGAGGCCTGTCATTGATGATTCTTTCCTGTAGAGATTGTTCTGTTGGGGTCTGTGATGACAATTTCCTGTAATTGACCGATTGGTAGTGGCTTCCCTCTTCTAGCTTCCCTTAGTCTCTTCCCCACTCCACTTTAGTGAGGCTTCCCTTTATTAATTTTAAGAAGTGTGTAGTACAGTGCTTGGCACATATTGAATACTAGAGAAGTTTTTTTGTCTTTTTTTTGGAAATTGAGATCTTATTCTAGGGAATATGGAGTTTAAAAGGAAAAAACCCCCAACTAAGTACAAAATTGCTTTTTCCAGATACTCTAAAATACCATCTCCCAACACATTTTGTGCAAATGGAGAGCCAATTTTGAAGGGATTGAAGGTGCAGCTTGTGCTTCTGCCTGGGGATGGGCTGGGGACTCCTAGATGCTCCTTAAGAATGAGGGAGCAACAGAGCAAGTTCTAGGATTGGGCAGAGCTGAGTGAGAAGTAGATTCCATTCATGCAGAGTGCCTCCTGCTAGGTTTATTATTACTCTGTTTTTATTGATCATCTGTTTTTCTCTAGCTAGGTCTTGACTCTGACAACCGGGATCCTCCTGTGGTTTCGAGCTTGGACTTCAGCACCGGGAAATGTAGCTCAGCGGCTTGTAACGGAAAGCATATGGACAGGTTCACGTCACGGCATTTAGGTGCGTCTGAAACCTAATCTTTCTCGTTCTGCATTTCATGATGCAGTTGTGCTGACAGCCCTTTAGTGTTAGAATTCATTTGTGCTTGACCTCGCCCTTTGTACATGTCACCAAAGGTCTAAATGCAATCCTGGGAATAATTAATTGTTTGGTTAATGCTAATGATAAGGTAATGGGCTGTTGTAGGCCAAATTCCTTGTTAAGTAGATTAAAGTAGAAAATAGGCAAAGTCTTGCCATGTACAGGTAATGAAGTAAGTATTTTCTTTTTCCTTTACATGCTTTTGGCTTTTTTAAATCAGCAAACTTTTGAATACCTATTGTCTTTGAGGCTCCATGTCTGGGTCACAGGTCTGAACCCCGGGGGTAAAGAGACTGAAGACCTGTTCCTTCTTTTTCAAGCATTCTTCAATTTAAGTAGTGAGACTAAATAAGCACATTTACACTGCATTTCCTCCCATGCTCTCCTGCCCCAAGGCTTGATGGGTATTTTGGTTATTTAAAATTTTTTGCTATTGCAAACAATATTGCAGTGAAATTTCTTGCACCTATTTCAGGGACAATACCCATAAGTAAATTTTTAACAGTAAAATTGTTGAGTACAGTGCTTATGAATTTTACTTTTTTAATTTTGACAAATTGTCCCGTAGGGAAGCTACAAGAATTTATACGCCTAATAAACATTCTTGCAAACAGGTTGTCTTGTCAAAACTAAATGTATTCAGTATGGTGGGTATAGAAAGTTATGTCAGTGGTACTTTTATTTACTATTAATTTACAAACAGTGACATTCAGTATTTAGGTATACATTTATAAGAGCTTCTATAAATGCTGAAAGGGTATCATTTCTTTTTAAAAAAAATTTATTTTCATTTTCTAATAGAAAGTCCATACTTGCTCTTAAAAAAAAAGGGAAATTCCAAGAATTTAGGAAGAGCCTTGGTCTCACCACCTAATGACACCACCGTGAACATTTGTGGAGTTCTTCCACTTTTTGTTTTCTATGTGAAGTTGTTTGTTTTTTTTCTTTTTTTCTTTTTTTAATGTTTATTTTTGAGAGAGAGAGAGAGAGCGAGCAAGCGGGGAGGGGCAGAGAGAGAGGGAGACACAGAATCCAAAGCAGGCTCCAGGCTCTGAGCCATTAGCACAGAGCCTGACTTGGGGCTCGAATTCACAAACTGTGAGATCATGACCTGAGCTGAAGTCGGATGCTTAACCAGCTGAGCCACTCAGGGGCCCCAAGTTGTTGTCTTAAGCTGTCATCAAATTGTATGTAATACGTTTTTTTTTTTTTCGATTTATATTTATTTAAATCCAAGTTAGTTAACATATAGTGTAATAATGGTTTCAGGAATAGAATTTAGTGATTTGTCACTTACATATAACACCCAGTGCTCATCCCAGCAAGTGCCCTCCTTAAGGCCCATTGCCCGTTTAGCCCATCCCCCTCACCTAACACCCCTCCAGTAACCCTGTTTGTTGTCTGTATTTAAGAATCTCTTAGGGTTAGCCTCCCTCTCTGTTCTTATCTTATGTTTCCTTCCCTTCCCCTATGTTCATCTGTTTTGTTTCTTAAATTCCACATATGAATGAAATCATATGATGTTTGCCTTTCTCTGACTGACTTGTTTTGCTTAGCGTAATACACTCTAGTTCCATCGGCATTGTTGCAAATGGCAAGATTTCATTCTTTTTCATCACCAAGTAGTATTCTATTGTATATATATACCACATTTTCTTTATCCATTCGTCAGTTGATGGGCATTGGGGCTCTTTCCATAGTTTGGCTATCGTTGATAGTGCTGCTATAAACATTGGGGTGCATGTGCCCGTTCGAATCAGCGTTTTTGTATCCTTTGGATAAATACCTAGTAGTGCAGTTGCTGGGTTGTAGGCTAGTTTTATTTTTAATTTTTTGAGGAACCTCCTTACTGTTTTCCAGAGTGGCTGTACCAGTTTGCATTGCCAACAGTGCAAGAGGGTTCCCTTTTCTCCACATCCTTGTCAACACCTGTTGTTTCCTGAGTTGTTCATTTTAGCCATTCTGACAGGTGTGAGGTGGTATCTCATCGTGGTTTTAATTTGTATCTCCCTGATGATCAGTGATGTCGAGCATCTTCTCATGTGTCTGTTAGCCATCTGGATGTCTTCTTTGAAAAAAGTGTCTGTTCATGTTTTTTGCCCATTTCTTCACTAAATTATTTGTATTTTGGGTGTTGAGTTTGGTAAGTTCTTTTTAGATTTTGGATAGTAACCCTTTATCCTATATGTCATTTGCAAATGTCTTCTCCCATTCAGTAGGTTGCCTTCTAATTTTGTTGATTGTTTCCTTTGCTGTGCAGAAGGCTTTTATCTTTAATTTTTTTTCCACATTATTTTTGAGAGAGAGAGAAAGAGAGAGTGAGCGTGAGTAGGGGAGGGGCAGAGAGAGACACAGAATCCAAAGCAGCTCCAGGCTTTGAGCTGTCAGTACAGATCCTGAGGCGGGGCTCAAACCCACAAGCTGTGAGATCATGAACTGAGCCAAAGTTGGACGCTGAACCGACTGACCCACCCAGGTGCCTCCAGAAGCCTTTTATCTTGAAGTGCCAGTAGTTCATTATTGCTTTTGTTCTCTTGCCTCTGGAGACATGTGTAGTAAGAAATTGCTGCGGCCAAGGTCGAAGAGATTGTTGCCTGTTTTCTCCTCTAGAGTTTTGATGGTTTCCTGTCTTGCATTTAGGTCTTTCATCCATTTTGAATTTATTTTTGTGTATGGTTAAGAAAGTGGTCCAGTTTCATTCTTCTGCATGGTGCCATCCAGTTTTCTCAGCACCATTTGCTGAAGAGATTGACTTTTTTCCATTGGATACTCTTTCCTGCTTTGTTGAAGATTGGTTGGTTATATATTTGTGGGTTAATTTCTGGGTTTTCTCTTCTGTTCCATTGGTCTTTTTTTTTTTTTTTAATAATTTTTTAAAAGTTTATATGTTTTGAGAGACAGCATGAGTGAGGAGGCAGCAAGAGAGAGGAAGACAGAGAATCCCAAGCAGGTTCTGCACTGTCAGTGCAGAGCCCAATGTGGGGCTTGAACCCATGAAACTGTGAGATCATGACCTGAGCTGAACCCAAGAGTCAGACACTTAACCAGCTGAGCCACTCAGGTGCCCCTCTACATGTCTGTTTTTGTGCCAGTACCATACTGTCTTGATGATTACAGCTTTTATAGCTTGAAGTCTGGAATTGTGATGCCTCTAGTTTTGGTTTTCGTTTTCAACATTATTTTGGCTCTTTGGGGCCTTTTTATAATACTTTCTTAAAAGTAATATTTATTACCACGAGGGAGGTGAGGTGAATATCTCTGGGAATATCTGCCGAATACATGGTCTCCCAGCTCTCAGAGTTTCTGTTAACCATCTTTATATTTCTATTCACACATCTCTTTCTCTGCTCTGTGCACAGAGCTTTTTTCTCAAATCTCTCGTCTTTGGTGGGCACTTGTCAGATGTACATGCCACCCCCAGCTCAAATTTAGCATGTCCAGACCTCGTTCGTTACTTGCCTTGTTGAGCCCATTTCCTTACTTATTTAAAGGAGACAGACAATCTTGTTCTTTTTCTAGAGGTCCTCTTTGACACCCGATCTTTGATTTTTTTTTTTCTCTTTTAAATCACTCACTCTATTCGTCCCTTTTTGTCATCCCTTTTGTCATCCCAGTTGCCAAGATCCTTATACTTGGATTAACACAGTAGCTTCTTGACCTTCCATCTTGAGATTTTTCCAGTGGTGGACTCTCTCTCCTCACCTGCCCAGAAACTGATGTCTCATTAAAGCCATGTTGCATTTACATTGGACTTTTGAGACTCCTTTGACCCTGCAAGTTGTTTTCGTCCTCCACCTCCCATTGTGAGCTGTGGTTAAGCTGTTTTCATGGCCTTGAGACTTGCAGTACTCCTGCCCGCCTTGGTCTCCAAGGTGGCCTTCCACTCAGGACTTTCCTGCTGACCCCAAATCCCATTTCCACAAATTCATTTCTGACCATTTCAGGCTCTGTTGAGCTGTTTTCTCCGAGTGCTCATGCACAGTTTGGGAAGGATCTATCATGTCTCTGTGATTGACTCGTTGTCCCAATCTGTCCACTGAGATGGCAGATGGCTTCACATATAATCCATTTCCATCTCAGTGCTGAGACTTTTGGCAGTTCAGGAAACTAGCCAAATGGTTGATTTATCCTTTTCTTTTTCAGTACAGATCCTAAATATTCAGTTTACTAAACTGAGAAAAGAGAAGGTTTGCTAGTTAGTACCTTTCATCTTTGTTCTCAAGAGCATACACTTGTCTGGGCATTCATAGCCAAGAACACCAGCACTGCCCAGCGCCTGAAGCCTGCAGACCGCATACCCAGTTCTGCTTCAGGCACGTTTTAGAAGTTGATCCTCAGATGTGGAAGGACTCGGATAGAAACTGGATTAAAAACTTTCAGCCGTGAGGAGAAATCTCTGTTTTATTAGTGGGTGATTTCTGAGAGTCTCTGTCTGGTAATTTTGGTTTACAGACTGTGTGCTATTGACGTCAATGTCCCACTTTCTCGTAACTAAACATGTTATATAAAATGTTGCATTGTTTATAGTTTGATCGGTAGCAACAAGAGAATTAAATATTTACTGGGAAAAGTGGGTACTTTCAAAAACCTATGTAAACACTGATGATGATCACAGAGCTTGCATAAGAAGGTAAGGAAGGAAGATGGTTTCTATGAAACCGTTACTATGAAGGGGTTCCAAGCGCATTAGAACAGCTCTGGCCTTTTCAGTGGGCTTTGTTTTAAAATCAATGTGTTAGTGTTGGATTACTACCAGCTGTTGATAAATTGCCTAAGTCCTTTGCTGCCTTTCTGTTTGGTATGGAAAAATCTCATCAATAACTTTGTCCCATTCCTTTTAATGATAATTTTTTTTCATACATGTATTTTATTTTAGTTTTGCCATACAAAACTAGAACTTGGCAATTCAATAGTTACAAAGCCCCTCTGGATTTGAGCCCCATGGATAGATCCTGTTAGCTTTATTTAGGTTTCTTGTGCTGGTTCTGAGCTTCTAGGGGAGAGCCCCCAGGTCCCCTTATGACCTTTTAGCTCCTGCTTGTTGTTAGCATGTGGATTTCTGCTTTCACCTTTCTCACATCTGGCTCCCTCCCTCTTTCTGGTGCTGTGAGTGTGAGAAATTAGGTTATGGCACCTGCTCCCCTCCATCAGAAGGCAGGCTACAGAACTGGTGGTGGAGCATAGTACTACAGTGTTCTGATGTTTGGGCTAAGATACGCGGCCTTGCCTGTGTTGTGTGCACGTGTGCTTGTAAAATCAGTATCACAACATACTCTCTGGATGGAAGTCTGATCATGATTATCATGGTTGTGTACTCTGCAGTAACTTTTTTCTCTTTTCCTGGTATCCACTTTCTTTAGACCGGTACTGTTCGATACAATTATAATGGGAGTCCCATATGTGATTTTTCTAGTAGCTCTAGTAAACAAAGTAAAAAGACATAGGTAATATTAATTTTAGTAATAGGTTTTATAACCTAATATATTAAAAAATTATTGTTTCACATAATATAAAATTATTAGTAAGATGTGCTTTTTTTCCCCATAGTAAGTCTTTGGAGTTTGATGTGTATTTTATACTTAACAGCACATCTCAGTTGGGCTGACCACGGTTCAAGTGCTTAGTAGTCCCATGGGGCTGGTGCTCTTGGGTTGGGTGGCTCAAGGCCCACATTGTTTTTATGTACATTAAGTAGTGTTTTCAACTTTTAAGCTTTTGGATTTTTGGGTATTTCATAACATAAGCCACTTATATTCATGGGCTGTGTAATACCATATACTCATCATCAAACGATGCTTTTTTCAGCTTCCCTTTCTCATTTTTTTCCCTGTCAAATTGAGAGGTTTCCCATTGCCTGGAAAATGGTTCTGAACCGGTTCAGTTAATTTGCTTGATACGGCAGTATTTTCTAGATGTTATTTCATTTATTCCCTGGCTTGAGAAGAAAAAAAAATTTTTTTTAATGTATTTAAAATTTACATATATGTATACAGATTTTTTAAACTAGTTTTCTCTTTTACCCAAGAATCACAAATGTTTTATGGCTTATGATTTTAGATATAATATTAGCTTATGATTTTAATAAGTTAATGTTTATGTTTATATACATAAGAATATTAAATATAAATTTTGCATTATATATAAATGTAATTTTAGGTTATAATACATTGAAGTTTAGGGTCTAATGAATAGTTCTCATTTCTTTAAATTTTTAAATTTTTTAAGTTTATTTCTTTCTTTATTTTGAGAGAGAGAGAGCATGAGCAGGAGAGGGGCAGAGAGAATTTCTGCACTCACAGTGAGGAGCCCCCCTGTGGGGCTTGAACCCACCAACTGTGAGATCATGACCTGAGTGGAAATCAAGAGTTGGATGCTCAACAGACTGAGCCACCCTGGCATCCCTCTTCTTCTTTTTTTTTTTAATTAACTTCTTAATTTTAATTCCAGTGTAGTTACCATATAGTGTTAGATTAGTTTCAGGTGTATAGCATAGTGGTTCAATAATTCTGTTCATTACTCAGCGCTCCCCTATTTTAGGGTCCAGTGAATATTTCTCATTTCTTTTAAAATGAAGAATTTTACCTAGAAACACGTGAAGAAGTGCAGTACAGTACTGTCTTTAGATGACAACAGCCTTTGGAAGTAGCTGAAGAGAACACAGGGCTGTGAGGAAATACAGGAAAATCGGGAGTCCTCCACTCTGAAAGTTTGCAGAACGTTGGAGTGCCTCCCTTCTGACCACACCTTTTGGTTTCTTTAGTTACTCAGCTGCTGTCAATAAGTCCTTGGAAATGAGGGGCTAAGCATCTCGTTACAAGGATTTGAGTGCCTTAATTTCACCTAGTTTGTCTTGCCTGCATATTTATTTTAGTACTGTCCTTAGGCAGTGATTTAAGGTTTAAAAATGAAAATAGGGGTTCCTGGCTGTCTTCGTCGATAGAGCATACGATTCTTGATCTTGGGGTTGTTGAGTTCGATCACCACGTTAACTGTAGAGATTACTTTAAAAAACGAAATCTTTAAAATGATACACACACTGTAGAAAAAGCAAAAATCAAAAAAGAGCAAAAAGTCATCCTGTCATCTGGAGGTAATCACAAAATCACCAGACACTGGTGTTTTTCCTGTTTTCCATGTGTGTATGTACACGCTGTAATGGAAGTGTTCAGTGTGTTTTGTAACCCGCCTTTTCCTCCTTTCAGGGACACGCTCAACACATTATCTTTCATGTCAGTGGGTACTTCTGTTACCAAAATTTTAAGTCCCCACAATATTCTAAGAATGTATCCATAATTTAACCAACCAGTTTAGACATTAGTATTTTCCTCTCCAGTTCTGGATTGTTCTGTGTACTCTTTTAGGTGAACGTTCTCGTAATGAAAAATTGAGCCTATTTTAATTATTTTGTTAAATTCCTTATGAATAGAATTATTGGGTCAAAGGCTGTGTGTATTTTTAGAGCTTTTGATGTTGTTAAATGACCATCTAGAAATGTTAAGCCAATTATTATTCCCACCAGCAGTTAATGCAAGTGCCTGCCTATTGAAGGGATGTTAAGCAATTATTCAGTAGTGTTAAGATTTTTTGAATGATTTACAAGCAGATTCTGATTTCATGTATGCTCTTTTATATTTCCATATTTTTTATAAGAAAGCTTATACATGATTATATTCCTGTCAGCAATACAGTGAGAATCACATTAAATGAAAAAATAAAAAGCAAATTTTGACAGTATTTGGAATTCTTACAGCCAAGCAGACTACTTTAAAAAAAATTTTATTTTATTTATGTTTTTAGTTTTTTTTTTTTTTTTTTTGAGAGAGAGAGGGTGAGAGTGAGTGGAGGAGGGACAGAGGGAAGGAGTGGGGGGAGAGAATCCCAAGCAGGATGCACACTGTTAGCACAGAGCCTGTTGGGGGGCTCAGACTCACACACCAGGAGATCATGACCTGAGCTGAAATCAAGAGTTAGACTCTTAAGTGACTGAGCCGCCCAGGTGTCCCCAAGCAGACTATTTTTAAGCGTGTGTGGTTAAGGTGTTCTGAAGCCCAGTTTACCAGAGAACCAGAAGCCTTCCTGACTCGGTGGCTCTCTGGATAAATTTTAGATGTACCCTTTATTCTCTGAAGTTGTATTTTTTGTTAGCCAAAGCTTAGAAACCAAGTAGATTAAGAAAAATGTGGATTTCTCATTGAGTGAGCCCAAGAAGAGCGTACATTTGAACGACGAGGGATACTTGGTATGCATTGTGGTTGTTGCTTTGGAGGGGATGGCAAAGCAAAGTGTGTGATTTGATTTTGATTTTGAGGTGTCTGGGAAGGATTTTCTGAGGAATTGGTGATTTTACCAGAGATCTCAAATGTGAATAGGAATTCCCTGGATGTGCCCTCCTTCCAGATGGAGAGAACAGTGGACGGTGACCTCCAGCCTTCATCTTTACAAAGCCTGCCATTTTCAAGGCCACACCAGTCTGTCGCCCCGCCCTCCCCTTACCTTTGTGCCTCCGTCTACCAACTTCTCAACCGTTCCTAATGTTTCTTGAGAATGTTGCCTCCTGGCTTGCTCCTTTTCTTTCTGCTGTGTCTTCTAACATTGTCTCTGTGTTGTTGGCTCCTCCCGCCTCCAATCCAAACCTCACCCTCCCTTCACAGGATCTTTTTTGGAACTTTTATTTCCAGTTACTTCCACTTTCCTGGGCCTTGTTCTCTCCCAGATGACACGTTTGGAATCTTGAGCTCGAGAGCGTCTTCTCTGCACACATCCTGTCCTTCCCTAGGTCTCTTTCGTTCTCATCTCCTAGTTCTTGATCCTCAGGCACTGCGGTGCTCTCTGGCTTCCACTTCCCTTCCTCACCCTTTTTACCTGCTGCGGACTCCTCAGGGAGTCATGTGACTGTCCTCTTGCTGACATCTTGGTTTCCTCACTGAATTGTCTGGGTGACTTCCCAGCCTTCCTCAGTGGCACAGTCCTGCTGTTGTAACTTCTCTGTGTTTTTGTTTTGTTTTGTTTTGTTTTGTCCGTCATGCTCTGCTGGAGAGAAACCAGGTATCAGAGTGACTTTTTCTGTCACCCATGTCCAAGTTCTGGGCTCAGCCAGACCCTTGACTTTGTTGTTGTTGTTGTTCCTTATGTCATCTGTTCACTCCTCTAGTTTCATCCTCCACCTGTCCTCTCCACCATGACTTCTGCTTCTTAGTTCATTAAGAAGTCCTCAGATAAACGATCCCCTCAGCTTCCTGCCCTCCTACTTCCTCGAGTATTGAGAAATAGTAACTATCTGAATACATCTCTGCCCACTTTATTCCATTTCCAGAGGAAATGAGGCAATCCCACTGATGGTCTGTGTGGAGCTGTTGTAACAGATTCTAAGTTTTCCTGCTGTGGTCACAGGAGAACTGCTTCCTGTTCCCTGGTTTATGGAGATAGGTTTGTGTTTTCACAGAAGGTAGGGTCTCAGAAGTGGCGTGACCCTTGGAGAGGAGCAGGTTAAATGACCTCTTGAGATTATGGAGCTCAGATGTGGCCCAGTCAGGAGTCTGGAATCTCCATTGCCTCTTTAGTGGCCTTGCCTGATTGTAAATGAAAATCCCCCTAAGGGGGAGGTGGGATTGGAGGTGATGAGGACATGAGATGTGTTTGCAATTAAAGAAAAATAGATAATGGATATACACGGAACAAAATTTAAGAGGTCCTGAGGACAGTCAAGGCAATTAAGTCTCCCTCCTTGTCTGATTGCCTCTCCCTTCTCAGCAGGCAACTACTTGTACCAGTTTTTATGCGTCTGTTTTGTGTATCCTTTAAGAGTCTGCTTTTTAATTGTGAAATTTCAAATGTAAAAAAAATCAAAGAATGAACACTCATATGCCAGATACCCAGATTTAATAAATCTAAACATGCTGTTTTTGCTTTAGGCCTTCCTTCCTTTCTTCCTTCCTTTTAAAGAAAATAAAACATTTTAGATACTCTGTATTCTTTACTAGTGTCCTCTCCTTCCCTTCTCTCCCAGAGGTAACCCTGCATCGATATTTTCACTTTTGAATTACATGTTTATATACCCATAAACCCACATCACATACAGTATTGACTACATGATTTAAAACCTTAAGTAAGCGATTTCATGTGATACATGTTCTGTAGTCTGCTCATTCAGGAATGTTTTCAAGGCATGCTGACCTGAGTAGCTAGATAGAGTTCATTTGAACTGCTCTTTTTAAATTCTGTTTAAGTAGCAGAACTTAACTTTTATATTCTGTTGATATATTGGTTATGTACTGTTAAAAACAGGGTCAAGATGCTGAGAAGTGACATTGCCGGATCATAGTGCACACACCTCTTCAACCTGCTAGCTGCCACCAAATTGTTTTGCCCAGTGTTTGAACCAATTTACATTTCTGGCAAGAGAGTGGGAAAATTCCTGTTTATCCACAGTCTTCCCAACAGTTGGTATTATTAAACTCTTTTGTACTGGCCTTATCTGATGGGTGTGGGATGACCTCTCATTAGCAGGGATATGCCACATTGGTTTATCCATTCACTGGCTAAAGGTGAATGATTCCAGGTTTGGGCTATCATAAATAAAGCCATCATAAACATTTATGTGCACGTTTTGGATGGAGCAGAAGTTTACATTTATGTAATGAACAGGAGTAACATTACTGGGTCATAGGGTAAATGTGTCTTTTAACCTTATAAGGAGTGGCCAAACTTTTTCCAAAGTGGTTGTGCCATTTTATGTACTGACCAGGACGGTATGGGAGTCCCAAATGCTCTGTGTCCTGATCAGAACTTGGTGTATCGTCTCAGCAGTTTTCATGTTTGTTTTCTCCGTTCTGATAAGTATGTCCTATATTTTTTTAACCCAAATAATTAAATTGTAAAAACTGGCTATTTTAAAATGACTTAAAGTAATTGATTTTTGCCCTTCTTGCTCTTTGACCTCCCCCCCCCCCCCCCCATTCAAAATCCAAGCGTTGTGTTAGGAGAACCCAACAGTGATAAGAGGTGGTAGGGTGTAGTGGAGCATTTGCAGGCTGCTGATAGGAAATTTGGTCAGGGTAGTTTTCTTGCTGCTTTCAGCAAAGTTCTCTTAAGTTATGGACTCTTTGATTTACCGGCTGGACTTTTTAGTTTTATTTCTGGAAAATATGTATTAAAACTTTACAGTGAAGAGCGTGGAGTCCCTATTTTAATGACCTCACCCACCTACTTGTGATTTTTTCCCTCTCTCCAGGCCTTGAATAAGATTTGAGAATGCTTGTTCCATTACGAAAAACGGAAGTGCAGAAACCACAGAGGTAGGTCAACACCCTTCTTTTATAGAGCAAAACACGTGAGGCCCACTAGTTAATGACTCTCCTGCACATACGCCACTGTGCTTAGTCTGCAGTGTGGGCTTCTGGACTCCCAGTGAAGTGCTTTCTCCCGCTAATCCTTGTGTTCTGCATGGTGCTGACTAGGCCGTGCTGTGATGTGAATCTTGGGTTTGGAGGATGCAGTCTTTATAATGGATTTACTTTGAGAGCCGGAGAAACTTGATTTTACTTTCAATGCTGGAGTTCTGGCATGTGCTGTCAGTACACATTCTGAGTCATGCTTTGAGACCATGAACAAGTAGCCTTTAAATGTCAGAGAAGCCAAGCCCGTTTATTGAAGTCTTTGATAGTCAAGGTGAACAGTCAATTTACTCATCTCACCCAGATGTTTACCCTTGATCATGAAGCTACCGTTTGAAGGAAAATAACATTCATCTAGGTTTGAAATGTGTACTGATCCATTTCCTTTTGAAAATTTAGTAAGTGGGGTTAGTTCTAAAATGTGTTGTTTTGCCACATTGTGTCTGTGCCTACATTTTTTTTTTTTTTTTAAAGAGTATAGTTTTGGTAATTCTAATATAACCACATATGAAATGGAAGCTTTTTTTCTGTCACGTAACCTGGCTCCTTTTTTCTTATTGCTTCACCGTTGTTAGCATACTGACTTAGTAACATGGCTCAAGATGGTTCTTGCAGCTAGGGGGAAGGAGAGGACGTACTTCCATGCACATCCCATTGGCCAGAACATAGTCATGTGGTCACATCTAGCTGCAGGGGAAGCCGGGAGATGTTGCCTGAATTTTGTTGGTTGTGTCCCCAGCTTAAAATCAAGGGGTTTTGTAATAATAAATTGAGTGAGAGAGGACTCTTGTTGGAGACACCTGGTGGTCTCTGATACTTCTGATGAAATACAGACATTGCACATAGAACAACGCATAGTTGGAAGTAAGTTGTATATAAAGTGTTTTTTAATTCTGTTTAGGTTTCTGTATGTTTGAAATTTTCCGGAAGTTTATTGAGGCCGTTTTGTATTTTCCAATTTACTTTACCAAGTGCCAGTTGAATGTTGTAACACTAGGGGGTGCTGTAAGTCAGCGCCTTTGCTCTTCGTGTTTCCAGAATTATTTCCCCACCCCAAGTTGGCTCATTACAGAATCAGAGTAGTTTCTGTCCAGTTGATAATCCTAAACTTGCTCTGTTGTTTTACTCCATTTTTAAACATTAAAATGTCAGTATATAACATTTATTTGGAAAAGCAGAAATAACCACCCAGATAGAAGGATGTTTTCTCAAAACAGTTCAGATTTTGTCCTTAAAAGGAAAACATAAACCAGAGATTACATTAATCAAATATTTTCAAATGCATAATGATTTCTGAAGAGTTCAACATTTTTTTCAGTATTTGTTTTAAGGTTAGCCTTTTAGTTGCTTTGCATATTTTTTTGGTCCTAGATTTACTACACTTCCAGGCACTAAGATTTCAACTACTTCTGATTTGTCCCTTAATAATGGGAGGGACATAAAACTTAGAAAATCAGGGGAATGTAAAGAAGAAATACTCAGAATCCTGCTTTACAGAAATGACTAAAGTAATCGGTGTATTGCCACCTCCTTTGCTAGTAAGTATACTTGTGCATGCACGTATACGATACTTTACAAGGTGAGCAAATCATGAGTTAATGCTAGTGTTTGGCATGTTTTTTCTGTGTTCATTTTTTAAACCAATTTTATTTTTTATTTTTATTTTGAGAGGGGGGAGAGGGAGCACGTGCGCAGAAACAGAGAAGGGTCAGGGAGAGAGAGAGAGTCTTTAAGTAGGCTCCTTGCTTTCAGTGCAGAGCCTGACATGGGGCTCAATCTCACAAACCATGAGATCATGACCTGAGCCAACATCCAGAGTCAGATGCTTAGCTTAACCTACTGAGCCACCCAGGAGCCCATTCTGTGTTTATTTTGTAATGACCTACCTTTCTGAAGTATTTTATTCTAAGTTTTTAAACTCATTTTCTGAGTTATACCTGTAAATCATTACTTTGTCTTTCCACTTCTAGTATTAGAACTTTTTTTTTTAAAGTTTATTATTATGAGAGAGTGCACAAGAGCACAAGAGTTGGGAGAGGGCAGAGGGGGAGAGAGAGAATCCCAAGCAGGCTCCATGCTGTCAGCCAGAGCCCAACTGGGGGAGGGGGAGTTCCATCTCACAAACTGTGAGATTGTGACCTGAGCCAAACTCAAGAGTAGGACGCTTAACCTACTGAGCCACCCCAGCGCCTCTCCAGTGTTAGAACCTTTAAAACCTTTTTTCATATTGTAGGAATTAGGACAGCCTTCTATAGTGGAGGCTATCAGACTCCATCTGTTTCTGGCTTTAATGGGTACCACTTGGGGTTTTTCGGAGTGAGTATCACTGGCTGTTGGCATGAGATAGGGATTCTTTTGGAGGACTAGTTTTCTTCTGTGTCAAATGTGCTAAGAGTTATTTGAAAATTGATGATGAGTTTTATCCAGAGCCTTTTTGGTTTTCATTGGTCTTATAGGCTTTCTTCTTCCTACCTGTTGATGTGAGTTGTGATACTGGGTTTTTTTCCTTTTCGTTGTTAAGTTGGAGATCAAGATGGTACTAGATTTCTAAAATGGTTCACCAGTCTTTTTCTCCTTTTCCAGTGCTCTGCAGCTGAGTAACATAGGAAGTGACTGTTCCTTAGCGCTTGGAGACATTTGCCTGGGAAGCTAATTGGGCCTGTGTATTTTTGAGTGGAAGGTTTCCATCTGCTTTGGCCTTGGGAGGTGTGTTCAAGAACCTTCTTGGATGTATTTATCAAATTTATCTTTTTTTTTTTCCTATTTTCTAGCTAATTTTTCTCTAATTTCTTACGCTTTGTGTATGATATTTTATTGCTTATTCTTCCTTTTCGTAAGGGTGTGCTTACAGTTTCAGCTTCACCTTTGACCCAACAGTTATTTTGGAGAAAGGTTGAAAATTTTGAAGTTGTTAGACTTTGTTGGTTAATAATTCTTTTGATCTCTTTGGGCATTATCCTCAGGCAGTGAGGAAAAAATAAATGCTCCTTTTTGTGGGGGTTGAACTTTTCATTTGCGATGATGGTCAGTTTTCACAAATGCTCTTTAGCCAATGAAATTAGGTTCTGTTTTCTGTGGGATGCACAGTCTGGTACCTATCATATGTGCTTTATTCATTTTATTGGTCAGGTTTTCTAATTGATAAGAAAACTCACATGGAGATGCAGCCTATGCCCCTGTCCCTCCACCCTCTTGCACCCATCTTCTTGGAGACAGGTGTGTTTATGAACCTTTTTTATGTCCATGAAGTAATGTTTGGAAATAAAAATTGACATGATGCTTCATTTGTGAATTTTTTACTTTTTACCAATGTGAAGTTTGCCCCATTTATTACTTTTCCCGCATTTATTACTTCCTAGCATGATTTCATTGTGTCTGTTACTTAAAAAATCACGAGGCAGCATTACTGTTGCTTTACTTATGTGACACTTTAAGGTATATTGTTGGGTGTTGGTGTTTATTTTCTGGTGCATCTGAGAATAGGTTGAATTTAACTCATTTACAGTTTGGTTTGTGTTTTAGTCTGTAATGTTTCAAATTTTAATGTGGTTTCCTTTAAAACACACACACACACCAAGCCCCAAAAAACCCACCCCTGTTTCTCCAGTAGTTGTCGCTAAGATCTAATGGTGTTTTAAAACTCCTGCCTGTTTGCAAGATGGGGTTCAGCATTATTTTACTGCCTGTCTCCAGTCTTTATTAATGTAATCTTGCTTGATCTGCTTTATTGTTATTACATTTTTCATATCACCTACCATATGCTTAGAGAATAATTTGACATTGCATTCAGTCTTATAATTAGGTTTATCTTCATTATTTAGTTTTGCCCTGACCTTGACGGTTGGGGTTGGCATACATGATTAGCAGCCCTGTGTATTAGTGGCCTCCCTGGATTTTGCCTCTTACGTGGTTGGAATAATAAACCTCAACCTCTCAGCCTCCCCCCACCTCCTTTTTCTTAGCCTGCGCATGTCTGAGGTTGCATTTTTTGGTTTTCCTACATTAAGGGCAGCTTGTGTGGGTATAAAATTCTTTGGGGAAACCTTTTCCTCGGTTCTCTGTATTCACTTTCTATTGCCTTCTGGCATTTTCATGCTGCCTTGGAAAATCCTGGGGCTCATCTTTATCATTGCTATTAAGTAAACCAAATATTTTCTCCTTCTCTCTGGATGTTTCTACACCTTTTTCTTCCTGTAGCTAAATTATTTTGCCAGGATGTGACCAAGTATAGGTTTTTTTGTCTCTGATTTTGCATGAATTTGGTGTGCCTTTGTGATCTCTGTACTCAGATTTTTCTCAATCTCAGAGTAGTTTTTATTCTGTATCTTTTTTATATTTTCTATCCCATTGGTTCTTTATTAAAAAAGTTTTATCGAGATGGAATTCACACACGACAAAGTTCTCCCCTTTAGCACATACAGTTCAGCGGCCTCCAGTGAATCAGACTTGCATAACCATCACCTTCAAGTTTGGAACATTTTCTTCATCCCATAAAGAAATCTCAAACTCATTAACAGTCCCTCCCCATTCTTGTCCCCCATCTCCACCCCAGCCCCAGGCAGCCACTAATCTACTTTCTGTCTCTCGAGATTTGCCCTGTCTGGACATTTCATGTAAACCGGAGCCCTACAACATGACTGGCTTCTTTGTTCTCTTTAAGTCTAGTCAAGGAGCACAGGTTGTTCATGTCTTGGTTTTGCTCTTTGCTTTTGTCCCTCTGTGGTTCTCATCTGTGGACTGTTAACTGCCTTTCTGGACTTCTCCTTGTCTGCCCATGTTTCTTTAGCTTGTCCTCCACCCATTAGTTTTCTGCTACTTCCTCCAGTTTTCACTTGTGTTTGTCGCTTCTGTAACACCCCCAGCTTGTCATCTTTTGGTCCTGTTCCCCTTTTTTAAAAAAAATAACAACTGTTTTGTTTTTTTTAATTCTTCACTCTTTTGTTCCAAATTGAAATTTTCTTTTGGTTCCTGCAGTTTAACCTTTTTGAGGTGAGAATCTTCATAGAACATCCCGAGGACAGTTCTTGTGTTCAGGGTACAGGGACTGGATTATTTTTTCCGTAGGCTATCTACTGGGTCTTCTCTCCCGGTTCACTTTGGAGCGAGGGGCCTTCTGGTCTCCCTGGGCATGTCACCCCGATGCTTTGGGTGTGTCACGTGTGGCCTGTGCTCTGGGGACCTGTGGGGGTGAGTCTCCTGCTCCTGGACACTGCAAGCTCTTGGCTCCCAACCTCCTCCTCAGCTTCTACTGTGGCCTCTCCTCCAGTCAACTGGCATCTTTCTCTTGTGCCCACCGCGGACTTCCCTAAGATCGTTCATGGATGAGTCACTCTCAGGCTGCTCTCTAGGTTGTCCTGTCTCCTCTGCCTTTATCACATCTTTCAAGATGTACTCTGCTGCTGGTGGATGCCCCTTCTGCCCGGCTGCTTCTTCTCTGAGCCTGTGGTCCCTGTGTGGTGTTGGGGAGATGGAGGTGGTACTTGCCCTCTCACGGCACATCCCCAGGGGCCCAGAGGCCCACCGCCCAGGCTTCTGGCAGGCCCTGGCCTGGAGTCAGGACCGGAAAGGACAAAGTCCGAGTACGGGTGTGGCTCCTTCCGTCTTATGGGTACCAGAGGCACGTGCCTCTGTGTTTCTTCAGGCGCTTCGACTCTCCAGTGGGGCCTCTGCAGCTGGGACCTGCATAGCGGGTACCACACGCAGCCGGGCTCCAGCCTTTGGCTCTCCGTATTGCAGTTACTTGTGGCTTTTCCTATCATTGGAGTGAAGACATCATGCCTGGAAAATGTATTTTTAATCTTTGAAAGTCTTTGACCTTTGAAAACAATTGTTTTGGGGCTCCCAAGGGGGGAAATGAGAAATTACCAGGAAGCAAAATTAATCCCCCCCTTTCACGGAGCTGAAAGCAGTGTGGGTGGACTTGTTCATCTGAACAGAGTGTTTGGAAAGATAGGTTTTAATTACCCTTGTTTGTGTGGGTTTGAGAAATGTGATCCCAGCGACTGGTTGGTTTCCACAATAGAATATCCAGGTGCCACGTAGAAACCTGCTACAGACTGAGGGTAAGCGGGCCGAATTAGAAGTGTGCAGTAACCGTTTGTAACCAGGTGGTGGCTGTTGTGTAATACAGATGGATAGCATTTCTGACTAGGTGGTGTGGTTATACAATTTTGGCGAGCCTGTGTGGGTTATAAAAGCTGAAATTCCTTCGGTACCTGAAGCGTCTCAGGCTGAGCATTAGAACGGTCCTAGCCCAGCACAGATGCCAGCAGAGAGTTGGTGGGGGGGATGCTAATGAACGAATGTTTTTGTGGACAGGGTAAGATTTCCTTCTGCAGGTAAGACCATTTTTTGGTACGTGAACTCTGCTTTGGGGGAATTAGCGTCTGTGTATGTGTCTCTGTCTGCATGTGCATCTGGGGCTGCAGGGTCCATTTCCGCACGCACGCATCTGTGACCATGTGCTCCCGTCCGTGGCTGTGTGTCTGGTTTTCCGAAGATACACAACTATGTCTGCGTGTGTGTCTGTGGGCGGGTGAGGAGCCTGCGGCTCCAGCTTGCCCAGCTGTGTTACTAGAAAGTCTCCAGCCTGAGTTTCTCAGTGCCGCCTGACAATATTTAAATAACCGAACATTAGCATTTATACAACTCTTAGAAGGCAGTGACCTTCATTAAACATGTGAGAAACAGTGAACTTAGAACCCCATCTGCAACAGCTGAAATGTCAGATACGGTGTGTTTCAGGGGCTCGTTTACCTTGTCTGAGTGAGGTCCAGCCCCCAGCCATCCAAGGCTTTGTGTGCCTTTTATGTTTTCTTTTATGCAGAATTTTCGGGGTTCAAGGAAAACTAAGTACACAAACAAAAAGGAGTACAGACTAAACAAACTTCATGGAGAGCTGGAGTCTTTTATAGATGAATACATCAATTTTTTAATCCTTTAAGGTTGGGGGATTATCAAAATGTTAGGTTCAGACACTAAAAAAAAAAAAAAAGCTGTACATGTGTAGCACAGGATTCTAAGTGGTTGCAGTCTCTGTATTGAATGGATATATTTTTTTTATGAATTAGGAGGAATATGTTCCTTTGCAGAAAAAAAACTATATGACATACTCCCAGGCATGAGATGTTTATTGACGGTCAGGGAAAAGGCTCCCATTTATTGAAGGTCAGGGGAAACCTATTATTTTGATCACTGTGTACTTGGGGTTAACCTGGAGAAGAATTACAGCGTCTCAGCCCCAGGTAATTGCAGTGCAGTTTAGGCAAACCCACATTCAGTCATCAGGTAATCCATCAGTGTAGGTGAAATTTCAGAGTGCCCTTTTCCTTATCTTGGGAAAGTGTGTGAGGAGGAGACAGAAGTCTTGATTAAGTGGGGGTTGCGTGAGGAGAAGAAAGATAACTGCGGAAGAGATTTGCAGGTGTAATGGACGGTAGGAAGGAAGCAGGTGGTGGAGGGGACTGAGTAAAGGTGCCAAAGTCCAGCAAAACTAAGCAGGTGTCATGGGCAGTTAGGAAAGGAGGGAGGACGAGCTTGACCTCTGTCTGCAGGTGAGGGAAGGAAATCTGGCTTTGGCGCTGGGGGCTGGAGGAACTGATAAGAACGTTCCAGAGAGGAATGGTGTAGTCTGAAGAGTAGTTCAGAGGGAGGGCTGATAAGTACATTGAGCTTGAGGCGATGGGGTGAAGGATTGTGGGAAATGCTTCTGCTAGCACCTGAGCCTTTCCCAGTCCAGGCAGCCGTGGCAAAGCAGTTGGAGGTGACTCTGTGCCCTCCGGAGGCTTCCCCTGCAGGAGGAGAGGGAGCACGAGTCCTCAGTTGTGCTGGAAAGGGAGGGT
Source organism: Acinonyx jubatus (assembly GCF_027475565.1). NCBI lineage: Eukaryota > Metazoa > Chordata > Mammalia > Carnivora > Felidae > Acinonyx > Acinonyx jubatus. Next base: position 30,736,769 of record NC_069388.1, on the reverse strand, counting down.
GGAGCCGGGGGCTGGAGCAGCACCGAGGCGGCCACAGGGTTAGCAGGGCACAGCCATCCCTAGAAGTCACCTTAGCACTCAAGTTTGTCTTTGTACTGGGAAAGGGGTGGTGGGGGAGCTGGCAGATGGCAAAGGTCCTTTGGAGGTGTGCTGGAGGAGGAAGCTTTTTCCCATTCATGGATAGTAACTGGGAAGCTTTTCTTAGCTTCTTCCAAAACGACCTTTACACGTAACTGGGCCTCTGGTGGGTGCTCCTCTTCGGAGCCTCGTGCCGTTGGTGTCTGAGGACACTGGAGCAGCTCTCATGCTCTCAGGATTGCTGTGCCTGCCACTTGCCCTTGGCTTTTGTCCAAGGGAAAATCAGCCTCTCTGCCTCTGTTTTCTGAGTTGTGAAAGGGTGAGAATAATAGCCCTTCCGGTATTTTTGTAAGGGTTAAGTGAAATCCTGTTTGTATCTTGGATATAATAGGCAGTCAGTTAATTCTGAGCATGCTCTTATCTTGCTGTTACAATTCCGTACAAAATTAGCTTCCCAGTGGCTCCTAAAACTACCGATTAATAATTTAAGGTAGTCTTTAAATAAAAAGAAAAAAAACCCACTTGTACAAAATGATATGTTAAATCATATAGTAGAAGTAAATGCGATAAAACTTGATTTTGCTTGAGTTTTCTCAAATATACATTTATATTTTAATTCTGGCCTATATTTTAATTTACTTCATTACCTGTCCTCACCTCACTTGTCCTGGGCACAGGATTTCCCTGAGTGAATCTGGAGGGCAGGGACAAGTTTTGTTTCAGATGTATGACTTGCCTCTGGGAAAATGTTCAAGTTTTCCTTAAATATTTGAGTGCCTTTTATGTGGTGGGCACTGCATCCCTGTCCCTATCCCTGCCTGGTCAGGGAGCTAGACCAAGAAGGCATGTGCCATGGAAACATGGAAGGGGGGCAGCAAACCCAGGGATGCTTCTTGGAGGAGGAGGCTTCTTGAGCTCCGACCTGGGAACTGCAGGTCATTGTGGCCCATGTGGATGGTACCTGGGGTGGGAGAGGCATTGTTAGGATAATGAGGCTCAAGGTCTTGTCATAATTGTGTTTAAAGAAAGTTTAGGGAAGAAATTTCTGCTGGATGAGATCAACTGCAGAAGATGTCTGCTAGCTACCACATTAGGTCAGAAGAACAAGGATCCCTGATGAGTTTGTATTTTAAAGCCCCTACACCAGCAGAACATTAGCTGCTTTGACCTTTTACTGTACGCCTGACTCCCGTCTTCCCCTAACTGAGCAGTCGATGAGTCAGCGTCTTGCCCTCTGGATCCCATGACCGTCACTTTTCATGGCTCAGCCTGTGTGTAAACTGACATCAGCTTAAATCCAGTTCCCTCTCAGCCTGGATTTAAGAGCTCTCTTAGGATTTAGAGTTCAGTTTGGGTCTAGAGCCTTTTCTGTACCCTGGCCTCTCGGGCCCTGTCTCTAGAAGAGACGGAAGGGGTCTTCTGCAGGCACAGAGTGTTCTTTAACATCTTCTGTTTCATTTTAGCAGTTGGGGGTTTTCACATTATGCTTCATAAAATACTTGTTTTCGAATAGGAATGATCTTCCCTTACCCTGTGGTGTTCCAGGAAGATCTGCCATGTCTTCCCAGGGGGCCCTGCGGCCGAGGCCCCCGACTCCATTTTCAGGGGACACCCAGGTAGTCCAGCAATATTTGCCCGAAGCCTTTTCTTCCGCCTTCAGAGCAGGGTTGTCACATGGGGGCACCTCATGGGCCCCAGGGGTGTGACCTCTCAAGGACTGTTCCTCCTGGAGTTCTCAGCAGGTTTCTGACATGGAACCTGGCAGCTGACTCTGGGCTCCCCTCCGGAAATCCAGGTTTTATCCAGCTTCTTTTAAACTTCTCCTCCTGAGAGAAAAGTCGACAAACTGAGATGGTGACAGAAAGCTGTCACCAGCTCATTGCGGGGATTGGAGATTTTCTTGAGAGCAGCCATGGAGGTCGTTTGGTATAGGGCTCTGATAGATGCTGAAGAAGGGCCACTCGGAGGCTTTTGTTCTGGGCGGTCTCTTCCTATAGCAAGGAGATAGTACGACACTTTAGCAGTGTCTTCATCTTGCACCACTTGGACAAATTATTTCTATGGGTATGTTACTTGAAGCCCAGAAAATAACCTGATTTAAATTGGGTACTTGGAATATGCTTTCTATGTCACTCGGCAGGGCATTAGTGACATCAGTGACTTTTAGGCTTGTGTATGTGCGTGTGTGTTGACTGAGCCACAGTAAAGTATTTTACCTTGAAACTAGACACCCTTGTCTCATGAGATACGCTCTGAGGTTTTTTTGTTCTGCTAAATTTCATCGTCTTACAAATTCTGGCTGAGATCATGGCCCATTACTAGTGGGTACTGACTGGCAGTTTGAAAAATAAGAGCAAAAGTTCTTGGAGTGTTTCGGAAAAGGCTGCGGGAGGATCGCCCCCCCCCCCCCCGTTATACCCCATGACCGTAACTGTCATCACAAGATCAAATAATAACCACCCCTAACTGGTTCATTCGCTGCTGCCTAAAGGGAATAATAATAGCTAGGATGAATGTCAGGATTGTAAACTTTCTAAAGCAGGACCCTATGTATTAGGCAACCATTTAAGTCCTTTTATTTAATTAAAGGGAGTTGAACATCTATAAGTTGAGGATATGTGTTCCAATAATCCTTTTTTGTCTTGGATTAAAAGCATTTAGGTCAAATGTTAGCATTTAACAGAATTTAATGGAGCAGCCGCAGTTCAACTATAATCCCCTAATGATGGGATTTAAGCAGAGAGAGCCACGGATTGGCTTTTAAAATGTGCTTTATCATTGAACCTGGCCGGCTCTGAAAGCTCTTGTTTGTACCTTGGTAAGAACCAAACTACCACTTGGCAAGTTGAGGTTTTGAGTTTCTTTATCCCAAAGTTTTCCTTGTTAGTCATACTCTCAGCTGTCTGGGTAGGTTGCTGCAGAGAAAGTAGTTTTATCCCACCCCAGGTTGTCCATCAAAAGGTGGGGGTAATCTGAGGACCGCTGGCATCAGAACGTTTGTGCGTTTCTTAAAAATGTTCCCGTTGCGGGGGGGGGGGTGGGTTGCGCCTGGGTGGCTCAGTCGGCTGAGCGTCCGACTTTGGCTGAGGTCATGATCTCACTGTGAGTTCGAGTCCTCCATTGGGCTCACTGCTGTCGGCTCTAAGCCTGCTTGTGATCCTCTGTCCCCCCCCCTCTGCCCCTCCCCTGCTCGTGCTCTTTCTCCCCACCGCACCTCAAAAATATTAAAAAAAATGTTCCCAGGTCCCAATATAGGTCTACAGAATCAGAATTTGGAGGAGGGAACATTTTTTAAGTCGGTGGGATTATGGGAGTTTTAAATTGTTTTTTTTTTCCTTTGAAAATCTATTTTTACCAAAGTATAGTTCACATACAGTAAATGGATATACATACAGATGGAGCCACCAGAATCACAACCATGGTGTAGAGTATTTCTTCAGTGTTTCCTTCCTTCTGCCTATGGGAGTCCCTCCTCCCTTCCTGCAGTAGATCCCCACTGTCTGCTTCCTGTCACCGTAGATCAAGGAGTCAGGCAGCATGTCCTGGGTCCAGCTTCTTTCATTCAACATAGTGTCTGTGCATTTTCTCCACGTTTATGCATCAGTAGTTGCTTCCTTTTTATTGCTGAGTATTTTTTGTAGGGACCCACCATGGCTTGTTTATCCATTTGCCTGTCGATGGACCTTTTGGGGTCTTGAATTTGGGGCTGTTATAATGAAGACAGCTTTGAGACTTTGTCCACAGGTATTTGTGTGGAAGAAGTCTGTATTTTGAATAACCTTCCCATGCAAGTCTTAGGCATATGAACTACTGATTCTTTCTATTCTTATTCTTCTTGTATCATTTTGGAGAACTGTAAAAGTTGGATTTGGCATGCATTTATGTTTTTGATGTAGTATTCATTCAGTGCCATCTATATGGGGTAAGTGTGTAGTTGATTAATGTTTACTGAGTATCCTGTGCTCAGAGCTGGGAATATAAAGATGAATTGTACACAGGAGAATTCTGCCCTTTGGGAGGACTCTTAGTGGTTCCTTCATTCAGCCATTAAGTGCTTTGGAGTAGGTACTGCCAGATGGTGATGGGAAGACACATTTTCTTAGGTTTTGCTTCCAAGAAACACAAAGTCTTGGTTAGTAAACTCCGGGAGCAGCTCAGACTTTAAATTCTGTTTGGATAGTACCATCATACTGCCAAGTCAGGTGGCTGTGGGAAGCCACAGTAGGGAGTCGACACATTCCTGAACAGCAGAGAAATGGTCAGATTAAGTGCAAAAGAGAGGATCACTGGCTGAATAGTTGACCAAAGAAGTGCTGGTTCAATGCTGTTATTCTGCATTTGTTCATGATTATTGGTGGTTCACTTCCTGGAGAAATGGAAGCTTATTAAATAAAGATCTGAGTATTTTACTTTCCTACTTGCTCATAGCAGCATTTGCCAAATTGCTGTTTTTCTACCCTGTCAGGCTGCAGATTTATTTTGAGGTTGAAAAAGATTTTTGTTTTTAGGAGCCAGTGATGGCTTCCTACTTGCTTTAGGATAGTGATTAAAAAAAAAAAAAAAATTATTTGACAGAGAGAGAGGAAAGGGCAGAGAGAGGGAGAGAATCCCAAGCAGGCTCCACGCTCAGCACAGAGCCGGACGCGGGGCTTGATCTCACGAACTCTGTGAGATCATGACCTGACCCAAAACCAAAAGCTGGACACTTAACTCACTGAGTCACCCAGGTGCCCCATAAGTTTGGAATCATGCCATATTTGTCCTTCTGTGACTGGCTTGTTTCACTTAACATAGTCTTATGCATGCTATTTTTTTTTAAACCTGATTCTTTACGTAATATAAGGTGAACGAACATCTTTCCATGTCAGTCATTATTTCTGTGTCCTGTTTTTACTGACCACGTGGTATTTCTTTGTAGGAATATACCATAATTTTGCCATTCAATTTCCTAGTGTTGAATATTAGATTTTTCCTGATTTTTAGTTTTATTAATAATGTTAATGTGCACAATTTCATACCTAAATCTTTGCATCCTAATTAACAAATATTAAACAGTAAATATATCTATTAATGTTAGAAGTGAACATTAATAGGCCTCTTTTGATACATATAATCAAATTGCCTTTTCATTAGCAAATTTATTTTTCATTAGGAGTGTAAGTTTGTCTATTCACTGTCTTACAAATAAGGGATTAAAAACAACCCACATAGTTTAAAAAAAGTACCTCATTTTAATATACTTTCATTTGAGTTAAAAAAAATTTTTTTTAAATGTTTATTTTTGAGAGAGAGCGTGAGCGTGAGAGGGGCAGAGAGAGAGGGAGACACAGAATCTGAAGCAGGCTCCAGGCTCTGAGCTGTCAGCACAGAGCTCCATGTGGGGCTTGAACCCACGGAATGTGAGATCATGACCTGAGCTGAAGTCAGTCACTTAACTGACCAAGTCACCCAGGCATTCCCCCCCCCCCCCCAGTTTTTTTAATGTTTGTTTATTTTTGGGAAAGAGAGTGTGTATGAAAGCGGGAGGGGCAGGGAGAGGGGGAGACACAGAATCTGAAGCAGGCCTCAGGGATTTCTGTTGTCTCGTCTGTTTGTCAGTTTTTGTGAGCTCCCCTGTTTATTCCAACTTTGTGTTAGGGTTCCTGTCTAATAGAGCACATTCTTATTATTTTTTCAGATATTTGTGGCTATCCTTATTCTTCCACAGGAATTTTAGCCCCCTTTCTCTTCTTTTGCGGTATTAATTTTTATTGAATTCATATACATTATGTATATCGGAAAATGAATATTCGAATAGCACTCTTATTCCAGGGTTGAGTCTTTTTTTTCTAGTTATTTAAATCTGCTTTATGATCCCTAGTAATAGTTGACTGTTGTATAAATAAAGGTCATGCACATTTTTTGTGAAACTTAAGTATTTAATGCTATAATTGCCGTTTTTAAAAACGTAATTTATTGTCAAGTTAGCTATGTACAGTGTGCTCTTGGTTTCAGGGGTAGATTCCCGTGATTCATCACTTCCATGCTCATCCCAACAAGTGTTTTCCTCAATGCCCATCACCCATTTCCTCTCTCCCCAGCTCCCCCACCAACCCTCAGTTAATTCTCTGTATTTAAGAGTCTCTTATGGTTCGCCTCCCTCTCTGTTTGAAACTATTTTTTCCTCTATAATTGCCATTTTAAACAGGATTTGTTCATCCTGTTGTCTTCAGGGGTCGGTAAACTTTTCCATAAACATCTCAGGTTTTCTGGCCCAGATACCCTGTCACGTGTGCTTCTTCCTTGCTGTTGTTTACCACCCATGACAACGTAAAACCCACTCTTACCTGGGGGCCCTGCAAAGCCAGGCAGGGCGGTATTTTGCCAGCTTCGGAACCAGATGCTTGTTGCTGGCATTTGGGTAATGTTTGAGCCAATCAGCGCCAAAGGAGCTCTGCTCACATATTTTGTGCCTAGCTGGCTATCGGTAGATTCTCTGACTTTCCTACCTCTTGGTTGTGGTTCTCATTTGCTCCTTTCCTTTCAGACACTTCCCTCCTCTTTCTGTCAGTCGAATGATCGCAGTGATGTCCACACCCTGGCTTGTCCCTGACATCCGTGCATCCACGGTGTTACAGATGTGGTGAATGTTGGCTGTTAATCTCCTTTTCCAATTTAGTAAGAGTATTAAGCCAGACTCAGCCTTACATTATATTTAGTACCTTTATTTTTTCACAGTGTATTTATTCATTGTACAAATAGCGGGCAACCTTCAATACAGGTGCCAAATTGAGCCGCGCGAGCCAGGGATACAGGCAGTGGACGTGTGGTCTGGCTGGGCAGGCAGACGTGATCTCGCTGTATCAGCCATCCATCCTCACGCTTCCTGGATGTGTGCTTCCTGGTGAGGTGGCGAGCAGAGGAAGCACTGATGGGAGTTACCCCGATGGAAGGGGCGAGCTAAAGGGTGTTGATTTGGGCGGCACTGCCTGTACGTGAGCTTGAGGGCTCGTGAGGGACCCAGCACCCGAGAACCTGAAAGATGGAAATGACGGCGCAGTGGGGCCACGCTTCCCAGGAGGCTTCACGGTGACCCTGTGGCCTTGCTGAGGAATTGGGCTGTTATTCTCAGGTGCATCAGGACATATCAAAGGGCATGCTGGCTGCGCTTGTGTGGACAAGTGGAGTGCTCGAGCTAGAACAGGAAAGGGAGGCCAGAGGCAGTAGGGTTGTTGGTAAGGTGGTGGCGATGCCGCACAGCGCCTGGAGGGTACGGCTCTGGGAGCTCCTGCTCTGGGGCAGGTGGGGGCTCCTGGAGAGGGAGCTTGGTGGTCCTTGCCCCGTTGGGGCCCCCCCCTGAAATCTCAGGGCAGACGGCACACGGCAAGTCGGGCGGCTGGGCTTCCAGGCCAGCCTGGGCCACGTTCGCTCTAGGAGGGGGGCCGGGGGTCTTGCTTGTATAAACGCTGTTAGGGCAGGAATGCTGATTAAAGTTTGAATCCTGCTCCACTGCTTTTGGCTGTGTGTCCTTTGGCAAGTTACTGAGCTGCTCTGAAGCTTACCTTCCCCTTGGAATTAGTGGAATATCATGCAATACCGTTTCCTACTCAGGAGGACAAGGGGCTGTTGATCTGGTGAGGCAGGTGCTTAGCTGGGAGACTGTGGTTGTCGCTCTCACTGTGTTGTTCCTCGTCCTTTTCATCGTTAATGAGCCCCATCACTCATCCCTCAGCTCCTCCTTTCCCTCATCACCGGGTCAGGGGCAAGATAGCAGTGGCTTTGCTTTAGTCTTCCTTTCTCAAGGAGTAGGAAGAGGGGCGATGGGGGGCTGGGGGCAGGCAGATCTTCCCCAGTGTTGGATTCCCTGGGAGATTTTGCCTTTTAACACAAACTTTAAACCAGACCCTAAGCCCCCCCCCCCCCCCCCCACTTTTGTCTTTTGCTGTGCTTTGCATCTGGGCCTTGACATTTCCCCACTCAAGTTCAGCCTATGTGGATGAAGCACTTTGCTGTGGGTTCTGGCCTTGAGACTGTCTTCTTCACTCCCAAACACTTGAGTGTGGAATGCTCTGTCACCTGGGGACTTGTGAGGATATCTTTCTGTGCTCATTGTTCAGTCTCCTCTCCTTCTTCCGCTCTCTGTCTTACTTGAAAAGGGTGTCCCCTCTTCCAGGTCTGGGAGCCTTCTGCCCCAAAGCCTCTCAGTGTATCACTGTCCTGTACAAGAGGCCCCATCTCCTCTTGTTGCTCACTGGGCTTGTCTTCAGGGTACCCCAAAGGGTGCTGCTCTGCAAGAGACAGCAAAGGCAGGGGGTAGGTCCCGGTAGAGCTCACAAGGGCCAGTTAAACATTCGGTAGAGAAATAGGACACGGGGTACTTGATGGAAAGTGGTCTTGCAACGGTGGAACTGTCCCTCTTTGTTCCCAGTCATGGGGGTGGTCACATTTGGGATCTGCCCCATGCATTGTACGATGTTTAGCAGCACTCCTGGCCTCTACCTATTAGATGCTGGTGGCTCTCTCCGGGTTGTGATGGCTCTAGGCATTGCCAAATGTCCCCTGGAGGGAAAGTCCGGGTTGAGAGCTGCTGCTTTCAACAGACCATGGATAGGATATAACCAAGAATGCAAAATGTGCATGCATATTTAAACCAAAAGAGCCCCTCCATGTCATGATCTCATGGTTTGTGGGTTCAAGCCTGCATCTGGCTCTTTGCTGACAGCTTGGAACCTGGAGCCTGCTTCGAATTCTGTGTCTCCCTCTCTGCCCCTCCCTGGCTTGTGCTCTGTCTCTCAAAAATACACATTAAAAGAAAACTAAAAACAAGCAAAAAAACAAACGAGCCCCTGAAAAAAGTTTGATATGTGCATTTGATTCTGTTCTACTTGAGGCAACTTGATATTCTGGCAGCCGTTTCCTTTATTTTCCCATCTTGCACTCTACCAAACTATCAAATTTTGTGTGATTCTTTCTCTTATCTGCCTATATTTCGTTTTTCCCCTGGCTCATCCAAAGTCATTATTGAATGAAAGTCTGTAACAGAATTCCCTGAACAGGAGGTTTTCCTGCTTGTATTTCGTCTTTCTTTCTTTCTTTCTTTCTTTCTTTCTTTCTTTCTTTCTTTCTTTCTTTCTTTCTTTCTTTCTTCATTGTTTTTACTTATTTGAGAGAGAGGGAGAGAGGCAGGGGGTGGGGGGGGGAGAGAGAAGGAGAGAGAGAGAGAGAGAGAGAGAGAGAGAGAGAGAGAGAGAATGCCAAGCAGGCTCCATGCTGGAGCCTGGTGCCAGGCTCCATCCCATGACCCCGGGACCATGACCTGAGCCAAAATCAAGAGTCGGGTGCTCAACTGACCGAGCCACCCAGGTGGTCCGCCTACTTATATTCCTAAACTTTGTAGGTGTGTCTTCACATTTGCAGGACTGTTTGGCTGGGTTATTTCTTCTCAGTTGGAACAGTAATTGGCGCTGAGATCTGACATTGTTCTAACGAGTGTTCTGTCCCTTCTCACCCCTATCTGATTGTGGTTTGTTTTTGTTTTTTTTTTTAATAAAACGTTGGGCATACTTAGGCATGTTTTATTGTACACATGCCAATCCTTGTAGGGATCTTATGTGTCCTCTCATTTCTGGAAGCTGAAATTCCCCAAATGCTTGTTAATTTTTGGGTGGATCTCTTTCATTGTGTAAGTCCTGCTTCTGTTGTTTGACATTGAGTTTTTAATTTTCTTCACTGAAACTTGGCCACAGAGAATTGTTCCAGTGATTTCCTACTCATCTATTACTTAGATTTTTTTCTTAGCCTAGAGGAGTGCACTTTTCCTCCTTAAACAATATCAGTTTGCCTGAGCCTTCCAGGTCCATCTTGTGCTCCTTCCCCTTCCTCCCTTATCTCTTGCCTTTTTACCTCCTTTCCTCTATTTTGTCTTTCTGATTTCCTGTTTAGGTTTATGTTGTCATTTGATTGATACGGAATGTTCTGGCTCTGTGTTTTGTGTGGCATTCTAGCCCATTTAAAGGTCATCTTGACATGTTCTCGAACTCTGGTCATTTAATCCTGGGTTCGTTTTATCCCCCCCCCCCCTCCTTTTTTTATGCTTTCGAATGCCTTCCCCTGCCTTTAATTGGGCACCTATAGACAATTTGGAATTTTTGATATCCTGGTAAATTAGCTGTGGTTACCACTAGTGACATGTGACTGTTTAAATTCAAATCAGTTAAAATTAGATGCAAGTAAAAATTCCATTTCTCTATTGCGCTAGCCACATTTCAAGGGCTCAGTACTAATTGCCTTGTGGGTAATGACTGTTGGATTGGACAAGGCAGATACAGAACATTTTATCACTGTGGCAGGTTCCATTGGATAGTGCTGTGCTGTGAGATCTGTACCATAATGCATGTCAGAGAAATCCCTGTGCTGCCTTTTCATCTTTGTATTTGGGTATTTCTGATGGTCCAGTTCAGTGGTCCCACTCTCCAGGGGCCAGTTCAGAATCTGTGTGACTGAATATAACCAAAATAGTGGGGACTTGAAAAGTGTGATTAAGTAATGTGCTTTTTTGATGTTTGGATGTGACTTACGCTCTGACTTCTCTGCAGGAAATGCAGTGAATGTGTGTCCTGTGCTGTTTGTGTGCTCCTGGTGATTTGGCTGCTTCCTCTCTTTCTAGGTGCTAGAGATGGCACTTGTGGGGCTCATCTCTGCCTGAGAATTGGGTGCTCCTGGCACTGGAAGAGCCAGCTCAGATCCTGGGCTCCTCGCTTGAACAAGCCTTCTCTTCCAGCCGCTCCAGTCCAACGGCCAAACTACTCATTTTCTCTTAATGATGGGTATTGGTAAGAACACTACGTCCAAATCCATGGAGGCTGGAAGTTCAACTGAAGGCAAATACGAAGATGAAGCGAAGCATCCCGCTTTCTTTACTCTTCCGGTAACTATGTTCCCTTCTTTCCTCTTGAATCACTCTCAAGTAGTTTTTGTATTGAATCAGCATAGGATTAGCTTTAATACCCCTGTTGTCAGTGAAGGTTAAGGCATTTGAAAACCAAATGCTTTTCACGTGAGATGGTCTTTGGGAGCCCTGTTGGCTGACTCAGGTTTTGGCTCTACTGCTTTCTGCCCAGTCACCTGATGGGATTAGCTCCAGGAAGGAAGCATGCATTGGCGGGACCATCATGAAATCAGCCCAGTGCTTACTGTGTACTGGAGCGTGCTACGAGCTTAATTCTCTCTCCAAAACAGTGTTCTACCGAAATAACCCCAAACCCAGCTTTGTGGATTTATATTGCAAAGTAGGAGAACGAATGGATGACTTACTATTTGGAACCTAAAAGTCCATGCTTTGTATTATGGCAGCAGCATCCAAGATGTAGTTTTATCTGGACAAGTGTTATCAGTTAGATAAAGCTGATTACACACATTCATTATATTCAATGCTAATATTTTTCCAGATGCAGGATTATGATTTCATGTGTATGAAGTTACCTAAAGTGTTGGTTCAAAAAAGGAAAAAGCTCTTCAGAGAGAACTTGCCTCTGGCTGTTTTTCTCTTAATACTGGAAATGAGGTTAAGGGCAAGAATACCTTATCCTAAGATTCCTTACTGAATGGTCCTGGAATTTGCCTCACTGTGGCATTAACTCAGGAAGAAGGATGCGAACATGTATCTTTAAGCATATTGATTGACCCGACTTGTATTCACATTTTGGTTTTAGCCTATTAATTAATTCACAGAGCTGTCTCAATGATTTTACACCTCGCATCACTGTTTTCTTTCTTCCTATAAAGTGAGAATTTTAAATGGTATTTTCTGCTGTGTTGAAGGCTTAGGATTGACATAGACAGTCTTTCTAGAGAAAGAGGCAAGTTGGTTTTTCAAGTTTAAATAAGATCATCTTTGAAAAATGAAAAGGAGGGTTTTGTGCCTGGTTATCAGTTTGCCTCTCCTGTTGCCTGAGAGCCCAGCAGACCGCTCACCCTCACCCTCTACTTGAGAGAAAAAAACTGGAGCTTCCTTGGTCACCCATCCACCTTGTCGTTATGGTCGAGTTTTAGGTTGACTTATTTTCATATTCAGATTGTGATACTTTACAGTTTGTTAAACCCACAGCATTTGCTGTCCTTTTTCATACTTATTCCCCTGTTTGTTTCCCTCTCCCTTCCTCTTTGCTCACTTTTCTTTAAACAAACAAACAAAAAAAACACTGAGGGTTTGTGAATGGTCACTGCCTTCATCTTTGTACATCTGAAAATAACTGTATTTTGCTCTCAACTCTTGGATGAACTTCTGTTAATTACACACTAGAGCTTTCCAGTCGGTCTGTGTTTCTCTTTAACCGCATTCTCATGGTTTGGATATCTTTTTCTAGTGACGATTCTGGATGGATTCCCCAGTGTTATTTTCCAGTTTACTAGTTCCTTGTGTATGGTCATGTGTTTATGTTGAATTTTTGTTGCATTAATTATAGTTCTTGTTTCTGAGATTTCTGTTTGGTTCACTCCTGCCTATTTTTGGTTCTTAATTTCTCGTATGTGTGTTTGTGTTGTTTAAAAATGTTTTTTTATTTAAACCACCGAGGACCCTAATGTACTTATTTTAAAGTAATTCTCCAATTGTTCTATTTATCAAGAGGTGTGAAATCCTCTTCTGAGTGTTTCTTTTGAGATTTTCTCCCCTCTCCCCTCCACTTCCCACTTCTGTTGCTGTGGTTTTGCATTCTCTCTTTCTGGATCCAGTCGAGGACCAGGTCGTATGGCAGAGGTCTTACTCTCTCCCTCAGTGGTGCCGACCATGGCATGACCTGCTGGGTCCTGGCTTTGAGCAATGGACCTGGTTCTTTTCCCCCTTGTGTGGGGGCTCCCCAGCTCCTGTCTACCACTGGAGCCAAGGGCTGCCTGACCGAGGTCTGTTGGGCTCAGAGCCCTGCCTGGCCCAGTGTCAGCCTATTCGTTGCTTTTTATGTTTCTTGTTACAGAAAGGTTTGTCTGTTTTGGGGTTTTTCCCTCTACTGTTCTTTAAATTATTTTTTTAAATATTTATTTTATTTTTGAGAGAGAGAGCAAGAGTGTGCAAATGGGGGGGGGCGGGGCGCAGAGAGAGAGGGAGACACAGAATCAGAAGCAGGCTCCAGGCTCTGAGCTGTCAGCACAGAGTGCAGTGCAGGGCTCACAAACCTGCAAGATCATGACCTGGGCCGAAGTCAGCACTTAACCGACTGAGCCACCCAGGCACCCCCTCTACCGTTCTCTACTTGCTCCTGCAAGTACATGGGAGCTGAGAACGTGGGCATACGTGTAGTTGGATATAAACATAATGTACACCTAAGGTCGGTTTAACATTATAGCAGTTTCAGTAGGGAACTTCTGGAATTTTTACCCCTGTGTCGGGCTATCAAGGTAAGTATCAAAAAGGGGGATGAAAAAGAAGAGAAATAGAGTTGGCATCATGGGCGTGAGCTTCCAGGAAGAGGGGCTGTGAAGGGTCAGCACACGCACCATCAGGATGACTTAGAAGCAGGGAGGTCAGGAAGTGTGTTCACACGAGCGCCTGCAGAGCATATGAGAAAGCAGAGGGCCAAGCAGCAGGAAAACAGATGAAAACTAAAGTCTAACAAGGAGTATTTGTTAAAGAAATAGTTCACGTGTAGGAAAGCTGCATTGCCCGTATTTAATCACTAGTGAAATTGCTGCCTAAGAAAGCTTAAGGTAGAAGACCATTCTGCATGATTTGCTTGTTAACAGGACAGGTGTAAGGGGCTAGGTCACAGCTGCTCTCTTTCTACTGTCCAGCTGGTAGGATTATTTGGGTCGCTGCCTCTCTGCTCTCAGGATGTACATCTGTATCTCCCTGTTCCTCGTCCCGCCCAGAAGGTCTCGACGCTAATTTCATTGAATCTGACAACCTGAGAGCTAAAGGTGGCTGTAGAACTCTCCTGATAGTTCTATGGGAAGGTGAGGTACACGGGTTTGCCCCAAGCCTACAGTTCACCTGGTGCATTAGGTAGACTTTTCTATCAGTTGGATCACACAGGCTCTTGGCTCCAGGTAGTTCACAGCTAGTGAGGAAGACAGGAGCTGCACGTAAGCAGTACTAATGACAGGTATGGTGGATTGATCTGCTGACTCTAACAGGTGTTCTTGGGGATGTTCTTAAAGAGTTGGGATGGGCGGGGATTGAACTGCTGTAGCTGATGCTCTGGCGGGAGCAAAGGTGAAAGATGAGGCTCGGTCTCTTGTTGCCTCCAGCTCCTTGTCACTGTGAGCATCTGGCTGTCTTGGTGATTCTGGTTGTGTATTGTTTTCTCTTATATGACATGGCCTCTCTGTGCACTGATAAATGATACTTGTCCTTTTCGCCAGATCTGTGCCGCCTAGCACAGTAGCCGCTAGCTACATGTGGCTATTTAAACTCATTAAAATGAAAATCTGAAATTCAGTTCCTCAGTCGCACTGATCAAGTGCTTGACAGCCTCACGAGGCTACTGGTTAGCCCATCTCTTTTTGCTTGCTGGTCAAGGCCTTGCCAGACTAAAATGCAGGCTCTTATTTTCATGTTTGCTTTGGAGTCAGAAGCTGGGGCTCAGGCTGTCGGCTGTTACTGTGTGAGAGACCAGTGCCCGGAGGCTGGGGCAGCAGGAACCAAAGCTGGCTGCTCCTTGAACCACGTTGGGGAGGTCTGCTGGAGCAGACTGCTGGAGGTGGGGGTGGGGTGCTGAGGATCTTCTCACTGGAGATTCTCTTGGGCCTCCTATGCTGAATAAAAGCTTCCTCAAATGGGGCAAGAGGTGACTTTTGAGAAACTCATATGGAAAGGGGATCAGAGTTTCTTTAAACAAAGTAAAATAATGGCCCTTGACAAGAACTTAAAGAGAAAAAGAATAAATCCATACATAGAAGAACAATGAATAGGTCACAGGAAGAACCAGAGACTTGCAAAGCCCTGGCATTCAGAGAAGTTAGATCGTGTGATCAGAATTGATATTAAATAGGAGAAACATAACAAAAGATCTCCTTATCCCATGGGAATCTTGTTAGGCAAATTTGTATGCTTTTAAAGGCAACTAGGAAATGTGTCATATGGGCGAATGCCATGTGGCAAGAAATTAGAACCAGAAAAACCGCAAAAAGGCTTGAACCCTAAGGACGCCAGCCAGGTAAAGGTCATGTGTTTGCTCTGCAGTTCTCCTGTGTCGGTGGCTCTTGTGTCATCTGAACCCGGAGGGGTGTCCAGGGGAAACCAAGTTAATAGCCTGAACTTGGTGTTGGCAGAGGCCCACCGGTAGTACAGCCTGTTGTTTCAACACGTTGATGTCCCAGTGCCAATTTCACAGCTGGCAGAAGTGTTTAGGGTTCCTTAAGGTTTTGTGTCTTCTACTTTTTCTAATAGCCTCTGTGAGAATATTGGGGTCTCCTCTCGTGGGTGCCGAGAGTAGATCATTTAGTCTGGAGTTGTTAGGGGTATGGACTGAATAGTAGCTTCATTAGGTTCAACTTTATGGAAGGGTGGGAGAAACACTCATGGTTCATACAAATCCATAATTTGTTTCCACTTCCCTAGTGTGTTTTTCTCAGAGTCATATAATGGTAGGAACCCATAGGGCCCCCAGTGGGTGGGCACCACATAGAGCGTGTAAAAAGCCACTACACCCCACTAGGAGAGAGATGGCAAGTCGGCCCTTAGGGGCCTCTGCCCAGCCACGTTATGGTCGGGCGTGGGGAGGCTGTCACAGATTCCCAGGGGAGAGGACCTGAGAAATGTCTAGGTGAAGCAGGTCAAGAGGAGGGAGACCCAGGGCTGTTCAGCTGGGGAACAACATGGCCATGCCTTGTCCTGGCACAAGCTTAGTACCGTCAGAATACAGAGAATGGAGGTGGGGAGCCGGGGAGCCGATGAACAGTTGTAGCAAAGTTACTTGAGCTTTGGGGTAAAGAATTCCTGCCTCGGGTGCTGGGAAAGGAAAGCGTCTGGAGATAGGAAGCCCAATGCGGTGTTATGGCAGTCCAGGTAAGAGCGGATCGTGGCCTGGTCTGGGAAGGCAGGCAGGAAAGGGACTGCTTCCTGCAGCAGATGTTTGCTAGGTGCCCACCTGGTTCTGCTCTCTTGGCATTGACTTCAGTTGTGGGAGGAGATGGACAATAAACAAAGAAGTAGAAGCATCAAATGGCAGCCAGCGACAAATTCTGGAAGGAAATAAATGAAGGAAGAGGGATAGTGGGGAATGCAATGTGAAGTCATATAGGGATCACCTAGGACCTGTAGGCCATTAACTAACTCATCCCTTAAAATGTGCTGAGTGCTTCCCACAGGTTTAAGGCTCTGGGGAACAGTAGTGAATTAAACAGACAAGTCCCTGACCTCTCAGAGCTCCATGCTGGTGACAAGTCAGGAGTGCATGCTAGAAGTCAGTGAGGTGGAGATATTAGATATTGACAAATATGAATGCAGAAATAAAATGGGGAAGGAGAGAAACTGCTAGGAGTGAGGTGTTGCATGTTCAGCTGGCCAGGAAAGGCTGTGTCGAGAAGATGACATGTGAATAAAGACCTGCAGGAGTTGAGGGAAGCCCACCATGGCAGTGTGTGGGCAGCAGGTGCAGAGGCACTGAGGGGGAGGTGCCTGGTACGTCTGAGGGATCCTGAGGAGGTGGTGTGGCTGGACAGAGGGCAAGAGGGGGTCATCAGTGATTATGTGGGCCGCGTGACCCTGCTAAGAATTTTGGCTTTTCCTGAGTTCAATGAAAAACTGTTGGAGGGCTTTGAGCAGAGTGGCATGCCCTGCCTAGTTTTAAAAGGCTCTCTCTGGCTGCCAAGAGGGGAGCAGACCAGTCAGGAGTGGACTCCCCCAGGGCAGTGAGCTGACGGTGTCTCCAGCCAGGGTGCTAGCTGTGTGGGGGTGGTGAGAAGTGGTCAGGCCCTGGAGCAGAGCTGACTGGATGAGGATAGAAGCAAGAGAGGGCAGGCGAGGACAGCTTCAGGTATTTTCCCTGAGCATCTGGAAGAATTGGCCAAGTACTGAGGTGGATGGAAGACAGGTGAGTGGTGGTGGGGGGGGGGGGCGGGGTAGGGGCAGCTCAGGAATGTGGTGTTGGCCACGGGGACACTGGGTAGGAAGAGGGCTCAAGATTGTGGTGCTTAGGGAAGCAGCATGGGTGTTTGTAGCGGGAGAGGGTATTTAGAGCCAGGGAATTGCATGGTATCACCTGGGAGGTGATGTCGCTAGGGATATAAGGGGGTCTGAGGGCCCAAGAGGGTGTGGAGGTGGAGGAGGGCCAGCAAAGGGGACACGTAAGGAGTGGTTGCTAAGGCGGGAGGGGAACCAAGAAAGCAGTGTGGTGGGCAACCAGCCATGAAGGCATTGTGAGCCTCGTGGGTGGAGAATATGGGTGGGCTGTAGGATTAGCCAGGGCAGGGCCTTTGCCAGGTGAGGGCCAGAGAGGACAGTGGGTTGAGAGTTTGTGGGAGAGCGGTGGCAGGGATATTCCACCAGTCCCAGTGGGGTAGCAAGGCCATGAGAAGGCCTGCTGGGGTGGAGAAGCTGGGGCCTGGGGTCCTTGGGGGCACCTAGAAGGAAAGACAGGTAGGTGGGGAAACAGGTGGCTCTGAGAGGAGAGAAGAGGTAGACGTGACAGTGACGAGATTTGGTGTCGGGTTGGATGTGGGCAGCAAGGTCAGGCTGGAGGCGCTGGGGTTGGGCACCTGGGGGCGTGGAGGCACCTGTCTGTGAAATAAGCACACTGGGCACCGGGTGCTTTGTTTGTTCCTAAGTTGGTGTAGGGAAGTAAGGAATTAATAAAACATAGAAAATAAGAGCCTACTCTTCTGTGATGCTCTGTGTCCATTTCCAGTCAGGGAATTCTGATCCCTTTGCATCCGAGCTGTCTTTTCCCTCTTCTTGTCTTCTGTCAGCCAGGCAGCAGGCCTACTGCGTTATTGCAGAGTGACCAGCTAAAATGCGCTCTGAACACTGTTTGCATTGGCATCTTGTAGCACAGAAGACAGTTCCCTCAGCCACCAGGTGGGAAGAGGAATGTAGGAAGGTCACACGCAGGCTCTCTGACATTCAGGTTTGCTGGGGCCATGCTGGTTCAGGTCTGTTGTTCCCATTCACACAACAGATCCAGCTCCCCTGACCTCCCACACGGGGCCTGATTTGGATGGGAAATTACATGGTCACCTTGGTAATAACCAAACATAAGTATATGAAATCGCTGAGAACATTTCAGCTCTTTCAGAGAAACTTTCTGAAAAGTCTGCTATATGATTAGACCCTGCCCTGATTGTAAAAGTAATATGCATTCACATTAGGAAATGTGGCAAATACAGCAAAGCATTTAAAAATGAAAGAATATTTTTGAATTGGAAGGTTATAGAATTGATCAGAAAATATCTTTGGGTCCCCTGCCTCCCACCTTTATAGTTACTACAAATGAATTTTTCTTTTCCTGTAAATTTACGCTTCTGCCAGATTTGGCCTCTTCCGTAATCCAGCAAACCAGAGAAAAGGAGGGCTTCCTTGTTTGCTGCTGATCTGGGGCATTTTATCAGCACCAGTAAAGACATTGTCCTTGTCTTTTAAGTTACAGGTAAAGGAGGGAAAGTTTAAACTTCAAAGTTGAAGTAGAAGAAGGCGATGGATTGTGAGAAAGTCTGTGAAGGAAAAAAGGAGGTCATTACACGGAAGTCAGAGAAAGAGCCCTGGTCTAGCCAGAGGTACTGGGTGGGGAGGGCAGCAGCCCAGAGCTGTACCATGTAAGAGTGCAGCCAGGGAGACAGGTGCCTGTTTCCCTCTTTCTTGTCCCTTCACCCTCCTTCCTCTCCTTCCCATTCTTTCCCTTCCCTTCTCTTGCTTTTTCTTCTTAAAGGGAAGGCAGAGATAGGGAAGGGTGGGTAAAGAAACCATGTAATAATGACTCTGATTCCTCCAGGCTGCTGGCTCTCTGATGGCAGATTTGAACAGGCTCATCCTCAGCAGTGAAAAGAAGGCACCAGATTTTTTTGGTGCAGGTAGTTCTATTTAAAAAACTGAGTATGGAAACTTGCAAAATGTCCTTGTTCTTGTGACTTAAATGCCAGGTGCCGTGGGGGTCTCTTCTGATGCATTCCTAAATAGAGGGCTTGGAGTTGTTAGCTCTTAAAACTGTTAAGTCTCAGCTGGATGGTAATAATAGTTGTCTTGGGAAATGTTCTCTTTCAGAAGAATAATTAGATTTGGGATCGAGAGTGTGATTCTGACACCAGTCAGAGGATGAAGAGAGTATGTTTGCTGTGGTTCCCAGAGAGTTGGTTTAATTCCTCTCCCTCCTGTAAGATAAGAGCTTGAGTCTACTGCGTAGTGGCCAACGTAAGGGAAGGGATGCTCCTGACAGGTCAAAAATGAACAGCCAAGATTGGCAGCATAACTTGCTATTTAAAGTCTGTCAGTTGGAAAAATTTTTTAGGAAGTGGGATATGCTGATACATGCTTTGAAATAAAAGCACTGAAAAGATGGGATGCAAGTGGTTTTGACGCATAGTGTGTGAGATTCTTTCCCTTCTGTCTTTAATGTTTGTTTATCTTTGGGAGAGAGAAAGAGAGAGAGTGTGGGGGAGGATGCAGAGAGAGAGGGAGACAGAATCCGAAGCAGGCTCCAGGCTCTGAGCTGTCAGCACAGAACCTGACGCGGGGCTCGAACCCACAAACCGTGAGATCATGACCTGAGCCACAGTCGGATGCTCAACCGACTGAGCCACCCAAGAGCCCCTCCCTTCTTTCTTTCTAGAGTTCATGTTCTTAAAAATTAATTTTAAAGATTTTTAAGTAGTCTGTTTGGCCAGCATGGGGCTTGAATTCACAACCCTGAGATGAAAAGTCGTGTGTTCCATCGACTGAGCCAGCCAGGTGCCCCATTAAAATGAATTTGTATGCTTTGGTTTTGAGATTTCAGATAGTATTTGATACTTCAGCTTTTAATTCAAATAGACCTTTGGTAGTTTTAAATGAGAGATGTTAGTAATAAAAAAAAGTTCACCTAGTAGTTGGGACATAGACAGTTTGGTATAAATGATCACGAAATAACAGAATTGGTGCAGTCACTTCCTAGAGTAGGTTTACAAAGTTGAGAAGCGTTTTGGCTGACTGTCTCTTAATTTTGTGTGAGGCCAGATCCACCGAATCCGGGCCGTAACGCACATCTTGTCCATTCTACTCTTACTCGATGCTTGCTTTGTGCTCTGAGTTTTAACAGATGTGACTGGAGGGCAACAAAGGTAGTTGCCTAAGCTTCCCCTTCCCCACCCACTTAAGCCCCCTCACCATTCGCGCCATGGCTGCGGCCTAATGGGGTACTCTTGGGGTCCACATGTGAACCTCCAGTTGGTCTCCTAGCCTCCCAGCCTTGTTCTTTGCAAGCCCTGATTGTCATTCCTGCCCATGTCTTTTGCATTCCTAGACTATTTGAGGTTTCTTTCTCTTGTACGTGTTTATACCTCCTAAACCTGCTACCTCTAAATTCTCCATTCACCCTTAGGTAAACTGTGTTTACCTAAGCTAGGTAGGCAGGCTCCCAGGCTTAAACAATTACAGGTTAGGTATTTCAGATTGATTTCTTTACCATAATCTAAGTCCATAATTCTTTTGGCAGAAAAAGCTAATTTCCTGTTAGGATTTGATACTGTACTTGAGGTGGAAGATAGGCATTTAAAAAAGATACGGATGTTCGAAAGCATCACGTTTCGCCCCAGGCTTCATGGCACAAACGTGATGCTGGAATAAAATGGAAATAGCAGGAAAACTCATGTGTTCTTTTACTATATATTTTTTATAGTTTACATCTGTTTCTTTTATTGTTTCATTATTTGTATAACTTCTTCATTTACAAAAGAAGTATGTTCATTGTGGGAAATTTAGAAACTATGGAATGATAGAATGAGGGGAAAACCAAATCATTTAGAATCCCATCAGCCAGAAAAACAATATGCTTTTTTGGCATGTTTCTTTCTAGACATTTGAAACAAATATTTGGGGGATCTTTTATCAAGTTCATTCTCCCTCTCTCTACCCCCCCCCCCCCCCACTGCTGTAGAAAGCCCTTTAACTTCATATTATATCCTGGCATATTGATGCCATTGAAAACATCGTTTGTACTTGTGACATAATAGCAAATTGTGGTTCTAATTTATCCACTGTCCTTGGGACCTTGGGTTGTTTCTCAGCCTTTGCCAGAGCAGACGTTAGCCTGCTGTATGTTAACCTTACTGCAGCAGTTCATACTCCCAGCAGTTGTGCGAGATGCCCCCTCCCCTGTACCAATAATAGGTCTTAGATTTAAACATCCGGGGCGCCTGGGTGGCTTAGTCGGTTAAGCGGCCGACTTCGGCTCAGGTCATGATCTCGCGGTCTGTGAGTTCGAGCCCCGCGTCGGGCTCTGTGCTGACCGCTCAGAGCCTGGAGCCTGTTTCAAATTCTGTGTCTCCCTCTCTCTGACCCTCCCCTGTTCATGCTCTGTCTCTCTCTGTCTCGAAAATAAATAAACATTAAAAAAAATAAAATAAACATCAGCAAGTCAAGGGCACCTGCCGGTTCATTTGGTTGAGCGTCTGACTCTTGATTTTAGCTCAGGTCATAGTCCCAGGGTCATGACATCGAGCCCTATATGGGGCTCTGAGCTGAACGGGAGCCTGCTTGGGATTCTCTCTCCCTCTGCCCCTCTCCCCTACTCACTTTCTGTCCTTCTAAAATAAAATTTAAAAATTAAAATAAAGGGGTGCCTGGGTGGCTCAGTCGGTTGAGCGTCCAACTTTGGCTCAGGTCATGATCTTGTGGGTTGTGAGTTCAAGCCCCGCATGGGGCTCTGTGCTGATAGCTCAGAGCCTGGAGCCTGCTTTGGATTCTGTGTCCCCTCTCTCTCTGCCCCTCCCCCACTCATCCTCTCTCTCTCTCTCTCTCTCTCTCTCTCTCTCTCTCTCTGTCTCAGAAATAAACATTAAAAAAAATTTTTTTTTAATTAAAAAAAATCAGCAAGAGACTGATATCTTATTGCTTTAGTTTTGAATTTTAATGAGGTGGAGCACTTCTTCCTCTGTTCCTCGGCTGTTCATATTCTTTCCTTTGTTAATGTCTGTCTTCTCCACCCCAGCCTCTTTACCTCTTTTGCGCTGTAGCAATGATTGGAAATGCCACAGACCTATTAGAAGTTACAATTGTAGCAGTGCCTGGGCAGCTCAGTTGGTTAAGCATCCAACTCTTGATTTCAGCTCTGGTCATGATCTCATAGTTTGTGAGTTCAAGTCCCATGTCCAGCTCTGTGCTGCAGTGCAGAGCCTGCTTGGGATTTTCTCTCTCTGCCCCTCCCCTGCTTGTGTTCTCTTTCTCTTTCTCTCTCTCTGAAAATAAACTTTTAAGTTCTGATTTTTTTTTTTTTTTTTTTTTAATGTTTGAGAGAGGGAGAGGGAGGGAAAGAGAGAGGGAAAAAAGCACAAGCAAGGAAGGGGCAGAGAGGGAGACACAGAATCTGAAGCAGGCTCCAGGCTCCGAGCTGTCAGCACAGAGCCCGACGTGGGACTCGAATCCACGAGCTGTGAGATCATGACCTGAACTGAAGTCAGACATTTAACCAACTGAGCCACCCAGGCACCCTGTAAATCTCCCCTTGAAGGGAGGATGTTCACTTGAAGGGAAGTGCCCAATCCAGTGTTGGCATGAATCTGCCCAGCAAACGACAGCTGTCTCTATCACCATTGTCATGGGATGTGTGGGAGGGGGAGCACAGAGGGCTTTCTTTGGGGGCTGGTGACAGGCACACCAACCCATCCAGTGCTTCGGGATAGGGACTGGAATTGGGGAGAGGCAAGGCACAAGTTGTGCTAGGGGACAGGTGGGACATACCCGGAACTCCAAGCGTACTTTGGCTGTTGCAGCTGCAGGTGCTTTCTGGAGAAGGCTGAAGAAGTTAAGAGGCTACCTTAAGAAGACCTAGGCTGGGCAGTGCAAGTGAAGGAGGCTGCAGTAAGTTGCTCTAGGTGGCTTAACTTGCACGTGGCTATCAGGAGTGTCCTTGGGGCCACCATATTTGAGGAAGCAATGAAAACAAGGTTAGGGGCTTTGCTGCCTCTGACAACTTTAGGGTTACTAGTGTTGTGTTAGTTCTGTCAACTGTATGTTTTGGAGTATCATAATCTAAGATCGACAAACTCTGGAGATTCGCATATATTGTATTATACTAACCTTGATTTATTTTTAATGGTAATTAATTTTGAAATTTCAAATAATACTGAAAGTAGGTGGAAGATTTTTATGTTTGTTTATGTATGTATTTATTTATTTAATGTTCATTTAAAAGGGGTTTGGGTTAAAGGCTGAGAAACACTAATCTTGACATCTCCATTCTTTTTTTCTTTTTTCTTTTAAGTTTATTTATTTATTTTGGGAGAGAGAGAGAGTATATGAGCTATGCAGGGACAGAGAGCAAGGGAGGGGGGAGAGAATCCCAAGCAGGCAGGGCTTGAACTCGGGAACCGTGAGATCATGACCTGAGCCAAAATCAAGAGTCAAGACACCTAACTGACTGAGCCACCCAGGTGCCCCTTGACACCTTGATACCTCTATTCTTTAAACACATTTTAATTGTAGAGTAGATATGGAAATTAGTGGAAATAATCGTGTGTGTGTGTGTGTGTATGTGTGTATGTATAGGAGGGTAAGAATAGTGCTACCTTAATAGAAAACAGGTAATTCGGGGTACTTCATTATTACTCGAAAGTGAGTAGGTATAAAATGGCTCACTTAGCTACTGAACACATGATAGTGGTGGGTGATTTACACCAGACTTCAAATAGGTGATAAACTGATTTCTGAACCTCTGCTCAGAAGCACTGGGTTTCCCAGGTTCCTGGTACGCTTTAGCTTACCGGTGTCCAGCTGCTGATTCGCTGTAACTTCTCTGCAAGTAACAGAGGCTCATTTGCTGTCAGTTGAAACTGACGTTGCTGTGGTACTGTCCCTCAGCATGATACTCCTCAGCTATGGCTCCTGTCTCTCCTGCTTTCCTGTAGGTTTGGCCATCTCAGGATTACTGTTTACAAACAAGTACTTTAGCACTATTGCCTTTGTTTACTAGAGATAAAACACTTGACCAAGAGAGACATGTTTATTGAGCAGTAGACACACACTCCTACCCACAGACAACCTGAGCCCTGCATGTCATGGCAAGCCACCAGCTGGACAAATTTAGGCAGAGAAAACCTGCTTAAATCACAGCTGGTGGGGTGATTATACAATATTGGTTCAGAAAAAATGTAAAGCCATCAAGTCTGGTTTCAAATAGTTTCAGGGAGAGAAAGGACATCTTGTTCCCAAAAATAATCTGATTTTTTAAAAATAAAAACTAGGTCAGTTTACTGATATGAAAGATGCAAGATCCC
Organism: Acinonyx jubatus; assembly: GCF_027475565.1. NCBI lineage: Eukaryota > Metazoa > Chordata > Mammalia > Carnivora > Felidae > Acinonyx > Acinonyx jubatus. Next base: position 30,712,319 of record NC_069388.1, on the reverse strand, counting down.
TGTTATCTGCCATGCTATTAATAACACAAAAGAAAACCTGTCTCACTGCATTTGAGAAGCTTTCCAAGTCATGTTTTATTTCCCAGTTGAAATAATATTTAGAGATTCAAAAATGTGAACCTTTAATAGTATAAGCAACATTTTTTTTATCCTTTTCTCTTAACAAAAAGTCTGTGCCTTTCCTGAAGAATTGCTTTGAACATTTGATTTTTTAAATTTCACATTAAAAAATGTATAGATCATCAGAATAGCTAATTTAATAAACCAAAGGAAACATTAGTAGAACCAGTGTTTTATTTTTTCAGTAATGTTGGGTCATTTCCTGTATGCGCACACAGTGGGGGCAGCAGATCAGATGGGCGCCCTGGTGGACCTACCCCGCCTTTTGTCACCTCAGCCTCTCTCTGGTGCTGAATCCCCCTGTCCTTTCAGTAGAAACTTGGTTCATCTCTCCCTTGCTCCAGAACCTACTGCCTTCCAGGCTTGTTCCCTTTGCCCCAGGGCATTGGTGGAGTACTGGAGCAGAGTGAGGAGGGCACGTGTGGAGGACAGCAGTGCAGCTGTGGAACAGGAGGCTGATGGGGATGGAAGGTGGGCTCCGAGGTCCCCGGGGGGGGGGGGGGGGCTTGACCTGTGGAAATGTGTTAGAAGTCATGGTTAGGTTATTTAGGTCAGTAATATTTATAGTTAAATAAATGCCCCACACTGGCCTGGGAAAACAAGCCTCCTGTGTGCCTTCTATGAAACACATACCTTTTGGATTGGCTTACACGCATGCTCTTGTACCGATTTGTTTCTCTGCCCTTCCCTGCTCCAGTCTCTTTGGCCTAGCACCTACATCCAGCCAGCCGCCAAGTGAGTGAACTGGATGGTGGCCTGGACACTTGCCCCCTCTGTCCCCAACATTCAGTCCAGGGCTAGGGTATTGCCCATTGTACTGCAGTGGTGTCTCCCAGGCGCCCATGCCCAGCAGCTGTGAGGCTGTGCTTCCCTCAGGCCAGTCCCCGGGGGCATCAGGCCACATCCTTGCTCCGTCTCAAACCACACTACCTTTCCCAGAGCACTACTGACACCTCGGCCGCAGCTGCTGTCTCTGGTGCCTGGCACTAGCCTCATAAAGGGTCCGTCTGCTCCTTTTCCTGTCACCATGCCCTGTACCGCACGCCGCCCTTCCTCTCTCCCACTGCGTCAGAGTGGCCATCGTAGGACACATCCGATTGTGGCACTGCTGTTCTCGGCACTGCTTCGTGGCTCCCTGCTGGACCCCGTGTTGAGTCAGAATTCCTTACAGCCTGCACCCACTGCAGGTGGCCTCCTGGGGGCTGGCAGGACCGCATCCTCATTACCTGGTGCAGCAAGGGCTCGCACGGTTCCTGGAATGAGTACGCGAGCCTTTTCCTGGGCTGGGAAGCATTTGCATTTCATGGTACTTCTCTCACTGAGAGTATGTGTAAGGAATAAGTCAGAAATGGGTGGGAATTGATCACTCCTGCCAAAATCTCTTTGGTGCCAGTATATGGATTGGAAAAGAAAAACATTGAGGTGAAACTCACACAAATGGTTAACAGTATTAACCGTTTTACAGTGAACAACTCCGTGACATTTAATACATTCCTGGTGTTGTGCAACCATCACCTCTGCCTAGTTCCAAAACCTTTCATCACCCTAAAGGAAGCCCTGTCCCCATAGAGCAGTTGTTCCCCACAGTGGCTAGCGATGAGTGCAGATGTGGGTGAGTTACAGCCGGGGTAGGACTTTCAGTCAGATCTGGGTTTCTCTGATGACTCAGTAACTGAGCGTTGTTGTTGTAAGAGAGTTCATCCTGAGTGTGTGTACCTCTTGGCGTCTCCGTGGGCTGAGCACTGCTGTGATGGGACTTGGAGTGTGGCTCTGATAGTTAAGAGTTTCCTGTTGTGGACTTGAACTTGGCTAGGAACGTCTGTGTTGCCCGCAGCTGGTTTTACGGCCCAACAAATGCCACAAACCCAGTTAGCTTGCGTAAAAAGCTATTGCATTACTTGAAGAGGTAGTTTTAGAGGTAAATCTTTATTTGAAGAGCCATAAGAAAACTCTGCCCTGTCAAAATTATGTAGGAGGTAATTGAGATCTCTGGCATACTTTTTGAAAGTAGCCTCATACTTGGGTATTAATCTGTATGAGAAGTTTAATTTTTCACTGGCCCGATTTCTTCACTTGTAAAAATAAGTGGATTGAAATATCTTTGGACCTCCTCAGTCTAAGGTATGCTGCTTAGATCTTTAGTCTTTATAATTTCTCCTCTGTTGTGAAAAGAAGTTGTCCTCATTCTAGGAAATTCTCAAAATATATAAAGGGTAAAAGGTCAAAACAGCCCTACTGATTAAAGACAACCACGGTTAATATTTTGGTGAACATCTTTTTTTTAACTTTTTAAATGTTTTATTTCTTTTGAGAGAGAGAGCAGGAGTGCAAGCATGAGCAGTGGAGGGCAGAGAGCGAGAGAGGGAGAGAATCCCAAGCTTGCTCCGTGCTGCCAGCGCAGAGCCCAGCTCAGGGCTCAAACTCACAAACTGAGATCGTGACCTGAGCCGAAATCAAGAGTCAGAAGCCCAACCGACTAAGCCACCCAGGCACCCCAGGTGCCAGTATACAGCAGCATACAGACATACAAATAAAACAGCAGTATACAAAAACCATACAAATACATGCTGTTTATAAAAGACCCAAATGCTAAAGCAGTATTGGGAGTGAAAAATGAAAAGTAGCCATCGTTACTCCTTGTCCCCAGGGCAACCTTCCTGTTGTTGGTTTCAGACCTTTCTGGATCCTTTCCCAAGTGTTAAGACAAGGAGGTTATTAAGATTTTTTTTTTTAGTATAATTGTGATAATTCTAGGCTTACTGTTTTGTGGCTCTTTTCAAAAACTGTATTTTTTGGAGTTCTTATCAGTGCATCAGCTTATTTTTTTCTTTTTTAGTGGCTTTTTGATTATTTTCTTTTTAATGACATTATTTTTGAAATGGATGTACCATAATTTAATGTTCATCATTATTTCCTCCCAACCCCATTGGTTATCTTTTTTTTTTTTTTTTTGGATGACCATTTAGGTTGTTTCCAGGGATTCAGTATTTTAAAAATAGTGCATTCATCAGTCTTGAATGCACATACCACTTGCATGGATATTTCTGGAGGATGTTTCTAGGAGTTCAGTTATTGGATCCAAGAAAATGCCTGTTTTAAGTTCCAGTGCTAAGTTACCCTCTACAGAGGCCAGTCCATGTGATCTTCTCTGATAACTAAGCATAGCTTCCCCCCCCAACACCCTAGTCAACACTAGATTCATCTTTTAAAATATCCCCCTAATTTATGTTAAAAATGAAATTTTTCAAAAAAATTTAATTTCTATAAATTTAAATGAGGTTGAACAGCTTTTCCTGTGTTTTAGATATTCAGATTTTTTCTGTGAATTGCATACACCTATCATTTGCCCATTTCTTGTGGATTGTTTGCTTTATTGATTTGCAGGTGTTTATGAACTACTGGTACCAACTTTTTTTTTTTTTTTTAAGTGTTTATTTTTGAAGGAGAGAGAAACAGAGTGTGAGTGGGGGAGGGGCAGAGAGGGAGACACAGAATCCTAAGCAGGCTCCAGGCTCCGAGCTGTCAGCACAGAGCCCGACGCGGGGCTCAAACTCACAACCCATGAGATCATGACCTGAGCCAAAGTCAGACGCTCAACCGACTGAGCCACCCAGGCGCCCCCTACTGGTACCAACTTTTGTAGGCTATAGACATCGCACGGTACCTTCCCCTATGCCATCTCACCTTTTATTTCTCTTTAGTATACTTCGCAATATCAGATTTTAAACTTTTTATATACTTTGTCTTTTTTCTCTTATTTTAAAAATGTAGTTGTGCTGGGGCACCTGGGTGGCTTAAGTGACTGACTTCGGCTTAGGTTATGATCTCATGGTCTGTGAGTTTGAGCCCATGCCGGGCTCTGTGCTGACAGCTGAGAGCCTGGAGCCTGCTTTGGATTCTGTGTCTCTTTCTCTCTCTCTGCCCTTCTCCTGCTTGCACTTTGTCTCTCTCTCTCCCTCAAAAGTAAATAAGTGTTAAAAAAATTTATACAAAATGTAGTTGTACTGTCATTCACACATACAGTTATTTTTAGTATTAATGTTTCAAAATAGATTTCTGGAAATGGAACTATCTGGCTAAAAAGTAAAACTATTTCGGGGTGCCTGGGTGGCTCAGTTGGTTGAGAGTCCGACTCTTGATTTCAGCTCAGGTCATGATCTCATGGTTTGTGAGTTCGAGACCCTCATTGGTCTTTGTGCTGACATTGTGGTGTCTGCTTGGGACTCTCTGTCTCCCCCCTCCCTCTGCCCCTCCCCTATTTGCATGTGCTCGCTCGCTCTCTTGAAGTAAATAAATTATAAAGAAAAAAAAAGTAAAAATATTTTAAGATTCTGCTGCAGGCTGCCAGAACGCAGCCAGAACCTCGGATGACTCCAAGTGCCTTGCCAGGGCAGGCATGAGGGCTGGTGGCCTGCATGTGTCCAGGGGTTTCCTTCCAGTCCTCAAGATGAGTTCTGGTTCTTACCTTGAGGGCCCAGAAGCTAGATTTTGTTGGCAAGAACGGCCCCCGTGCCTGTCCGATGCCACACACTACTGCCCGCACGCACCAGCAGGCTGGTTTGCATTGTATCCACGGCGGGAAGTGTCAGCACGTCAGGCGATCAGCAGTGCCTGACTTGCCCCTGCTGGGAATGCCGCACAGAATCCTTAGCACGCAGTGACTCGGGCAGGGTTCTTGACCAAGGCCGCCCTTGATGCTTCCCACCCGTCCGGAGACAGCAGCTCCGGTGCCCAGCTGTGCCTCCCTTGGCCTTGGATGGAGCTGCAGGCCCCACTCCGTGGACTCTCTGGGGGTGCTCCGTTTCCGGCCTTCCCCTGGGGGACCCACGATGCATTTCTCCTCCATCGGAACCATGTGTGGTACAGATGCGGCGCACACTTGTTGGGAGTTTCTTTTAAGAAAATTCGAAACTTGGCTGATGTGGTAGGCAAAAGACACACACCTTGTGTCTGTTGTGAAAATGACAGAAGGTGTTTGGGGAGGACGTTTCCACACGGCAGAGCGGTGCACGGTGAAACAGCCTATAAATGAAGTGTTTGTCTTCAGGTGGTGATAAATGGAGGCGCCACGTCCAGCGGTGAACAGGACAACGAAGACACCGAGCTCATGGCAATCTACACCACAGAAAACGGCATCGCAGAAAAGGTACTCCCTTGCCCCAGCCTCCTCCCTGTCACGGGATGTGGCTGTCCTTCCCCGGGCTCGTCTCGGCCCTCCCGAGTGGGTGTGTTCCCTTCATAGTGGAAATAGAAGGGATGGTGAGGAGTAGAAGTTACTAACTTTTCATTGTCTAAATGGCGATTAAGGTGAGGTCCATATAGAAGTTCTTATATTTAAAAGCCTTAGCCAGGATGCTGAGGGAGGTGGTTAAGAGTGTGAGTCTGGACTCAGGGCTGGGTGCTAATGTGACTCGGACCCCGAGGGAATTACTTAAGGTCTCTGGGCATCATCCGTTGCCTCATCTCCAAAATGAGAATAAAAGTGTCAGCATCTGTCTTCGGTTGTTGTGAGGAGTAAATGAAATAATAACCTGTGTAGTTCTTAGCATTGTGCCTGGTACATACTCCGTTGGAGTGAACAAGATAATACAAGAAGCCAGCGGTAGCTTGTGTAGACTGAACAAAGGGGCAGAAATCACATGTTAAGGTGGGGAGAAGCTCCCCCCGCCTCCCCCGCCATCCCATTTCCTTGAGATTAGTCTGTGTGACCCTATTCACAGAGGCCAGAGGAGGCCTGCCCAAAGAGGATCCAGATGCCTTAATTTCTTTTTTTATTCTGTATTGATTGGTCACTGTGCCCAACGCATGAAGAGTTTGACTAGAGGAGATTTCCAGATTGTACTGTAGCTCTGAGACTCCTCAATTTCATTTGAGTTTTATTTGGTAGACTTTTTAAAGCACATTTTGTATTCGTTGTGAAAATTCGCTAATTTAATCAGTTTCTGTATTTCTAGAACCACTGTATTCTATTTTTTTTAAGAGTAATCTCTATGTCCACTGTGGAGCTTGACCCCAAGATCAAGAGTTGCATGCTTTGCTGACTGAGCCAGCCAGGAGTCCCCTGAATTGTACTTTAGATAGTGCACACTTAATATTTTAGAAAGGGACCACTAGAAAGTTGATACATGCAAACATAGTACCCAGCTTGGGCATTAATTAGCACAGTAAGTTTACAGTGTAATCACTAAAATGATAAAGAACAAGGAAATCATATTGAAATTCTGGAATAATCAAATTTTTGTGTCTGTGTATGGTTTCTTTTTTCCATTTTTGGCTCTCTTGACCAATATTACTTTTTGGTCAGGCTATTATAAATTTTGTGGAGGCTAATTAGATTCATGCTGAGTTGTTGACATTCCTGTGGTTTTGGATTCTGAGCTGCTCCTCAGAGTGCAGAAATTATAGTTGCCACTGTGGACATGTTGACCGACGCCTATGTCTGCAGCTGAGACACAGCCCGCAGAGTGGGATCTGGGCAGCGAGCTACTGCCTGGCCTGCTTGGGTCTCAGCATCCAAATGGTACATCTTGCAGCAGAGTGCTTCTGAATTCCCAGACTCGTTAGGCTGTATCCAGTTCTCGGGTACTGGGCCCTTAATCAGAGCCACCGGAATTTCCAGGGTATAGACTGTCATGATTTTAGACTTCCTCCTCCAGTATCCAGTAAGTGACAGTCACCTTTTGAAATGAATACCAAGGAGCATTAACATACGCAGGGCTTTCTGACACCTCTAGTGGCACGTTTTACTGATGCTAGTGAACTGTCGGTAGGAAAAGTGTCTAGCTTATTTATATTAGCACATTTATGCTAGACATTCATTTACCTGCTTGAAAATCTTTTCATTGTCGAAACTTTGATACATTTGTATTTCCTTGAATACCAGTGAGATGGAATATCTTCCTGTTTCATTGGCCACTCTTCTTGTTTTATGAAATGGCAAGTTCAGGGAGAAGAGCTACCGCGTACCAAACAGTGCTAATGGTCCAGGCCTTGGGCTGAATGCTTTAAGCAATGGGTCACGTTCAGTCCTTACCAAAGCTCTATTAGAAAGGTGCTGCCACTATCTCTGTTTTAGAGAAGAAGAAAATGAAATGTTTAGGATTTCCACGGTCTTGAATTTGTGCAAAGAAAACTTCACACCAAAGAATGCTGCCCTTTGGGATCTTGCTTTTCAGAGGGCAGTGACAGGCTGTCTCTGGACAGCTGAGCGTGAGTGAACAATGCGACATTGCAGGAGAGATGGGAGAAGTGGGGGCCCAAGAGATCATCTCATGCGTTCTCCGTATTCATGCTTGTTTTCCTAATTATGGTATGCTCTTGGTTGTCATATGTTCACTTGACGTTATACAAAACTTAACTACTAATGGTAAATGCTGGTTAGTATGGTATTAGCCACAAGGTACCCATCTTGGAATGTGCTCAAAGACATTTATTCCTGAAAGGCCCAGAAGGATCATGGAACAGTGAGTCTGTAAGATAGCGTTCTGAACTTGATCTCAGTATCATTGAGAATTTTCAGTGAGGGATGTTGAAGAATTGATTTTGTTTATAGAGAGGGCATTTGGAACAAAATGAAGTAAATACAAGCAAAAGGTTTAGATGTTCCCATTGAAATACTAGCATTTTGTTGTTTCACAGATTCCCCACCACATGTGTTTACAAGAGCTTGTGAAGTGGTTGCAGGGGTATCGGGCAATTTGTTATTAATCACAACGTCAAAAAATCAGCTATTTCTCGTAATGACTAGAGAGCAGCTCTCTTTCTCCCTGGGAGGCCATATAGTATGGTGGCAAATGCAGTCTTTGGGGACAGCCTGTCTGTTCAGATCCTGGGCAGCTCCCTCAGTCTCTCAGAGTCTCCAACTCCTCGTTTGTGAAAGGGGTTATAAAGCACGTAACTTCCCAGGGCCATCGTGAGGAAGAGAGGACAGAGTGTAAAATAACATGAGGCTTTTAGGGAGCAGAGATTGTCGAAATGTGAAAACGGTCACAGGTGAACTATTTACAGTGTGTCCTCACTTGAATATCCCACCCAGCTCGGCACTGGGATCTTTGGCTGCCTGCCGGTCATTGCAACAGCTGTGTGGTTGCAGTTATCGCCGAGTTCGTTATATAGAAGATAAACTTGATTTCATAATGTTGAGATTTCTTTTTAAAGTTAAAGATCTTTTTAACTTTCAGTCCTGTGGATTCTCTTTACCACCACCCCGCACCCACCCCCCCCCCCCCCCCCCCGCCTTGTAGTTGAGATACCCGAAGTTCTTGAAAAAGGAAGTTCTCTTGGAATAGATTAAACAAGAACACAGCATTGGTAATTTTTGAAGGGTGGAGACAGGTACCGGTGGGCATTCCATATTTCCACCTTTGTATATGTTTGGACAATTGTGTGATACAAAGTTGAGAGAATAATTGAGTCATAACTTACTGTTGCTACTCTTTCATTTTTTGGTATTGATTGTGGCTGTGAAGATACCAGGTCAGTCTTGTTTTCTTCTTTTTATCAGTATCTTGATCTTTTTGGCTATTTTTGGATTCTTTATTTATCTTTGATATTCAGTAACTTTACATAGATATGTTTTCATGTTGACCATTCTGGGTCAGTTTTTTCTGGCACTTGGAGTATTTAACATTAAAGATCCTTTACTTTAGTAAAGCTGTCTTGAATTCTATCTTTATTTTTTGTTTCAGTCTGTTCTTTGGGTTTTCTTATTTGGGGGCTCCGATGATAGGTGTTTGGATCTGCCTGCCTTCTCTGGCTATCATTTCTAATCTCCCTCCTGCCCCCCCCCCAACATTGTTTGATTTCTTTTTTTTTTTTCTTCCCCAGCCTGTGACCTTTATTGTATTATTCATAATGTCTGTTTTCTCGTGTTCTTCTATTTTCTGTTTTTTAATTTTTTTATTTTATCCAAATTCTACCAACCCATGTTTTATTTCCCTTTGTTCTTAAATTTCTATTCTGGGGCCATTCTTAATACAACGTTGCAATGTTGGTGGTAAAGTGCATTCTAAAATATCTGAATACAATGTGCAACGTTGGTGGTAAAGTGCATTCTAAAATATCTGAATAGGTTTTCATTAATTCATTGAATACTTGGTGGGTCTAATTTGCAAACGTGTTCTTTAGTTCTTAGAAATTTTTAAATCTCTTCGATGAATTCCTGTCTTCTGTTTTCTTTGTTCTTTTCTGACTTTTTAAAAAGTTTATTTATCTTGAGAGAGCGTGCAGGCTGGGGAAGGGCAGAGACAGAATCCCAAGCAGGCTCTATGCTGTTGGCACAGAGCTCCATGTGGGGCTGGATCTCATGCACCACGAGATCATAACTTGAACTGAAATCAAGAGTCAGACGCTTGACCAGCTGAGCCACCCAGGCGCCGCCTCTGTTCTACTATAACTTTGATTTGATTTGACTTGACTTGACTTGACTTTATTTTATTATTTTATTTTATTTTATTTTATTTTGTTTTATTTTATTATTTTTTAAAACTTAAAAAAAATTTTTTTTTTCAACGTTTATTTATTTTTGGGACAGAGCATGAACGGGGGAGGGGCAGAGAGAGAGGGAGACACAGAATCGGAAACAGGCTCCAGGCTCTGAGGCATCAGCCCAGAGCCCGACGCGGGGCTCGAACTCCCGGACTGTGAGATCGTGACCTGGCTGAAGTCGGGCGCTTAACCGACTGTGCCACCCAGGCGCCCCTAAAACTTTTTAAAATTTATTTGATTTTAGTTATTTTTAAAGCCTACTATTTCTGGGTCTGTTCCTCCAGAAAGGAATCGTCTAGACTCCTGTGGGTGTTAGCCTGGCTTTTGTAACCTGGTGTCTGGCATTCCAGAAGCAAATGAGGATCCCACTGTTCATGATTGCATTTAACCTCTGAGGTGGAACTCTTTCTGGTTCATGCTCTTAAAACAGTACCTTTTCATATCTTGAAGGATGAGGAAGGCAGTAGGCAACAGGGTATTTGATTGGTCTGTGCTGTTAAAGCCCATCCTCTTCCCTTTCCCACTCTTATCTGTGTCTGCAAGCATAGAACCTGTCGGGGCATCTTTAGGTCAACCAGCTCACTTCTTCACGCTCTTCCTCTTTAAACACCCAGGTTTTAGATTCCTCCCACTCCCCAGTGGGTCACAACTCATGCGAATGCTTTACATATTCTACCAGGGGGTTAATCTAATTTCTTCTGTTCTTGTTTACTTCATCTTTGTAAATTTGTGGTGTGATCATTCCTTCTGTGTCCTTTTAGGAGTTAGAGGAAGTGACAGGTGGTCAGTCTACCATATTTAACTGAAACTCAAAAGCTTTTTTTAAAAAGACCAATGAACTTGATCTTTGGTGGACCTGATTAAAGAAAAAAATGAGAAAGCACACATATATATTAGCAATGTGAAAGGTGATGTAAGAATTGTGAAGGAGGATATTTAAAAAAATTTTTTTTAACATTTATTCATTTTTGAGAGAGACAGAGCATGAGCGGGGGAGGGGCAGAGAGAGAGAGGGAGAGAGAGAATCCGAAGCAGGCTCCAGGCTCCAAGCTGTCAGCCCAGGGCCTGACGCGGGGCTTGAATTCATGGACTGCAAGATCATGACCTGAGCTGAAGTCAGACCCTCAACCGACTGAACCACCCAGGTGCTCCGTGAAGGAGATGTTAACTACAACTTTATGATTATCAGTTTGAAACCCTGTGGCAAGGATTGGCAAGCTATATCTCGCTGGCCCAATACCTATTTTTATAAATAAAGTTTTATTGGAACACAGCCATACTCACCTGTTGGCATACCATCAAAGGTTCTTCTGCACTACAGTGGCAGAGTTGTGTCGTGACAGAACTATATAGCCCACAAAAGATAAAATATTTACTATATAACCATTTACAGAAAAAGTTTGTTGACTCCTGATCTAGCATAAATTATTTCCTAGAGAAAAAGTGACCACAATGGATCACAAAAATGCTAGACTTGGTAAATAGTGATAGAGGAGGTTGAAAAGGTTATTGACAGTCTTAAGGCTCTAACCAGAAAGCTGAATTCTGAGTTTCCTACTCTTTGATGGGCAGGTAATTACCTAGTTCTTTAGATTATTTCAGACCATAGAATAAGATGGAAAAGTCTTTTGAAAATGACATTGTTAACCTGTTAATGTAGTCATCGAAAAAAGCTTTTGGAGGGCCTTGTTTTCCTTTAGTGTTTTAAATGGTTTATATTTTCATGCAGTGATAATTGAGTGTAGTACCATAGCTCACAATGGCCAAACACATTCCTGTCTCGAGGGTGGGGGGCAGTGCAGCATTTTGTCTTCAAGGGTTAATTGACCCCCATGACCACATAGTTTCCTACTTTGTGTCATCTTAATACCATTCATGGGCATTTATATTAGTTCCATTTATGAGTTATGGAACCACCCTCATTACTAAGAAAAATGGGGTGTGTGTTTGTGTATATGTCTTAGTGAAAGACCTGAAAGAGGACAGATAATGAAATCTTTTCATTTCTGTTCTTTTGATAGTTAAAACCAGTTATCTTGGAATCACTAGAATAATATTGCACACAGTATTATTGTAATAGGTTGTCCAAATCTGTTAATTGTAGTGTTAATATATACTCTGTTTTCAGATATTTTTTTGTTTCTTTGTGGGCAGTAGTACCCCTACCTGTGAGGCCATGGGTAATAAGATGGTATTGGATTGTCCTTTGTATAATCCATAATTCTATCATGTGAACAAAATGGTCAACTGAGTTCACGGATTCCCAAAATCTGAGTTGAGGGTTCTCGAATATAGTTCAGTGGTTAGCCAGATGGACTCACAGAATTCAGGAAAGCCATTAAACTCATGATTATAGTTTATTTCAGCAAGAGGATACAGATTAAAATCAGCAGAAGAAGGTACATAGGGCAGGGTCCAAGGAACTGAAGCATTCCATTGTCTCCTCCCAGTAGAGGCATGTGGGCAGCACTTAATTTTCCCAAAAACAATGTGTGACAACCCTCAAGGATTGTTCAGTCAACCAGGGATGTGTACTCAGGCCTTGGCATCCATTATTTTGATTGGGGCCAGCCATGTTAAGTATGGCTGACCCACCCATGTGGCTGATGTTAGCATCCAGCCCCTCCAAAGGTCATAGTGATGCTGTGTGGTTCGAGGCCCCCACCATAAATGGCATCGTTAGCATAAACCATTTGGGGCAGCCCAAGGCTCGAGGTAGACACACTCTTAAGAGCAGCATATTCCCAGAACTCGCAGGTTCTCTCCCACTTGCCAAGCAAGACCAAGCTGTTTTTGAAATGTGTGAGGGTTTGGACAACCCAGTCCTGCTGTTGTTCATCCTTTACTGCACATCACCACATATCATATCACATTTTCCATACACATGTACTTTCTCTACCATCCCTTTTAAAAAATCCCAGATTCTTAAAAGACTTACATAGTATATTTTAACTCATTCAGGAATGCAAATCTGCCAATATCCGTTGTTTGAATGTAAGAAAAAGTTCTCTGAAAGGTCATACTCCGTTCTCATTTGGATTAACTCAAATGTCAACTTACAGCAGACATTTACTTTTAGGCTTTAGAAGATAAGGCTGAACTGCATCACTCCTTTTGTTCAAGAATATTTGGCCCCCAAATCCCTGTCCACCTCTGCATGGGAAATCAAGCAACAGACAGAGAGAGTCCGCATCTTTCTGTGGACTGTATCCATGGACAAGGGGGCACAAATGGGGCTAGGTATAGTCAGAAGGTCGCTATCCTTACTTTTTTTTGTGGAACATCTTTTAATTTTGTTTCCTGTTAGGCACTTTTTTAAGTACAAAAGACTTAGGAAAAAATGCTCATCGTGGATTCTAAGAAACTGTTCATAGAGTTTTAGAAACCAGAGCAGTTTTAAGGGTACATGGGGGACTTGGGGTTACCTTCAGTTTTCTGTTTAGCTCAGAAGTAATGCAGACACTGACTGTAAATGTCTAGACTATAATCTAACGTGTTCAGTCTTGGTGAAAATTTTGGGCTCAAAAAGCCTGCAACACCTAATATTTTTAAAGTCTGCAGTAACAGTGGGGGGAGGGAAAGAGAAGAAAAAAAAAACCACTGTCCCCTAAACTATAAGCAAAGTTTTAGTCTTTAAACAAAATTGAAATCTTCCTATCTCTGTACTTAAAATTTTGCTCTTTTCACTCAGCATTGTGTCTGAGAAGCAGTGTTTTGATAGGAAGGCGTAGGACTTGTTTTGTTTGGTTTTTAGGGTACAGAGATCTTTGTCCTTGCAGGAATGGGATGGGGTAGGAAGGACAGATTAGTGCTCTCTGTTTCAAAGTGATCAGCATTTCATAACCTTTTTTCCTTTGGGGCACCACTCAAGGATTGTTCATGCCAAGGTATCGCTTTGTAGACTCAACCTGGGAGCATCCCTCTCCATGTAGGGGTTCCCTAGGCTTGGGGAGAAGTTCTGAGCAAGCTGGGTGCTCTTGGGGATGAGTCAGTGACAGGGGATATCGAGCCCCCAAATTCTTAGGACAGCTCATCTCACTGAGTGGGTTGAGCATTGTGTAAAAGGCAGCCAAGGCTTATTTTTACACAAGAGAATGGTCACCACTCTATAAAGTTGTTGTTCAGTAACTGTGGGCTGTACTGAGCTGAGTTACTATTACTCCTTGCTCTTGTTAAACAATTCCTTTTCTCCCTCTCACTCACAGAGCTCTCTCGCCGAGACCTTGGATAGCACTGGCAGTCTAGACCCCCAGAGATCGGACATGATTTATACCATAGAAGACGTCCCCCCCTGGTACCTGTGCATATTTCTGGGGTTGCAGGTAAGGTGGTTCCCTTAGGATGTGACCACCAGCAGATGTTCGACTCATCTGTCTGGATCCTTTAAAAATTCAGTTTTGATTTTTATTATTACCGACTTTGTTATAAATTACTCTTTTAAGAATGATGACTGGGACTTGTTAGCATCCATTTCAGGGTAGTGAAAGGAAGAAAGGAACAGGAGGAGGAGGTCAACCAGGGAACAAAGGAAGGAAAATGTTCAAGGAGTGAGCAAGATCAGTGATGTGGAAGGAAGGAGCAAGGACTGTAGAGATCTAGAAAGGGGAGGGTACAGGGAGGGCAGAGAAGCTTTCGTCGTCATTCCTACCCGTGCAGTCCAGTCGTGGTCAGCTCTGCCACGAAATGTGGGTGACCCTGAGAAGTGCTGTGTTGGCCAGGACACACGTGGGAGACTCAGTCTTCTCTGTAAAGGAAGGGAAGCATTGCTGTGGTAGAGGTTGCAGGTTACAGTGTGAGCAGAGAGGGCAGGCCACCAGGGTAAGGGGGGTGGGGCGGGAGGTGACCCAGGCTGACACCAGGTCGCTGCATCTTGGGCATTTTCCTCCCCTCTTCCCTCTCTCCATCCCCTTTTCCCTCTTAGGGATTGGAGTGGGGCTTTTGGAGAAGAACATAAGTTGGGAGGCCCTTTTCCCCTGGCCTGTATTTGCCTTGGCTGTTTTAGCCTGGACTCTGTTGGGGGTCTGGCCTCCCTTTCTTCTATTCTCAAGTTGGAATGGGCTGTTCAACCTGAGGGATTTCAGATGCTGAGAAAAATCGATCTCATCACCCACACCAGGGTAGTTACTTGGAGGCGGGGCCGTACCTGCCCACACCTGATGCTTCGGCCTGGTTTCCAGCACTCCCGCACCTCCCACCCTCATCTCCCACCCTCATCTCCCACCCTCATCTCCCACCCTCATCTCCCACCCTCATCTCCCACACAGGCATGAAAGCAGTTGGTCACGCCGACTGAAAGGTGTCTGACAGAGGAGGAGTCATGGCCAAAGGAGCTAAGGGGTCTTTAGGTTCAGGAAACTCGCTTTGGGGAATGTTTATGTTATAGATGTCTCTAGAAGTGTGCCCGGGTCTAGGATTGGAAAACTCTATGTGTGACGTGCCTTTCTTGACAATATGCAGTGCTCTTAAGCTTGTGAGCAGCTCTGCGAAGTCCTGCACAGGAACGCTCTGTTCCCTGTGTGGAACACCCTGCGTGTTGTACAGTTGAGCGTCAGGGGCTGCACACATTTTGGCAAACGTGAGCAGAGATGGGGGACTTGGGAAGGAAAGTAGGAAGTTTGCAGAACAGAAGTGGGAACTGAAGAGACAGGCCTTTGGGAGGAAGGGACGTGAGCAGTGAGGGCCAAGAATGTCCCTCCAGGGCTGAAAGGGTAGGACTGGGGCCCAAGGGAAGAGGGGACGGGCTCTTTCTAGAGGATTCCCACAGCTACCATATGTCCATAACCCTTCCCTGATGGTAGTCAAATAATGCCAGACCCTAGAAAGAGATGGAAAACACCCTGTGCAGTGAAGCCTGTGTAACTTCAATCCACAGACCCCGAGAGAATTAAAAAAATTTAAAAAGCAGATTAATTATCTCAAGAATATAGATGTAGAAGTCCACATAAAATATTGGCAGATCAAATCCCAGAAGAAAAACCTAGCATGACGAACTAGGATTTGTTTCAAGAATGGTACCATGCAACACAATTCACATCACCAGATCAGAGGAAGAAAAGACCTAGGATTTTAGCAATTGATGCTAAAAAAGCATTTGAAAGAGCCAGGTATTTCCAGTAAGAGTTGTGTAAACAAAATCACACCAGTGCTTGAATCATGTGCTCTGTGCAGGCCTGGATTCAGGTGAGTGGTAAGACAGGAAAATGTATTAGAAAGGAGAAATGCTGGAAAAGATAGATGATGTGGCACACGATGTGCACGTATACACCAAAACCAGAGATTCTTCACGTGGGCTGTTTTAAAACCAACGGGGCAAAGTTAGTATAAAATCCAAACACACACACACACACACACACACACACACAAGGAAGAGTTTGCTCTTCCCTCAACCATCTCCTGTCGCCCACAGCACTACCTGACCTGCTTCAGTGGCACCATCGCTGTGCCCTTTCTGCTGGCGGATGCCATGTGCGTGGGGTACGACCAGTGGGCCACCAGCCAGCTCATCGGGACCATTTTCTTCTGTGTGGGAATCACGACTTTGCTGCAGACAACGTTTGGATGCAGGTGAGATTGGGATGCTGAATTGGGATGCGGAAGCCCCCTAAGGCATGAGCAGTGCCGCTCACCTAGGGCCACACGGAAGAACCAGCTGGAGTTGGCAGGGAGCATGTCCTAGTGGCCAGTGCGCCCCCCTCCCCAATCCTGTGTTTCCTCTCTTGGTCAGTGGCCCTGCTTCTCGCCCAGGTGTGCAAGTTGGAAACTCAGTCTCTCTATCCGCTCCTTCTAGATCCCTAGCCGGTGGGGCTCATTCTCTCCAGTAGCCCCTTTCTGCCCCACTTTCTTTAGTTCAGACCTGACTGCCCCACTCATGCCCAGTTGGTTTCCCACCTCCAGAGCTGCTCTCCTCCCCTCCTCCCCACTCTGTCCCCGGCCCTCTTGCTGACACCACGTCTTCCTCCATGCTGCCGGGTGCTGGGCTGCAGCCCCCACTCCCTGTTTAAAAATCCAACTGCGCCCACTCTTCAGGTTTTTCCCTTTCACTCTGTCCCACCGAGCGCCCTTCCCGGCCTGCCTCTGAGCCCCACACCCATGCTACGATGAGCTCCTTCTGGAACCTGCTGTTTCACCGTCCTGTGCTTGGCTCCCTAGCAGCCAGGAAACCCTGCTCATCCTCCTGGCCTGCCCCCCACCCCCCACCTCTGTGAAGCATCCTTGTCTCTTCAAGGCCCCGTTGCTGCCGCCTCTGAATCCCCACATGTGAATCTTGTGCACGGTCTTCTAATGTGGCTCTTCCTCCACTTTGTCCTTTTTTGTTTTCATGTCTTTTCCCACTGGATTGTGCTCCCTTCATTGGTGCCAGGGCTCTGGCTTGTTCATCTCGCTTCCCCAGCCCCCAGCTTAGAACAGGTGTGGAGCTGGCTCAAGAAGGAAGAGAACCGTCCTTGCCTGCCTCTTGCAGGCCGCTCGTGCCTCTCCTCTCTCCTCTTCCACCCTCTTCACAGTACAGCCTCTTCCTTGGCCCTGGGCTCTGCTCACAGGGTGGAGTCTGCTGGGGCAGGACTCTCCCCAGGGGAAGGGCAGCAGGGCACACTTGTGAGTGCTGTCTCTTGCTCCATTAGAGACAGCCGGAGGAGGGGTTTGCCTCCCCGGCGGGTGGTACAGGAGGGAGAAGATTAGAGGCAGCTTGGGAATCACAGACTGTATTCCAAGGAGTCAGAATCCTCAGGGACCTCAAGAGGGTTGCCCTTACTTGGGGACAGGAGAAATACAGGAAGGGCCATGAGCAGTGTTAAGGCGATGTCCTGGGAAGGGATAGGGTCAGCTCCCTGGCAGGTCTGCTGATGGAAGGAAGGCGGTGGAGGCCACCCAGCTCTTGGAGTTGTCACACCCCAGTCCCGGCAGGCTGGCCTGCAGCCACTGCTCTGAGCAGATCCATTCCCTCAGTGGGAGGATTTCCTTGGGGGATCCGTGAGGGGAGGGGCAGGGTGTCATTGACCTGCTGGGGCAGGGGATGTGTTCTGGGCATCCCATGGAGGACTTGAGTTACTTTCTTAGAGCCAGGTAGGTAACTTTGGGTGCATCTTTCAGTCTTTTGATAGAACATTCAAGATTCTGCACTTCCAGTCTAAGTGTATTAAGAAACTCTGTTGGCTGACTCTGGAGCGTTACCTTGTACACAGGCCACCAGTTCTCTGGGGGAGTTGTTCTTTTTCTAAACAAGTGACTCACTGTGGAACTTGTATCACAAACCATCTATGAACTGGGCAGTGCTTAGAGTTGATGGTGCTGGTTGATCTGAAGAGGGGAAGGGATGCGTGCGTCTTCATTGTGGTAGAATACGCACTGTGCTCTTAGTCCTGTCTGACGGTGGGGCCTGGCAGCGGCGGGCACAGGTGCCTGCTGGTGACACAGAAGGGAGAGGTGGGGACTTTCAGTGAGGGCTCTCATCATGGGAGGGCACCCGCTTAGGGACATCTTGTCCATTCTCGGGGCACAAGAGACGTAAACAGAACAGCTTGGGTCTGTGCATTTCACCCCTGCTGCTATGCCGCCCCCAGCAGCTGAGCTGAGGAGGACAGGAGAGGGCTTTGACGTAGCTGCTGGGACGGGACATAGCTGCTGGGATGGCTCGTGGCCCCATCATGCAGAGCTGCAGCGTGTGTGCACGGGCACACATTTGCACGCGCAGTACAAGTGCTTGGGTCTGCACTCCATGCCCAAGAGGCTCGGTGAGAGTAGCTTTCCCTGCTCTGTCTTGCTGGAGGTGTCAGGGAAGCCGCACCCATGTCCTTGGATGGCATGAGCAGCTGTGAGTCCCATCCTCACTGTGGTGGCCCTCTGCACTGGCTCTAAGTTGGGAGGGGGTGGCTCACATCTGCCAGCCACACCAGCAAGTATGTGCTGCTGGATGGGGTGACTTGGTGTGGTTTTGTCTTGGGATGTGGATTTTCTCTGGCTGTTGGCGTGTGGAGTGGTGTCCACGTTCTTTATCCGGGAAAAGAGGAGGAGAAAAGTATGGACTGGTTCCCACTTAGCAAACAGTCTTTATATAAGGCCCTGGGTGACTGGCTGGCCCCAGCTATGGAGGCAGTGAAGGGAGCACGTGCTGCAAAGCCTAAAGGGCAGCCATGTGCACCTTCGGAGATTTGCAGTGATGTCCTGGGGACTTGAAGGGAGAGTCACAGGGGAGTTGGCAGCATGTGAGATAGGTCTTGAACACTCAGTAGGCCCCTGGCCCAGGAGGGTTGAAGGAGCATTTTCTGTCCTGGGAAGGGCAGGGGCAAAGGCAGGAAGTCAGGCTGGTGAGTGCTTCCCCTGACCAGAGGCTGAGCTGTGGGCCCGGCCCGTCTCTGATACTTGGGCGTTATTAACGGGGCACAGGGAACTTGCTAGGGCTCTGTTGGCAGGGCACTTACCTACTGGGGTTGAGCCTTGAAAGACATTACTTGGGTGCTATGTAGAAGGGGTTATGGGCCAGATTCAGGAGATCAGGGATATCCAAGAGAAAGGCAGTGGGGATCCATGCAAAGGAGTCTGGTGGGGAGATAAGGAGAATGTTAGAGGTGGCAGAGTCCAGATGTGGGATGAGATAGCTAGCCAGGGGGCAGCGGGAAGAGACAGACAAGATGGAGGCAGAGTGAGTGTGTGTGTTTGGGGGTTGAGTGATGAGATTAGCTAGAGTTTAGCTCTAGCCTGCATTCTGGAGGTCTGTTCCTGCCTTTGATCTTTAAATGGAAAGAAAAGCATGGGGTGTATGTTTCATGTGTCTTGGTTAAAGAATTAAGATTGAATGAATTTGAGCAGCTGCCCTTGGGACTGGAGAGATTGGGCTTGGGCGGGGTGGGGAGCAGCCCACCTCGAAGTGTCAGTCCCTTGGGTTCCTGGCCCTTCTTGCCAGGGTTAACTGTTGTTCTACTTCTCTGTGCTAATAGTATATTTTTCTTGCCTGGGATCCTAGCTTCCATTGGTGTGGATTCCCAACTCTGCAAAGCCTTAAGCTGTTATTGATACATTCTTTTCAGTGTCTGTCCACCTTATACTTGAGGTCCTGCTGAGCAAAGATGAACTGAGATGGTGAGGTGGGTGAGGGAATTTTCCCTCCCTGACTGGCTGGTCACCACTTCTGGGGTTTGTTTGCTGCACCTATATATTCATTTGTCCCTCCCATCTCCCTGTGTCCCCTGCATCTCCCCACCCTTTCCATTAGAGCTCTAACTTCTCTAATGCCCTCTTCCCTCCTTCCACTGGGCTCCAAGAGGCAGGGCTCCCCTCTCCAGCAGAACCACCTCCTCGCCCTTGTCCAGTTTCCCGTAGGTTGAATGGGAGAAGAGCAGAAATCCCCAGAGTGGCCAGATACCCAACTTCCTCCCCTCCACGCCCCCTCTTCCAGTATTGCCAGCAGAGCAGGGCTGGCGGTCAGATCTCAGAGTGAGGATCCATCCGTGGTACTCAGACACTCAGGAGGGGCTGAGGGTGAGCATCCCCGGGTCTGTTCCAGAGACCCACGAAGTCGGTGCTGCCAGAGCTGGCTGCATTGCTGGTTCAGATCGAGTTGGGATGCACCTGTCAGCTGTTTAATTGCGTATGGTTAATTTTGCAGTGCAGTGATGTTGCTTTAATGGATGAATAATATTAAAAGTCAAACATTACTGTTTTAAGGAAAACTAATTTTGAATTGCAGCTAATAAAAGTAATTGATGTATTTTTTGAAATCAAGTTTTGGGATATTACAGTGATTGAATTATAATCCCATGGGAAGGGAGAGCCCACAGTACCCAGTATAAAGCATTAGCTGAAGCCATGTGGCAAATGATGGTTTCTTTTCCTTTCATACATGGAGTTCAGTGAGCACAAGAAGTTATGGGGACCTACTCAGCCCCCTGACCGTGGGCAGATGACCTCCCCAGCTGATTCCGTTTGTGAAAATGAGTGGCAGCTTTTCTGAAGGTGGCCTGTAGATGACGTTTTGCCATTATTCTGCTTTTGTATATTATTATAAGCTTTCTACAGTAGGTTTGAGAAGTTGTGGAGTATGAATCATATGAAACACCTTTTAGTTCTGGGTGCTAATGTGGGTCCTCCTCACAGGCTGTGAATCATCATCTTAATAGACTTATGCATTCATATCCTGATCACAGCGGGATCATTTAAATACAGAAAGCAGTTGGGGCAGAGAGGATGGCCAGGGAGGGCTGACGGAGCCTGGAGTGAGGTTTATTCCTGGTGTCATAGCTGTAAGGATCGTAGGTGGCCTGTGTATGCATGTGCACGTGTGCAGCCGTGTGTGTCCGTGTGTGTGTGCGCATGTGTGTTTGCAGTTTGGTGCCCGTTTCCTTGGGCTTAGAGCAGCAGAAGGACAACATTTCATGCTCAGTGTTCCTGATTTCTAGGACCTATTTTCAGACCCCGTAGTGCCTGAGTTGTGTACGTGTCTTTGCATATTTGCCCAGTACATACTGAGTACCTGATGCTCCCCTGCATTGGTTGGAGTGGGTGCGTGGGGCTTAAAGACCACCTGTGGCCCGTGGCTGTGAGGAGCGGGACCTTTCCTTTGAGGAAGCTGGGGTCTAGAGCAGAAGAGGGAGGAAAGTGTCAACACCCCTGACCTGTGGGCTGCCACCGGGTTGTCCCTCCTCCTCGTTTCACACGGGCACCCTGCTGAAGAGTGGTGCGCTGTTCCGGGAAACCCGTTTCATTCCGTAAAAATAACCGGAATTGGTAGGGAAACTGAAGGTGAAGCAGATGCAGGCCTTTGCGAACTGGGCACGAGCCCAGAGTGCCAGCTGTCAGAGGCCGCTTCCTGAAGGCTCCTTTGGGGGATATGTCCCGTCCGTTCCCCGCCCCCCGGTTGGCTGAGGCCACACCATGTGTGCTGCAGACCCTCCTCCCTTCACTGCACACCTCCCCGGGCGCACTCGGTGGTTTCCTGTCCCCCAGGTCCTGATTGTTTTGAAATGGCGGTCGTGGGTCGCAGTCCCTGACTTGAGTGACTCTGTGGCTTTAGTGCTTCCCTGAGCCTCTGCCTGCTGGGGGCGGCACTTCTGCCACGGCCGCTGCCGCGTCCCTCCTCCTCACCCTGCCTTTTCCTTCTTCCTCCTGCCCTTTGACCTCAACTCCCTGCACTTTGCTTTCAACGAGGTCTTCATTGGTTAGTTTGTGATGTCAATCCTGGGAACTCCTCAGGCTTGTTCCAAGAATTAGTGCAAAACTTTGAAATCCCAAGAGATCAAGGCAAGTTTGTTCTGACACCATCCCCCTAACCTCCCCGCCCCACTGTAGGTTTGAGCAGGAGGACTCAGCTGATGCATTGGCTGCTGCTGCCTTTTAAAACAGAGGTCAAGTCTCAGTCCAGCTCTGAGCTTCCCAGAGTCCTCGCCCCTCACCCCAGTCAGTACAGAGCTGGGGGGAAGGGAGGGCCCTGATCCCTGCCCTCATCTGCCATGTTGACCTTCCCCTTGGTGTGACAGGTGCTGTGTTTGGGGGTTACCTTCAGCATTTTGCCCCAGACGCCTCTTGGAGGCCTCACTCTGAGGTCTCCCACAAAAGAAGAGACTGTAGGTGGGGGTCCCCCCACCCCCACCCACCCAAAGGAGCCCCTCCTGGCCACCACAGGCCTATATCAGGCATGCAAAACCTTCCTTTGCTGAGAGAAGGTAGGGTTTGGGCCAAGAGTGACAGTTGCTGGTGCAGCAACCTGTTCTCTAACCGGATCGTCCCTCCTGAGGAGGGAGCTCCCCTGTCACCTGCCTGGGTTCTAGGGGTCTGTACGAGATATGTGCTCACTGAGCACGGGCGGCTGCAGGATGCTTCCAGGGCTCCAGTTTGGGGCCTTGAACTCTTCACAGTTCATAAAACTAACAGGGATGACAGGACGCAGTGATTATATTGGGGGTGAGGGAGATTGGGATCTCTCCCGCTTTCTGTTTATGTATTGGTTGTGTAGTTGTAGATAACATGCCAGCTCACCCCCTAAATGCTCTCCTAGGAATGAGGGTCCCCTTTGTAACCACTTACACACCTGAGAACACTGTCATTCCCTCATGTCATCTAATGTGCAGGCTATTTAATTTCTCAGGTTGTCGCTAAAATACCTTCCTTAACTATTCGTTCACCTCCCTGCACCCGGATGCAGTCAAGGTCATGTGGCACATCTGTTTTATGTGTTTCTTTGGTTTCTTAATCATAAACCGTCCTCACTTCTTTCCTGCATAACATTACCTTCCTAAAGTGCCCAGGCCAGTGTTCTTATGGAGCATCCAATGGTCTGAATTTGTCTGATTGTGTCTTCAGGGTGGTATTTGATTTTTTCCACAGTCCCCCTCATCTTCTGTAAACTGGAGGATGGGGCCAGCCAGAGGCATCGTTGATTCAGGTGAACATGTTTGCCAAAATTACCATGTAGGTGACTGTCTTTCATATTCTGTCACGTTAAGCAGACACATAGTAGCAGGTTACAGGTTTTTTTCTCGCTAAATAAAAAAAATTGTCCATTTAACTCACATTTCAAGTAGTACATTATAGAATTGGGAGCCAGTGAGAACCCCGAGCTAATGACTTTGGAGGGAGCTTTGCCTTGATCCCCTAACCAGCTGCATCGGGGAGCTTTGGTTTCAGAGTTGGCCTCACTCCTGTTGCACCATTTTCCAGCCTTGTGACTTTGGAAAAACTGCCTGGTCTCTCAGGGCCCCCTTCCATCATCTGTAAAATGGTAATTAATAATGATGAAATTGTTAGTGAGCACTGAATGAGATAATTCCTGGCACCTGTCTGTACTTGTCTGTTGGCTCTCATTATTTTTGTGGGCCTTCTGGAAAGTAAGGAGGCAGGTGAGTGCAGGTGAGGCAGAAGGGTGCAGTGGGCAAGGTCTAGGACGTCTGGCAGAGCGGCATGTCCTTGATGGCGTGTAGCACGTGGTTGGGTGCAATCCTCGGCCACACTGCCGGCATCCCCCGATCAGGAAGGGCCCCCAGAATCTGTCTCAGGCCATCAGAAAGTGGTGAGGGCACTTTATCCAGCTCCTCCTGCAGCCTGAGCACCGGCCGTCTCTCAGCTGAGGCTGTTCAAGTTAGCTCCTTCAACACTAGCTTTGCCAGGTGGTCTCCCCTTCAGCTGACATGCTGTTTCTCTGTATTTCTGATACTAGGAGACTGGCTGAGTCCTCTTAGTACATGGCGGGGTTGATGAGTTCAGTTCTTCAGATATTTTAGGCTAACAGACTCTTGACTGGAAATAGTTGATACTATCATGCTTGACAAGGAGGTTATCAAAATTGTATTCAGCTAGTCCTCCTAAATTCCTGTGCTCTGTCTGGACAAAGCCTCTGGCTGTGAGCTGTGGCTTGGGAGACAAGCTGGTTGACTGCTTCCAGCCAAGGATCTCCAGGAGTCTGTAATTGGAAATACTGATTGGAATAGTTCATCTAATCTGGGCATTTGCCTATAAAACCAGAATGGCATGAACTTGAAGATAAAAGGTTACACTTATCTTTAGTTAGGAGTATTTTAAATCAACTAAAAATGGATTAGAGATCCAAATGTAAGAATCATGAAACTATAGAAGAAT
The DNA here is from genome assembly GCF_027475565.1 of Acinonyx jubatus. Taxonomy (NCBI): domain Eukaryota; kingdom Metazoa; phylum Chordata; class Mammalia; order Carnivora; family Felidae; genus Acinonyx; species Acinonyx jubatus. Next base: position 30,688,151 of record NC_069388.1, on the reverse strand, counting down.
AAAACAAGGGTAAATTCCTTTATAACCCAGAAGTAGGGAAAAACTTTTAATTTTTTTTTTTCAACGTTTTTTATTTTTATTTTTGGGACAGAGAGAGACAGAGCATGAACGGGGGAGGGGCAGAGAGAGAGGGAGACACAGAATCGGAAACAGGCTCCAGGCTCCAAGCCATCAGCCCAGAGCCCGACGCAGGGCTCAAACTCACGGACCGCGAGATCGTGACCTGGCTGAAGTCGGACGCTTAACCGACTGCGCCACCCAGGCGCCCCGGGAAAAACTTTTAAACTAGGACTTAAATCCCAGAAACAAGGATAGTAAATTTGATGACATTAAATCTAAAAAGCGTTAAACTTTACATTGGAAAAATATACCATAAACAAAAAATGGTAAACTGGAGGAAATATTTGTAATGTATTGCAGATGAAGTATTTTTAAAAGATACCAGAAATTGTAAAGGCAAAAGTTGTGAACAGATCACAGAAGAGTTATATAATGGTCCTTCTCCACTGGAAATGATAAGTTGGTTTATTATAACAGAATATAAACTAAAGCTACCCTGAGATAACCATTTCTCACCTTTGTCAGATTCACAAAAAATAAAAATTTTGATTAGCTACTCTGATAGCAAGACCATGGGGAGAACAGGCATTCTTAATACATTGCTGTCAGGAGTTCAACCTTTATAACAAAGAAGAATTTTACAGTATCTAGAGTACATGTGCATTTACCATTTGATCCAGCAATCCTCCTTCTAGAAACTTACTCTTAAGATACACTCTCATAAATGCAAAATAATACACAAAAAGTGATTTATTGCTGTATAATTTGTAATGGCAAAATATTTAACACTTAAATGTCCATCTGTAGGAGACTGGCTGCTATCTGTACCTCACACAGTATGATCCCATGCAGCCTTGAAAAGAATGGGAAAGATCTCTGTTAACTGGTATAGAGTAAGTTCCAGGATATATTGAAAAAACAAGCTGCAAAAAAGTGTGTGTGAGTGTATGTATGAAGGAGTAAGGGTAAGTTAGGAATTAATGAAAACGGTTAACTATAGTGAGTTAGGTGGGAAGGGGGTGGAGGGGTTAGGGATGGGAGTGAGACTTTTCTGGTATATCTCCCTATATGATTTGATTTTTAAACTGTACAAATGTTCAACATAGTCAAAACATAAAATCAAAAACGAAGAAAAGCAAACCTAAAATTGAATTATAGAAAGAGGTGAGCTATATGTCAGATTGCTAACCACATAGAAAAGAATTCATTCACAGACTTTAGAACACAGTACTTTACATTCCGTGAGTGGGGTGTATCCTAAGCACAAAGTAAAGAGAAATCTTAATAATCTTAATAGTCTTGTTCATAGTGACATGTAATTACATAGATGTGTAAATCTTGGACTGTGCTGTATGATGTTATATAGGGTAAGACAAACGAATGGTATGTTGATAATGATGGAGAATCAGGACACTTGGTGTAAGAAAAGGAAAGACACAAATATGGAAAGAAAGAAGGTAATCCAGGGGTATTGGGCTGAACTATAGGTATCATGACCCCATAATTCAAAAATGAATTGTAGCTCTGTTTACTAACTAAATGTCCGCTCAGTGACAGCCCACCTGGTGCTCAATCTTGGTTTCTAAATGCCATTCTCCACTAAAATGGACCTGGGCTTCCTATGACTCAAAGGCCAGGGCTGAAAAAAGTGCACATTGACCCTGGAGCATTTTGTGCCAGAAAGCAAAAAACTGCTTAAAGAATAAGGGGTGGAGGTCAGGGCGTTGGGGGGTGTAGGGGGAGAGTCAACTTCATAAAGAAGGAGAACCTGCTTGAGCAGGTTCTTTGGGCAAGTTTGGGACAGCACATTAAAAAGAATGGTCATGGAAGTGAATTGTAAAACTGAATTTGAAAGGAATTCATTCACGCACCTGCAATGATGTTCAAAAAAGAAAAAGATAAAGTTGGACAAAAAAGGCAAGCTCTTCTTTACAAAAGGCCACTAATTAAATACAGATGGAATGATCAAATTGAAAAATTGTAATTTTTAAGCCCACTATGTAAGAATGTTCATAAGCTAGTGGGAATATAGTATTCACACAGCCTAAGAATCACGCGATAGATTCTTAATTACAACAGGAAAAAGGTCCCACCTTGTGGGACAGCACCCAGCACCCAGGCAGTGTCCTTTCGGGAAGTGTCTGGCCTGGCTCTAAGCCTGACACAAGACTACCAAATGCAGTATAGGAACTCTGATTGGATTTGGGGGAGCAGGAGCAGGTATAAGCATTATTTATAAACAGATACATTTAAATATGGTCTGAATATTAGATAACATTGTTAAGTTAATGTCCTTGGGTATGATATGGGAAAGCGATGATGCAGGAGCGTATGTTTATCCTTAGGAAATGGGAGCTACTTTCCAGATAGTTTAGTTGATAGAACATATGTACATATGGGAAACAGTAGGAAAATGTTACCAGTTAAAGAGTTTCTTGTGACATACTGTGGTTTGCTTTTCCTTAAGGCACTTAGGATACACATTCCTGATGGCAGATTCAGTTTTGAAACTATAGTTCTTTGAAGCCAAACCTGCTCTATGTTTCTCAGAGATTATTGTTTTAAAATCATGCTGCCGTTTAGACTCGAGTAAATATTTATTTCACAACAAAAGGTTTTGTACCAACTTGATAGCTTTCTTGGTAGACCAAGGAAGTCAGCCAGATTCTTAGCGTACTTACTGTATAGATGAACTGTTTTATTTTATTCATTTTCCCTAAATGATTCAGTTCTGGGAAGATAACGTTTCTTACCTTTGAGGTGCTGTTTGTAGGGCCCACCTGCCCTTGTAAGCTTTTTAAGGACTTTTCTCCTGATGACACCAAGGAGGACTGCTAGCCCCTGGGACCTTGGGGAAGTTGTCTGGTTTTGTCTGGAAAATTCACATGTACACTTTACTCCCTGTTCTCTCTGCCCAGTGCTTTTTATCATAAAGAAAGAAAGAGAGAGAGAGAGAAAGAGAGGAAAGAAAGAAAGAAAGAAAGAAAGAAAGAAAGAAAGAAAGAAAGAAAGAAAGTCCTTTCCCTAATTTGCAGTTAAAATCAACATGACAGAAAGACTTCTTATTTTTAGTCTAATAAAATTCTTCTCAAAGAATAACATTTGTCAATAGCACCTTTAATCCATTAATTAATTGTTAAGTGAAAGTTGGTGCCGGGGACACCATGGTGATGGGTAAAAGGGCCTGGTTCCCACGGTCAGGGCAGTTCCGCCCCTTTGGGAGATGGGCGGGTCCACACACAGATAGCTTCGGTGCTGTGAAGGGGGCCACCGAGGCTGAGGTGCGGAGACCTGGCCCGGGCCGGCAGGTCCCTGGAGCTGACATGACACCGCAGCGTGAGCGAGTCTGGAAGCATGGACCACAGACGGTATGGCTACAGGCTGCCAGAGTGCCTTCTGGTGACGTTTTGGGATTAAGGTCAGCTTTCCCAGTTCCCCCAAGGTGGTCCTCTCCGAGCAAGGTCGCTTTCGCCCGTGGGCGCCAGCTGGGGCACGTGCCCTTGGTCCACTCTGACCTTCAGTACGGCAGTGCTGCCCACAGTCAAGCTGCAGTTCTCTGAGGACTCCTGGGGCTGCTCTGTGGCTCTGGTGTGTGCCTGCTCTTCTCTCTGCCTGCGCTCCTCACAGCCCCTGCCGTGTGTGGTGTGGCGCTTCCTGCCCCTTAGGTAGGTGACGGCCCCTGCAGATGCCTGCCTCAGTGACCTGCCCCATCGGCACCACCACCTCTGTGTGTGGCCCTGTCTAGCTGTCTTCCTTCACACGGCAGAAACCTGTCGGCAGCCCAGGGTAGTTTTTTTTGTCGTTGCAGAATGGTAGATCCCTTCATCTGGCCCAGGGGTTGTCCGTCTTCGAGGTGCCTGGTGCCTCAGCGTCGCCCACAAGTGATTATGCAGGGTGCAGGGTGCGGGCCCCATCCGAGACTCTGATTAACCGGGACTGGGTAAGATGCAGAAGTCTCCATTTTTAACCAGCACCCCTGAAGCAGCTTCCTGGCAACTTGTGGAGTGACTTGTGGAAATCATGGCCAGAAAGTCCTGAGTTGTAAGGGGAACACGTTACAAATCCAAAGGAGATCCCGGAGCATTTTCTGGATGAGGTGGTGTGGCCTCTGTGCCTTAATAATGAATAAACATTGAACATCGGAAGTGAGTTGATGACTGAGCGGAGAGCAAAGGCTCCGAGGCAAGAATCTGGAGTGCAGGTCTGTGAAGGGGCTGGTGAGGAAGAGCCAGGGGCCCAGGGCTCTGGTCTTCTGGGCTCAGAGGAGGAAATGGGACGCCTCCAGCAGAGTTTTGAAGAAAGGAAGTCTTGTCTGGGACTGGTTAGGTTTTTCTCCATCCTGGGGCCAGAGCCTGACATGGGAATGTGTCACAACAGAAGTGTCTGTCTGCTCACATTTTTTCTTACTAACCTCTAGTGATCTTGTTAACCTTAAAAACTCATCTGCAAAAACCCACCACCTCTCTTCCGTATTTAAGATCTACTTTCCCTATAGAAGAGGGTGGCAAACTTTTTCTGTAAAGGGATAAGCAATAAATATTTGGGGCTCTGTCGTCTTTGTTGTGACCTCTGGATTCCACATCGTAGCCCCACAGCAGCCGCAGACAGTCGGCGGATGGAGAGGCTGTGTCCCAGTGAAACCTTACTCACAAAGACGAGTCATATGCCAGACTTGGTTCATGGTCCAGTTTGTCAGCTCCTGGTGTAAAGAAAGGCACAGCTGAATCCTTTCTAGCTGTCGGGACAAAATTAAAAGAATAGGCAGTCTTGTCTACATGGAGAGCCCAGGGACCCGAGGTACAGGAAGGAGAGCCCTGGGGTTGATCAGTTGCACACTGGGGAAGAGCTGGAAAAAGCTGCTTTATCAGATGAGAATATCTAGTGCTTTATCGTCCTCAGCCTTTTTCTTGGAAAATTGGCTTTGTATTTAGGGAAGTTCTTATTTGGTGAAATAATAGCTCTTGTCACCACTTTCCCTAAGAAAATTTCTGTCAAGCCACTGATTGACTCTGCTAGTTGTGGAGGCCACCCTTAACTTCTGGGGCACTTCTGCTCCTTCCTGTACAGCAGCCGCTTGTCCTCCGGCCAGTACTGCTTGTGGCGGTCAGCGTGTGTGTGGCTGAACGGGAACGTGTAAGCTGGCATGTGCAGCCCCTTTGCAGATCATTTTGGGAGACTTCGAGACAGCACGTGTGGGAATTTTCTGTTATCACCTACTTTCAAAGGAATTCAGGATCCTGGTTGTTTGAAATGAGTGAGCTTCTTTGCAGCTGTGTTCTCAGGACCTTTGGTCATGGTTAAGCCATAAAATGTTTGCCCCGTAACGTGCCCAGACTGAGGTCAAGAGCAGTTCACGTCACTGGGGGTGGAACCCAGAGCCAGTCTTCACTTTACCAGTGAGCCACCAGTGTGGTGTCGATTGCAGCGTTCCTAGGCCGAGATCGCGGAATGCAACCCACGTTACGTGGCCCTAGGATGTGTTGCTGGAAATCTGAAATGACAGTAAAGCAGATGTTATTTGGGCCATTTGAGAAGGCATCCATTCCTGATTAGTGGGGACCACCCTTTGCCCTTTCAAGACATTTCTGAAAAGTTAGGCTCCAGGAGTATTTGTGAATCAGAGTTTCCCTCGTGGCATACGTTCCCACGTTAGATGACTTTCATGTCCACTTTTGATGGTACTGTGCTCTGGGCCCCTCTGACAGGTAACTATAAATGGATGGTTGGTGGAGGGTGTGCCCACGTGAGAAACCACCAGCAATGCATCTGGTCTATACTGTGCAGCCTGTCTCTGTGCTCTAAAGCTAGCATCATGCCTACTCTTGGTTGATTTCATTGCATGATTAAAATGGCCAGAAGAACAAAAGAATCTTGACCCGTGTCTGGCGCAGAGTGGTCTGTGCTGGCCCTGGGCTGGTAACATGGCTGCTTCCCACTAGAGCCACCTTCTCTTAGTCCACTTCCTGTTCCAGGTGGGGCAGGATATGCCATCAGAGCACTGAGGGGCACGTGCTGGGTTCCCGTCCACTGTCCAGGACACTGGTACCAGGTGGTTTGGGGGTATTTCAGAAAGATCTGGACATCTGAGAGTTCCCAGCCCTGCAAACAGAAGGAGCCAGTTTTATATTTTACCCTGAAAATAATGTTAAAAATAGCAAATAGATATCAAGGTTTCATGTTAGCTCATAAAGCTATCTTTATACAACTGTAGCTGAAATGCTGTACATTAAAAAAAAAAAAGCAAAATCTCCTGAATTTGAATAGCTCAGGTGTTCAGAAAGTCAACATGAAATATCTAAAATGTAATTGAATGGTGACATTTGAGGATTGTAGGCAGGGGATTTAACAGAGAGTCCACATGCTTTTTTTTATGATTGAGCAGAATATCTTGTCTACTGTTGATCTGTAATGTACAGCTTTCCTTTCCCCATAGCTCTAGATCACTAACACGATTATGATGCCTGTCCTCTAGGATTGAGGGCAGCCTCTGACTTACAAAATGGAGTGACGGGGGAGATAGATTTTTTTCCCTGTGCTAACCAATAAGAATGTGAAAGGGAAGAGGAGGAGGGTCGTAAAGTGGAAGACACACACCGATATTTCAGAAGGAGCTCACAAGCTCAGCAGGAAAACGAGATGCCCAAATGCCCAACACCCCCCACCCCCAAAGGGAAAGGTGGTGATGGCAGGGGCTGGTGGAGGGGTGCAGGGCTCCCCCAGGGCCCATGCTGGGGCTGTCTGTGGGGAGAGCAGTGGGAGGGGAAGACGGAGAAGCCGGGGGCCTGGCTGTGTGGCGGAGGAGATCTTTGCAGACCAGGGCTCGCTCTTCGGCGTGTGCTTGCATTTACTCATGTGCTGTTTGTCTATGGAAAAGACTGTTAAGCTGTCAAATCGTGAACTACCTCGGTAGTTCCTGATGCCGTGATCATGGTTTTGGTCTCGTTTCTTTTAGGTTACCCCTGTTTCAGGCCAGTGCTTTTGCATTTCTGGCCCCTGCTCGAGCCATCCTGTCTTTAGATAAATGGAAATGTAACACCACAGGTAATTGCAGTTATTTCCGCATACGTCATTGGGGTCCTTTAACGCACGCGATAGAAGGGAGGCCTGGACGTGCTGCCCTTGGCAGCGTTAAATCCTTTCTGGAATTGGGCAGAGAACATACAAACCAACAAACCGCTTAGAACACTCCAGTCTGTGGATCGTGTTTCTGTCTCTCTCTCTCCCCACTCGTTCATCCCTAACCTCAGAGCAAGTAAGGACCAGAAAGGACCTCATTTCTCTATGCTAATGAAACTGATAAATATGGGAACGGAATAGAACATTTGTGCTATTTTTCTGCCTCTTTCTTTCAGTGGATTTTATGAACCACCAGTAATCACTCTCTTTGCTGCGTCAGCATTCCTTCTCTGAAACATCTCTGCTTTTTAAGGATCTGGCTGCTTTGGTTTTCTGCAAATGACTTTAACTCCCCCCCGCCCCCCCATTAGTGATTGCAAAGATCCTTAAATAACCCGATGAGGTCAGGAAAAGATCAGATGGAGGTTTAAGAAAATCAAGTAGACCTGTCATACTTTCAAAATACTGTTAGGTTCTAGGAGCAAAGTTTTCCAACATTTGCTTCCCATTTACTCCCAGGAGTTAGTTTGTGACCACTGATTTGATTCAGGAACTGGAAAAGGCCCTCCATTTTATCTAGGTTTTAAAAACCTCAGGCAACCTTGCTTTTGGGCGTTTCCGTTAGCTGCTCGCAAAGGTTGGTCTTTGTGTGAGGCTGGCACTAGCAATGTGCACCCCCAGTTCAGATTTGACAAGCTGGGAGGTCGCAGTCGATGAATAAATTTGGTTACATTTAGCGTTGGGGAAGACACCTTTCAGTATGGTAAGCCATACTGTTGTAACTCGAATTTTAGGTATGGGTGTTTTATGGAAAATAAAACTTAAAACAGGGAGGAAATTTCATCTTACAAAGAGTAAGATGAATGTATCCCGTGAAACATGGGTGTCACTCCAAAAAAATGTTGTCTTTGTTTTTGTTTTCAAGATGTTTCAGTGTCCAATGGAACAACAGAGCTGTTGCACACAGAGCACATCTGGTATCCCCGGATACGTGAGGTAAAAGAGGAGCATTGTCTGCTTTTGGCTTCTTTGTGTTTCTTTCCTGCTCCATTGTTGGCCGTGCCCAAGAAGTGGTAGTGATGCGCACCAAGCCTTCCTTTTCCTTTTCAACTACTGACATGTTTATTTCTTTTGTGAAACTAAATGTAGATGGCATCACCATAAAATAAAGCACGCAGAAATGCTTTGTACAGCCAGACAGTATTTCTGTCAGAAGTTTCTAGCCTTCATTCCCCCCCGCCCCCCAACCCCTGGGTACCCACAGACCTGCCCACTCACACGCTGCAGCATAACTGGCTGAGGGGCGTGGCTCCCTTAGAAAGAGCTACAGAGGCTTGCCTGAGGGCACACACCTCTTCATTCTAGCCCGCATTTCTGTGTGTGTGTGTGTGTGTGTGTAAAGAATTACAGATACTTGTCCGCTGTGGTGCACTTGAACAGAACAAGGCATGGGAGTCCTCAGACACGAAGAATGGCCAACAACTTATCCACATCTTCCCAAATCTGGAAGATCCTTCACCATTAGTTCAGAGTTAGCACAGATAATGGTCGTTTTCCACAATAGAAACATTCCTTTAGAATTTGTGTCGATAACACGATCTTCTAAACGTCCCTCAGAGACTCACATTTTAAAGTCCAGAATCTTTGTGCTACAGTGTTCCTCTGAGCCTGGTTTTGAATGTTGTGTGTCTTGAGCAGGAATGATAAATCTCTCACTTCTCCATGGGAGAGGTAGGGTGGCTATACGTCCATTTCCTGTTTCTGTAATGCCCCTGTGTCAACCATGTCATTCATAGGTTGGCTAGACCCCGCTCACCCCACTGGTTTCTTTGGGGCCCTGGGAATTTTCCAGCAGTGTCACACTTGTTAGGTAATAAGCCGCTGCCTGTCAGAACTGTCCACTGTGGTTGCAGGTGACACTTGGAGTCTGGATCTACAAGCAGCTCACTCTTCGCGTCTGTGCCTTCTCTCGTTCCAGATCCAAGGCGCCATCATCATGTCCTCGCTGATAGAAGTGGTCATCGGCCTCCTGGGCCTGCCCGGGGCTCTGCTGAAATACATCGGGCCCCTGACCATCACGCCCACGGTGGCCCTCATCGGGCTGTCTGGGTTCCAGGCGGCAGGAGAGAGAGCGGGGAAGCACTGGGGCATCGCCATGCTGTGAGTGCTCTGGATTACGTAGCACAGACTGTCAGCACCTCCTCTTCCCACCACCGAGTGCAGTCTCTTGGGATAGTTTGAGCATTTACGCGAAGACTTAGGAGATAGGTTTTGTTTTTATTTTTGTTTTTTTAAAGTAAGAAGAGGCTGACGGTTTAAAGTTCATTCATTTCTTGCCAGGAAGTTACCGAAGGGTGTTTTAGACCCGGAGGTTGGGAAGTGACATGCAGCACGGTATTCCAAAGACCTGTTTGGGAGTGATGTGCAGAGGGAGGGTTGTGAGGTTTCAGACTTTAAGAAGGGGGTGTAAGACGGTGATGCCATTAGCTTTTAACTTTTGAGGTCATGCCAAGTCTCTTGCACACGAGTGGAAATACCGCGAAGCCAAATCCTTTCAGCGAGACTCAAAAAAACTTCCAGATTGGCAGGAGACAGAGATGCTGCACAAGTAGAGTCTGTTGGCATTGAGAGAGACGTGGCTCCCCTGGCTCCCTCCTACACGTGTGGGGATGCCATGGTTCTTGCCAGAGTCCTGCCAGTCATTGCTGGTCCTTAAGCACAGAACTTCAAGTTCATTAAAATGTCACTTACCCCTTTATGTGTTGTCAGTAAAGACATCCAAGACTTCGGTTTATTACAAGATGGATTATTAGAGCCATGGAATTCTGTATGCCACAAACAGAGCCTGCTTTCTTGTTGTGTGCCTGGTGAACACGTGTAAGAGCTGATCACGCTATAGGGAAATGGTTCAAAACCTGGCATTTGCCAACCAGTACAATTCCCAAAACAAAGTAAGTAATAACAGAAGGGAGTTTCCGCTGGTTTTTGTTTTGCTTTGTGAACTACTCGGTAATTCTTAAACAGTAGCTAGCGCTTCTCCAGCTCCTGCATTAGTGCTTTATAAAAACACTCGTCGTGTATATTGTACGTTAAGATAGGTGCCGGCATCGTGCCCATTTAACAGCAAAAGAAGCAGAGGCACAAAGACGCAAAGTTAGCTGCCCAGGTTCGCACAGGTAGTAATTGGCTGGATGGTTTTCAGAACCCAAGTAGTCTGGTCAGAACTTAGTCCCTAACACTTCATCCTGCCCGTCTGTGTTGGAACACGGTGTGCAAGTTAAAGTGCATCTTTACGTACCTATAATCCATCTAGCCTTACAGATTAAGGTGTGTGAAAATGTCCAGGGCTATTCTTCATTTCTCCTTTCACTGAAGGTTGGTCCATAGTCCCCACACCAGCATGGGTGTGTAGAAGGCAGGGAAGGATGTCCTATGAAACGCAGTAAGTTCCAAGAAGGAGAAATTGGAATCGCCATCATACGGTGAAATTAGAAACCAGTGACAAAGGGTGAACAGAACCCCCAGATCGCCTAGGAGCTGAAAAACACTGTTGTAAATCACCCCTAGTCAGAGGGGAAATTGAAACTCATGATTGCTGATAATTTAGAACACGAGGACAAGAACAAACCAGTCACACAGAGCGGAGTTGTTCTTGAAAAAAACATACAATCTTAAAGGCAAAGTACATGAAGAGCTTATGTCTTTGAAACTAGAAAAATAGGATGAAAATGAGCCTAATGGAAGCAGGGGACCAAAAATTAATACAGATAGAAAAAATGTAAAACATAGAAGTGAAAAATTCAAATATTGGTTCTGTGGAAAAGAGCGTGTGGACACACTTCAGGCGAGGCTGATTGAGAAGAGGAGGGAGTGAGTGCACAAATAGAGGGATAAACCCTTAGGTCCAGGGAAGAAGAGTTCCAGCTGTGCTACCCGCCCCCAAACTTAAAAACAACAACAAATTAATAAAATGGGTGGTTTTCCAAAACGTGAAAACAAAAATGGACTCTTCCTCACCCTGAGCGCTAAATGTTGGGGTTCCCCAGAACCTGGTCCTTGGGCACTTCCCTGCCACGTGCCTTTCCCCAGGAAGACCTCGTCTAGTGCACGGCCCCAGCAAGCCTGTGATGCTGCTGACTTCCATGTGAGCCTGCAGCCCATACCCCCGAACACCAGCCATGAGGGCCAAACCCTGGTTCGCACCCTCCAGTCACCGTTACACAGGACTCCTCAGACTTCAAAAGGAAATAGTGTCAATCGTTTGCTTCCTTCCTTGTCCCCAAACCCAGTCCCCCTCCTGTCATCCTGCTCTCAGGCAAGGCCACGACCACACACACCGCTGATGGAGTCAGAAGCCCTACAGTTGTCCCTGATTCTTTGCTTCCCCTCAGCTCATGTACAGCCATCTTTCTGCCTTCTCTCTCCAGCCTGTCACGCCACTGCCACTCCCCTGGACAAGCCTCACCCGTGGCCATGCTTCCAAATGTCTCCAGCTTCTCTCTTGCTCCCTCCCTGCTCATTCACAGCCCCGTGAAGTCCCTGGCCATTCTCCTCTCCTGTCTCCTCCTTTTGAAACTCCACTTGGACACAAGCAGGAATTCTGGAAGTTTGTAGGTCTTCTCGTCTATGTCTGAAACCTTCTCCGCTGTCCCTCATTCTGTTTACATCTCACACTAGGCACTTGGGGCCTTTCGCTGTTGGAATCTCCGACGTTTGGGGGTGGGAAATGATTGAATTATTTCACGGATGCTTTCCTTACTCCATTCTAGCTCTTCGCTTCCTGGAACCTCTAGAATGTTTGGACCTCCCAAATCCTTCCTCTGCTTTCCATTTCTCCAGCTTTTTTCTCCATTCATGGGAAAATTCCTCAGCTGTATCTGTACATCCTTCTGCCAAGCTTTTCCTTTCTTCTGTCAGGTTTTTTTAGTTTCCAGCCAGCTTCTCTTATCCTTGGGATGCCAGCTGTGTGAGGGCAAGGCTTCAGCTCCATGCTGGTCACTGCAGCACCCCCAGGACCTGGCTCACCACCTGTCACAGAGCAGGTGTTTAGTAAGCACCTCGTAGTAAGGGCGGGGAGGACTGGGGGTTGTGAGTACATCCGTGACCATAAGTCAAGAATGCTATCAAAGGATTTTATCCCTAAAAAAAGTTCTGGGTTCCAATAGTTAGTATATTATATTTCAAGGAAGAGAGAATTCCTGCACCGGTTAAGTGGTTCTGGCAGTTTAAGAAATGGGAAACTTCCCAACCAAGTTGATCTCCATGGCGGATCCTGACAGAGCTAATACAAAAGGGAGAGCCCAGACCTACGTCTTCCTCCCCAGAGTTGTGTAAAGCCCCAGGCTGAGTTCAGGTATGTTTAGGCAGTAGTATGCTAAAGCCCAGCATCTTGCTCTACTGCAGGTCTCCTTGTGATCTTTTAAAATGCAAGTGTGCAGGGGCGCCTGGGTGGCTCAGTTGGTTGAGCGTCCGACTTTGGCTCGGGTCATGGTCTCGCGGTTCATGAGTTCGAGCCCCGCGTCGGGCTCTGTGCTGACAGCTCAGAGCCTGGAGCCTGCTTCGAATTCTGTGTCTCCCTCTCTGTGCCCCTCCCCTGCTCATGCTCTGTCTCTCTCTCTCTGTGTCTCTCTCTGTCAAAAATAAATAAACATTAAAAAAAAATTTTTAAATGCAAGTGTGCAGAAGAAGCTTTTCGGAAAGTCTTATTATCCAGCTCTGCGCACACTAATTTTTTTAGTGTCATATCTATTAACATATCTTGGAAGAATGCTCTTTGGAACATGGCTTGGGAAAATGCTGTTCCGGATGATAATAACAAAAATCCAACACATTAGGTGTGTCATTTTAGGAATTTAAGGATGATTAAATATTAGAATTTATTAATAAAATTCATTATGGGCCCATGGTGGATTTAATTCACAAAAGCCAGGGTGACCAAAAGAAAAATCACTTGGGGTGCCTGGGTGGCTCAGTCAGTTAAGTCACTGACTCTTGGTTTTGGCTCTGGTCCTGATCTCACAGTTCCTAAGTTTGAGCCCCACATTGGGCTCTGCACTGAGCAGTGTGGAGTCTGCTTGGGATGCTCTCTGTTCCTCCCCTCTTTCCCAAAATAAATAAACTTTTAGAAAATAAGTGAAAAGCCCACTGAAACTAAATTATAAATGACATCTGGGAAAATATTTACAACAAATTCCATTAAAAAGGCTAATGCCCTTAATGAATACTTTCACTAACTGAAGTAGAGAGTCCTGGTGGAACAATGGAGGAAGGAGAAGATGTGAGCACCCATTTAGCCAAAATGGGAAGTACAGATCACTAATTAGTGCACAGAAAGGCTTAGCCTCCCCAGTTATTAACATGCATATTCACAGGGATTCTGTTAACAGAATGGGGGAGTGGTAGTGGATCAGAGTGTACTGACTTGGGTTCCTAAGTCAGCCAAGAGAGGCACAGTTAGATTCTCAAGGGGGAGGGTAAATGGAGTGACACATAGGTCCTGGAAGGGAGCCATTTGTTTTTGCGAAAACATTGTTTTGATTATTTATATACAGTTTCAAACCTATTCAAAAATAGAATAGTGTAATGAACACCCCAGTACCAAATACTTAAGAGAAGTCTCATTTTCTCTCTACCCCCAAAATACATTAAAATTCTAGTCATTTGAAGTTTAACAGTAATTAAACAGGGAAATCTAAAGTAAAATAATAGTTCCTGCCATCCATCCAACTGCCACCCCTAGAAAACATCTCATGAATAACTAGTAAAAAGTTAGTATTTATCCTATATGTGTAAATACAAACGTATACACATTTACAGCTTCACCATTATAATTTGTTTTTCACCCTGACAGTTTGTTGGGCTCATCTCTCTAAGACAGTGTGTTTAGATCTACTTCGTTCTTTGTAAAATTGCACAGTGTTAAATAGTATGAAATATAGAATTTATTCAGCCATTCCCAATCGATACTCATGGTTGTTTAAAATATTTGCTGTTGCAAACAATACTGAAATTCATACTCTTATGTAGTGTAAGGAATGAATATTAAAATAATTGATAGTTTTTTAAATTGATGAAATTGGTAAGGACTTAAACGTATAAGACCTTGTGGGCACCTGGGTGGCTCAGTTGGTTGAGTGTCTGACTGTTCAGCTCAGGTCATGATCTCACAGTTTGTGGCTTTGAGCCCTGCATCTGGCTCTGTGCTGACCGTTTGCTCATAGCCTGGAGCCTGCTTCAGATTCTGTGTCTCCTTCTCTCTCTGCCCCTTCCCCGCTCACACTGTGTCTCACTCTAAAATAAAAACACGCTGTGTTTCTCTAAAATAAATAAATATTTAAAAAATTTTTTTAAATAAAAAGTATAAGATCTTGTATTTCAGTGAGTAGCAAATAGGCATTTTTGGTCTCTGGGTGGGATTATAAACTCTGCTAACTTTTATGTATTTGGCAGTTTGCATCAGAAGCTTTTTAGGGGCTCTTGTGTGGCTCAGGCAGTTAAGCGTCTGACTCTTGATTGCAGCTGGGGTCATGATCTCACAGTTCGTGAGTTCAAGCCCCGCGTCAGGTTCCACGCCACTCTCCCCTGCTTGCTCACTCGCTTGCTCACTCTCTCTTGTGCGCGCACACGCTGTCTCTGTGTCTCTCAAATAAACTATTATTTTTTTTTAAAGAAACTTTTTAATAAGATATTTACTATTTGACAGCTCCGTTTTAGTCCTAGGAACTTGCCCTAAGGAGATGTGCAGACAGGTGCCAGGGAGGGGTGATCTATCACGGTTGTTTCTGTTGCTCCCAACATCATACCATATGGAAATTGTTTACCAAGATGTGTGTCCATAAGATGGAATAATAAGTAGCCACTAAGGTGCTGTTGCCGATTTCCTTCCTGTTGAGGTCGTGGCATTCGTAGGGGCTATGAGTTAGTTGGAAAGTACGTTGTGAAGTATGATTCTAGTTCAGGTCAGATGGTGACCTATTTGTGCTCCAAGGGCAGGCAGTCTTGTGTCTCTCTCTAACCCCAGTGCCCTGGACCCAGTGATGCCCTGTAAATATCCAGGGAATGGAAGCTGTTTAGAATCTAGACCAGAATGTTACATAGTTGTTACCTGGGGTGGGATGAACAGTGATCTTCAGGCTTTTGCCTTTTTGCTTATCTGCCTTTTATAACTTTCCTTGCATAATGTTTGTAAGGTAAAAAGAAAGGTCAGCAAGCCAGTGGGTGGATAGAACCCTGGCCTGAAGACCTGCGGCTCATCTTTTCCCCTTCTCTGCTTCGCCAAGATACGTGAGCTTGGGCACGTCTCCCACCTCTGAGCCTCTGCTGCTGCCTTACTGCTGTGGGTGGGACTGCCTGCCCTGTCTGCCCCACAGGCGTATTTGAGGATAAACGTAAATTAGAAGGGTGTGGGTTTTACAGAGTCAACAAAAAGTGGAGTGTTCATCTGCTTGGTCCACTTACTTCCATGTGCCCTGCCAGATTTGGCCTGAGATGGGCGTCCTTCCTGGAATTCGCCAGGGGTCCTCCGTCCCCTCGTAAGAATGCTTTAAAAAGTGAACACTGCGTGCAGGTGATAATAGCCAAGCAGGGTATTGCCTGAAATAATGATGATAATAGACTTGGGGCTTTTTGGAATCTCATAGTGTTCACTTCGAAATAAGTCAGCATTCTTTTGAATGTGAAAAATTTTATGTTGATCTAAGTTTAGAGTAAGCCAGTTTCAGTACTCCTTATTACCATATCATTTTTTGTTGTTGTTAAACTTCACCATCCCCTCTCCCCCAGAGAATTGGAATAACTTGGGCACTGTGTATATTTCCAACCTTGGACTGGTACCGGCTCGGTGACTTTGTTTGGGCTGAGACCCCCATGTCCCTGGTGAGCAAGCACCTGGGTAAGTGGGAGAGGTAGGGGTGCGGCACAGGCCTGTTCTCCAGCTGGCTGCAGACCATGCGCCTCGTTAGGAACATGACCGTGAAGCTGCACTTGACCGGCTGTCAGCAGAGCTGATGATTCCATCTCCACAATTGGAGCTGTGCCCAGGAACAATTAAGCTGAGCTTTGACTGAGAACCCACTCTTGTGCCAACTCTCCCTCGGGTTATAAGTGAAAGAGTGCGTCCCTGTGGGTGACGAAACCCATTGTTGTACACTCCTTCATTGTGTCAGCGGTGGGAAGCCATCCCACACCTGCCACGTTTGTAGCAGACGGATGAGGACGTGTTGGGTCCTGCTGCAGGGGAGTCAGCTGATGGTGCTGCCTCCTGTGGTCCTCACTGCAGCTCGGTCAGGAGTGTGGGGCTTAAGGTAGACAGACTTCTGAGCACACCTCGGCATCCCTGCCCTTATGGCAAAGTATTGCGACAAAGCAGTTCAGAGCCCAGGCTGTAGAGCTAGACCTCCTGCCCCGCCTCCTCCCACCCTGCAAACTCTGGCTGCATGATCTTGGACAATGCTGGCTCTGTCTGGGAAGTGGACTGTCCTCGAAGCCACCGCTGCAGAAGGCTGAGATGATGGGCAGGATGACCTTCACGTAATGCCTGACGCAGACCTCTTGGGAGCATTGTTATTAATATTGAAATCTGTATGTAGCCTTCTTAAATATTGGAGTTTTTGCTTTTTAAAAGCAGTTTATGCTCTTGACACGTGAATCAAAAAATACAGAAAAGTAGAAAAAGGGTCTCAAAACATATTGCCACCTGTGGTCAGTCCCTGTGAGCATCTTGGACCCTGTCCTCCTTACCTGTGTGCACGCCTGCGTGTGTGTATGTGCATGTGCAGCACTTGCTTGTTTTTTCAGTTCTTAGTTGTGATTTTAGTGTACGTTGTGTTGCAGATGGTATCTTTTTTCCCTTACGCGGTGTGAGCATTTGGCAGGAGTGTGCGCATTCTTTGGGTTTTCTTGTTCTCCAAGGAAAAGTTAGCCCAAGTATTTATATGGCAATTTTATTTAGTATCAAGAAATGCTAAGAACTAATATTTTTTCAAAAATCGCATTTCCAAAAGCTATGATTTCCCAAAGAACAGTTAAGAGGACTAGCAGCTTTGTAGAGAAATCAACTCAACACACATGGTTAGTTTTGCCCTTGCAGCTCTGAGTATTATTTTAAAACACAGACATACAGCCTTTAACCTAATTTATTTTTTCTCTCTCTCTCGTCAGGACAATTTTCCTAGTATTACTATTTTCGCAGTATGCCAGGAACGTGAAGTTTCCTCTCCCAATTTACAAATCCAAGAAAGGATGGACTGCATACAAGTTACAGCTTTTCAAAATGTTCCCTGTGAGTAGTCGCTTTCTTTTTTTCCCTTGACAATATTGCCTTTGTTTACGTGAAAGGAAGTTTTACGCTGGTCTTTCTGGGGGAACTATGGGTGGCGACATCAGGGTACTAAGGACCACCAAATTGGCATGGACTTGAGTTTAACAGCAGTAGAAGGTTCTGAATCTGCAGTCCTTTCAGGCACGTGCAGGAGGACACAGTTCTTGAGACGGAGGGCGATCTGTGTTCCCGTGGCTTCTTCAAGCACATTGTCCATTACTCTTATTTTCTAGCCAGACTTGGGGTTAAAATAACTCTTTCCTACGTAAAAGTGCTCTCTCTGAATGAGATTCCACTCAAGTAATAGGCTTCCAGCAGATCTGTGATGTGTTTTTTCTGCCAAGTATGGACGATGGTGGAAGCTATGGGGTCTGATACTCAGCCTCTAGGAAGGTGTGTGTTTTGCCAGCATCCACCACCTCTGTTGGCCTCATGGAGCTTTTCCCTTGGACCACTTTAGATCATCCTGGCCATCCTCGTGTCCTGGCTGCTGTGCTTCATCTTCACAGTGACAGATGTCTTCCCTCCTGACAGCACAAAGTATGGCTTCTACGCTCGAACGGATGCCAGGCAGGGCGTGCTTCTGGTAGCCCCGTGGTTTAAGGTCCCGTACCCGTGTAAGTATTCTGGTGACAGGGGGAGAGCAGGTCAGGAGCTCACGAGGGTCCCACTTAGAGGAGCTGGGAGATGGCAGAAGGCTCTGCAGCTTGAAAAGCCTTCTTTGTTCTAGGAGGTCCCACGAAGGGCTTACTGGTAGGAGGCTTTGACAGTGAAAGGTGGGAGGCACTGTCCCCAGAGGCTGTAGTTAGCACACAGAGACTAACCAGCTCCCTTCTCAGATTATCTAGTCCTTTTGGTTCCACTGGGATGTAATCCTGGACAAGGGGTCTCTTGCCAGGTTTGAAGAAGGCAAGTATCAAGCTGCATAGTAACTAAGCCGCCAAAACTGAGCAGAAGGGGCCTGAAGATTAGCAAGCCGACTGCTCGAGCATGATGGGATTTGTGTAATCTTTTAATGGGTAGCTATAATCTTTGTTTTTTATTTGGTCACAGCTGTCAGAAGTAAACTGATATTCACCAGTGGGTGGAAGATGGGTCTTAAGTTATAATTTAAGTGTTGGGTAACTCTTGGCAAGGTGGTATGGCGGGGGGTACAGTCCCAAGCTGAGGTGTCCCTTGGATGCACACATAATACTTTCTAGGCCCCAGTCCCCAAAATGACTTGTGTGAGTCCAGTGGTTATTAACGCTTGGTTGTTCCATGGTAAAGACTCTGTTCCTGGCATTTGGACATTTTAATTAGAACCCAAACCTGACCTAGGTGGGGTTGTGCTGATTTATTCCCTGGTTTAACAGTCACATCTTCACATCTTATGATGATATGGAGAAAAAGCAGGAAAAGCCGAGAATATTAAGGTTGGGTGAAAGAAAACTGTTCCAAGCATGTTAAATGGAAGTGATTTTGGTAGTTGTTCCTTGTATGGTTGACAAAATTTATACTTGACAAAATTTACTCTTTCTAAAATTACCATCTGGGGGCGCCTGAGTGGCTCAGGTGGCTAAGCAGCTGACTCTTGATTTCAGCTCAGGTCATGATCTCATAGTTTTTGAGTTCAGAGACCTGAGTTGGGCTCTGTGCTGACAATGTGGAGCCTGCGTGAGATCCTCCCTCCCTCTCTCCCTCCCTCTACCCCTCTCCGGCTTGCTCTCTTTCTCAAAAATAAAAAAACATTTAAAATAAAATAACTTCCTCACCAGATCACATGTATTTCTGTATACCTGCCCCACCCCCCCCCCAAAAAAAGAATAAATGCGTGGTTTGTAAACATATAATTTGAGATAAAACGAGATGAAATCGGTAAGGCAGCCAGGAGGGGGCCTGGGGTGTGCAGGGAGGAGGAGGAGGTACGGAGGGCGAGGGGGGTCAGGAGGAAGCTCCACAGCACACGCTGGCCGGGCTTCTCTGCTGTTCAGGCCGTTCGCTGGATGAGCACAGTTTAGGAGGGCCGGGCGGGCCGTTGGGGAGCAGCAGCTGCGCATGTGCTGAGAGTCCGAAGTGCTTTCCCCGGGGTCTCCCAGGGCCCCTGGTGCGGTGACGCGGTAGGGCCTGTTGGCGGCAGCGCTTCGGGGCCGAGCGGCTCTGCTGCCGCAGCTCCCCGGGTAAAAAGCCACCCACAGGGAGCCGCACTCTGACAGTTTGGCTTAACCTGGAGGCAGGTTTTCAGGGATCTAGAGCGGTGGTCCTGAGTCTCTAGTTTGATAACAGTTACCTGAATTGGTTGGTAAAATGCGATTTGGGGCCCAAAATGTCAACAGTGCTGCGGTGGAGAAACTCTGCTGTAAAGTAACCACATGGGTGGTGTTAGGTGTTGTAGTTGAAAGGAGACATGAGATGACAGTTAAGACTGAAAGCTGGAAAACAGCAACATGTATACACAGACCTGCTTCCCGCACAGGCACGCACATGGTTGACTCTTGAACAGCAGGTGGGGGTGTGGGGAGGTTGGGGCACCCCAACCCCACAGTCGGAAAATCACATACAACTTTTTTCCCCAAAACTTAACTACTAAGAGCCTACTGTGACGGGAAGCCTTACTAATAACATAAACCGTTAACACATATTTTGTATGTTACATGTTTCTATATATTCTTACAAAAAAGTAAGCTAGAGAAAAGAAAATGTTATTAAAGTCATAAGAGAAAATACATTTACATTACTGCATTTTTTGGGGAAAAAACAAATAAGTGGACTAGTGCATTTATTTTTATTTTTTTATGTTTGTTTATTTTAGAGAGAGAGAGAGCATGAGCAGGAGAGGGCAGAGAGAGAGACAGAGACAGAGAATCCAAAGCAGGCTCCGAGGTGTCAGCACAGAGCCTGACACGGGGCTTTAACTCACCAACGGTGACATCATGACCTGAGCCAGTCAGATGCTTAACCAACTGAGCCACCCAGGTGCCCTGGACTAGTGCATTTACACACACACACACACACACACACACACACACACACGTATTTATATATATATATTTATATGGAAAAAGGGTCAAAAATTTAGAAGATTGCAGATTTAAAATGTTGAAGTAGATGGAATAAAGATTTTAAAAATCAAAGGACTGCAGGCAAAAGGGAAAAAAGTAAGAAAATAGTAATGAGACTAAGAAAATAAAAGGCAATTTCTGAAGAAATAGTAAATGGCAAAATAAGGATCCCTTCCCCCCAAATCAGGACACTAAAAACCACAATGCTGTGTCAGTAACATGGTAACTATAAGATTATTTAGAAAATACAAAATGTTGCTGGATAGAGACAT
This sequence comes from Acinonyx jubatus, assembly GCF_027475565.1. Classification (NCBI taxonomy): domain Eukaryota; kingdom Metazoa; phylum Chordata; class Mammalia; order Carnivora; family Felidae; genus Acinonyx; species Acinonyx jubatus. The sequence continues at coordinate 30,667,344 of NC_069388.1, read as the reverse complement.
CTGCTCCAAACCTTCCTGGAGATGCGTGTTGACCAAGCATGCCCCTGTCTGCTCCCAGGCGGGAGCAGTTCCGCCCTTATACACTCCAGACATACTCTGCACACCTTACTTCACCTGTCTTCTTTATCCTCCCAAACCCGTGGTCACTCCTGTTACAAAACCCAGGCCCTGCGGTGTTGCTCGTCCAGCCTCTCCCAGGCCCACCTTCCCCACGCTGCACTCCATTCTGCAGAGCACCAGCCCATTCCTGCACACCCTCCCCAGAGCCTCTGGACAAGAGCCCAGCATCTTGTGACCGGTGTGGGTCACCTGTGTTTGAAGTCTGTTTTACAGTTTTAGGTCTTGCAGTGTCCAGACCCCCCAACTACTGTTGGTCTTGAACAAGACCATTTAACACATCTTTCTTTGTTACTGTGCTTTCCTACTTAGTGACTGCACTATAGTGGTTCAGAGAAAGAAAGCACATTATCAAAGTCTCTTCTTTTTAAAAGTAAAAGTTTCTCATGATATTTTTATTAAATAAGACCCATGGTTTGTTTTCTTTCTTTCTTTCTTTCTTTCTTTCTTTCTTTCTTTCTTTCTTTCTTTCTTTCTTTCTTCCTTTCTTCCTTTCTTCCTTTCTTCCTTTCTTCCTTTCTTCCTTTCTTCCTTTCTTTCCTTTCTTTCCTTTCTTTCCTTTCTTTCTGCTGTCAGCCCAGAGCCAGACATGGGGCTCATACTCACAAAACCGTGAGATCTTGACCTGAGCTGAAATCAAGAGACACTTAATCGACTGAGCCACCAGGCGCCCCAAGATCCATGCCTTTCAGTATCCAAATAACATAAAAAAAAAAACTAATGTAGAATTAACTAAATCCAGATACTCAAAATAAAGTCACCTGGGGACTTAATCTTTGCCTTCTTAAAGGAAACTATTTAATTTTCTATAACACGGTTTACTTTATTTTTTTTTTTAATTTTTTTTTTCAACGTTTATTTATTTTTGGGACAGAGAGAGACAGAGCATGAACGGGGGAGGGGCAGAGAGAGAGGGAGACACAGAATCGGAAACAGGCTCCAGGCTCTGAGCCATCAGCCCAGAGCCTGACGCGGGGCTCGAACTCACGGACCGCGAGATCGTGACCTGGCTGAAGTCGGACGCTTAACCGGCTGCGCCACCCAGGCGCCCCAACACGGTTTACTTTAAAAAGTGCTGATCTTACATTGGAGGGCTGACTGCATCTTGTGCCATGCTTTACTGCTGGGATTTAAATTTAACTGGTGACCTTTCACTGCTTTTTCATTTAATGTCACCTCCTGGGCAAGATCACCTACTTGCTTTGCACAGTAGGGTTAAAAATCCTCTTCATACAAATTTCCTATCCTGTCGGGAATTCCTATCCAACAGGCTGTGTAATTTAGTAGACAGAGAGTGTGGCTTTGAAGCAGGAAGAGAAGCACTTCCCTCTTCTTTCTTGTAGCCAAACGCTTTACTTTTAATAAAGATGCAGAGCAGACCAATCCTGGTTATGGTCCTCTTCATCCAACTCAGGAACTGTCTCCAGGCATGTAGTGCATTGATGAAGAACATTTAAAAATAAACACATCTTTTTCCATGAGCCTCAAAACCTGAGTGTGTCGTGTAGAGTCCTCTGATGTCCTGATCACTTTTGCCTGCTCCGTTTTCCTTCCGCAGTTCAGTGGGGACTGCCCACCGTCTCCGCGGCTGGTGTCATCGGCATGCTCAGCGCCGTCGTTGCCAGTATTATCGAGTCTATTGGGGACTATTACGCCTGTGCAAGGCTGTCCTGTGCCCCGCCACCTCCCATCCATGCGATAAATAGGTACGTTCCTGAGAAACTTGAGTTCTTCCTTGGGCCCCGTGCCTCCTTACTTGGCTCTTTGGTTAATCATGGAGAAGACTTTCCAAGACTTTCAGCGTGGAAGCAGCTGAGCATCAGGGCTCTTTGTTGGTTGGTTGTCTTTGGACAAGTCCCTCCCCCATTTTGCTCTCCTTTTCCTCATCTGTAGCATGGAGCGCAGTCCCCACCCTTCCTTCCTCAGTGATGGTCACGTAAGATGCTCTTTCTGAGACCGTGCCAGACCCTAAACTCACCAGAACAGAGGCGAGACACTGCCATTGTTCTTTGCTTGATTTGGGGTCAGGGTTGTGTGTCCTTTTTGATTTCTTGTTTTCCTTACTGTTCTTAAGGGTAAATACTGTGTCATCTGTTCACAATTACAATTCCTAGAGAGACCAGAAGAGCAGGAATAGGTGAAATCTGCAGTACCTAGAGACTTATGGGCAGGGGGGTTTATCCTCTCAGCATACCTGGTCTTCACGTTCTGGAAGCTAGGAGCGAATTGGACCCTGAGGGGTTGCAGAAAAGAGCACAGAAGACCCCCTTGCCCAACTAACTGTTGCCCTTCCAGAAGGGATTATGTGTGATGAGATCCATTGGGCTGGTGTCAGCATGTTTTGCTTTGGTTCTGTTAGCATTCATAGTCTTGGTTCTTATAGCTTTCTCCCACGGGTGTTGCATATGATTGAGCTACTTATATATTGATTATTTAAAAAGTTCCAGTGTGACAAAATTACAGAGCATTTCCTTCCTGATGAAACTATGTATTAATAGTAAAGGAATCAAATCAGTGGACAGCCCATACTTGTCTCAGATCCCAACAAATGGCTGTTTTCTGGCTAAAAGCCTTTCATTTGGAATGATTTTTAAACACCTGTGTCTAATGTGTGGCTCACAGAAGTGCTTCTCACAGTTGAGTGAGCATGGGGGGTCCTGTGAAAATGCAGGTTCTACTTGAGCAGGTCTGGGAGGCGGGCCTGAGACTCTGCCCTTCTGACCCTTCCCAGGAGTGCGGAGGCTCCCCACCTGTGCACACCGCCTTTGGATTATAGCCACTTGGAGAGTATTCCAGAGTGTTTCCCGCATTGAATGAATGTTTCTCTTTCCCCCATTCCTTTACGTTTTAGGGGGATTTTCGTGGAGGGTCTCTCCTGTGTTCTCGATGGCATATTTGGTACTGGGAATGGCTCTACTTCGTCCAGTCCCAACATTGGAGTTTTGGGAATTACTAAGGTACAGATATTTTTCTAATTAAATGGTTGGGCCTCTGGTGTTGATCCATTTCATCATTTGGTCTAACCACTGTGAATTCCAAAAGGAAGGCTTCTGATTCTGAGATCATCTTCCCACCCTGCTCCCCAATCTTTTTCTCATTGATAGGTTTCTGAAATGCTGATGGAGGTCTCCCTCCCTTGGCTGCCCCGGTAGCCAGGCACTCAGTGTTACCATTCCCTCATGCATTCTACAAATACTAAGTCCCAACCCTGTGCCAGGCTATTGTTCTAGACACTTGGAATGCGTCAGTGAATGAAAAAAAAATCCCGTTGTCAGAGTTTACATTCTAGAGAGGGGAAGATCAACAATAAACAGTAAGCATAGTTAGTATGAGAAAAACCTGAGGCAGGATGGAGGTATCGGCAGTGAAGGGGAGTAAGTCAGGCTCAGCCTCACCTGAGATGACCCTGAGCAAGCACCTGAACAGGGCAGTGGAGGGAGTGATGGAGATGGACCTTCAGGCCAGGGACGCGGCCAGGGTGAAGCCCTATCGTGATCAGCAAGGAGGCCAGTGGGGCAGGAGCAGAGTACAGGGTGGTGAGAGCAGTTGACGCCCTCCAGGTAACAGGACAAAGTCACACAAACCCCGTAAGCTGCCAGAGACAGGAGAAGGGGGTGCCCTGGGCTTGGCTCTGTCAGGGTATTTTTTAAGGCTCACTTGCCCTGTTACGAAGAGAGTGGACTTTGGGGTCAGGGGAGGAGGTGGAAATAGGAGACAGCACTAGTTCTAAATGTGAGATGATGCCAGTCCTTAGAGGAAAAAAATCAGCCTTACAGTAAAGAATTAATGTGATTTTCAAACCACAGCACCAGAGTCCTTCTCTTTCAGATGAAATCTGATGCGGAGTTAGTGGATTTGACAAGCTACAGCAAGTCTCCAGGCTGAGCAGGGCCTGGGTCCGGAGTCCGACTCACCCCTCCAAATAGACACGTGACCAGGGGCTGCCCCACCCCACAATCCGGCTTCTGTAAGGAGCCTGCTCCTAGGCCTTCCAAATTTATTGCTAAGTTCTGCATCCCAGCTGCCCTGGGCCAGAGTGTGTCGTCTGCCAGGCTGGAACGGGCCTGCACCCTGGCTGCTGTACTCTGGGCAGCTAGAGACAGTTAGGACCTGCTCACCGTCTGGGATGGCCTGTGTGAGCCACAGGTCCCCCTCACCTGAGCCCTCTATCCTGAGAATTTAGGGATGAGCTGCAGCCTTCTAGAGCTATCTGACCTCTGTAAAATTAGAAACCCATCCCCCGCCCCCTGGAGGATTCTATAACCAGATAAAAAGAAACCAGACACTAAGTTTGGTTAATCTTGACTACAAATCCAGGTGAGTGGGAGCACACAGTGCACACCTGACCTGTTCATTTTCCTGTAAGTGGGCGGGACCATCACAGAGCTCGGGCTCGGGGCTGCACACAGCCCTGCCTGCTACTCCTCACAGGCTGTGCTGGGTCCTGTCACTGCCCATGGTAGAAGCAGGTGCCGACCACACAGAGCTAAGGGCCCTTTAACCAGTTTGCTGCGGTGGCCCCAGTAGACCTGTAACTAATCTGAAATATCATAGTAGTAAAATTGTTACAGATGGAGGGACTCCTAGGGCAAAGCGGTTTAACAAGCCAGCTCCCTTTCTGCACCCCTTTAGAACGAGCCTCACAAAACTTAACCCGGGTCACTGTAGGGAGTAGGTGGTGGTGCTCATTGAGGCTCCCTTCTGAAATGCGACTGAGGTGGTTGGGGGAGTAATTTCTTTATTACAGTTTGAATGGTGCGAGCTTATTCTGAAAAGGCAACCTGCCAGCACTTTTTAATGAGCTAATTGATCTTTCTGAATCCCGTTGGATTAGTATCCCCGGGCAAGGGCGGCATCCATTCAGGGGCCTGGAATTGGTTTTCATTGCTGACTTCACTAGAGGGATAATTGAGCTGTCTGCACAGCTGCATTGGGGTGGGAAATGGGACTTGGAGCAGATATTTCTTTTTGGCCCCAGCCATACAGCTGATGGAAGGTCCCTGTTCCAGAAGAAAGGCACCAGCTGGAGGCTGTGTTCTCATCCAGCTGAAGGACTTGGGACAAGTCCCTTTTCTGAGAACTCTCAGCTCTGAAATCCTACAATTCTAGATCAAGATCTGTGCTGTCCAGTTTAATAGTAGCTCCATGTGGCTCTTTTAAGTTAGTTGAAATAAGAAATTCAGTTCCTCAGTTGCACTAGCCACATTTCAGGGGCTCAGCAGTCACGTGTGTCTAGTGGCTGTCAGTGGGCAGCACCAATACAGGACATTTCCATCCTTGTGGAAAGTTCTAAGGGACAGCAGTGGTGTGGGCCATGGTGTGAGACTACCATGGCCTACAGAAAGAGGGTGAACTCTTGTTCTTCCAAAGGATCTGTCTCCCATTTCCTGGCAGCTCTGACATTTGTTATCCTTTATCCAGTTATGACGGTCCCTGTACATGGCAGTTCTAACCTATTTGATTAGGAGTTGAGGATGCCAGCTACCCTGTTGTGTTCAGAAGCCCTCGGGTTGGATTCCACGTACTTCTCTGCTCAGTGTGTTCCAGTGTCTGTCCCACAAAGAGAGATGGCGTATCGGGGTGGGGAGGTGACTGTTTTGGATTCCAGCCCTGGTCCCATCACTTTCTCTCAGTGTGACCGTGGACAGGTTACATCACCTCCCTGAGTCTCCATGCCCTTGTCTACAAAGCCAGGCGTTGCAATTAATAAATTGATGTAATGCACTTAGCGCAGTCTGGCACAGTGTAGACGCACAGTAAGCACCAGCTAGCGTCCTTGATATTTAGCCCTAAGTTTGTTTCTAGGGACAGAATAAATACCACCTCTCCTGACAGTGCAGTCTCTTTGGAGGTGTCCAGAGGAAGGTCATTTCTCCTGTGCTGCATTCCACACTGTCGAAGACTGGAAAGCCAGAAATGCAGTGTCAATATTTTGATGGCCCTAGAGGCACAGAGTTCAAGAAAGAAGTCAGAACTGAGGCAGGGAAGAGATTCCAGGGAGCCAGCAGCAGGGAAGGAGAGGCAAAAGGCTCCATGTACACCGCACTGGGAGGACAGGGATTAGGGCTGTGTTTCTGGTGTTTCAACCAGAAGTGTGTAATAGGCATCAGTTAATAGTCATTGAACAGGAGAATGGCTTAGCTGCTGCCCGTTTGTTTGTTTGCTTGTTTTTGAGTATCTAAGGCAGATCAGCCTTCCATGTACGGTCTTCATATAGGATTTATTGTTTCAAGCAAGGCCGGCCTTGCCCTACCCCTTGTACATCTGATCCCCTCTGCACAGGTGGCTCCCTGTACCTGGATGCTCTTCCTCCAGGGAACTCTTACTCATCCCTCCCCAGCTCTTCAGAGCTCTTCCTCCCTGCCGGGTGCCCACACAGCATAACCATTGCAGCCGTACAATTATTTGATCATAAGTTTGTGGCTTGCTCGTCTTTGTATCCCCCCCCCCCCCCGCCAGTCTAACAAGTGCTGGTCACATAGTAGATTCCTAAAAACGTTTGCTGAAAAACAGCAGGCTCCCCTATCATGTAATGCAGCCAAACAGAAGTCATTTTTGCTTGATTCTCCAGTTGGCGTACCCTTTTTCACTGCCTCCCTGCCCTGATGACATGTGGGGGGAGCGGTAGATTCTGACGGCAGAGCCTGGGCTCCAGGGTCCGCTGTGCCTGCTTATAGCCGGACAGCCAGCCATCCCTTCGTTGGCTCAGTAAGATTCTACTCTGATTCTTAACCACTTGACTTTTGGGCTCTGTTGGAAGCTCCAGACCAGCACCACCCAGCAGAGCATTGTGCGGTGTGGGACGTTCTGTGCACACCTGTGCCATTCTGTGTGGGATCTGCCAGCCGCACGTTCCCGTTGAGCACTTGAAATAGTGGCTGGTGCACCTGAGGGACTAAATCTGAAATTCCATTTCATTTTAGTTTAGCAGCCATCTCCTCACTGTAAGTCATCCTTCTGGAACCTCTTTTATCAATTTATATCCTCAAGGTATTTTCCTGGGAAAGGCAGCACACAGGGCAGGATTCTGGAGCCTGGTGCTGGCTCCACATCCCACTTCTGCCCAGGCAGAAGTTTCTAGAAGGCAGAGATCAGGTTGAACAGAGAGGAGACCATGTGGGAAATATTATGGTTCTGCAAAGACCCAGTGTCGGGGGGCAGACCTTTGGCATCAAGGAAGGCTTTTAAGAGGAGGTGGCATTTGGTAGTGTTTTGAAGGATGTGTCTAGAACCGGCCAGAAGGGGGATGTGGGAAAGAGTGTCCAGGTAGACAGGCCTGGGGATGCCTGAGAAAGGGGTTTTATTTCCCAAACACCAGAAGATTAAAGGGGGGAGGCACTGACCTCGCGAATCACTGTGTGAGAAAGGTCATTCTGCACAGCGGACAGGACAGATAGGTAGAGGAAAGGCTGAGGCCACAAGCCCAAGTGGGAGGCTGTCCTGCAGCCTCATGCTGGTCAGGCACTGTTCAAACTGTTTTACACCTTGTCTCATTTAACCCTTAAAACAAAAGCTCGTGGTGTGTCATTCTAAAACGAGGATCCTGCCACCCAAAGAAGCCAAGTGGCTTGCCCCCCCGGTTGGAGTGGAGTGGGGTACAGACCAGGCGAGGGGCTGAGAATCCACACTCCTTGGCCTCTAGGCCGTGTCACCTCTCACGGGGAAGGAGAGGAGGAGGGGAGGAGGTTCCAGAAATAGTTGGGACTCTTGTCTGATTCAAGGTGTGGGGAAGATGGAGACAAGTGAATTGCTTTTGGGTGGGGTAACTTGATAAAGGGTAATTCCAAGAACCTGGAAGAGAAAAGCAGGAATAAGCCTAGTTTTTGCATTTGACGTTAGAAGGTCACCCTGGCCCTTGACTGTAATGGTATTTAAAAGCCCAGACCTGAGAGCAGGAGCAGGTCTACCCTGAAGTGACATCACCCAGGGAACAGGGAGCAAAGGCTGGGCCCTGGTGCCACCTTCTTCCAGGGGAGGGGAGGGAAGGAGGAAGAGGAAGAGGGGAGTTGGTGGTAATCTCTTTACTCTGGGTGTCTTTAGAGGGAGGAATTGTGTCCTGAGAGCCATCCTCCTTGTAAAATGAGACATCTCTCTTAACCGAAAGTTTTGTAGTTTGTTTGGGGCTTCTGTCACATTTGCCCCCGAGGGTCCTGCGTGGAAATTTGTGCAGAACTGGCGGTGAATGCCTTCTGGTGTGTTCCTCAGGTCGGCAGTCGGCGGGTGATTCAGTACGGTGCGGCCCTCATGCTGGCTCTTGGCATGATCGGGAAGTTCAGCGCCCTCTTCGCCTCCCTCCCGGATCCGGTGCTTGGCGCCCTCTTCTGTACTCTCTTCGGTAAAATCCCATTTCCTTGAGAGCCTGTCTCCTCTCCTCCCTTTCACATTTGCTCAGGAATCCCTTTAGTAAGATGGGAGGTAATAATTAATACGTTTCCATTTAAAAGTACACAGGGAATACTCCTTCAAAACATAAAAACATCAGTCTCTGAGTTGAATTTATGTTAAAGGTAGAACCAAGTGTAGAGTACTTATGCTAGGAAAAATAAGATGACCTTAATCTTTAATTGGTGTATCTAATTGCTTTAACTCAGATATCTTCTCTGAATGGCATTTACAACTGACATGAACTCTGTGCCATTCGGTTGTGATCAGGGCCCAGATCTTCGGGTGGGTTTTCCAGTTTAATCAGGATGTCTGCATAGAGGTTTTAAAGGGCAACCAATGTCCTTAGTTTTCTGCTTGGTCTAAAGAAAGCGAATGTGATGTTTGTGTCCCTGTGTAAGCCCACATGGTGCTTAGGCCAGGAGTCATTTGGTTCAGAGACCCAGGTGGTCACATTCTGACCCTGTCCTGTCACTGTTCTGTCTCCCAACTTGTTTCTGGCGGGACAGAGGAGGGGCAGGGTGGGGAGTCTGTGTCCCCTCCATCGCCCATCTGTACTGAGCTTAGTGCTGCCCGCCAGCTGATGTTTTTCTCTCCAGGAATGATCACAGCTGTTGGGCTCTCCAACCTGCAGTTCATCGACTTAAATTCTTCCCGGAACCTCTTTGTCCTGGGATTTTCAATCTTCTTTGGGCTTGTCCTTCCAAGTTACCTCAGGCAGAACCCTCTCGTCACAGGTAAGGAAAACTGGCCACAGCCACCAGCTCAGAGAAGACTTTGGAACTTCAGGAATTGTCTCCGTGAACATTGGTCCATGTGTCTATCTCATTTGAGTCTTGTTTTGCCACAGCTTATCTGGAAACCCTTCGTGCTTCCGGCATGAGCTGGCGTGTGCACGTTAAGGGCTCTTTATTTACAGGGACCCTGTCTTTTGGGAGAATGCCTGTGTGTAAAACCTTTTGATTTTTCAGACTAATGCTTTCTGAAAACGTAGAATTCAAAACCCAGCTTCATAGACTTTCAAGTACATGTCTTTCTCCTGAGATTGTAACTACTTTGAATTCAAGATTAACCCTTTTAACACCTTTTTAATACCCTGATGTCATGAAGAATGAACAAAGGGGAACCATCTTAAGTAGCAATGGCTGCTGACATTTTATGCGGAATTGGGGACCATTTTATATATACATTATATATGTGTGTGTGTATATATATATATATATATATATATACACACACACACACACATACATACACATATAGCATATATACTATATACGTATTTTATATATAATGTTTTATATTTATACTTATTTATAAATATAATTTATAATTTATTATATTTATATTAAGCATTTTATATTAAATATATGTTTATATAAATATACATATTTTGGGGGTAAAATTCTATAATGTAAAATTAACTATTTTAGGTTTTTTTTTTTGGAGACAGAGGCAGAGCATGAATGGGGGAGGGTCAGAGAGAGAGGGAGACACAGAGTCCAAAACAGGCTCCAGGCTCTGAGCGGTCAGCACAGAGCCTGACGTGGGGCTCGAACTCACGGACCGCGAGATCATGACCTGAGCTGAAGTCGGACGCTTAACTGACTGAGCCACCCAGGTGCCCCAACTATTTTAAGTTTTTTTTTTTAATGTGTGTGTTTTTTTTTTAATTTATTTTTGAGACAGAGAGAGACAGAGCCTGAGCAGGGGAGGGGCAGAGAGAGAGAGGGAGACACAGAAGCCGAAGTAGCCTCCAGGCTCTGAGCTGTCAGCACAGAGTCCAATGTGCGGCTCGAACTCATGAGCTGTGAGATCATGACCTAAGTCGAAGTCGGACACTCAGCCGACCGAGCCACCCAGGCACCCTTAAAATGAACTATTTTAAAGTGAACAGTTCAGTGCTGTTTTAGTACATTTACAATGTTGTATAACCACCACCTCTATTTAGTTTCCAAAACTGTCTCCTCACCCCAAAATAAAATTCCGTATCCATTAAGCAGTTAATTCCTTTTATCCCCCTTCTCCCAGCCCCTGGCAACCACCAATTTGCTTTCTGTTTCTGTGGATTTACCTGTTCTGGATATTTCACATAAATGAAATCATATGTGATCTCTGGCTTCTTTCACTTAGCATGTTTTTGAGATTTGTATATAACTATTTTATTCTTTTTCATGGCTAATAGTATTCCATTGTGTGTGTGTGTGTGCGTGCACGCACACATACCAGCACACACACACACACACCATAATCTGTTTATCCATTTGTCCAACAGTGGACATTTGGGTTGTTGCTACCCTTTGACAGTTGTGAATAGTGCTGTTGTGAACATTGGCATACAAGTACAGTCAGTCCTCACCCATGGTAGTTCTGCTCTGTAAGGTCACTGTGAACACGGAATTAGCAAATTCTGAACCGTCCCTTCTAGGGGAGCAACAGCCAAGAGCAGTGTAACTCACCCAACACATGCGTTTTCTCCCTGAGGCTCAGCACGGCTTTCTTGCCCTTAGGAACAGTAGACCGCGCTTCTGCACGACACTTGGGGGCCATTTTAAACAACTAAATCACCGACCAAAGACACAAAAATGGGGAAGAGACGGTATTAAACAGACCGCCACACGCACACTTGAGAAGAACAGAGGTGAAACAAGAAGGCAGAGCGTTACCTTGATTGACCTCAGCCAGGAACATGCATGTTGTTGGCAACTTAAAGTTTCTGCTGCTTTGTGAATGACTGCGAAGGCCAGGAGGATTCATTTTGGGTTTGCAGATAAGTTTTTAGTGTTTAGGTAAATTCAGATACAGAATCTGCTAATCATGAGGATCAGCTGGATTTGAGTACCTGCTCTCTGTTTCTTTGGGGTAGAATTGCCTTGTCATAGGGAAGTTCTAGATTTTTCACTCTGGGAGGAGCTGCCAAACTGATTCCCACCACCTGAGCTCAGGGGTTTCTGTTTCTCCACACTCTTGCCAACGCTTGTTATTTTCTGTTGAGGATTTTTATACTTTAAATCTAGGAAGTGTGTGAGCTTCTGATAATGAGGAGATTCTTGCTGCTTTTCACATTTTAATATATCACATTTATAGGAGTTCACTTATATAAATTCAGTTGCTCCTAATTAAAAGCTAAAGCACACATCAGTGATCCAGGATTCTGAAACCCTTTATCTGGTTGTGAACACCACAGATATTCTTGTTGTCTTGTTCTGTTTGTAGTTTTTTCAGCCTTGCAACGGCTATCTTTTATATTAATTTTTTTCTCAATCTGCAAACACCACGCCCCAGTGGCTTCCTAGTTCATTATCGGGTAAGCTTCATTCTTAGATTTATCTTCTATGGTCCATCGTTGGGAATTCTCCTCATGGAGATAACCTTTTGATTATTATGGAAATTACTTATAATAGTTGAAAATGTTACTAGCAAAAAATTTATCTGCTCATATACAACAGAAATTTTCACCTTCATGCATCACATTGGCTGGTGATTAGTCCCCACCCCAGTGCTCCTTCTAGCTGTCCTGGCTGTGGCAGTGACCCTCCCACTGTGTTCTGTCTCCAGGCATAACGGGGATCGATCAGGTGTTGAACGTTCTTCTCACAACTGCTATGTTTGTAGGAGGCTGCGTGGCCTTTATTTTGGATAACACCATCCCAGGTATGTGGTATACACCAAACGTGCTTATTGCGTATGTGAATTACTTGTTTTGCGAAGTAAATACGGAAGCAGGAAGAGTGAATCAGTTCAGAGCCCTCACTGGTTCAAACTGTCTTTTCTAAAGCAGTTAAGATGATGCCTCCAGCCTCCTTTTATGAATCAGTTTTTTTGCTGATAAACCTAGTGGGTTTTTTTCCTTGCTGAGTTGAGAGAAAGCAGGTAAGCTTCTTGCCCATGGTGCAGGGTGGTGGGATGTCTGGGGCACTGTCCAAGCCACCAGCCCTCCTTGCACAGCCTCGCTCAGTGCCCACGGTGGCTTTTGTCATCTTGTTCACACACTCTTCTGAGCCGGCTGTTAACAGCCTTCAGTGTGTCTCCTCCTCCTTTCTGAGGCAGGCTCCCAGCTACCTAGGACCAAAAGACAGTATGGTAGGCACAGGATCTTTCCAGGACCAGTGACTGAGAGGTGGATGGAGGCAGCTGTCTCCCCCACACCCGTAGCCCTTGTTTCTCAGCTGGGTGCATTCTGTGCCGAGCTGGGTGATGCTATGTGGGCCCTGCCTCACAGCCTTCCCAGCTTCCTAGAGGAGGCTGCTGGTACCATTGGAAAGTGCCACCACGGACACACTGATTGATGTACCTTCCATCAAGGAAGGGTGAGGCTTATTCTTGAACTTGAAGGTTTTGTTGAGATTTCTCCCCTAAAAACAGCACACCTCCAAAAAGCCTCAATCAAGAGGTTGCTGCAAATGAGGCAAAAGGAATCACATGCATGAATAGGTGGAAGGTGTTAGATTGATGGGGGTCAGTCACTAACTCTCTCAGAACTAATTGAGCGAGAGGCACAGGAGTCTGACAGGTGGAAATTAAAGTTCACTTTGTTACAGCAACATGGACGGGAGGGCCTTGCTTAAATGTAAGAAAACAACGGTGTTCCTCATCCTGCACCATATACTTAAGCTCCTCATCTGGGTTTGGGCAGAGATAGTATGTTGTTAGGTATCACATGTAGCCAAGGGCAGGTGCCATTGTGCCTCTCTGCACCAGAAAGATTTACAGGAAAAAGTCAAGGGCTCAGGAGCTTCTGAGCCCTGTGGGCCCAGATCTTTCTCCCTGACTCATTTGTCAGGCTACAACGTGGAAGTTCATCCTCACATGTTCATCCATGACAAGTGGGGAGTACGTGGCAAAAGTGCCTCTCCCTCCCTCCCCCTCCCCCACCCCACACAGATGGAGCAAAGCAGGATAAACCTTGGCATGTGTGGATGGGGGGTGGTTTGCCCTGACCAGTTTATGAAGACATTATATGTGATATAATAAAGACCGGGTCCTATTCTGCAAGATCATATTTTGCATTTTAGAAGTTCTTGTGTTGGTTTTTGAGAACAGATTTGGAGAAAGAGATGGTGAGATGGAAGACCAGACAACCAGTTGGGAGATTGTTAAAATGACCCAAGAAAGCAATAACGTGGTGTGGGACTGACCTCAACAATGGGAATCGAGAATATGGGCCACGTGGGAGGGCAGTGAGGAGGCAAAGACATCGGGATGTTTGTGGAGCAAAAGGAACAAGGATGGGCTAGTGGTTCTTAGGTTTCTGGTTTAGGTACCTGGATGGCTGAGTGCCATCAACTGCTCCTCAAGGGATCTTTGCTGTCATCCTGGCAGGTTCCATGTATGGGACAGCATGTCGGAGAATCTCAACTCTTGGTGGAACTGTCAAACTAAACATTCCATTGTATTGTTTTGTGTGTGGGGGGGTGTTCCACAGGTACTCCGGAGGAAAGAGGAATCCGGAAGTGGAAGAAGGGCGTGGGCAAAGGGAGCAAGTCGCTCGATGGCATGGAATCCTACGATCTGCCGTTCGGCATGAACATTATTAAAAAATACAGATGCTTCGGCTACTTACCCATCAGCCCAACCTTTGCGGGCTACACGTGGAAAGGCCTCAGGAAGAATGCCACCAGCCGGAGTTCAGATGAGGACTCGCAGGCCACGGTATAGCTGTAGCTCACCCTGTGGCCCGGCCGCAGTGAGGCATGAATCTGTAGTTCCTTGCTGAGTAACAAGCAGTAACCTGTATGTTTGTATATCTGCATTTACATTCTGCACCCAGAGCTAAGACGATTACAAATAGCTGTTTTTGTTGTGGGTGGTGATCGTGTCTAATATTGTGTCTCACCTGTCTCCTTATTTAAGCCCTACCCCTTGCCTTTGAGAGCGTCCATTGAACTTGAAGTTCCTGTCCTCCTGTGGGAGTGGGTGTTTAAATCCACAGCGGTTCCTTGGTTTCGGTCTCCTTCTACCACCCTGGGCTAGCTTTCCTACAAGCTGCCTCTGGGGTGCAGGGGCTTTCTGTTCCAGAAGCACCTGGACCCGCTTCTATTTTATTTGACCTCAGCCTGCACCCGCATAGACCCCCTCTGCTCAAGGGGCACCAGTATCCTCGCACTGTCACATCTGACTGGTCAAATGTGATTCTGTGTCCCCTGATGCTCCTGTAGCAGGAAACTATTGACCTGATTGAAAACAGTCAACATGGTTACCTTATACCCATATCTGTGTGTGGGTAAGGTCTGTACAGGCGTTAATTAGAATTGAAATCTGTTTGGGGGATTGGAGGGGAAAGGAAAGGACCTTGAAGTCAATATCTGATTCTCAACTGCTCTTTCTTGGTGCCACCCTCGCCCGGGATGGGCCAGCACATTTCATACTGGCCTCTTTTTCACTATAATTGAGACACTCTATCTGACATTTTATCACTCCAGGCTGGTGTGATGGGTATAGAGTGCCACACAGGGGCACTAAGCAGATGTTTATGGGAGTCTTGACTCTGCCGTCATGTGGATGTCAGTTCTTGTTGCGCGTATCTATAAATTACCAGATTTTATTCCTATTTAATGTTATTGACTATAACAGGTTTTTGAAATCAGTGTTTTTCCATGTGACCCTCTTTCCTTGCATCCCTGTTACTTGTCCCCCACCCCTCACTTCCCATTAAGAAAAGAACCAGCATTTATAAAGCTGTGGATACCATCAGGGAAGCTTGTCGTCAAGGCTTTTGAAGGCCAGTAACCATTATTGTGGTTGTGTTTTGTATTGCTTGATACCATGAAAGTGTAAATACTGTAATGCCTAATCTATTTATCAAAACTGACTACTGGACCAGAGCCCAGAAACCGTGGGTTAAGTTACACGTGAATTTGTTTTGTGAAGAAGGGAAGCTGAGGCAGGTAATCAACAGAGCTGCCATATTGAATGGTTGGACATCCTGGTAAATTCATCCCTGTAGTTCTGTTGCAAGTCATTTCTGGCAGTTAAGGCTTAAGGAGACTTTCTGTGAGTTACCATGTGGAATGTCCACTGGATTTTGATTTTGCGGGGGGGGGGGGGGGGGGGGGGAATCAGACTGGCTAAATGCTGCCTTTCTTGTTTTAAGTTATTGCAGAAGATGGTAAGAAAAGCAGTAGGCAGGGCCCCTTCTGTTGATTTCTCATTAATAACACTAAATCTTTTCTGGAAAAGTTACTTCTGTGGAATTTGGTTTGAAAATTTTCAGCCAAAGGAAACCCTGAAACACAAGGTAGCAACCTCGCTGCGTGAGGTTGTGCTTCCTAGGTCGTTTGTTAACCTGGTTGAGCCTTAGATAGCCAATGGGTGTTCTTGACTCTGACAGCAGGGCATGGTTCTCAGCAGCTCTGTGTCCACAGGGCCTGTTTCCTGCCCCCATAGCTGGCTCTCCTCCACCTCGTTCTGATGTCTTTGGCAGCATTGTTGTACCACTATAGCCTCCTCGATTCCTGGGAAGTTTGGGGCTTCAAGGCGTATTCTGGCAAGAATAGTTCAGAGCCACTGTACCGTTTTGCCAAGATCTTATTGCAGATTAAGTAAAAAAAAACAAAAAAAACAAAAAAATGAGATTCTAAATTACATTTAATTTTGTATGTTTTTTAAAAGTGTATCTGGTGCATAGTTAACTGTAGAAGCACACTGGTCAATGGTTTTCATCTCTTTAACTTGGTTAACTAACACTCAGTGCCGACAGCCATCCTGCACTGAGTTGCTCTCAGTTTCCTTCTGTTTGTGTTTTTGCTCAGCATCTCTAATTTCTCTGCTCTAAATAGTGGGGAAACTGTTAAACAGGCCAGAGATTTGCAGTATTCTAGTTCTCTAGGTGAGCAGAAGGACCAAATATCAAATAAAAGCATCTGAACCATTGGGTAATTTAACTTTCAGCGTAACCTGATGGGGCATCTTCCCTCCTAGTGAGTGACACTTAGGATATGTGCTTCAAACATCCAGAAACCCACTCCCTTCTGAAACCCCTCCTTGGGCCGGGTTTTATTGGGAGCTTCCAAATCTGCTGGTCTGGGGGATGTCTTCTGCAAGCATTTAAATGTGGAGGGAAGCCCTGTATCCATACTGAATGTTAGAGATGATGGATTTTGCTCTTTTTGTTTCGTTGGGGCCAACTTTAGATTCTCTAAGGCAGGGGGAAGGGGACAGGAGGTGGGGAGGAAAGAGGGCAGCCCAACTAAAGGTCCCATTGAGTCTGGTGCTTTCTGCACTCACTTTCACTTGAGTGAGTGGAGTCTCCTGATAATGAACAGATCCTGCATGTGCAGCACACACAACCATGATCGAAAGTGGTCCTCCTGCCGGCAAATACGCTACAGAATGAGTCTGTAATTAAAAGAGAAATGTATTCGTCTGCTCCTTAGGTTCAAGCACACACTGAAAGGGAGGTTTTGAGGGACGAAAGGGTCATGTGCATTTACATTATTGGCCTGCATTTCTGGGGCCGCATATCCACCACACTTTGGCCAATAGAACGTTTTTAAATGTTTTGGATGTAAGTGTTCTTGGACAGGGCATTCAGCCTCCAGTTTCCATAGTGACTACACCTACCCACCGTCTTTACATTGACCCTGGCCATCTCAATGTAAGAAGTAGAAAGTATTTATTTAGAAGGACAGTAGATACTGTCCCATCGAGGTGGGTGGCAAGGGAGAGCCCACCACTGGTTTTAATAAAAACTATCTAACGTGGTTCATAGAGTAATGGGGAATGGCTCCAGTCTTTGTCTCATTAGGGAATTAAACTTAGATTCTTTCATACAGACTCTTTCTTAAGAGGGTTTCAGATGTCGTAGTTTCTCGTGATTGATGGAGGTAAGAGAAGTGGCTTAACCAGGCCAGTTGGAATGAGGCATCGTGGGTCCTGGTGGTTTCCCGTTTTCATGGTAACAAATTCACACACCGGATTTGCTTTATACTGTAGAATACTGACTTTCATGATGACGACTTGGTTTATGCATGAATACTGCAGTATTTCCATATAGTAAAGTAACATTTCTACCCAGGATAATAGTCAGTTCTCCAGGGAGGGAATGATATAATTTTCATGACAATGTCATGTGATAATAGAATTTCTCCATTGATGAATCTCTAGTATGTGTGTATACTTTATTTAACCATGCGTATATTTTATCACCATGAGCTAAAGTAATTCTTTCATTCACGGCCCTGCTGAAGGATTGGTACTGGCAACTTAGACTTACGAGTTGGCAACTATAATCATCCAGAATACTGATGCCACGAGAGTGGCCAGGCCAGGTAGAAGGTGAATAAGGAGCTGTGGCAGAAGCCTCATTCCAGAACCTGCCTGGCAATGAGCGGCAACGTTGCGTGGGCGCTGTGCTTGGGACGTGCACACGCAGCCACACCCCCCGGGCACCGTGGCTGTGCACTCACTGCACGCGGGCCTGGGGCTTCTGGGGGGCGCCCCTTCTCAGGGGAGCCCCCCTGGGCCTCAGAGAAGGGCCCCGGGTTTCCACATGCCATACGTGTTGTGCTCTGTCCCCTTATGATTTGGACACAGACAACAGGACGTTTCCCACCCGCCACTTCACCTGCAGTCACCTCCTGAATAGCTTGAGAAGACCGCCCGTTGTCACAGACATTCGGCTTCTCCCTGTGGATGCGGAAAGCACGTTAGCGCTGGGCACCCCTTTTCAGCAGCCTCACACACATTCCTGCCCTTCTAGGTTGTTCTTGACTGTGCCTGGTCATCCTCCGCAGAAGGAACACCCGGCGTCCTTAGACTCACTGCGCTTGTTTCCCGGCACTTAGGGCACCCTCACCAGTGTCGCCGTCTCACTGACAGTTCAAGTTAATACCCTTTTTTGTTCGTTGGTAACAACCTCTGTTTGACACATTAATAAATTTCTGACTGTTCTTAAAGCAGTGGGGATGCCTATATTTTCCTTGCGTTTTTGTGACTGACTTTGGCTATATACCTTTCTGGGGTTTTGTTTGTTTTTTATTTTTATTTTGCATACCGAGGGTATCTGGGGGTGGGGTTGTTTTTTGAGATGTGTAATTCTTTTATGGAGTTTTTAAAAAAGAATTTTCATATTGTTTTTCTAACATGGCTTCATTAAACGTTTAAGTATTTTAAAAATATGTAATATTTGGACCAGATGTTGTGAATAATAGTAGAGATAAAGCTATTTTATTCTGTATTTTTAAAACTGTTCCGTACAAATAAAAGCTCTCCTGGACGCAGTTCCTGTTAATGTGCCTCCTCCTTTGGCTGGTCTGTAGGAAATTTGTCGTTAATTAAAAGTCATCACCCAGGGGAGGGAAATCGACTCAATAAACTCGATTCAGCAAGTCTCAGATGTTACCGTTGTTGGGGACCTGGAAGACCACAGGAGGAAAGCAGGAGCCAAAGCATCATCTGTTCCCACGAGCAGAGAACCACAGCGGGCCGCTTGGAGGATGCCTGAGCGAACCTTCATTACAGGATGCACCCTGCTGCGCCGTGGGCAAAATCAGGAACCTCTTGTTAAGTCAGCGACATCTGGAGGCTGGATGGAGAGAGCCAGTCCGTCCACACGGTGGAATCAAAGGCTTCCAGAGCAGACTAAGCCCTACTGAGTGTTTAGGCAGGGGCCAGAAATGCTGAGGCGTGGGTGCCAAAGAGGCCCGGAGCCCAGCTTGAGAGCAGCTGGTGACAGCTCGTTCTGTCAGGCCTCCCGGTGGGGCTTGAAGATGTGTGCGGAGGTGTTCGAGTATATTGATGTAGAGCTGACTTGGAATTTTCCCGTTCCCATCTCCATCCCTGGTCCATTTCTGGCAGTTTGGGCCATGAGTGGCCACCACGGCTGCTCCCATCCAGTGTGCAATCTGCTGCCTCCTGTTCCCAGTACCCTAACCTGAGCACTGCCACTGGGCAACCAGCCACAAGGTGAAATGTTCACCTTACATACATGCAAAACATGTGTATAAGGTATTAATAGAATACCCATGGTCCCACCCCCCAGCGAAACAATGGCACATTACCAATACTCAAGACCCTCTACCCCATGGGCCTCTCTTCTGGGGCACCCCATGCACCAAGAGAATCACTGTCCAGATTTGGGGTTTATCCTCTCCTTGTTTTTCTTCACAATTTTGTCATATATATGCATCCTTAAACAATTTACCGTTTAGTTTGTTTTACGTGGTTTTTAACATCATGTAAAAAGAATAGCAGTGTATGTGTTATATTTCACTCACTATTGTGAGATTCTTTCATGTTGGTACGTGTCTATGATGTAGTTCGTCCATCTTCACTGCTGGGTAGTAAAATTTAAGGTTAACAAACACAAAGATCATTCTGAAAGTTTCCAGAGACTGTAAGCCAGAAGCGGAGCCTAAAGAGCCAGGATCAATGCACATCGGATATTTCAGCAGCAACTTTGTGTATGGAGTTACATTTTTAAGGACCGAAGGAAAAGAACTTTGAACTTAGAATTTCATGTCTAGCCACTCAAATGCCCTCACTTAAATGCTTCAGATAAAGTACTTGAATATGAGGAGAAACAAACCTAGGAAGCATTGTAATTGCTGAGAGCAAGATAAACAGTAAATAACTTGGTAAAACTGAGGTCTTGATCCATTCTGGCTGCTATCACAGAAAACCATAGATGGGGTGGCTTAGAAGCCAACATTTCTCAGTTTGGGAGGCTAGAAGTCAAGTCACCAGTTGATTCAGTGTTTGGTAGGGACCTGTCACCTGGTGCATAGATGCTGCCCTCTCACTGTGTCTTCACGTGGTGGGAGAGGCAAAGGATCTCTTTTGGTGGGGGGGGGGGGGGAGCTCTTTTATGAGGGCACTAATCCCACTAATGAGGAATTCACAAATCCCCCACCATGATCATGACCTAGTCACCCCAATGGCTCCACCTCTTAATACCATCGTATTGGGATTAGGTTTTCACGTGAACTTGTTGGGTTAGGGGGACAGTCTATATAGCTCCTGGTCTCAAATTGTAATTCAAGGTCATATGAAGTTGTTGATGGGGTAAGAGAGGAGTCTTAGACATGAGAGAAACCAGACCAAATGCACCAATAACAATTATTGGACTAAACTTGCCAATTAGAAGATGTTAGGACGGCTAGAACAAAATCCTGACTTAGTCAACAACACCAGTGTTCAAAAGTGGTTCTGTTGATGGCTGCAAGAAGATGTGTTCGGGAGCTGATAACATCTTAGAAACTTTATTAAAAGTGTGTAGGGGGCGCCTGGGTGGCTCAGTCGGTTAAGCGTCTGACTTGGGCTCAGGTCATGATCTCACGGTTCGTGGGTTCGAGCCCTGCGTTGGGCTCTGTGCTGACAGCTCAGAGCCTGGAGCCTCTTTCTGATTCTGTCTCTCTCTCTCTCTGCCCCTCCCCTGCTCATGCTGTTTCTCTCTGTCTCTCAAAAATAAATTTTTAAAAAAATTGGGGGCGCCTGGGTGGCCCAGTCGGGTAAGTGTCCAACTTTGGCTCAGGTCATGATCTCGCGGTCCGTGAGTTTGAATCCCATGTCAAGCTCTGTGCTGACAGCTCAGAGCCTGGAGCCTGCTTCGGATTCTGTGTCTCCCTTTCTTTGCCCCTCCCCTGCTCATGGTCTGTCTCCCATCTCAAAAACAAATAAAAACATTTTAAAAACTTTTTTAAAAAGTATGTAAAAGTTTCTAGTCAATTTGACATCGTCTTATGTGTGTTGAGTTTAATACTAAAGTATCTCCCCTGTATTTTTGTATGTCTCTAATTCCAGAATTTCATAAATCTCTTAAAGCATATTTTTTGAAAGTCTTAGGCTATAATGGATTGGGTAAAACAAAAAATCCTTCACCACAGATAGGGTTAGAAGCACCTAGGGATGCCTGGGTGGCTCAGTCAGTTAGGCATCTGACTTTGGCTCAGGTCATGATCTCACAGTTCATGGGTTCCAGTCCCACATTGGGCTCTGTGCTGACAGCTCAGAGCCTGAAGCCTGCTTCTGTTTCTCATTCTCTCTCTGCCCCTCCCCTGCTTGTGCTCTTTCTCTCTCAAAAATAAATAAATGTAAAAAAAAAAAATTTTAGAAGCACCTCACCAGAAACTGGTTTACTTAAGGATGGACAAAATCGAAAGTAAGAGGATGGGGAAAAATCACATGGGGTAAATACTAACCATCTATTTGTTATATTCTCAGACAAAATAAATCCTGAGACAGCATTGTTAAGGTAGGAAAGTTTATGGTGTAATGATAGAAAGGTGCAATTTACAAAGAGTCAATTTTAAACCCAGCCTCAAAATTCATGCAGTATAAATGGATAGAACTATAGGAAGAAACTGATAAGTCCACCTGCCAGTGGGAGATTCTAGCACTTACCTTTTGATACGTCAGGCAGGCAAAAAGTGAAGTGAGGCACAGAAGTGAAAGTGGTCAGAGGGCATGGTTAGAACTCTACGCCCAACGACTAGAGAATACACATTCTTCACAATCACTCAGGGGTGTTTCTAAAAACTAATTGTTCTAGGCATTAAAGCAAGCCTCAAAAATCTGAAGAATACGTGTTATGCAGAACATGTCCACTAAACTATGAGCAATTAAGTTGGAAGTCAAAAAGTTGAGTTTACAAGTTTGCGTATTTGGATGTACGGAATATTGCTAAATAGCTCCATGTTCAAAGAAGAAACCAATAATAGAAATGTTCTTTAATGGATGTGTATCGTGTATCCTCTGGTGGTTCTATGCACGCGTCCTGGACTTCTGACTTTACATCCACACTGCATCTCTTAGATCTCTCCTGTAAGTTTCATATAGTTTCACTCCTGTTGTCTTTTTCCATTTCCTCTAAGTTCTAGGAGAATTTCCTGAGCAATGATCTAGATTACTGACTGGGTTTTCTAGAATATTGAATCTCTTACTCATGTCTTGTAAGCAATTTATTTTGGTCATTTTCAAACATAAAGAGAAAAGCATAACCACTCCCCCACATCCTACAACCCAGCTTAACAGGCGTCGACTCCTGGCCAGTCTTGTTTCAAACATCTACACCTCTCAACTTTCCCTCCATTTTTCTGATCAAATCCCTCACATATCACATCATCTGTAAATATTTCAGCAGTTATCGCCAAAAGGTAGTTAAAAAAAAACAACAACCTGTCTTTAAAATTTAACAGTATTTAATATGATCAAATAGTTACTCAGTGTTCAAATTTACAATTGTCTCATAAGTATTTGAGATAGAATCCACATAATGTTTATACTTTGTTATTGGTTGATAAGTCTCTTCCTTGGAGTTTTATTTGTTGAGCAATTTATTTGTCCTGCAGTTCCCTACAAGAAGTGCTGAGTACAGCTCCTTAAATATGTTCTTTGGCCCGAATCTGGTATTGGTGGGGGAGAGCACTATTTTGTAAGTGGCTGTGTGTCCTTCTGTCAGGCAGCACACAGTCTCTCCTTTTGTGATGTTTACAGCTATTGGTACCCCATTCCCAGATCCGGTAGTTTATTGGGGGACATTGCATTTTTTAAATTTGGTTCAATAATTTCATTTCAAGTTAAAACACTCCCACAAGATGCCTTCATAGATGCAATAACCTCTCAAATCCCACTGAAAGCATATCTTAGGGACTTTGCTCCCATTTCATACGTTTCATTGGCAAATGTTTCTTCCAATTACTCTAAATATACCCTTCTTTGGGACTATTGAACCTTTTCATGTATCTGGTGATTTTTTTCTGACCGCTTATGCTAAAGAAGGAGGTCTGTGTTTGTTCAACAACAGGATTTATGGTGGATTTGGTTGATTACTTTTTCCCCAAAGCTTATGAGTTGAAACTAGAATCCTTTAGACCTTTTGAGATGACCTCTCCTTGGACTTTTCATCAGTTTGCATCCATTTACCAGACTCTTGTTTATTTGGCAGTAACTCACCATAGGTATTCTTCCAACATTTCCATTTTATTACAGATACCTTCATATTTATGTGAACATGTGCTTACAAGAAAGTAACAAAAATGTAGCCCAAGATCTGTGATCATTATTTTGGGGAAGTGGGGTTGCAGGTTACACTTAATGCCATTTTTTCTATCCTAATTTTTTTATTTTTAAACTGTCTTAAATGCAAATTACTCATATACATGTTTCTTCAAATAAGATGAAAATTGTATTATAAGTAGTAATATCACAGTTGAAGAAATAGGAAAGTCCCTGTACTCTTCTAATACTAATATAAAACATTCCACTTCCTCAAATTGTACTTGACATTAAAATAACAGTTGTGGCCAAATATACCTCAGTAAAAATATGAAAGTGCTAAAGCTACCACTTACTCTGTTTGCTACCCTTTGTCTTATATAGGAAGATTTTTGCCTCCTAAATGACATACATGGCTTGGTGGATAAAATCTTCCAGAACATTCCATCCTTAGGGACCGGGGGCAGGTGGGGAAGTCAGTTGGGGAGAGCACAATGGGGTTTGAAAACACAGGTTCAAGCTGAATGTCTCTCAGATGGTGGACTTTGGGCATCTGTCCCTGAGCTGGGTCCAGAAGTCTACAGTGTGCACTCCCATACCACACCCCGTCCCCCAACACACACACCAACACAGCGCTGCTCTGAACTGGGCTGATGTGGTCTCTGGACTGATGTGCTCTGCCTGGGCAGAGCAACTAGAAAACTCTCCTTCCGTTGCAGCCTCAACCTTCAACCACTATGGAGATGCTGAGCCTCAAATTCTGTTTATATCAACTATGAAGCAACTGCCCTTGGAGACTCAAAGATGTCAGAGGGCCTTTAATATATTTGTGTGTGTGTGCAAACACATATGTACAATTTGTTTTGTTTTACCTCTTGGGCAGCAAGTGATCCACTGTGGTCTCAGGAAAATTATGACAATGACTTTGAAGCAGGAAGAATCACCCTCAGAGAGATCTTCTTAGGAATGAGCCTCTTGAGCAACAGAAGACTTTTTAAATAAAAATATTTCATCTCGAGTAGGAGCCTAACCATTTGTATTGTGGTCCAGTGATCAGATAATGAGCTTTGAGCGTTCAGATCTCCAGAGCCTTCTTCCCATCATGGCAGAAACTGCCAAGTGTCCCTCAGGATCTATTCTCCCATTCTTCTATGATCATGCAATTGCAGAAGGGCACAAGACTACACTTCCCAGCCTTGCTTGTAGCTGACTATGGTCATGTGACCAGGCTCGGCTGAGTGAGGAGTAAACAAGGCTGAAGTTACAACTTCTGGGTTTTGTTCTTAAAGGGTAGATGCTTACCTTTATTTTTGTCTTCCCCCACAACTCCCAACCCTTCCTGCTGGAAGGCAGAAGTGGTGGCCAACCAGTGCATTCCATTTCAATGAGGACAACACCGGGGTGGGCAGGAAAATACGAAAGGAGGAGCCTGAAATCCTAACGACAGCAGCACAGAATTGATGTGAGAGAGAGATACACTGGTTTAAACCATTATTACTTGTGTATCTGTTGTAGCAACCAAAACTGTGCCCTATTAGAGATTTTGTAAGTCAAAAACCACCTAAACTTGGACTAGCAAGTCTTACATTTCCACCTAAAAATTGACCAGCTATATAGCCTTGAGCATGTCATTCAACTGTTTTCTTCTCTATAAAATGGAAATAATACTCATCCAGAGTATTAGAAGGGATTATAGGGGTTAAGATACAAAGTCTTAACAGGCTAGGTTCCAGTGCTCCTCAAGTCCTCTCCAGGCCTTGTAGGCACACACAGATATTTTTATAGAGCGTGATCATGGTGTACATCCTTCCACTGGAAGAACTTGCCAGGCCAGTGCCGAGACTTGGATATGTCAATCTGTAGAGTCATGGGTCCCATCCCTAGTTCCTCTGTGTTCTCTAGACTAGCCAAGTCCTTAAGTGGCCCAGAATTTTCAAAGAGCCTCACAGATACCCAGACACATTCCCTGAATTTGACCACCACCTGGGAGTTTTGTGGAAAGTAACTTCAAGTCTCTCTACAAATGGGACACAAATGTCTACTCACGTAGGAAATGGAGTGAGATGGGGCATGGGGAGCTGGACTACATCCAAAGCCAGACGTTAGGATGAATGAAGATGTAAAGAGAAAGGAACCTGTTATTAGAGGGTTTCTTTATTGATGTTTTGAAACTATCAAAGTAATATGTGCTTATTGTGACTGGCAAAACAGCTCAATCATACAGAGATGTGAAGAGTGAAAACTATTCCCCCAACCACCCCAATCCTACCCCATCTTGCATAACCATCATTACCCATCTGGTGTCTCCTTCCACTATATTCTTGTTTGACAAATGTATGTAATCATAAATAGACATATACAAGGGTTGTGCTTGCTGATTTTATTGAAATAGAATGGTGGCATACTACGTTCTGAAACTTGCTTTTTTTCATTTTATAGTATGGCATAAGCATTCCTACAAAGGGGAAGAGGTAGATCTGTTTCCTGATATTTTATGCCCTCAGATACAGTTTAACATAAATAAGATCTTATACACAACGATTTCTTTTTAGCGCAGCCTTCTTTACATCTTTTCTGTTGGCTTGCTTTTCTTTTTCCATTTCCCTCTCCCTCTGCCCATCCTTCTGTGTTGCTCTAGTAATCCATGTTGGCAACCTGCTTTTAGCATTCATACATTTTTCCATGTTCCTCCAGCTATGCAAACTGCCTACCTACCTGTACACGCATATAGGCATCAACATCACATATACACATTCATTCATGTTTTGTCAGGTTTTGCTCTACCAAAAAAAAAAAAAAAAGATCCTCTTAAACACTTTTCCGCACCACGTTGTTCCCCCAACAATATCTTGCGGAAGTCTCTACAAGTCAGCCACCATCACTCTGATTCATTTTTTCATAAAGATTTTATAATATTTCTTGCTGAGGATTCACTGTAGCTTATTCAAAGCTGATATCGGTGTTTTCCATTTTTAGCTGTCCTAGAGAGCTACAATAGACATTTTTGTAAGAGCTTTTAACAAATGATAAAATACTTTCCCACCAGTGGAACTGGTGGGCTAAAGAGCATGAGTATTTTGGGGGTGCGTGGGTGGCTCAGGCGGTTAAGCATCTGACTTCGGCTCAGGTCATGATCTCACAGTTCAGGAGTCCCAAGTCTTGCATCAGTGAGCTCAAGACCCTCTTTGGGGGAGCTTACGCCCTGCTTTCTCTCTCTCTCTCTCTCTCTCTCTCTCTCTCTCTCTCTCTCTCTCTCTCTCCTTCTCTCTGCCTCTTGCACACTTGAGCCCTCTCTCAAAAAAAAAAAAAATTAAAAAGATAAAGAGTATATGTACTTTAAATGTTAAGGGATCTTACTAGATTGCTTTCTAAAAGCCATAATAATTTTTTTTTTCCGCGAGCAAGGTATGAGAATATCTCACCCCTTTCCTCACCCCTGCACCCCTGCCAGCAATGACATTACCTTTCTCTTAATTTTTCTCAGCCTAATAACTATAACAGGATATCTCATTGGACTTTAACTTACCTTTCCTTGACCATCATGTATTTGAACAGCTTTTTAAAAATATTTCTCAGCCATTTCGATTTTCCCTTCGATGAATGGTCTGTTCATATTTTTTGCTCATTTTTTTCATTTAGGTTGTTTGTCTTTTATTTTGTGAGGTTTTTTTTGTGTGTATTATGGATATTTAGCTCCTCATCTGTATTATAATTTTTTCCCCACGTGTATTTGTTTTACTATTTCTTGCCAAGAAATATCAGGAACAGTGTTAATAGACAAATTTGGAGGGGGGGATTTTCACAGTACAGATAGAGTTAAATATTCATGATGCATAAAGAGCTCTTATTAATGTTTATATAGTTAACTATGTCTGTGTCTGCTGAGCAAGTGTGTTTCCTGTTTTGATTAAGACAGTCTCCCCACCCCTAGGTTGCATGTGTAGTCCAAGATTTCATTCTTGAGTTTCACTATTTAATTTTTTACATTTAAATGCTTAATGATTCTGGAAGTTATGTTTATGATTGGCTATTCTACTAATCTGTTCCTATTATAATAAGAAGGCAAATCCATGCCTACTATTCTTTTCCATATATTTATTACATTTTCTCAGGCTTTTATTTTATTTGTAAAGACTGTATTGCTTTATTACTACCAACAGGAGTGGACTGCATGGGGTGGGTGGTCAGTGCACCGGGTTCAGGGTAGGTGTGAGATGTTGGTTGGGAAGCTGGAAAGAAAGAAGATGGGTTTGGAGGCCAGGCCTAAGGGTTCCTCGGATTAGTTTATGGGAATGGGAAGCCATGATAAAGGAGTTATGGCAAGCCAGAGCCATGCTGCCAAGCAGAATGAGAAACCCCTGGAAATCTAGCTGCCCTTCACAGTTGAGGTTCCATTTTTGCATCATGTGGTCAAGGACACCAGGGTCTTTCTGGCTCTTTGTGAAGGCAGTCAGTTTCATCTTCATGATGCTTAGGAACACACTCTGAGAGAGTCTGCAGTTGTTACCATCCCTCCCAGGACACTTCTGGAACACAGCAATCAGAGACTCAGGGCACCACTCAGTCTCTGTAGACTTGAAGATCCTTGCCTTGTTGGAGTTGAATCAGAGGCTGGGACTGGGGAGTGGCTCAGAGAGGTCTGAGCAGCCTCAGCTGTTTCTTGTTTATTAACATTGTATTAATCACAGTTTATCCAAATCCCTAAGAAGCCCTGTTAAGATGCTAACTAGAATTACAGTATATTTATATATTTTTCCCCAATAAAGTATGTGATACATCCTTTCATTTGGTTAGAATCTTGTTTTTAAGACCTTCAAAAGGATTTTGTAGTTTTTTCATATATGTCTTATGCCTCTCATTTGGTTTATTTGTAAGAAGTTAATAATTTTATTGTTATTGTATATGGAATATTTTATCTAGGATCTAGATCTCCACATGTATTGTACACATCAGATATGAATTTTTATATATTTGTGTTATATCTAGCCAGCTTACTAACTTCTATTATTAATTCTTTTAGTTTTATTAGGTTTTGAATTCAAACAGTGTGTTCTTGACAAAAATAAGATAGTTTTTACTTTTTCTTGACTGATGCTGGGATTCTTTTCTTTTTCTCTTATCGTACTGCAAATACTAGAGCTCCAAGTCAATGCTGAATAATAATGATGAGGTCAGGCATCCTGGGTAGTTGCTGATTTAGGTTGAGTGTCCATTTAGAATATTTCCTACTGGATCTTAGTAAATAGACTTTATTATATATTTAAGAAGTTTCCAATTTTATTTAGCATTTTATTTTTTTTTGTTCAGTGTTTATTTATTTTTGAGAGCGTGAGAGAGCATGAGCAGGGGATGGGCAGAGAGAGAGAGGGAGACACAGAATCTGAAGCAAGCTCCAGGCTCCAAGCTGTCAGCACAGAGCCCGACATGGGACTCGAACCCACGAACCACGAGATCCATAAAAAATATATTCTCTACTCAAAAAACTTAAGTATGTTAGTTCTATTATATTATTCTATTGCTTTTATTTTACATTTATTAGACATGTCAAAAAGTTGTATTTAAATCTCTAACACTAATTTTTAAATGGAATTATCCTCATGTTTCTAATAATTTTTGCTTTATATATTTAGTTTCCTTTTTTTTAGAGTAATCTCTGTGCCGAAGGTGGGTCTCAAAATCATGACCCCAAGATCAAGAGTTGCACACTCTGCTGACTGAGCCAACCAGGCACCCCAGTTGCCATGTTGTTTTGTGCTCATATGTTTATAGCTGTTATATCTTCTTTGTATGCTGTGACATATATTGTGACTCTCCTTATCCTATTTAGTGCTTTAAATTTTTAAATTTCATATTTAATATAAAATATCACAATTTTTAAATTTTTATTTTTTATTTTATTTTAGAGAGAGAGCGTGCACAGTGAGGAGGGGTGGGGGGACAGAGGAAGAATCCATGCTCAGCATGGAGTGCCACATGGGGCTCCATCCCACGACGCTGGGATCATGACCTGAACCGAAATCAAAAGTTGGATGCTCAATGAACTGAGCCAGCCAGGCGTCCCTGTCATTCTATTTCTTTTTTTTTTTTTAATATGAAATTTGTTGTCAGATTGGTTTCCATACAACACCCAGTGCTCATCCCAACAGGTGCCCTTCTCAATGCCCATCACCCACACTCCCCTCCCTCCCAACCCCCATCAACCCTCAGTTTATTCTCAATTTTTAAGAGTCTCTTATAGTTTGGATCCCTCCCTCTCTAACTTTTGTTTTCCTTTCCCTCCCCCATGGTCTTCTGTTAAGTTTCTCAGGATCCACATAAGAGTGAAAACATATGGTATCTGTCTTTCTCTGTATGACTTATTTCACTTAGCATAACACTCCAGTTCCATCCACGTTGCTACAAAAGGCCAGATTTCATTCTTTCTCATTGCCAAGTAGTATTCCATTGTGTATATAAGCCACAATTTCTTTATCCATGCATCAGTTGATGGACATTTAGGCTCTTTCCATAATTTGGCTTACTAGCAAATCGAATTCAACAGCATATGAAAAGAATTATTCACCATGATCAAGTGGGATTCATTCCTGGGCTGCAGGGCTGGTTCAACATTTGCAAATCAATCAATGTGATACATCATATTAATAAAAGAAAAGAAAAGAACCATATGATCCTGTCAATAGATGCAGAAAAAGCATTTGACAAAATTCAGCATTCTTTCTTAGTAAAAACCCTTGGGAAAGTTGGGGTAGAAGGAACATACTTAAACATCATAAAAGCCATTTATGAAAAGCGCACAGCTAATATCATCCTCAATGGGGAAAAACTGAGAGCTTTTTCCCTGAGATCAGGAACACGACAGGGATGTCCACCCTCACCGCTGTTGTTTAACATAGTGTTGGAAGTGCTAGCATCAGCAATCAGACAACAAGAGGAAATCAAAGGCATCAAAACTGACAAAGATGGAGTCAAGCTTTCACTTTTTGCAGATGACATGATATTATACATGGAAAATCCGATAGACTCCACCAAAAGTCTGCTAGAACCGATACATGAATTCAGCAAAGTCGCAGGATACAAAATCAATGTACAGAAATCAGTTGCATTCTTATACACTGATAATGAAGCAACAGAAAGACAAATAAAGAAACCGATCCCATTCACAATTGCACCAAGAATCATAAAATACCTAAGAATGAACCTAACCAAAGATGTAAGAGATCTGTGTGCTGAAAACCTGTCATTCTATTTCAACTGTGCTTTTTATATACAGCATAAACCTAGGTTTCACATTTTCACTTTGACATTTCTGTATTTTACCGGGTTCATTAATTCTGTTTGAACTTACTGTATTAACTGATATTCTTGATTTTATTCTTTCTTCATTTTACTTATCACTTACTTTGTTGTATCTGTTTTACCTTTCTAACATTTCGTATTAATGTGATGAAATTGTGTTCATCTCTTCCTTCCTTTCCCTTCTCTGCCTGGTTAGCTAGGGAATATCGTTGAACTTTTCCCAGATTTCATAATTAAACAAATACAATTCCTCTAAGTTGTGCAGAGATACTTTAATACCCTTCATTCCAGCTGATTCCTTGAATTTCTCTAACAGTATGTCTCTTCTATTTATCAATCCTTGCTGAATATTTATACCACACAGTTTCACACTGTGTATTATTCTGTTTAATTCGACAGTGTGCTCTTTTAAAGGTCCACTGCTCACCACTGTTTCCTCCTGTCTTTACTCTCTCTCAACTTGAAATCTGTGTTCTGAGTCATTTGTCTTTGGACAGTACTTTCTTGAGAATTTCCCTAAGGAACGGGACATTCTGATGCCTCTCATATCCACAAATATCTCTCTTTTACCTTGACCTGTCAGTGATATCTTGGTTTATAGAGGATTCTTGGGTTGCTGGAGTTTTTACTTTTTAAATTTTTTATCAGTATATGTTATTCCACTGTCCATTAGCTTCCTGTGTTGCAGATTAAAAGTCTGGTGCCAATTTGATTATTTTTTCCTGTGTAGGTGCCTAGTTCTTTCTTTCAGATCTCAACATCAGTCATCCTTTCCTTCAACTCATTTACTGAAATTTTTAATTAAAAAATCATATTTTTATCATTGTGATTAGATGGTAAGATGCCCATATTTTTTAGAGTTGGCTTTAAAATACTTTTGCAAAGTAGAAAAGTAGATGAAACAAGTGTTATGGTCAGAAGAGAGCAAGTATGTATTTTTTAGAGCTGCCTACTCAAATATGTAGGGGTGATAGAACATGGTGTCTGGAATTGGCTTTTTTTTTTCTAATTTTTTTAAACACTTATTTCTTTTTGAGACAGAGAGAGACAGAGCATGAACAGAGGAGGGGCAGAGAGGGAGGGAGACACAGAATCTGAAACAGGCTCCAGGCTCTGAGCTGTCAACACAGAGCCCGACGCGGGGCTCGAACTCACAGACCGCGAGATCATGACCTGAGCCGAAGTCGGCCACTTAACCGACTGAGCCACCCAGGTGCCCCTGGAATTGGCTTTAAAACACTTAGTAGTGGGGGCAGTGCGCCTAGGTGGCTTAGTCAGGTAAGTGTCTGACTTCAGCTCAGGTCATGATCTCATGGTCCATGAGTTCGAGCCCCGCGTCAGGCTCTGTGCTGACAGCTTGGAGCCTGGAGCCTACTTTGGATTCTGTGCCTCCCTCTCTCTCTCAGCCCCTCCCCTTCTCATGCTCTGTCTCTCTCACTCTCTCTCGAAAAATAAGTAAACATCAAAAAAAATATTTTTTTTAATACTTAGTAGGGAAGAAAAGGCAGTAGATGAAGCCTGTGGCGAAATCTTTACAGTTGCTGGATCTGGGTGACGGGCAAATGAGAATTCATGGTACTTTCTACTTTGTATATGTAAATACTCATAATAAGGCTCAGTATTTTAGCTCCACATTTTTTGTGCTGCTCTTACATCTAGCTAGGCACAGTCATTAATTTTTTGCTCACATTGGGGCGTGATAGCTAACCGAGCAAAGTCAAGGAAGAGTGAACCCGGAGAGCAATTGCAGGGAGTGACAAACACTTCAGTGTTGTTGGAGCATTCAAGTGTGGGCCAAAGAGAAGTCAGTCATGAAAAGGGAGCCTTAGGTAAGCGCTAATTAATGGACGACCTTGTAGGCTGGAGTAGATGCTGTTTCTGCCTCATTTCCTATCCCCCTGGGCCACCTGAGTTCATCTGCAGCTGCAGAAGAAGACCGTTTCCGGCGCACTGACAGCTTCCTAGGTCAAGCACGTGTACGTTTTGCTTTTTCTGTGCTTAAAGCTTGAGCATCACACGCGTTTGCTCCATTGAAGGCAGGGGTACCCAGAAGCAGAAGATGCAGGGATTTAACTTCAACCAATGCAGGACTGGCAAAGGTGGGTCGTGCCCCAGACTTCCGTCCCCCAACGGGATGACTCTAAGGCGTGTTCCACATAGTGTTTCGGAGAACTCACAGGACCAAGCTCCAGTTGCCCCCAGCGTAACTTGCTTATTAGCGCACCTTTAATTCACCTTCCTCCCTCCCTCGTCCCACTTCCTCACTCCCTCACTCGTGCTTCCTAGGATGACCTCCCAAATAAAGGGTGTGGTGATTTCAAAATCTATTCACAAATTCTTTGACACTCCTTCCTTCAAAAAGTGGAGTGAATTTCCCTCCTCTTGAGGGTGATGGCTTTCAAAACGTACTTCTTTTTTTTGTTTTGTTTTAAAAAAATGTTCATGTATTTTGAGAGAGAGAGAGAGAGAGAGAGCGAGCGAGCATGGGCGGGGGAAGGGCAGAGAGAGAGGCAGAGAGAATCCCAAGCAGGTTCTGCCATATGGGGCTCAATCCCGTGAACCCAACTGCAAGATCATGACCTGAGCTGAAACCAAGAGTCGAAAGCTCATCCAACTGCGCCACCCAGACACCCCCTTTTTCAAAAAACGTGTATTTATTGGGGCACCTGGGTGGCTCAGTTGGTTGAGTGTCCGACTTCAGCTCAGGTCATGATCTTATGGTTTGTAAGTTCAAGCCCAGCATTGAGCTCTGTGCTGACAGTTCAGGGCCTGGAACCTCCTTCGGATTCTGTGTCTCCCTCTCTCTCTGCCCCTCCCCTGCTCTCTCTCAAAAATAAACATTAAAAACAATTTTTATGTGTATTTGTTTTGAGAGAGAATGTGCATACTTGCATGAGCTGGGGAGGGGGGAGGGGCAGAAAGAGAGGAAGAGAGAGAGAATCCCAAGCAGGCTCCAAGTTGTTAGCACAGAGCCCCATGCAGGGCTTGAGCCCACAAACCTGAGATCAGGACTGGGGTGAAATCAAGAGGCAGATGTTTAACCAACTGAACCACTCAGGTGCTTTTTTTTTTTTTAAGTTTATTTACTTTGAGAGAGAGTAGGGGAGGGTTAGAAAGAGAGGGAGGGAGAGAATCCCAAGCAGCCTCCACACTGTCAGTGCAGAGCCTGATGTAGAGCTCAAACCCACAAACCACGAGATCATGACCTGAGCCGAAATCAAGAGTCAGATGCCTAACCAACTGAGCCCCCCAGGTGCCCCCATAACTTATTTCTGGAAGACACACATTGTAACTGCCACTGCATTCTATTCATAACTTATTTCTAATGAGTAGAATGCAGTAGCAATGACAATGTGTCTTCAAGTCTCGGTCATACAAGACATGATGACTTCTCCTTTGTTCTCTTGGATCATTTGCTCTTGGGGAAGTCAATCACCATGTTGTGAGGACACTTGAGCAGCCCTGTTGAGATGTCCATGTTGTGGAGCAGAACTGAGGCCCCCTGTGTGCATGACCCTCCTTCTAGGTGGATTGTCCAGCCCCAGTCAAGCCTTCAGATGACTGCAGCCCCTGTGAGAGATTCTGAGGCAGAACCACTTAGCTAAGCCACTTCCAAATCCCTGATTGATAGTAAGTGTATGAAATAACCAGCATTTATTATTGTTTTAAGCTCACCTTTGTGCTAATTTATTACCTAGAAATAGTTAATTAATATACAGATTCTACTTTGGGGTAAAGCCAAACTAAGACATGGGAGGCTTTGGGACCTAATCCTATAGGCATAGGAAGTTGCAAAAGGAGTTTAAGGGAGAAGCTCCCACCTCTAACTAGCAGATTCCCACCTTGCGTCTTTTCTCTCTTCAGGATGCCTACTCCCACCCATGGCCTTGGCCTGCGTTATCATCCAAGGTGGCATGCACAAATTGGATATATGCAAAAATGAAACCTTTTGTTGATGAGTGACTGTTTTCTTGACCCTTGAGACCCGTTAACAGTTTTCTGTTGGTCCTCTCTGGCACAGGTAGTCCAGGAGGTGCCTTTTTATTCATACCCAGGACCTGTTCAGCACAGCTCCTCTACCCCAGGCTGCCACCCAGCCTCCTCCCCCTCACTCCAGGTTGCTCACCAGCTCCACAGTGCAGGGCCACGTGTCCCTGTCTGACCGTGTTCCCAGACCCCTGGCTGCTCTTGCTTCTCAGCTGCTGATGCCCAGGTGCCCTTTTTTCTGCACATCAGAGCCTCTGAAACTCCGTCTCTCATATGAGACGTCTGAAGACTCTGCCTCCTTGAGTAAGGTGCTTGCCCCGGAACTGAAGCCACATTGGACACCCCCCACCCCCTTCCATTCTAGGTGAACTGTGACACAAGTCCCTGAAATGGTCTCCCGAGGCGGCCACACTCACCTTGCTCCCTCCCAGGTGGCACCCATGGCTCCCAGAAACCCTGGAAGTGGTCTATCCCTCCTACCGACACCTGTAGACATGTCACAGGGAGGGAGACGGCCTTTCTGTGCACTCCATATGACAGACAGGATGACAGCCTTCCCTGGGGAGTTACTGTCACTGCCCACTCCTATTCTCTAGGCACTTGGCACTCACTCGACTACTGCTGCTCTCTGGGAACCTTTCAGGCAAACAGGAAGTGCCAGGGGGATAACACGCAGGAGAAGCTCTCAGCCAGTGGTTGAAGGGCATCAGTAGCCAGCTCCCTCATCCCCTGGGTGGACAGCTGAGGTGTGTTCTACACTTTCTCCCAGAATCCCAGCAGGACTGAGCCCCGTCGCCCACAGTGGTGATGTGCACCACATGCCCCGTGTTGGTGTTCTTCACCTCCCCTCTTCCCCTCCCCGCCTAAGTGACTTGCACTTGCATCTGCGTCTTGGGGTCTGCATTTGAGGGCACCTGAATTCGGACACACTCACCCGCGGTTATCACTGAACGTCACAGGTGCCTCATCCTGGAAGTGGGGAAATGGGGGGGGGGGTTGTATAGTACTCCAAAACTTCTTAATGTTCTCAAAATAAACAAACTAGAACAAAAATCCTCTTTCCAGCCCAATGCAGAGTCTTTTCAGCTTCTCTGAACCTGACAGAGAGTTGTCCTCTTGGGTGGGAGCATGGTGCCCCTGGAACTTAGTCACATGGGGTCTGATGTCTTCGGAGGTCTGTGTCAGGGTGTGGGATTGGGGAAAGGAGGACACATCTCCCATGGCATCACAGAGTACGGCCACGAGGGGCGCCTAGGTGGCTCAGTCGGCTGAGCCACCAACTTTGGCTCAGCGAGCCCCGCATCAGGCTCTGTGCTGACAGCTCGGAGCCTGGAGCCTGCTTCGGATTCTGTGTCTCCCTCTCTCTCTGCCCCTCCCCCACTCATGCTTTGTCTCTCTCTGTCTCAGAAATAAATAAAACATAAAAATAAATTTAAAAAATCGTATCTCAGAGTACGGCCACGAGCAAATACTTCACCCCTCTGGTAGGCTTTGGTAAGCTGATGACTGGCCATTCTAAACCTTTACCCAGACCTTGTCTCCAAGTTCCTGACTGGAGAGCTGACTGCTTATGTGGCATAACCACAGGCTGCATCTCAATCCGGAGGCAGCACCTTCCCTCTCTGCCAAATATACTTCTCTTCCAGCTTCATTGCACTTGCTCACGAGTCCTCTCTTCTTTCGTCTCCTGGGCCCAGTCTATCACCAAACCCTGTGGGTCCTGCCTTGCAACCATCTCCTGAATCTATCCTCTACTCTGCACACTCACTGTTACCTCTATCACACTGATCAGCATTTGGTGGTGTTACGACTTGTACCACTGAAAAGTGATTGTATCTGAGTCTGCCCAGAGTCCACATCCTCTGTCATATGACTGTAGTTCCTCTCAACCAGAGGCGGAGTGTTCTTCCCATGCCTTGACTTTGGGCTTGGCCATGTGACTTACTTTGGCCAATGAGATGTTTTAAAGACTTGAAGTGTCCTTGTGGGGTGAGACGTGTTCTCTTGTGTTCCAGCCATTGTGATGAGGAGAACAGGCCCCTGGCTAGCCCACGGGTCTCTGGAAGAGCAGAGAACGTAGAGCAGAGCTTGAGGCCTACAGCATGAAGCACAGCTGTCCCAACGGGCCCCTGCAAAGGATGAGTGTTCTCAGCCCTGAGTTTTTTAGGGCTGTTTGTTACACAGCAGTATTGTGGCAATAGGTGACTGACACACCTCTGTAGTTTAAGTGATCACAATTTTGTTCTTTAACTTCAGTGGTGACCTTTTGACCAGTTTCCATGTTCTAATCTTACCCCCTTGCTAATCCATCTTTAAACAGTAGCCTGAATACAGAGGTGGCAGCCTTTTGTAGATTTCTTCATCATTTTCCCCATTTGGTGGTTTCGCCTCGTGATATTTTCTGATCTCTCCACGACCTTCTTCCAGATGTCACCTCACCAACTTCTCCCACAAGGGAGGTGAGGCCCAATGGTTACATGAAGTCCATGGTTTAGGGTTCTCACTGCAGTATGGATGAAACCCAAGTCCTTCACTGGCCTGTGGCACGACGCGTGACCTGGCCTCTGCCACCTTATCTGTGCCCGTCTCCCCGAGCCCTCCCCCTGCTCATCTGCACACGATGCTGGAAGTTACATTCTCTGTCTAGTCACTCAGCCGCTTCAAGGCACAACTCACCATCCCTTCCCTGTGGCCTGGGTCTGGGGAGGAAGAGGTTAAGGTTGTTGGAAGGCCTGGACAGCCCAGGCCTGTTCTCAATCAGGGCACAGCAGGAAGGCGTGGGGCTGCTTGCTGGGTCGGGGAAGTCTCCATAGCAGAGTGATTCGCTGGAGTGTGGGAGAACCCGCTGAATGTTCTGAATATTCGTCTCTGTGCACAGCAGAGGGTGGGGTGAGCCAGGGCCAGGAATGAAGGGCGGTCAAGGCCTCAAAGTGGTAAAAGCCCTGAGAGTTGGCTTTGTGACTGCAGAGATTTGGCTGGCCCTGGGTGGAGGGTCAGCATCTCACACGGGGCCCGGAGAGGCTGATGAACTGGTCCCACTGGCTGAGCCGTCCTGCCCTCGCCTCCTTGGCTCCTTCCGGAGGTTTCTTGGCCCAGGAAGCGTGTTCGTCCTCCAAGAAACTTCCCCCAGCTGGCTCCCCTCAGCCGGCCTGCATCTCCATGAGAGAGGTGGTTTTGGCTCCCAGTCTGGCCCTGCAGTTTGAACAATGTTCAAGCCTAGGGGCAGGGGAGCTGTGTTCCTGAAACACCGCAGGAGCCAGGGACCTCGACTCGTCTTGCACTTCGTGTCTTGGCTGCATAAGTGGAACAGAAAACACATCTCACCTCCCACCTTCTGCTCCAGCCACGCCGGACCACACACTGCTGTCTGAGGGGGTCAGGCTTTTCATTGCTTTGAACCTGCCGCAGCTCTGCCCGAATGCCCTTCACCTGAGGAACTCCTGATCACCCTTGAAGACTCAACCCAGAGGTTCCTCCTTCCTGAGGTCCCCCTCATATACCTCGTCCTGTCTTTCTAGGCACTTCCAAGTGGTACCCGAAACTATCAAAGCAGGGGCCTCTACTGTTCGCATCCACCCAGAGCACCTGGCCGCCGCATTGAAACTGAACGTGGCCTGAGGCCTGGCCCCGTGTTCATAGTCAACTGCTAGGCGAGGTCGGTGCCGTTTGGTCCCTGGACCACACTCTGAGAAGCAAAGATTTAAAGCATTGATCTTGTTCTCTCACTTGAATTTTTGGGCCAAGTGCTCTGACGTGCTACATGTGAAACTTTTTAAAAAGTACAACTTAACCTCTACTTTGAACCCCATTCAGCTAGTAGCAGAAAACATGCTGGTTAATTTCTGGTAAACTTGGGTCATTCCAGGTAAAATATTCCTTTCTGCCTGCCCCACCCCCACATTCTCTCTAGGATCTTATCTCAATTTTGCTACTGCTGCTAACTGCTGGTGGTGGGCTTATGGAACATCTTGGCAGTTGGGGGCAGGGGTTGCGTGGGAGGAAACATCTGACCATGGGTGGATGTCATGTTGGTTGTGGGTACAGAATTCCTTCCACCGGCTCCCCCAAGATGTCTGAGTTCCCATGTGGTCCCTGGCATGGCCCAGACCGCTGCCTTTTTGTGGGTCCCCTTGTCCCAACTGTGAGATACCCTCAGGTCCCTCCGCTTTCTCCCATCTGGCTTCCATGCCCTTCTCTGGGGTCTGGGGAATGTAAGCTGCCTCCCACACACCCTGTGGCCCCCAAAAGTTTTCTGGATCTGTCTAGGTCCCTCCCCTCCTGAAGATGCCCTAGGCAGTCCCCATGACATGGCCACCAGCTTACTCCAGGTGCCTGGTGGGAAGTTGTACAGTTCCTCCCCACTCACAGGTCCCAAACTGATCTGAAATCTGAGGGTCTCCTTGTCCATTCTCCCATCCTTCTGGATGTAACCCTAGAGAGGAGGCAGCTTGTGGACACCCCAGAAATCCCCACCAGCACGTAACTGACTTCCTTCACTGCCAGCTCACTCTCCCCGCCCCCTCCCTGCATCCCACAGGGCTATGTTTACTTTTTACTTTTTTTTTGACTAGTTAACATATGTATATGGAACAAGTAATTCACATAATACAAAAGAGCACTCACACATATTACACAATTAATCTCCTCGTCTAAGACAGTATCCTTTGAATCTCCACCACAGCGATGACAAAATCCACGTGCGTCCAGTCGGTCCTGCCCCTTCTCTCTCCTCTCTTTGCCCCTCATTTCTGGTTTGTTGTTACCACTGGCTGGAGTGCTTTATTTCTCCGTGGGGATGAATTAATGTGTTTCCACGAGACGCCTCTTCTTTGTGCAAGGCAGTCGAGCAGTCTGCAGTTTGCTCATAAGCTCTGATCCCATCACACTGAATGGCATGTGTGCTGCTCAATTCCAGGACCACCAAAGATGCAGACACGGCCCCTGGCTGGAAACCACTATGGTGGATGCTTGTACACCTTGATCTGTATCTCTGTTCTCTGGGCCACCTACTCGCAACCTAGCTTTTCGGTCCCTTGGCCATTAAAAAAGGAAGAAATCAGGATACTTAGCAAACGTCTACTTCCATTGGTTTTACAGTTTCTATCTCATAATGGTGTTCTATGTTACGTTTTGTAATATGTCATGTTTTGTAACCAGAATTCCAAGAGTTGTTTTAACTTTAATCCCAAACATCCACAGATCCAGTGTCCCCTTGGTGTTTTTGCTTCTGTTTCTCTATCCATTTGCTCACCAGAGTTAGTCTTTTATGGTATTTTCTTCAAGATGGCTGAAGTTTTGTAGTTTTGAAATATTTGCATGTTTTATGTTTGGACTACAGTTTGGGCTGATACAAAGTTCCTGGGCCATGTTTTCTTTCTCTGCGGACACCGTGGTGTTCTATGAGGTACGCGATTGGTCCATGGTTTTCTAGCTTCGAATGTCACCATGCTACAGTTTGTAGCCGGTCTGATCTTTGTGGTTTTGTTTTTCTTCAAATGGGTGATTTGACCTTTCTGCTGGGTGACTAAAGGAACCTTTATCTTTGAAGTACGGTAACATTAATAGGCTATGTCAGTGTTAGTTGGTCTATTCCCTTAGGAGTTCATTCAGTCAATGTTTATTGGGGGTTCTTAGGTGCCAGGAATGATTTTGAACACTGGGGATACAACAGTGAACAACAAGGATGAGAAAAGTCCCTGTCCCTACACTTCCTGGAACTTACATTTTGACAAAAATTTAGGAAAGAAAACTATGTCCGTTTCTCAAAACATAGTAGGCCCTTTAAATCTATAAATTCAAGGTTTTTGTTTAGGCAAGTTTTCTGATGCGGGGCTCCAACCCATGGACCAGGAGATTGTGACCTGAGCCGAAGTCAGACACTCAATTGATGGAGCCACCCAGGCACCCCTATTCTCTTCCTTTTAAAATTTATTGTTGGGACACCTGGGTGGCTCCGTCAGACGAGTGTCCGACTCTTGATCTCAACTCAGGTCTTGAACTCAACGTTGTGAGTTCAAGCCTGGCGTTGGGCCCCACATTGGGCTTGAAGTCTACTTAAAATAAACAAACAAACAAACAAATAAAATTCGTTGTTATTCTCCATGTTATGGTGTTCATTTTTCTGGAATTTATTTTTGATGTTCCAAGCTAAATGTTTCTATTGTTTTCCTGCTTCATTGGATCCTTCATTTCTGTGATGATTTCCTTTTCTCTTTCACTTCTTTCCTGGCTCTTAGCAACTTAGATTTCTCCTCTTTCCTTTGTCTTATTCTTTTTTTTCTTGTGTGCTTGTAACTTTTCTTTGAGTCATTGTTTATAGGTGACTTTTTCCATTCAGTGATTGAATTTATGAGAAAATTGTCATCACAATCTTTGTCTCCAAGACAAATTCTTTCCCAAGGGGTAGCAAGAAGTCTCTCTGGCCCATTGGAAAGCTTTGAACGACACAGGGGTGTGTGTGTGTGTGTGTGTGTGTGTGTGTGTGTGTAATATATATATGATATTAATAGTAATATATATTTACAGTAGTATTAACAGTAATGTATATTTACTTCTTACTTACTTCTTTCATTATACTACAGTAACTTGACAAGGCTTTGTCTCCTGAGTGCCAGGAACACTTCTGGCATTGTTCATATTGACTGAATATTTGTTGAATGAATCAGTGACCAACAGAGCCTTCTATATCATAATGGAAGAGAACATGGGGGTGTAGGGGTAGGAAGGGAAGACAGGGGAGTGAGGGCAGGGCACAAGGCCAACTTCTGCTGACTCCACAATTTTTCCAAGACTGGATGGGCATTGTGTTCCCACCCCAGGAATTCTAAGGTGATGCTACTGCTCCTTCCAATGCCTAGCCATTAGAGATTGCAAAGAAGCAATAACCTGACTTTCTCTACTCTCACCCCAGGACATATAGCAACCTCGTTTCTCCATTTGGCTTCAGGTTTTAATTGAGGCTAGCAGGGTGAGGATCAGCAAGAATCATTCTCTACCTAGACTGGGCTGCTAGGAGGAGGCAGAAAGCACAGAGGCCGAGAGACCCTTCTGATAGACCGCCTCACCAAGTTCCCTCACCACCCCACGCCTCAGCTTCCTTTTCTGTGAAAATGAAGATAATAATAATACCACCTCCCAGGGCCCTATGAGGATTAAATGAGCTAAAGCTTGTGGCAAGTAATGTGGGAAATTATGGGACAGGATTCATTTTTTCATTTCCTTTGTTGGTCAGGTATGTGTTGAGTACTCACAGTATGGCAGACCGAGAACGAGATGAACTGACAAATAAGACGCCATCTTGGCCATTGGGCTGGCTGACCTGAGGAAGTGCTCACTGTCGATGCATTTTGAAACGTTGCTGTGAGAGCACTGAAGAAGTGATGGGGTGGGTGGGGAGAGAAGTGGCACTTGAGCCACGTTTCAGAGAATGAGCAGTTCCAGCATATGGGAAGGGATTTAGGCAACGTTCCAGTTGGACTGTGGAACTTAGGGGACTCACCAGAGGCTAAGATTGAACTGACCTTTTACTTAGTTTGCATATTTAAGTTGGGAGGATGAAGGGTAGAGGAAACTGATGGAGGTTACATCAAGGGTATTGAGAGGGGCACCCGGGTGGCCCAGTCTGTTAAGTGTCTGACTTTGGCTCAGGTCGTGATCCTACGGTTCATGGGTTCAAGCCCCGCATCAGGCTCTGTGCTGACAGCTCAGAACCTGGAGCCTGCTTCGGATTCTGTGTCTCCCTCTTGCTCTGCTCTCCCCCATCTCATGTCTTTCTCTGTCTCTCTCTCAATTTTTTTTTAAAGGGTAATGGGAGAAATAGTCCAGCAGAGAGGGGAGGTAAGGGCTTCCAGGAGAAGGGGAATGTGAGAAGGCATGGCACATTCAAGGAACCCACCACCCAGGATCTCTCAAGAATGCCCAGAGGTCAGAATCCCATGGGCAGGGGCTATCTCGTCTGGCCACGGACCTGGGCTGTCAGAGATGAAAAGGCCAACAGCAGGGAGATGAACAGACGATGTGACCACTCAGAGACTCCAAGCACTTTCCCTTTCCACCCTCTACCCACCCCTTGCCTTTCTGAGGTCACGGATCCTTCTCACCTGCCCACCCGACCCTGCTGTCGGCCACAGCTGATGACACCCAGAGACTGCGTGACTTGATGGTGGGCACAGGATCTCTAAGTGCACGTAGACTTTGGAATCAAGACTGCCATCTGGGCAGACTGAAGCAGATATGAAGAGAGAAGGCAATACAAAAAGCAGGCAGGAAGTGGGGTGCCTGGGTGGCTCAGTTGGTGAAGCATCTGACTTCGGCTCAGGTCATGATCTCACAGTTCACGAGTTCAAGCCCTGTATCAGGCTCTGCGCTGACAGCTCAGAATCTGGGGACTGCTTTGGATTCTGTGTCTCCCTCTCTCTCTAACCCTCCCCTGCTTGTGCTCTGTCT
Organism: Acinonyx jubatus; assembly: GCF_027475565.1. Taxonomy (NCBI): domain Eukaryota; kingdom Metazoa; phylum Chordata; class Mammalia; order Carnivora; family Felidae; genus Acinonyx; species Acinonyx jubatus. The sequence goes on along the minus strand of NC_069388.1, from coordinate 30,624,183 downwards.
GTCTGTCTGTCTGTCTCTCTCTCTCTCTCTAAAAAATAAATAAAAACAATTTTTTAAAAAAGCAGGCAGGAAGAGAGGGAGGGAGAGAGGGAGACAGAGAGGTGGGGAGCAAGAATGAGAGAAGACTGTAGGTCATATTCTAGCCCCACTTGGTGCTGGCTCACTTCCTTCCCATGAGTTCTGCAAGAAACTTTATTTCTTTAAAATCGGTCTCTCTTTACTTGGTTAGGCTGGCTCAAATGGCTTCTGTTTCTTGCAACCAAAGGGTGCGGTGAGTTGATTTCTCTAAGTCTCAATTTCTGAGTCCGCCAGATGTGTTGTTGGACTAGATGTTGCTTGATGGTATTTTTGGCTCCATGATTCTTATATATTTTTTTATTTCGCCATGCCTAATGTGGCAACTTGCATACCATAGATGCCTAGCAAATATCTATCAACACAGTTTGGAATGTGTATTCAATTTGTATTATGACAAGATAACATTTTATACCAAATAATTAGTATTTCAATACATCCAAAATTGGAAGGGGAGCTTTGGTGGAATGCAACCTTGGGGTTAAGGAAACTTGAATAGATTCCTAGAACAATTATATGAAATCTTCCGTCTAATCCGAAACACAGTTCGGTTACCAAATTCTGTTTCTAAGAACTTCGTTTAGAGGGATAGCTGTCCAGAGAATTTCACCTACGGCTCTCCACCAAATACTGGGGAAAAAAGCATATTTGCAAGAAATGAACCGAGTCTGAGTTATATACTTTGCTTTCCTATTTTCCGCTCACGGGTCCCTGTCTGCACTTTAAGTGGAAAAGGGAAAAATCTAGTAAGATCGGTCACCTGTGTGGGGCCTGAGACTCGCGCACCTGAGCCTACTTAGATGCCAATTGTGAGAGAGCTTTAACCCACTCTCCCCTCTCCAAGGATGAATCCAGACACTGTCCGGTATAAATATTTAAGGTGCTATGGAAATTTCTTGGCGGTGGATAAAGTGGACTCTTTTAATTAAGATAGCCCTTCTCCGTGAAAGATAAACCTGTGGGGTTCAGTGACAAAGTCTTTGTTACTCAAATGTCCAGGTCGCTCCCCTTGATGGGAACAAATGGTCACGTTAGCAGCTGTAAATAGAACTTTCGCCAGCTCCCTGAGACTTCAGCCATCGAGACGTCCATACTGCTTTTGGAAGTGGTGTGTCTGTGGGGGAAGAACTCCCAGGGGCATCTCTCACAAGCTCATAAACAAATCCAGGAGGCTCCAGATTCGCGTCCACCAATATCCTGGTCATGTCAGCCATGGCCACTTTATCCTATTATGTTCTTTTTCTTCCTTTGGATTAAAGGCTTTTTTTTTTTTTTTTTTGTATTCCCCCCTCCGGCTTTATTGAGATATAACTGACATATCACATTATGTGAGTTCAAGGTGTATAACATGACACTTTGATATGTGTACATATTGCAAAAAATTACTCCAATAAAGTTAGTGAACACATCCATCACCTCCCACAGTTACCTTTTTTTTTTTTTTCTTCCTTTATCCTCCTAAGTTCTTTAACAGTTAGCTGCTGTTGTATAACAAACAACTGGGACCTTAGTGGCTTAAGATGACAACAAACTGTTTAGCTCGTGCTTTTATGGGTTGGCTATTTGGGCTAGACTCAGCTGGGCTCCTTCCTGCATCAGCAGTCGGCTGTGGATGGGGTAGAGGGCTTTACTGATTTTGGTTGGGCCTCTCACACATCTAGGGCCTTGGCTGGGACAGCTGGGTTGCCCTGGCTCTGGGTCCTGAGATCTCTCACCCTCCAGCAGGCTAGCTCAGGCTTACTCACGTGGCAGAGTAATGTTCCAGTGAAGAGAGTAGAAGGATGTAAGGCTTCTACTCTGTACCTCTGAGAAGGTACAATATGACGTCTGCCACATTCTCTTGGCCAAAGCAACTCACGGTGTCAGCCCAGATTCAAGATGGGAAGGTAGGCCCCCCCTTTTTGTGGGAGGAAGTGCAAAGCATTTGCAGGAGGGGGGAAATTGTGACCATTTTTAAAATGTTTATCTCTTTGTTTTGAAAGAGAGAGGGGAGTAGGGGCAGAGAGAGAAGGAGAGAGAGAACCCAAGCAGGCTCTACGCTGTCGGCACAGAGCCTGACGTGAGGCCCGATCTCACAAACAGTGAGATCATGACCTGAGCCGAAATCAAGAGTCGGATGCTTAACCGACTGAGCCGCCCAGGGGCCCCATAACTGTGACCATTTTGGCAATCCATCCACTACTTTCTCAGTAATGTCACCATACCAAGCCCTTGAAATAGAGAAGCTGAGTGTTGGAGTGTATGTCCCTGAATTGTTACTTAGCAGGAGGGTCCCCAAAGCATAGCTGCTTGGGCCCCAGAGTCTTCCTGTGCCTTATGAAACAGTCCTTTGAGTTGTAACATCTAGAAGCTTCTTCCAGCTTCCTAGGATCCCACATGTCCAAAGGGCCAAGTTGGGGGCAGAGTTGAGTGACAATTTCATCTCCCTTCCGTCAACTAAAACTTTGTCACTGGACCAAACCAAACTTGGTTTCTTCTTTCCTTAGAATAAAAATTGTTTTCCAGGAGTTCTTTTTACACCTCTCAAGCAAATAGATATCCAGTCAGCCCACCATGCTTGTGTGCCAGACATGTCCAGATATATTCAGGTCCCAGTGGCAGGCCTCACTTAGTCTTCTTTATTTCTCTATAAGTCATTAGGTACTCTTTTGTAGGGTCTCACCTCCTGGATAGCAGAGGGGAAAAAAATGGAGTCTGAGGCAATAATTCAGTCTCTCCGGTTTCCTCAGACTCTCCGGTTTCCTCAGACTCTCCAAGTTCTTCCTGTGGTGGCATGTGAGGTGATGCCTCTGGGTCTCAAGGGCCTGCTGCAGATCATCCCTTAAAAGCAGAATGCTGAGGGGTGATGGCCCCATTCCTGAGTGTTTGCATGTCTGTGGCTTGTGTACCTCATGGTCTGGGTGCTTCACGCTCATTCAGAGCTCTGCGGTGCTCCCCAACCTCCCCAACGACGTTAACTCAGGCCTCACCAATGTTTCCTCTGAGTGCCCATCATGTCCTCCCGCCGGCTCCGGGGTCAACTCTCCCCTCTCCATGCTGGGTCTTAGAACAGATGATTTGTGTATTCTGTGTTACATCCCTCAGCCCACCTCTCACCCCAGCATAGCGGAGGTGGACGGCTTCAGGCACAATGACTCATCGCACCTCAAGGCAGTGGCTCCTGCTTTTCTGCCTCAGATGTTTCTTTGAGGCCAAAGGCGTCCACACAACCAGGAAGTAAGAAGAAGTAAGCTTTCCTGGGAGTAATCCTCAACTGGTGGGAGATGAGATAAATGCCCCAGACCCCTGACCTTCAGAGAGGACAGTTCTGAGGCACATTCTACACAGTTCCTCAGAGGGTCCCCAGAGGAATGGAGCCCCAGCTGTACACGCTTTATGAGCTTTTCCTCCCTTCCTGTCTCGTTTTCCTGCTTTCTGGGATCAACTCCAAGCAAGTGACCTGCACCCAAGTCCTGATCTCAGGTTGTGTTTTTGAGACAACTCAAACTAAGACGTCCCTATGGGAAGCTTGTGTCGCACAAGTTAGTCTCCTTCGGAGGCCCCTGGTGCTGGAGAGTAGGTGGGAATTTCTGCATCATGTGGGTGCCACAAAGGAATTTGGGGGGGGGCGGTGACTCCAGGAAGCTAAACCCAGGCCCTGTCTCTGTATGACCATGGTGATCCACTAAGTTGACTTTAATGAGGCAGCCCCCTCTCTTAGGTCAGTGCCTGAGGACAGGGGAGAAGGAGGTGGGCAGCCCATGGTGCCAACCCCTCTATTCAATCCCGGAACTTCCCTTAACCCAGGGACATACCTCCTCACTCTGGTCAAAGGTCACATTCAGGGAAGATGTAACCTTTCCTTCCAGCTGTCTGTCCTACTTCTTTCTCTCTTCTCCTAGAATCCACTGGGAACACAAGAGTGGGCCTTGGGACTTCTTTTCTTCTCTGCATAACTTCCTTCTCCCCAGGCATTTGGTAGACCTCTCATCTAGCGGCAAAGCCTGCCTCTTGAGATATTCAACGGGGACATAAGGAATTTGGAAAATCATTTTCTCTCTGGCCATGCTTGACATTCCTGCCACTGGTTTGCTAAAGAGAAGAGGGAAGTCACCTTTGAGACTCTGACTTCATCAGTGGCTTCCTCGCTCTCTAAACTTGCACTGTGCCTATATGGTAGCCACAAGCTACATGTGGCCATTGAGCACTTGAAACATATCTAGTGCCCTAAAGAGCTAAATTTTAAGTTCATTTAATCTTCATTAATGAAAATTAAAATTGAAAAACTGATACTACTCAGGGCACCTGGGTGGCTTGGGTGGCTCAGTCAGTTGAGTGTCTGACTTCAGCTCAGGTCATGATCTCACAATTTGTGGGTTCAAGCCCCACGCTGGGCTCTGTGCTGACGGCTCAGAGCCTGGAGCTTGCTTTGGATTCTGTTTCTTACTGTCTCTCTGCCCCTTCCCTGCTCATGCTCTGCCTCTCTCTGTCTCAAAAATAAATATAAACATTAAGAAAAAATTTTTAAACTGATACTACTAAATTCAGTGATTGGGTAACTTTATTTATTTAAACACTTTTTTTTTTAAGAGAGAGAGAGAGAGAGAAGGCATGCACACAGTAGGGGCAGAGGGAGAGAGAGAGAATCTTAAGCAGGCTCTGTGCCCGGAGCGGGGCTCCTTCCCACCACCCTGGGATCGTGACCTGAGCCTTAAATCAAGAGTCTGACACTCAACTGACTGAGCCACCCAAGCACCCCCATTACTGGGTAACTTTAAAGTATCTTTGGAATAACCTGGGTATGTGACTCTACTTTTTCAGATAGAAATTTTATAAAACCTAAATACAGATCAAGTATTTTTGATAAAAATGTAACATCTGAACTGAGATGTGCTGAAGTGTAAATACACACCCGATTTCAGTCTTCGTGCAGCAATAGAATGTAACATACCTCATGAATAATGTCCTTAGATTGCTTACATGTTGAAATTATATTTTGAATACATTGGGTTAAATGAGATATATTAAAATTAATTTCACTTTTTTTTTTTTTTTTTACTATTTTTAATATAGCTAGAAAGTTTTCATTGTACCTGTTGCTTACACTGTACTTCTAATGGAGAATGGGTTCTAGACAAGCTTATCTGCTGCTTCCCTGGGGCCATGTCCCCAGAGGTGGATGGTGGCAAGAAAACATGTGTCAGTTTAATATCTGCAAAGTATTAAGCCTGTTACAGCGGTATTGTCCCTACACTTCCTGGAAGGATAAGAACATATTCCTTTCTCTTCTTTGGCTTTTGTGTGGGGAAGCTGATGGGGGAAAAAAAAAACCATGTTTTCTGGTATCTTGAACTACTGAATCAATTTATTCACCAAGGTGAAAATATAAGTAGACAGGAATGGATTGTGTTTTAATTTTTTTTTTAATGTTTATTTTTCAGAGAGAGAGAGCGAGCCAGGGAAGGGCAGAGAGAGAAGGAGACACAGAATTGGAAGCCGGCTCCAGGCTCCAAGCCTTCAGCAGAGCCCAACGCTGGGCTGGAACGCACCAACCCCGGGCCAGAAGCTTAACCCACTGGGCCACCCAAGCACCCCTGGATTGTGTTGTAAACAGAGCCTGGGGGCGGGGAACATGGCAGCCCAATTTCTGCACTAGGAGTCCCGCACCCCAGTTGATTGGTCATAGAGTGGTCACCTGACCCAAGCTGGGCCAATGAACTGCTCTCTTGGGAGACTGGAGTCGAAGAGACTACCGGTCTGTAGCTTCACCGGGCTGCGGTCTTCCATAGGGGAGCTCCAGCCCCTCCTGCTGGAAATGGGGGCACCCTCTGTCATGTGCCTGGGGTGCAGGGAAGGCCAGTCTACGATGGAGGGGAAGAGCTGGCCCCTTAGAAAAGACTTTTGGGTTCCTGGGAGCCCTCCAGGCTCTGGATTTGCCTCTAACAGAGCTCTTCCCTGCAGTTCTGACCTCGAGGTCATAGAGCGAGTGCCATGTCCTCAATACATCCCCCCCCTCCTCCCCATGGTGTTCATGTTAACCTGCAAACCAAAGAAGCTTGCCAGTACAGAGTTCCGGCTGAGGGGTAGGGGAGGATATTAATGGGAGAGCTTTGTGTTTATAGGTCAAGGGGATAGTACAAATAGATAATTTTTTTTTTCCCCTCCAGAAAACGCTGATCAGTGGCCTCCTTGTTCCAGGGTAGCTGACACAGTTTTGAGCACCACCCTACAGCTGCATTTTGGGTTCAAAGGCTTTTGTGGCTGGGCTGGGAAGCACATCACCATTTATAACATTGTTTCTAAGGGAGACACATTCCAAGATCCAAACAATGAATTTAGTGAAGAATGCTTGGCTTCCAGGAGGGCAGAGCCGGCTGTACCCTGGGGTTGGCTCCCCATTAACCATCAGGCCCCCTTTTTTGGCACGGAGACTCACCCTGCAGGGGTGAGGTTTGTATGTGGGGGGAGAATTATGATAAGAGGAAGGGAACAGAAAAGGGGCCCCGCAGCTGGGGTGCTGAGAGCCCCAGGAAGTCCAGGGATGGATGAAAGAGGGAGGTGATAGGTGGACAAAGAAACTTGGCCTCCTTCACCGTCACGTCTGCCCACCCGTCAGTCGAAGGGGCCTTGCTTAGCCCCTGCTCAGCTCAAACCCTTTTTGGAATAAGGGAGTGAGAGGGTTAGAAAATGAATCCCACATCCTCTGGGGAATCCGGGGCGCTCGAGGTGGGCTCTGAGGGGCAGCGTGACTGTTCCCTGGGAGTGGCTGTCACAAGCGCAGGGCGAGCCAAGGGGCTCGGGCCGAGATTCCATCCGGCTTGAAGAGGGCGGCGGCCGAACGGGGTGAGGGAAGCCAGCCCATCCTCCCCACCCCTGCACTCCTACCCCCTCCCTGTCGCCCCCACCCCCAGCCCGGAAGAGACGCCGGCAGCCGGAGCCCCGACTCTCAAGCTGGGAAGGAGGGGACGCGCAGCTCCAGCATTGTCTGGGAGGGAGGGGAGAAGCTCCGCCCCCCAGGGGGAGGGGAGGAGGGAGGAGGGAGGGACGGCCGGAGAGGAGGGGAGGAAGAAAGGCGAGGGAAGAGGGGCGGGGGAGAGATGGAGAGCTAGAGAAAGGCGGGGAGAGAGGCCGATCCGACGCGGTAGGGACGGATAAAGGCAGGGGGGCGGGAGGGGCGGAGGGGAGGCGAGGAGGGCGGGGCGCTCGACCCCCAATCGCGCGGCCGCCGCCTGCGCTGCCCGACTGGATTTGAGCCGGGCCCGCGGATCGCTGACCCAGGCGCGCGCTGGAGCAACGCCCCCGCCCCCGCCGAGGCACCCCCACTTTTCAACTCCGCGGGCGATGCAGCCGGCTGGGGACGCAGGCAAGGCTCGGGGCGCGGGGCAGCGGGCGCGGGATGCGGGGCGCAAGGTGCCGGGCGCGGGCCGGTCCTCTCTCCCCCGCCTCCCTCCAGCCTCGCCGAAAGTTTTCCCGCGGTGTGCCCAGCCGGGTCCAGGTCAGCGCCTCAGTCCTCGGCTGCCCTGGTCTCCTCCCTCCTCCCCCGACCGCCGGGGTTCCTGGGCGTGCGGACTCCCCGGGGGCCGCGTGGGCGCCAACCCCTGCACGCCCACCTTCTGGTCGGAGAAAGTTGTGGTCCCAAGCTCGTCTTTCCCCGAGACCCCTGGGGGTCCTTCCTTCTCTCTGCGCCAGGGGCGGCGACAGGAAGGCGCCCCCACCCCTTCTTCGGGGCCCCGGGACTCCGTGGTGAGCTGGGGCCGGGCAGCAGGTGCAAGGCTGGCAGGCCCGGACAGCGCTGGGAGTGCCCGACCCCAGCCCGGTCCCCATCTTCCCTGCCCAACGGACGGTTCCCCAGAGGCGGGTTCCAACACCCAGCGCGGGCGGGCGGCGCGCCCGAGGCTCCTCCGGGAGGGCGCAGGGGCCCGGGGCCCTCGGTCCTCGTGGCACTTCCCCTTTGCGGTCTCCCCGCCCGCCTACGGAGCTAGTGCTGAGGTCGCTGGGGACCGCGGCTTCGCGTTCTCTCTCGCCCGAGAGAGGCAGGTGCCTTAGGCGACCCGGGTACTTCTGCATTTCGGGCGCCTGCTTTGCATTCAGCTCTTAAGCTGGGAAAGCCCTGGGGACAGCACAGAGAGGCGAGGTGGCCGGGCGGGGAGACAGAGGGCTCCATCTTACTCTGGGGCTCTCTGTGGGTGCTGGGTTGTTCACAGCACCTCTGCGCCTCAGTGACAGCAGGAGCTGAGCGCTAGGCTTCCCAGGTGTCCGGAATCCGGGTTCTCCCAGAGGAGAGAGGCTGTGACTAGTGCTGGCCGGGTTTATAGTAAGTACCTTAATGCGATGAATGAAAGTTTGAACCAGTGAGCTGACAAATAACAATTCATCCTGGAGTGAGACTCTGTTCCTGCCACAGTTGATCTTGGTACAATGGGAGGAAAGAATTAGAAACAATGATTCTTTTAAACAGCTGTGATTCAGAGCCAGGGGCCTTCTTGCCAGAGCATCTGGAGGAGGAATCTGGGGTTGGATTTATTTTACTTATCAATCCACTTTTATTTCCTGGGAACTTTTTCTGCAGGTGGTCTGAGGAATTAAAGAAAGTTCTCACCGCTAAGAGATATGGGTTATTTTGAGGGTTATTTTTGTTTTTGTTTTGTTTTTAGCTTGTGTCCGAATGCAGTGTCCCAGGGACTAAGTGTGGAGTCAGCCTGGGAGGTGCCCACTTGGGAGCAGCGACCCTGGAGTGGCAAAGTGAGTGTGGGCACCAGCTTTCTGCTCTGGATCAGGCAGCCTGACGCCTGGGAACGGCTGCAGCCTGCTGGGCCGTGGGAGGCTACAAGAAGGTCTCAGTTGGTGGCTGAGCTCGGAGAGGTGGGGTAGGTTGGGAAAGATAGCAGATAGTTCTTGCCCTGGAAGAAGGAGAGGAAGCAGTAGATACAGCCTGCCTGGGCACCTGGGAGGGTGGGCTGGGACAGTTGGGGATTCTCTGTGCTGGGGACGCTGAGCGGGGAGTCCTGACCCTCCTTCAGAAGACAGGAGAGCAGGGGTGCCGTACTGAGAGGCAGGATCATCTAGTGGTGGGGTGGGGGGCGGGTAGCCCAGATATATCCCATGGTCCTCGCCCTTATTTTTGTGCTGGTGAGATCGGTTAAAATGAGGGGTATCTTCGGGGAGCCGGGCTGAAAGGAGGCCGGGGGACCTGGAGCCCCCAGACCTGCCCCCCTTCAGGGGAAGGTGGGGTGTGTGCCCTCTGCACCTGACTGCGTGGGCCAGGGCATGTGCACCTGTGCCTGTGTTCCTGCCCTGGCAGCATCCCCACCTTCCCGAGGGGGTCTCATTCTGCCACGGGGGCTCCAGAGCCCGCCTGCCTCTCTGCATGTCTGCACTGCTTCTGTTTGGGGCTCCAGGACCTCTCTCCAGTTTGTGTTGTCTTGGAAGTTAGTTAGGAGTGGTATACGACCTTCTTCTCAGTTCCTCAACCCCCCCTGTTCTCAGATGCGCTGTCCTACCTGGGGCCTGTCAGTCACCCACTGGTTTTGCTTTGATTTCTTCGTCTGTTTTCCGGGGCCCCAGAGCCAAGCTTCGTGTCTGCCTTCCGTGCGTGAGCTGCTTAGGAATGGCCGAGAGAGTTGGCTGGAGCCGTGCCCAGGACCGCACATCCTGGCACCTCCGCTGGAGTGCCAAAGGCTGTCCCAAAGCACAAAAGAACGTTGGCCTGATTCTTGCCTTCAGTCCTCCCCGGGTACTCGGGCAGGAAGCGTCCTCACCGGGAGGGGGTGTGGAGGCAGGACGAGATTGCCAGCGAATTCTGCTGAGAGGCTAGGAAATGGACTGGGATTTGCCTTGTGTCTCCTTCTCTCCCCCAGGGTGAGAAGCTGGGCAGGTCTCCGCAGTGTGCTCGGAACAGAAGACGTCCAGTCTCTCTGTCTTCAAGACAGTTGCCGAGAGCTGCGACCACGCGGTTTACAGAACTGGGGCGGCGGTCCCTTTTTGCCACCTCCCTGCTTCTGCCACCACTCTTTACAGTAGGGTCCAGTGATTTACCCTAATGACCCACTGCCCTATTTAAGCACCTCCCCGCATCTCCAGAAGAATTTTAAATAAGTCCTTAAGGTGGGGTAAGCTCCCACAGGCCTGTGATTGCTGGTTTCATTTCTTTGGCCTGCCTCCGGGTTCCCCTGGAGGAGATGTCTGTGTGAGAATGGAGGGAAGCGGGCACAGTAAACAGGGACGTCCTCCAGACTCGGCCAGTGGGGCGTCCAGTGGGTCATTTTTGATCAGCCCTGGGATGGCAGGCAGACTCTGGAGCCTGTAATCACAGGTTGCGCGGCTGCTTGGGACGACAGCTTGAGGATGCAGAACTCCTGCCCAAGTCAGCTGCGGCTGAATCAGGGAAGGAAACCTTTCCCAGAAGTAGGGGGGTGGGGAGGGGCTCTTGGCTAATTCCCGTGGGATGAGCAAAGTGACTTAGAAGGACTTTGCCTATTCATTCCATTGATAAAACTTGACAAGAAGATACCTTGTGCTGTCCTTGGGCATCTCAACACCAAGTGATTTGGCAAGATAGGTTTAGTTGACCAGCATGGTGCTTTACCCATACTGGGCACTCAGTTAGATTTGTGAGATTTTGTTTTTTGTTAGATTGTGAGATTTTGTGTTTGTTAGATTAAGTGCTCATTTTTATTTTTTTTATTGTTTATTTTAGAGAGAGAGGGAGGGGAGGGGCAGAGAGAGAGGGAGACACAGAATCCGAAGCAGGCTCCAGGCTCTGAGCTGTCAGCACAGAGCCAGACGCGGGGCTCCATCTCAGGAACCATGAGATCATGGCCTGAGCCGAAGTCGGATGCTTAACCGACTGAGCCACCCAGGCGCCCCTAACTGCTCATTTCTAAAAGAGTAATGCAGAATATTGGATTTGGAGTTTGAATGTGGTTTTAACATTTTCGGCTGCATGATACCTGGCAATGTAATAGATGCTGTCAGCATCCTTCCCATGTTCCGTTGGCCTCAACCAGTGACTGACGAGAGAAGGTGATAAATACCCCAATTCCCTCACATCTCTGCTGGGGTGACTTAGGGGCACGTGCTGTGCCGTCAGAGTTGCCTAGTAACTGGCTGCCTTCACTGGCTGCTGTCCCTTCCCTGTCTCACTTTCCCAGCCCTCTTCCACTTGCACTCAGATTCTTGTTTGAGGGTCAACTTCCAGGGGAAACCAACCCAGGATAGGATTTAGTTCGCAGTCATTTACCGGTAAATGTAAACAGTATTTTAAAGTCTCTGAGCCTCAGTTTCCCTAACTGTAAGATGGAAACTGTAACTGTCTCACGGTGATATTGTGATGTGCATTCAGACAGGAGCCTGGCGCAGAGCAGGCATTCAGGCAGACATTTGTTGCTCATTGATTAATATAGAAGCGGCCGTGGTGGATTTGGGAGCGGGTATTATGATGGCCCATGAATGGCCAATGCTTTGGAAATAAGCTATCCTTAGGCGAGGAGAGGAAACTGAGCTCATCTGCTCATGGCTTTCACACCTAAGCTGTGACCAGTGATACATTTTGAACAACTGACTCTCTAGAGGTTGGGGGGAAGCCCTGCTTTGTAGTATTTGTTGATTTCTATAGTGTGAGTATTCCCACCGCGGCTGATTTCAAGTTACCAACATGGCGGCGTGAACACTAAGTCGGGAAGTGATGTACATAGTCAGCCCTTGAGAGCCAGTAGGAGCAGCTCCAGTTCGTAGCTGACCATGACCGAGCTGGGATGTGGCCTCAGTGATCTTAATTTTCAATTTTGTATACCAAGTAAGGAGGGTAAGAATTGTACGAGGCGTCCACAATTCGGGGTATGTTCAAGCTCTGCCCTTGAACAGCCGGCTGAATCACTCTGTGTGAGATGCTTCTGGGGTTTACTCAAAGACTATTGAAATGTTTATGCTATTGTCTTTCGGGGCCTCAGTTTCCCCATCTCCGGGGTAAAGAATTAGATGCTTCCACTAGATCCTTCTGCCCCTGGGTCTCTTTAGGAAGAGTCCCCTGCATTCTTCTTGCGTCCACTCAAAAACAAAACTTTTCACAAAGGAGAATCTTTCATGTGTCCATACTTCTGTTGCGCACCACAGGGCACTCAGCACTGGGCCCTGTTAGAGCCTTTGGCCGTGGTCTTCCCTGCTGGCAAAAGGGAATTCAGTAGAGATTAGCCCAGCCACGTTCCGCCTTCCTTGTGTACCCGTTTCTCTTCATGACACAGGCATGGCGGGTCCCCTGAGGAGGCCTGGGTGGTGGGGAGAGAGGAGCTGGTGTCTTTTGGAAGACTGTCCCCACTTTCCTGAACCACAGTGCAATGTCACAGACCTCCAAGTGAAAGCCAAGAGAAGTCCACATGGAGAAGGAGACTTTCGTATGACAGAATCCAGCATCCCTGGTGCGGTTTTACTCCTAAGTCTCGGTTGACAGTCCTCTTGAGGGAGTCCCTGACTCAGCAATGCCACTGGTAGGAGGTCTTACCCTAAGGGTATAATTGGACAGGTGCAGGAAAATACGTGCACAGGGATGTCCCTTGCACCGTTATTTGTAATAATAACCACCACCAAAATGGAGACTAAATCCCAACAAAAAGAAGCTTGTTCTTAGGGTACAAGGTATCCCTCGCTTTTTGAAAGTTCTTTGCCTTTATGCTGCTTGGCTTTTATGAAAGATCTACCTTTGTACCTGTTTTTTTCTAACAGAAAGAAATCTGAAGGGGATTTTCACTTTTATGAAAATAGGTGAAAAAGCAGAAATAGCCTTCAGTGTTTGTTTTGCAGCAAACTAATGTAGAGGCTACGTACAACCTGAGCCCTGAGAGTGGTCCCGCCAGGCTCCTTCTCTGGGCCCAACACTCAGCATGTCGGCATCGAGCCTCAGAGCTTTGAACTGGGGTTGTGAGCACCTGTGCTTGTTTCAATTTATGTTACATATCCGTTAGCAAGATGTGTCCTGAGGTGTCGGAAAAGCCTAAGTTCTTTTTGGGGTCTAGGAGTGCTAAAACATTTTTCCATACAAATTCATGGGAATTGCTTCTTCGCTGTATACCACTTGGGCTCACAAAAGTTTCACAGGAACGCTCAGCTTCTAGATGGAAGGGAAGACCCGCATATCTATACGCTGGATTACTGTGTGGCCACAGAAAATACAGGGTACAGCTGTGCATCTATTCCTGTGGAAAAATATATTTCTAAAAAGCAGGTTACTGAACTGCGCTATTTGTAAAATGTATCATACCCTCTGTTTTATATTTGTCTCTGGAAGGATGTATGGCAAAATGTTCATAGTGATTGTCTCTGGTGAAATTTGGGGAGATACTGATCTTCGTCTTTAAAAAAAAATATTTATTTATTTTGAGAGCGAGGGAAAGCGTGAGTGGGGAAGGGGCAGAGAGAGAGGGAGAGAGACGGAATCCCAAGCATCGACATGGGGCTTGATCTCATGACTGCGAGATCATGACCTGAGCCGATATCAAGAGTCAGACGCTTAACCGGCTGAGCCACTCACACGCCCCTGATCTTAGTCTTTTTTTAAGTTAAATATTTATATTTTTTATTTTTAATTATGGTAAAGATACATAATATAAAATCTACATCTTTTATCCCTTTTAAATGTACAGTTCAGGGGCTGTCTAGCCCGTTGGGTTCGTTGTAACGTGATATCACCGACTGAGTGACTTAAAAACTACAGAAATGTGTTTCTCATACTTCTGGAGGCTGGAAGTCCAAGGTCAGGGTGTCAGCATGGGCAGGTGAGAGCCTTTTCCAGGTCCCTGACTTTGCATTATACCTTCACATGGCAGAAAGGATGGGGGGGGGGGGGCTCCATGAGATCTCTTTTATGGGGGTGCCAATCCCATTCATGAGGGTGGAGTCACCCCTATGAATCATACCCAAAGGCCCCATTTCCTCATCCCATCACGTGTTTTTTTTTTTTAAGTTTTTAAAAAAATGTCTATTTTTGAGAGAGACAGAGACAGAGCGTGAGTGGAGGAGGGGCAGAGAGAGAGAGGGAGATACAGACTTCGAAGCAGGTTCCAGGCTTTGAGCTGTCAGCACAGAGTCCAACGCAGGGCTCAAACTCATGGGCCGGATGGTGCAATCATGACCTGAGCTGGAGTCGGACGTTTAACCGACTGAGCCACCCAGGCGCCCCATATACCATCACATTTTGGGTTAGGATTTCAACATATGAATGTGGACGGACATAAACATTCAGACAACAGCAGTGACATTAAGTGCATTCCCATTGTTATCCAACCATCACCAGTATCCATTTCCAGGACTTTTCCATCATCCCACACAAAGACTCTGTACCCATTGAACATTAGCTTCCCACTCCTTATCCTCAAGCCCCCCACAGCCCCTATTCCACTTACAGTCTTGGGGTTCACTGTGCCTTGAACGTAAGAGCTGTCCTGTAGTGAGTGAGATCCAAACCAGGTGGAGGTGAGTTGTTGAGGCCATCTTCCTTGAAGATTGAGAATGAGATCCTCCCCATTTCAGTTTCAAGCATCCTTTGTGTGTTCCATGCTGTGAGGCTCAACTTGACCTGCTCAATGCCCACCATGGTGGCTGTGGTTATGGCTGCTGAATGTTCTGTCCACAGGCAGGGTGACCTGCCTGGCATGCAGGGAGGACTTTAGTTGGTGGGGGTCCATGAGGCCCCAAGTGCTCTGGAGACATGGGTGGTAGCCTTAGATAGTCGGTGCCCTCTTCCTAAAGCTCCATACGGGATCTTACAGCTGGTCATACAGACATTTGGGATAAGGAGTACTTTCTTATGCCTGTGACAAGATAATCAGGCACATGGTATAGTGGGGTGGGGAACAGGGGAGATGGTGTGTATGCTTCAGCTTCAGGTTGAGTCTGAGGTAAGAGGGGGTCGGGAAGCTTCAGGACCCAGAATTGGGAAACCAGGTCACCTGTTCAGGTGTCACGGGAGTGGATCACGTGGCTTTTCTCTGGAACACCTTGTTCTGTGGGAAAATCTTGAACTTTCTTGGTAAGTGAGCTCCCGGAAGGGCCTGTCAGGCTCTCCAGGGGGTCAGCCATAGGATGTAGGTCTGGGAAGGACAGACTTGCCCACTGGACTCTGGAAGTTTCTTTACCTGGCCCTGTCTGTTTCCTCTCTGCCCCGTGGGAGGCTGCTCTTGTAATCCTAGACAGTCGGGGAAGTGCAAAGATTTTACAGAGATGGCCTTTGAAGCCCATTTTGAGGAGAAGTCCTGTTTTTCACGCCGTTGATTTTTCTTTAGGGTCATTTGGCTGGTTGTAGGGCAGGCAGAAGAGGGTGTGAATGTGGTTTTGTGGAAAACTTCCCCTCAGCCTGCTGGAAATGTGCTGGAAACCCCCAGATGAGCCATCTCTCCTGGTAGAACGGGTCTGAGATCTGCTGCGTGAGAGTGAATTTTTCCACACGCGCAGGGGGTTAAGGGGGTTAAAGGAAGGTGGATGTAAGATGCCCCACCATGGCTGCCCCCAGGGAGGGCCCAGCACACATTGGATTCTTCCTTTGCTGTCCCTTCCTTACTGCTTCTGAAGTGCAAGGAACCTGCCCAACTTGGGGGTGGGTGGGGTGAAGGAGGCCCACCCTCCTGGCTCTTGGGTTTCCAATCCTGGCCCTGGGTAGCCAGGAGCAAAAACCCCAAGATCTCTGCACACAAAACTCAGAATCTTAGCCTACAGCACCAAAAAAGGAAAAACTGCTGGGGTTCCCTGAGGAAGGGGAAGTGACGTCAGAGATGGGTCTCCGAGAAATCACTCAGTAAACAGGAAGAGTGGCCAGCAAGAAACCTGTGCTTGTCAGAAACAGAGAACTGAAGGCAGCCCCTCCTCACCTGCCCAGGTCGGTCAGCACGTCCCCGCAGAGCCGAGATGCTAACCACAGATAGCGAGTGGGGGCCCCAAGGCAAGGACTCATCCAGACCTTGGGCCCTCCCCGTGGGTCGGGGCTCCACCTAAACCCCATCACTATTGGGCCGGAGGAAAGCCTAATTCACCCTTCCCGAGGTACAACATTAAACTACCCTGTAAAATAGCTCTTGGTTCTGAGAGATGGAGGTCAAGAAATGCTGTCTTATTTGCCTGGTTAGGGCCAGTGTTTCCTCCACCAACTTCCCGTTCTTTTCCTCAGGCCAAATCAGCCATAGAGTTTCCCAAGTTGTTGGAGTTTAGCCCCTGAAGGGGGTAATCTTGGCGAGGCCCTCCTGGTTAAAGATGACGAAGGTGCTGCTTTAGGGAGGTGGATGTAACCAGGCCCTTCCTCGGCAGGTCTGTCAGATTGGAGGGTTAGATTTCTAAGTCTTTAGTTTCTCTGAGCCAGAGTCTAAATTCTACACACACGCATGCGTGCGTTTTTTTACTTCCTTAGTGCCTTTTTTTTTTCCTGTCCTGCTCCAACACCCTGGTTCTCTGATGGGAGCCTGAGGGCCTTTGGATTTCCTCCTAAACATCCATCCAGAAGGTCAAAAGCTCGTGGACGCCGGTGGGACTTTCCTATAAACAAGCAGTTGCTCATCCGGGCCTGCGAGGTGATTGTTTGGGTGAGTACCCGTGGTGACTTTCCAGGTCACTCACCTGGCCACCCGCCCGCTGGTGTGGAGTGGGAGGCAGGCCCTTCTGGCAGGAGTCCCAGGACCATTTCCTCATATCTGCCCCGACCGCACTGGGGACTCAGATCAGCGCACGGGAGGCCTGAGCAGAACAGGCCGGGGTCCCTGCCGGCCGACCGTGGAAAGAGCAGGGGCTTTGCACACCAAGCTGCCTGAGGGGGGAACCCAGCATGGCTTGAGTCTCAGCTGCTCATCTGGACAGTGGGACAGGCAGGCAGGGGCTGCCTCCTGGGATGGGAACCAAGTTTCCCATCAGCAAAGGCCTCGTATCTGTCATCAGTCAGGCCCCCAGGCTTTTTCCGGGCTGGGGGAGCAGGTGGTCTGTGGGACCCACGACTGTGAAGCTAGCTCATTCTTTAGACAGAGGGTAGATGTGACTTAGGGTCTGTGGTTCTGTGACACTGCAGGTGCCCCCGTCCCTGGACAAGGACTCTGTCCCCGGCTCCCGCACGGTCTGCTTTACCTATGGCTTGTCTGTCTCACTTACCTCCCCTCCCCAGGACTCCTGGACCCACCGTGGCTGGCTGCTAAAGCCAGCCTATCCTTGCCTGTCCTGCTCAGCCCGTTCCCCATGTCTGGCGTTTCGCCAGGTACCACAGAAGGAGCCCCGGGCTTCTTGTCAGCTCTGTGACCTGGGACAAGTTGCCTAACCTCTGGGACCTTCTGTTTCCTCATCTGTAAAACGGTGAAAATAAAGCCTTCCCCATGGGTTCTTTCTTGTAAGGAGTAAGATAAAGGTTCTAGAGCCTTGTTACCGGCAGTGGCAGCATCACTTGGGAGCCCGCGAGGAATGCACATTCTCCCATCCAGAAGTACTGAATCGGGAACTGGGGGGGAGGGGGGAAAGGAGTCTGTATGTGACGAGCCCTCCAGGGGATTCGGGTACACCCTCCAGTGTGAGAACCACCCCTCTGGATATGGCTGGGTCAGCCGATTTGTCGCTGAAAACTCTTTTCTCCCCCTTCCCCTCAAGAAAGCTTTCCCGGCAAGAACTCGAGGGCTTCAGCTTCTCCGCCACACAGTCTGACGTTTGACCCCAGCTCCGTCTCTTCCTGGCTGTGTGTTTTGGGACAAGCTACTTCGCGTCTTTGTGCCTCCTTGGTTTCATCTGCAAAATGGGGGTATTAGGGTTTCTTTCTTCATGGGGTTGTTGTGGGGATTCGATGGGTCCAAGCAGATACTAGGTGGCCCATAGTAAGCTCTCATTTAGGGTAGCTGTCTATTATTCGCATTTGGTATTTTATTATTAGCACGGTGATAATATTGTGATTGTTCTTTTCCTGATTTGTGGGGGAAACAGGTGTCAAGGTGCCTCCTGAGACGGGTGTTCTGCTAGTTCTCTTGCACTAAGCCCCTTTCCACCTGCCAGCCTCTTCCCAGATACCTTCCGCTCCCCCTTTCTTGATGCTTAGCGGGCTTTTGAGGTGGCGATTGGCAAAGCCTTTCACGGTCAAATGTAAAGCTGAGAAAGTGCAGTACATACACTTGGGACACTTGACCATAACCCTACGCCCCTTGGCAGTGTTTGGTGCCAGACTCTTTCTCGAGCAGAGTGATGGGGAGAGCTGTGTGGGTGGGTCACTGGGAGGCCTAACTGCCTGGAAAAGGGGACAGAGGAAGTGCATTCAGAGAGGGGAAGATCAGTGGGGTGAACAGGTCCCGGGGAGGTCCTGGTCCTGGCCAGTAAGTGGGCCTTTCATTGAATAAAGCAGGCAGGTGGAAGGCAAAATGTGCCCTATTTCCTTCCCAAGCAGCCTGAATTTTGCCTGTGTCTGGGACAGGATCAAGTTCAGGTTCAGGAACCAGGAGGTGGAATCGCTTGCAATCTCTAGAACCTTGGCAGGGTCCCAGGCCACAACTCTTGTGTCCTTCCTCGTGTGGCGCAATAGGGTTGGGGTTTCCTGTTTGCCACCGACACTTCTTCCTGCCCCTATACCAAGGAGCTGAAATGCAGGGGGACTGTCTCCTCTGTCACTGCTTGGTGACAAAACGGAGTCTCTCAGAAGACCTGATAAGAAAGTCTTTAACACTATAGTATGAAGTGCTGTGTCAGATAACTTTCTGCTCCAACCCAGGGGCTCCCGATTGTCCCCGGGAGGCAGGGCAGCACTCAGAGAAGAGGTGGGGACAGGCCCCAAAAGGGGAAGCTGTGGGCCTCCAGCGAGCATTTCCTTTGTATCTGGAGCCTGGGGCTGGCTTCCTGGCTTCTGCGGTGCGGTGCCCTGCATGACGGAGCCCTTTTGCATCAGCTAGCTGTGGCCCTGCACACACTGATCCTTTGGGATGCTCTACACCATCCCCTCGCCCCTTTGAAAGATTAGTAATGGGGAGGGGGTGCTAAAGATCCAACTTAGTTTGCTTTGAGAAGATCCCATTCCTTCCATTCTTGAAAGGCTGCTTTGGGGTACATTTCGTGGTGTCCTCAGTCTACACAGCCCTATCCCTATCGGACTTTACGATCGTTCTCAGCCCTGGTTGTACATTGGCACCACCTGCGAAGGCTTTAAAACTGCTCATGCGGGGCCCCTGGGGGGCTCAGTCGGTTAAGCTAAGTGTCCGACCCTTGATCTCCGCTCAGGTCATGATCTCGAGGCTCGTGGGATTGGGCCCCGCGTCGGGCTTTGCGCTGACAGCACAGAGCCCGCTTGGGATTCTCTGTCTCCCGCTCTCTCTGCTCATGCTGTGTCTTAGTCAAAATAAGTAAACTTTGAAAAAAGCGGTCATGCCTGGGCTCCTTTCAGGGGGTCTGCTGTAATCAGTATGAGTTGCAGCCTGGATATCAGGAATTTAAAATCAACTCCTCTTGCCACCCACCCCCCACCCCCACCCCGAGCCCCATCCTCAGGGAGAGTTTAATGAGTGCTAGAATGAGAACCTCTGAGGTGTCCTGTGACTCAAGGCAGCTGCTTCTCCTTCCCGCCTTGGTTTCGGCCGAGGCCTAGCAGACTGCACATCCCTCTCGTTGGTCAGAGGGCGGCTCTGTGGGGTTTGCCCCCCTGGGAACTCTCTGCGGCAGGCCGTCCCCTCCCCCAGCCTGTCTCGTTCTCCTTGCTGTACTTTCTTAGATACTGGGACTGCCTGGGTGCTGGAAACCGGCTGTTGCCCCCGGCCCCCATCCTACCCCGGTTGCTGAGCTCAAGCCTGGCTCCTGCTGTGCCACCAGGAAGAGAGTTTGGGAAACGGAGTGGGGTTCTTTATCTCACTCTGGACTTTCCTGCCAGGGGTTGCCAGCCTTTCTGTTCTGCATTTGCCCTTCTCCCTCTGGGGGCTTTTCAGTTCCTTTGTGTCTAGGCCAGAACAGAAATGGTAGGGATTAGCCAGCGTCCCGGGGATGCTGTGAGACCAGAACCAACTATGGTGTGTTCTCCAGGCCCCCTGACAGTAAGGGAGTGAGGGCACCGGAGTCTGGAGCAACCAAGAGCTGAGAACACAGGAGACCTTGCTCTCTTCGAAGAGAGCTTTGGATGCCTTTTCCCACCTCCTTGAGCTTCTTGAGTGCTTAATGTTTGCCTTCCTCACAGGAAGCTGAGCCGGTGACTTTCAAGGGCTTGCACGGCCCCTCATTTATTCTTGGGGAGGCTGGAGACACCTGTGAGTGGGGGAGTCCGTGAAAAGGAAGAGGGAGGGATCCTTTGTGCAACAGCTGCAGGGGTTTGACTGGTCCGGAGCTGGGGCAAGTCTGCCCCCATTCCTGCAACTTAGCCTCCAGCCAGCGGCACCTGGCTGTCTCCTGCCCCCAGCTGCTTCCTCCCAGCCTGAGGGTGGTGGGAGAAAGTGGATTGCTCATGAGTCTTAGCTGCTTCCCAGTCCTGGGAACTGTTCCCAGTCCTGGGACCCTCCTCCCAGAGGGGCTCTCAGCTGATGCCTGACTGGCGCACGGGAGCAAAGCCTGGCCTGCCTGTCTGAAGCAGGGACAACTCTGTGGAGTTATTCACACGCCGGAGTTCCCATGGGATCAGGCTATGGCTGGGGTCCAGCTGAACCCCGGTGACCCAGTTCCTTCCCCGGCCCGGCCCTGCTTCCCTCACTTGCGCACAGGTTTCTCTCGAAAACACTTCCTTAGTAACTCATGTGCCCCCAAATCCTTGTTTGGGGCTCTGCTTCTAGGAATCCTCTTACCTGAGACAGCAGGAACCCGCTCCCTCCCTGGAAGAAATAATGATAATGGAAACACCAGATGGATGGTTTCTGTGTGGTGGTTAAGTGCTGGGGTGGAGGGCAGGTTGAGGCGTGAGCGCCTGCCCCCGACACTGCCCAGGGGCAGCGGGGACACTTTGAAGGAGGAGCTAAGTTTTGGATCAGGGTCTGGGGAGCATGTGAGTTTGCTTGGGTCTGTAGAGGAGCATGGACACAGAGCGTGAAAAGCAGACCCAGAAAGTCTCTGTGGCTGGGGTGTCACCCTCCAGTTGTGTAGGAACCTCTCCTCTGTCAAAACGTTCTCTTGGATCTTAAGGAGGGTCGTGTCCCCAGGTTGTCTTTGGTGCAAGCAGGAAGTAATGGATGGGTAGTCACATGAAACATACAAACTAGGTTGCACCAGCAAGGTACATGGTATTGCCCAGGCATTTGAGGGAGCCGAGGAGCACCTAGAACATTCTGCCAAGGCATGATGTCAGTGCCAGTAGGAAGGACTGACTCGTTGGTGGCCCCAGCGGGTCTTCAGTGTGACTAAACCCCGGGAGGCTCATGTCCCGATGTGGCAAGCCCGATATTTCGCACATCTCCAGACCTTTTAGCAGATGTGGTTCAACATACACTCCACCTCTTAAAGTCTTTCTACAGGGAAGTCGTGCTGATTTAGAATGCTTGAGGAGGGGCGCCAGGGTGGTTCAGTCGGCTTCGGCTCAGGTCATGATCTCACACTCCGTGAGTTCGAGCCCCGCATCCGGCTCTGTGCTGACGGCTTGGAGCCCGGAGCCTGCTTCCGATTCTGTGTCTCCCTCCCTCTCTGCTCCTCCCCTGCTCATGCTCTGTCTCTCTCTGTCTCAAAAATAAATAAAAACATTAAAAAAAAAATTTTAGAATGCTTGACGAGTGAAAGACTCTGTTCACAGAGGAAGTTCAGTAGTTGTAAATAGGATTTAGACTCCCAAAGAGCAGTGCCACATTACAAAATATTTTTGATAAATAGCTTTTTATAAAGTTCTTTTTCTATAAAGTTTATGTGTTGTGTCAGAGTTGTCCTTCATCCGTGTCCCCTTTCTCTCCCCTTCTTTTTCTGTGTGGGAAGCTATGAACGGTGAGCCGTTTCAGTTCTGTGTCTGAGATGCTGGCCGATGTGGGAAGCCCGGCCTTCCTCCCCATCTTGTTGGCTCTTCCTCAGAGAGATGGTGGCTTGCCACTTGTGCATCCTCAAGGCATCGTGGAAGCGTTGCTTGTAAGTGATCCTTACAAGGCATTTTGGAGTCCCAGAGTGCTCCGCAAATTCTTGATAATAAGAGACAAGGCAGAAGAGTTGCAACAGCCACCGAACAAATCCCTCTCTCCGAGGCTGCAGACATTGGCAGGCGCCTTGGAGGAAGTGTCCAATTGAATCCACATTCCAGCCCCATCGACCATCTTCCTCCGACCCCTCCTTGTGCGAGGAACAATACTCTGTTTAAGGAATATCAGACTGAACTCTAAATTTCCGGCCCTTTGTTAGCTCTGCTGCTGTGTTTGACTTAAAGTGAATGTTAATTTAGCTGACACTCCCCCCCCCACCCCGCCACACTCACTCCTGTCTCCCCCAGCCCTCTCCACCCCTGTCCCCTTCCCCCCTCCAAAACCCCCAACTGGTTGGAGGCAGCCAGTGATTTGTGGTGATAGTTGCAAAGCTTGTGAAGGGAGATGCACGTGTTGGTCTCAAGACAGACAAAGAAAGGATTGGGTCCTAGAATCAGTTACTTATTTTATTTTATTTTATTTTATTTTGTGTTTCTTTTTTTTTTTTTTAATTTTTTTTAACATTTATTTATTTTTGAGAGACAGAGCACAAGTGGGGAGGGGCAGAGAGAGAGAAGGAGACAGAATCCGAAGCAGGCTCCAGGCTCCGAGCTGTCAGCACAGAGCCCGACGTGGGGCACGAACCCACAAACTGTGAGATCATGACCTGAGCTGAAGTCGGAAGCTCAACCAACTGAGCCACCCAGGCGCCCCTGTGTTTCTTTCTTTATTTTGAGAGAGAGAGTGCAAGTGGGGGAGGATCAGAGAGAGAAGGAGAAAGAGAATCCCAAGCAGGCTGCATGCTGTCAGTGCAGAGCCACATGAACCGCGAGATCGTGACCTGAACTGAAATCAAGAGTTGGACGCTCAACTGACTGAGCCACCCAGGGGCCCCAGTTACCTGTAGTTTTAATTCAACCGTGTGGTAGGCTATTATTTTCCTAACACCCCTCACCCAAGACTTGTAAAAGTAAGAAAAAAGGTGGGGAGAAGTTCAGGTTGGAAACAAAGATGGAGGCAACACGAGCCAGTAGGTCTGATGCATAGCGACGGTCTTGCTAAGATCACCCAACACAGGTAGAGCGATGGGACCCCGGAGAATCCCCACATTTGGGCCATGAGACTACTTGCTTTTTATCAATCTGGCAAATACAAAAATAGTGATTAGGGAGGTTGAACATCTCTTCGTAAATTTGTTAACTATTTTAATTTATTTTTCTGTGAATTCTGTGAAAGTATTCATGTTCTTTGCCCGATTTTCTGTTGGGTGTAGAATCTTCTTCTTATAAATTTATTAATTTTGCATATTAATGACATTAGCTAATTTTATATATTAATGGCATTAGCTAATGTTACATATTAATGACATTAGCCCTTTGTCACATGTATTGTAAATGTTTTCCCCCAAGTTGTCATTGACTTTTGACTTTGGACAGGGTAAAAAATTTTTTTCTAAACAGAAGTTGAAAATCTTTACAGATTGGTTCCATTTTGGTATTTTTTCAATTATGCCTTCTGGATTTTGAGTCTTTCATAGGAAAGTTTTTCCCACTTCAAGTTTATATATATCCTATGTTTCCTTCCAGCATTTTATGTTTTAATGTTGAAATTTTTTATACAGATATCATTTCTTTTGGTGGAAGGAGTAAAGTAGGGGGTTAACTTTCCCCTCCTCCCCTTTCCAAAGGCTAATCAATTCTCCAGCAACATTTTTAAAATTTATCTTTCCCCTGCTATTTAGATGTAGCCCACATTCTATGTTCCCAAATATATTTGGGTCTGTTTCTATATGCTGTATTGTTTTATTGATCTGCCTGTTTTTTTCTCCAAGTACCAGATTGTTTTAATAACTGTAGAGAAGACTTAAATTCTCTAATTGGAGGGGCGCCTGGGTGGCTCATTCGGTTAAGTGCCCAACTTTGGCTCAGGTCATGATCTCACGGTTCATGAGTTTGGGCCCTGTGTTGGGCTCTACACTGGCAGCAAGGAGCCTGCTTGGAATTTTCTCTCTCTCCCTCTCTTTCTGCCCTTCCTCTGCTCATGCTCTCTCTCTCTCTCTCTCTCAAAATAAATAAACTTAAAAAAAATTCACTAATTGGTATGTTCAGTGGATTTAAGAGGGCATGCTATCAAAGGGACTTGTCTTAAAACAGGACAGACTGCTTTCAGATGCAAAACAAAATTACCAAATTATAGCTTATGATGGAGGCAGTGAACAAAAGAGTCCTGCAGAAAACCCAATCTGTGAGTTAGATTAACTACAGAATTCTTTTTTTTTTTTTAATTTTTTTTTTCAACGTTTATTTATTTTTTGGGACAGAGAGACAGAGCATGAACGGGGGAGGGGCAGAGAGAGAGGGAGACACAGAATCGGAAACAGGCTCCAGGCTCCGAGCCATCAGCCCAGAGCCCGACGCGGGGCTCGAACTCACGGACCGCGAGATCATGACCTGGCTGAAGTCGGACGCTTAACCGACTGCGCCACCCAGGTGCCCCTTCTTTTTTTTTTTTAAGTTTATTTATTTTTTGAGGGAGGGAGAGAGAGAGAAAACACACACATCAACAGGGAAGGGGCAGTGAGAGAGAGGGAGAGAGAGAGAGAGAATCCCAAGCAGGTTTTCCACCAGCATTTTGGAGCCCGATTTAGGGCTCAAACCCATGAACTGTGAGATCATGACCTGAGGCGGAAATCAAGAGTTGGACACTTAACCGACTGAGCCACCCAGGCGCCCCAGGTTAGCTGCAGCATTCTAGGAAAAGAAGGAGATGGAGGTTTGAATAAAAATGATACAAGACTTGAGGGATCGGGGCAGGGACAGATGGATGGATGGATGGACAGACAGTGCTAGAGAAAGAGGATTGGAGACATTGCCGAAGAAGAACCAAGAATGGAAGGAAGAGAAGAGTATCGAAGAAAGAATAGAATAACATTTCCCTGGTTGAGGAAAGACTTGAATGTTCACGGTGACGTCTGTCCACGGCCACTAACCTGGTGTCTGCTCCAGCCAGGCTGTGGGGTTGGCTCTGGCTGAGGTTCCCCCATGACGGCTCTGGGTTTTCTTCCTTGGGCTCCTTCCACCAGTTCCCGGCTCTGCCAACCAGCCTCCCTTTCAAGGCACCTTTTCCTCTTGGCCTCCAGGGTACCGTGTCTCCCTGCTCCCCTTCCAGGGGCTCCTTTTCCTCTGCCCATCGCTGACCTATGGAGTGCATTGGAGCGCAGCCCCCTCAGCCTTCTACGCTTTCCCGACCTCCTGCCCTGGGAGTTGCGTGCTGTCACCTAACTGGGCCACAGACCGGGCTGTGCCTGCCAGCCGCAGCCTGTGTGTGTGCATCATCCTGGACTCTGCCTTTAAGCCCACGGCCATCGCTTCTCAGCCTTTTGGCTAAGATCAAGTGTAACCCCACAGCAAATCTGGCAGCGTGCCCCTTTCCAAACCTTTTTATTGATGCGTCAACGACTTTTCCATCTACCTCTCTAAACCCTTTAGACATTGTGACTCCACCCCCACTGTCCCCTTCCCTGGGTCAGGACCCTCCAGGGGTCCCCTTGCCACCGTTCCCTTCCATAATCCTTTCTCAAAGCAGGTGGGGTGGGGCAATCGTTCTGAAGTTCAAGTCAGATCACACCCTCTCCTTGTGTTCCTCTTGCCACTGTAAAAATGACCCCAGATGCGGTGGTTTACTCTCTTACATTCTGGAGGCCAGAAGTCTGAAAATGGTTTCACTGGGCCCAAACCATGGTGCCAGGAGGGCTCTGGGGGGAAACCATTTGCTTGCCTTTTCTGACTTGGAAAATCGTGTTCCTTAGCCCATGGCCCCTTTCTCCACCCTCAGCCAGTGTAGCACCTTCAAATTTCTCTTTCTGCTGGGGTTGTCTGTGGCAGATCCTCCCTCTGCCTCTCTTAGAAAGACACTTGTAACTACATTTAGGGCCCTCCCAGGTAACCTAGGATGGTCTCCCCATTTCAAGAACCTTAATTTAATCACACCTGGGGACTCATAAGGTAACATTCACAGGCTCCCGGGATTAGGACCTTGGTACCTTTGGGACCATTATTCAGCCTACCACACCTCCCGTGGAACCCCAACTCCTTGGCATGGTCAGGGGCCCCCATGGGCGCCGCCCCATCTTGCACAGCTCCGGGGTGCATGCTGCTTCTGTCTGGACCCCTCTGCCCTTCACCTTTACCTTTGTCAGCTGTACCTCATCATTGAGGTCTCAGCTGAGAGGTCACTTCCTCCAGAAAGCTCCCGGGAACGCCCCAAGTCCAGATTAAGAGCCCTTCTGTGTGCTGCCATATACCTGCCTTCCTTGCCAGAACAGTCTCCTCCTGTCCGTCTCCCGCTAGACCTTGAGGGCAGGACTGTGCCTGTTCACTTTGCTGTTGAATCACCATCAGGAAGCGCAACATGTGGCACACGCTAGGCATACAATACATTTTTGTGAAATGTGTAAATTCAAATATGCATAGAAAGGGTGCTTTAAAAACTACTCACTAGTTATGGGTAATTGTCTTTTTAAAAAAATAACTTTTTCACCGGTCTGATTCTCTTGTTTCCTTCTTCTTCTTTTTTTTTTTTTTCCTGCAGTACATATGTATTCCTATTTTTATGATTTTTTCCCTTCAGGAAAAATAGAGAAATTAGTATTTATAATTTAGAGAGAACAGTTGTGTTCTTAGGATACTACTTTTGGGTATGCAGGTGGGGATTGAATTTTCTGAATGGAACTCAGCCCTTCAGCTCCCCTCCCCCACACTGATTGCCCCTCCTTTCGGGGGGCCTTTCGTATTTGTTTCTTGTGGCTGCTTGAACACGTCACCGAAATGTAGCCCCTTAAAACGACACAAATTTATTATCTCGGGGTCTCACTGGGCTCAAATCAAGGTGTCAGCTGGGGCTGTGTTCTTTTCTAGAGGACCCAGGGGAAAAATTCACTTGCTCGTCCTTTTCAGCTTTTCACATTCCTTGGCTGGTGCCTGTCTTCCTCCAGCTTCGAAGCCAGCAACAGCAGATTGTGTCCTTCTCACATTGTATCATGATAACACTGGCTTTTCTGCCTCCCCCTTCCATTTTGTAAAAAATCTTGGCGAAATACCCATAAAATGTATCAGCTTCGTCATTTTTAAAAAAATTTTTTTAGTATTTATTTATTTTTGGGAGACAGAGAGACAGAGTGCCAGCAGGGGAGGGGCAGAGAGAGGGAGACGCACGATCTGAAGCAGGTTCTAGGCTCTGAGATTCGAGCTGTCAGCACAGGACCTGACGCAGGGCTCGAACCCGCAAAGCATGGGATCATGACCTGGGCTGAAGTCAGACGCTTAACCGACTGACCCACCCAGGGGACCCAGCAACCAACTTTCTACCTTATGGTTCTATGACACTGACTACTTTGGAGACTTCATATTGGTGGCATCAGCCAGTATTTGTTCTTTTGTGGCTGGCTTATTTCAATTAGCAGAATGTCCTCGAAGGTCATCCATATTGTAGCACGTGTCAGAATTTCCTTCTTCTTTTTTTTTTTTAATGTTTATCTATTTATTTATTGACACAGAGAGAGAGAGAGAGAGAGAGAGAGAGAGAGCAAGAGACCTAGGGAGGGGCAGGGGGAGAGGGAGAGAGAAAGCCCAAGAAGGCTCCGTGCTGTCAGCAGAGAACCCGACGTGGGGCTTCAGCTCATGAACTGTGAGACCATGACCTGAGCCGAAACCAAGAGTTGGCCGCTTAACCAACTAAGCTACCCAGACACCCCAGAATTCCCTTCTTTTTTAAGGCTGCATA
Organism: Acinonyx jubatus; assembly: GCF_027475565.1. NCBI lineage: Eukaryota > Metazoa > Chordata > Mammalia > Carnivora > Felidae > Acinonyx > Acinonyx jubatus. The sequence continues at coordinate 30,596,296 of NC_069388.1, read as the reverse complement.
ATATTTCATGGTATTACCATACACCGTTAATGCATTCATCTGTTGATGGACATTTGAGTGGCTTCCAACTTTTGGCTGTTGTGATCGGTGCTGCTACGGACATGAGTATATACATATTTCTTCAAGATCCTGCTTTCGATCCTTTTGGATATATACTCAGAAGCGGAATTGCTGGATCATAGGGTAATTCTATTTTTAACTTTTTGAGGAACTGCCACGTGGACCACATGTCGTCAGTGGCAGCACCATTTTACATTCCCCACCAACAGTGTCCAAGGGTTCCCATCTTTCCACAGCTTCATCAACACTTGTTATCTCATGTCTTTTTTTTTTTTTTTTAATGTTTATTTATTTTTGAGAGAGAGAGAGACAAAGTGTGAGCAGGGGAAGGGGCAGAGAGAGAGGGAGACACAGAATCCAAAGCAGGCTCCAGGCTCTGAGCTGTCGGCACAGAGCCTGACTCGGGGCTCGAACTCATGAACCGCGAAATCATGACCTGGGCTGAAGTTGGACGCTCAACCGACTGAGCCACCCAGGCGCCCCTGTTGTATCTTTTTGATACTAGCCATTCCGACAGGTGTGAGATAGAGGTCTAATGTCATTCTTTTGCATGTGAGTTTCCAATTTTTCCAACATTTATCGAAGAGACTCTTCTCCCCCGCCTGAATATTCTTGGCTCCCTGGTCAAATATTAATTGTATTAATAATTAATTGTATTAATTGTATTAATATTAATTAATAAATATTAATTAATTTCTGGTCCCTAAATTCTGTCCCAGAGGTCTATGTGCCAGCATCATACTGTTTTGGTTGCTATAACTTTGTAGTAAGATTTGAAATCAGGAAATGCGAGGCCTCCAGCTTTGTTCTTTCTCAGGATTGCTTTGTCTATTTGAGTTCTTTTATGGTTCCATACACATTTCAGGATTATATCTTCTGTTTCTGTGAAAAATGCCATTGGAATCTTGATAGGGATTGTGTTGATCTAGAGATGGCCTTAAGTACTATGGACATTTTAACAATATTCTTCTGATCCATGAACACGGGACATTTTTCCGTTTGTTTTTGTATTTGTTTTCAATTTCTTTCATCAATGTCATGTAACTTCCAGTGTGCAAATCTCTCACATCCTTGACTAAATTTGTTCCTAAGTATTTTATTATTTTTGATGCTATTGTAAATGGGATTGTTTTCTTTATCTCTTCTTCAGATAGTTTGCTGTTAGTGGATAGAAACACAACCAATTTTTGCATGCTGATTTTTATGCTGTACCTTCACTGAATTCATTGATTAAGTCTAACAGTTTTTTGGTAGAGTCCTTAGGATTTTCTATACATAAGATACTATCATCTGCAAACAAAGACAATTTTATGTCTTCTTTTTTGATTTGGATGCCTTGTATGCGTTTGTACTGCTTGATTGTTCTGGCTAGGATTTTCAGGACTGTGTTGAATAGGAGGGGAGAGGGTGGGCGTCCTTGTCTTGCTCCTGATCTCAGAAGGAAAAGCTTTCAGGGTTTCACCATTGAGTGTGATGTTTGCTGTGGGCTTGTCATATCTGGCTTCTTTTATGTTGAAGTATGTTCCTTCTATACCCAATTGGTTGGAGTTTTTGTCCTGAAAGGATGTTGAATTTTGTCAGATGCATTTCCTGCGTCTGTTGAGATGGTCATATGATTTTTATCTTTTGTTCCGTTAATGCAATGTATCACATTTATTGATTTATGTGTGTGGAGCTATCCTTGCATCCCAGGGATAAATCCCACTTAATCATGTTCTGTGATCTTTTTATTTAAAGTTTATTTATTTACTTATTTTGAGAGAGAGAGAGCGAGCACCTATGAACAAGGGACGGATGAAGAGAGAGAAGGAGAGAGAGAGAATCACAAGCAGACTCCATGCTGTCAGCACAGAGCCTGATGTGGGGCTTGATCTCACAGACTGTGAGATCGTGACCTGAGCTGAAATCAAGGGTCAGATGCTTAACCAGCTGAGCCACCCAGGTGCCCTTCACGTTGTATGATCTTTTTAATGCACTGTTGAATTTGGTTTGCTAATATTTTGTTGTGAATTTTTAAATTTGCACTCATCAGGTATATTGGCCTGTAGCTTCTTTTCTGGTAGGAGGCTCACCTGGCTACCAGGGTATCAAGGTAACACTGGCCTCATGAAATGAGTTTGGGAGTGTTCTCTCCTCTTCAAACTCTTTTGGAAGAATCTGAGAGGAATTGATATTGATTCTTCTTCTTTTTTTTTTTTTTTAAATGTTTATTTATTTTTGAGACAGAGAGAGACAGAGCATGAACGGGGGAGGGTCAGAGAGAGGGAGACACAGAATCTGAAACAGGCTCCAGGCTCTGAGCTGTCAGCACAGAGCCCGACGCGGGGCTCGCACTCACGGACCGCGAGATCACGACCTGAGCCGAAGTCGGACGCTTAACCGACTGAGCCGCCCAGGCGCCCTATATTGATTCTTCTTTAAATGTTTGGTAGAATTCACCAGGAAACCATCTGGTCCTGGGCTTTTCAAAACCTGGGAAGTTTATGATTACTAATTCGATTTTACTTGCTTTTGGTCTATTCGGATTTTCTTTTTCTTCACGATTCTGTGTTTGTAGATTGTACGTTTCTAGGAATTTGTCCATTTCTTCTAGGATATCCAATTTGCTGGCATATAATTGTTCATAATATTCTCTTAAGATCCTTTGTACTTCTCTGGTATCAGTTGTAATGATGTCCAAATCGTGTCTAATTTTGTTTGAGTCTTTTCTCTTAATCTTACTAAAGGTTTATCAATTTTGTTTATCTTTTCAAAAAACGAGCTTAATTTCATTGGTCTTTTCTATTGTTTTTCTCTTCTCTCTTTCATTTATTTCTGCTCTGATCATTGTTATTTCCTCCCTTCGTCTAATTTTGGGCTTTGTTTACTCTTTTTCTAGTTCCTTCAGGTTGTTTATTTGAGATCTTTCTTTTTTCTTAATGCAGGTTTTTATTGCTATAAACTTCTCTCTTAGAACTGCTTTTGCTGTATCCCATAACTTTGATATGTTGAATTTCTTTTTTTTTTTTTTAAGTTTTTAAAATGTTTATTTTGAGAGAAAGAGAGAGAAAGTATGAACTGGGGAGGGGCAGAGAGAGAGGGAGACACAGAATCCAAAGTAGGCTCCAGGCTCCGAGCTGTCAGGACAGACCCTGATGCGGGGCTCAAACTCACAAACTGCGAGATCATGACCTGAGCTGAAGTCGGACGCTCAACCGACTGAGCCACCCAGGCGCCCTGATATGTTGAATTTCCATTTTTGTTTGTATTAAGGTATTCTTGACTTCCATTTTGGTTTCTTCTTTGACCCATTGATTGTTCAGGATTGTGTTGTTTAATTTCTACATATTTGTGGATTTTCCAGTTTTCTTCCTACTATTGATTTCTAGTTCATACCATTGTGGTTGGAGAAGACACTTGACATGATTTCAATCTTAAGTTATGAAACTTGTTTTGCGTTTAGTTTACTTTGAAATGCATCAAAAACAAGATAGATTGTTGAATAGATAAAGGAACGTATAGCTGGACAGATGTGTGATAATGAAGGATATAGTAAGTGTTAAGGGTAGAATAGCCATGCATACATGGCTGTTCATTGTCTTACTCTAAATCTTTATGTTTGAAAATGCTCATAACAAAATGAAAAAACTTTCTGGTAAGCCATTACCCCGAGAGAGCCAATCCTTCATTCGTTTACATGCAGATGTACATATACCAGAAGTTCTAAACTAGGGGCAAATTAGCCCCAAGGGGACACTGGGTAATGTCCGGGGACATTTTGATTGTCATGACTGGTGGTGCTGCTGGCATCTGGTGGGTAAAGGCCAGGGATACTGCTAAACATCCTCCAACGCACTGGACAGCCCCCACAACCAAGAATGCCCTAGCCCCAAATGTCAATAGCACTGAGGCTGAGAAAGCCTGACGTATATAGCTGAGTATCTGAATATAGATATCCATTCATATAGATGTGTATATGCATGTTTTATGCTTACATATATTTTAAACAAAATCGGACTCACAGTTTTATAACCTGTGTCTTCATAATGTATTGTCACGTTCCCAGGTAATTAAATTGGCTTTAACGCTGTCATATTTTAATGGCGATTATAGATGTATATGCTGTGATTTATTGGGCCCAGCTCGCTCTGGGCATTTTTAGGTAGTTGACCAATCTGTAGTCTACCTCAGTAGAATTTGAACCTTCGCTGTCAGACAAATCTCTATGCTGTGTGGTGAAGATATCTTCGGGAAAGGCTTGTTGGTCGTCCTCGGGACCACCTTGGGTGTCAGCATTCTCTGTGCCTGGAACGTTTGTTCTGGGGCTTTCCAAGGGCTGTCGTCTTGGGGTGGTTTTTCCCCAGCGGCTGTGGCCAGCGGAGGCAGCAGCCCACAGTGTGGCACCTCACGAGCCCTGGGTCAGCGTTGGGCTGTCCCTGCTGTGGATCGGGGGTGGGAACAGGGAGCCCTGTTCTCCCTCCCCTGGTCCAGGTTCTGCTGAGTTCCTGAGGACACAACTTGACTTTAACCTGTGTCTTTTCTCAAATATAGGTCTCCCCTTCTGATGACAAGGGAAAGGAAGAATGGATTACAGTCACGAAACCTCCCTAGTCCCGTGTGGACAAGATAAATACATCTCCAAGTAAGGTTTTTTGCTGTAGTGTTGTGTCCCCAGGGGCCAGTCCCACATGGTTGGAAACCCCTGGCATAGGAGTCTCTTCCGTATGTGGGCGAGCAGGGGCTCCTGTCGGGGGGAAGAAGCGAAGCTCCCGATTGTGAACTAGTGACAGCACAGCAAGGTTGGTGCTATAGATAAAAACATGCCCCCCCAGAGCCTGGCCATAGACCGCGAAGTAAAGACCTTCAAGACACGGCACCCTTGGGTGCTCAAAGAGATGGTGTCCTGGAGGGCTCCCAGGAGGAGGAGTTAATGGTGGTGGCTCGCTGTGCTACCTGTGGTGTCCCTTTGGGGGGGGGGTCCCAGCTGGGCTGGGTCCCTGTGCTGCCGGTGTTCTGACTAAACGTTCAGGTGCCCCCGAACAGAAGGAGACAGTTTCATTGCTCTGTATGTACGAAAATCTCTCGAGCTCAGATATTTGGCTCGTGTGAGCCAAAGTGGACTCTTCCAGATTATCTGTTTGAGGATGTATTTTTATATCCGGCACCAGGATTTGTTCACGCTGGGTGCTCTGTATCTGAGCTAAATGTTTAGCTTATCTGCCACCAAATTGTTTTAATTCCTTTACACATATTTGGCCATATACAGACACGCAGTTGTGTGAGATATGGATCGCTCTTATCTCCTCATTGACGGATTTCCCCGGGGACTTCTGCTGACCAGTAATTTGAGATCTGCGTGTTCAAAAGGGCCAAACGGCTCTTGCGTTAGGTTATTTGGAGTCGCATTTTTCGCTAATTCACTTAGGCTTCCATAGAATTACTCCGATTTTTCTAGGTTTAGCTTGGCAGGAGATTCTTGGAATTTCAAGCCAGCTTTGACCTCTGGTGTGGCCCCGCATCGCTGTGTTGAAATGGCTGGAGTCAGAGGGACCGAACTTCATAACCTCTTGCCTGAGATGAGGCAAAAGCACACGGCAGCCTCCTCAAGCCTCTCCCTTCCCAGCCCCCAGGCGCTAGCATGCACTTTCCCATAGACTGTTCTCAGGTTCAACGCGGGCTCACCCTGATCACAAAGGCGGGAAGTCCTTGCTCTTTCTTGTTCAGGAGAGCTGTGTTTCCAGAGGACCACCTGGAAACCAGGATCTAACAGCTAGGGAGGCCTGATATGAGGCTTCGGAGGGAGATTGGCAAGTTAAAAAACATTTTTTTTTTTTTTTTGTTTATTTATTTACTTAAGCAGTCTCCACACCTAACATGGGGCTTGAACTCATGACCCTGACATCAGGAGTCCCATGCTCCTCCACTCAGCCAGCCAAGCAACCCCAAATTTTTTAAAAAATAAACTGAAAGGAGCCACCTGGGTGACTCAGTCAGTTAAGCGTCTGACTTCGGCTCAAGTCATGATCTCACAGTTTGTGAGTTCGAGCCCCACGTCGGGCTCTCTGCTGTCAGCACTGAGCCTGCTTCAGACCCTCTGTTCCCCCTCTCTCTGCCCCTTCCCCACTTGTGCTCTCTCTCTTTCTCAAAAAGAAATAAACATTTAAAAGAATAAATAAACAAAAAATAAAATAAACCGAAAGCATCTAGAATACAATAAAAAGATAAAAGTTTGTAGAATAGAATATTACCAGGGCCCAGAACCCCCTTCTGCCCCCTTGTGGTCACTGCTCCCCAAGGTGAACCACTATCCTGAATTCTAGCACCCATTTTATTATTTTTTTTATTTAAAAAAAATTTTTTTTTAATGTTTATTTATTTTTGAGACAGAGAGAGACAGAGCATGAACAGGGGAGGGTCAGAGAAAGAGGGAGACACAGAATCTGAAACAGGCTCCGCGCTCCAAGCTGTCAGCACGGAGCCCGATGCGGGGCTCGAAACCACGGACCGCGAGATCATGACCTGGGCTGAAGTCGGACACTCAACCGACTGAGCCACCCAGGCGCCCCTCTAGCACCCATTTTAAACATTACATACCTGGAACCATACGATACGTGGTCTTTTGTGTGAGGCTTCTTTTGCTCAGCATAACGTCTGTGAGATTCATCGTGTTGTGCGTAGCTCGTTCATATTCTTGCAGCTATGTGATATTCCATTATGTGACTCAGCTCCCTGTATTCATCCACTCCACTGTTGATGGGAGTTTGTGGGTTTTTAAACACGCCCTAAGGTCATGTCTATGAAGCTTAAGTTGGTGGGGTCCAGACCTTTTAACTTTCTGAAAAGCCCAGAAGTTTCTGAGTCTCACGGAGGCCTACAGGGATCATCCTGTCCTAACTCACAGCATATGTGAGGGAGGACAGACAGTGGAGATGCCAGAGAAACCTTGTCTGTGGACTTTGTAGTGCGTTGGCCTCTGAGTCTGTGCCTCATGGGGGATGGCGTATTTAGCTTGGGTTTAGGGAGCGTGGTCAGAACTGCCAGGCTTCGTCAGCAGGCGTGGCCTGCCTTGGTTTTCTGGAGTTGTTCCTTACGGTTGGTGTCTACTCTTGACCTGGATCTTGGGGGAACATGAAGGTGGGGGTGGTGGCTGTGTGTGTGTGTGTGTGTGTGTGTGTACATGCATGTGGACAGACACCCAGACTGGGGTGGCTGAAGGCCAGGTTAGAGGTGAGAAAAGAGGGAATGACGGCATTCAGTGGCTTCAGCTAAGAGTGTTACACCTTTTGTATTTTTTTCCCCTAAGGAACGAACTTCTCCTGCATCTGAAGACCTACAATTTGTACTATGAAGGCCAGAATTTGCAGCTGCGGCACCGTGAGGTAAGGCGTCCCCGGGGAAGGCCTGTGGGCCGGCCAGACTTTGCCTCCGTGTCTCTAGGGTCTCAGGGTCCCTGCCTCTCCTGCCCCTGGGAGAGGCCTCTCATTTAGGATGTCAGTGGTGTCCCTGGAGTTCTTTGGAAGGATACCCCCAGGCTCATTTTGTTCTAAAGAGGATGAGCTTTTCTGTTCCAAGGACATTTCTGGGGATGTGAGGCTGAGCGGGGGGTGAGGGGGGTCCTCCAAAGGGGGACTTTCATGAAATCGGCAAATCATGTGAGGTCTGTGAGGAAATGCTCTGCCCTTCCCCACAGCTGTAGCGGTCTTCCTAGGGTGTCTTCCCAGGATGCTCTTTGCTATCCTTCCGTCTTTTCCCAGCCCCCATCCTGAATCTAAGCTTACTCATCCTGTATCCATTTCTGTAAAGCCTGTTATCAGGTAGATGATGAGCTATATAGGAGCCTGGTAGAGTAATTTATACTCAAGTGTTCTAGACTGATAAGAAGATATGTGTAATACCATGCTAAACACATTTTCAGGTTATCTAGCCATGGCGATTTAATCCATAGAAACAGATATCAGTCAGATGGTAGAATTTCAACTACTAAGGCAGGCTGGTTGGGGATAGTATGTGAGATGCAGTGACTTTTTCTGTGGCCCTTAAACCAGGCAAAGTCCTACTTTGCCTAAATCATGTGAGGTAAGAGTAGTGATGCCAGCCTCGACCAGCTAGAAGGCATACATATAACCTGTTCTTTTTTCTTTTTTAATAAAGTTTTTTAATGTTTATGTATTTTTGAGAGAGAGAGAGAGAGAGAGAGACAGAGTGGGAGCAGGGGAGGAGCAGAGAGAGGAGGGAGACACAGACTCCGGAGCAGGCTCCAGGCTCTGAGCTGTCAGTACAGAGCCTGATGTGGTATTTGAACTCACGAACCGTGAGATCATGACCTGAGCTGAAGTCAGATGCTTAACTGACTGAGCCACCCAGGTGCCCCATATGGCCTGTTCTTAAATAAAGCTTTCCCCCCAAGCTTCCCCCACACATGAAAGTTGTTTCACTTATCTCCTGCTTTCTTTTATTCTTCCCCCACCTCTCTGAGGGTGATCCTGGGATCCAGGTCAGTGGTTCATTGGACAGGTGTCATCTTTATCTATACAGCATAAAGATGTGGCTGTGGCCCAGGTCTAACATCTGTGGGTTTTTCTGAGACTTGGGAAAGAAGGTCTGACCCTTTTATGCATTGTCCTGAAAACTTCTTCTAATTTGTGGCTGGGCCATTTGCAAGATTAGGTCCTTGAACAACGTTTCTGGGCTGCGTCTTACAGAATAAATTCTCAGAATGTTCTATGATGAAAGGGTTTCATGGTCATCAATGAGACTAATTTCTTGGGGATAAAACATGCAGATGCCCTTAAAAGGGTTTCACATTTAATTTCTTACCAGTCAACAACCCTTGAGTATAAACTGGGAATCCTTACAAGACCTGTTCACCTCGTGGAGAGCCGTCAGGTAGCACATTAGCTAATTAAAGGCTCTGGGAAGTTCTGCTGGTAAGAAATCTGATTAACACATCGTCTCCCAACTCATGATCACTTGACACCCTTTTTTAAGGTAACAGGTGACCTGTTAGAGGAGCTAGTATTCTGTAGAATCAACTTGGGGAAACGTTACTTTGAATCTCCTTCAACCGGCAGGTCAGATTGCTAAACACATGTTACGGCTAAACACATATCACTTTCCCTGGTAGGGGAGGGGAAATAGCTAATGCAAGAATTTAGCTCTTGCTTTGTTAGCAAGGTTAGTCTCACTTTAAAAGATGTATTCTTTTTTCTGCAAGGTATTAAAAAACACCCCATTTTTTTTAAAGTTTCTTTATTTGAGAGAGAGAGAGTGAGAGAGCGTGAGCACAAGGAGAGGGGCAGAGAGAGAGGGAGAGAGAGAGAGAGCATCCCCAGCAGGCTCCGCACTGTCAGCGCAGAGCCGGATGTGGGACTTGAGCTCGCGAACTGTGAGACCATGACCTGAGCTGAAATCAAAAGTCAGATGCTTAACTGACTGAACCACCCAGGCGCCTGAAAAAATACCCCATTTTTTATAATTTACGCACATGTACTTGAATTTCAGGGCAACTTTTGTGTTGACCCGTGAGGTCATCGGGGTAGTTTGCAGTGGGGCGCGTCCTGGAGCTGGGGTGTGAGTATAACTGGGCGTGCCCAGCAAGGACACATCAAGAAGGGTGCTGTCAGCTTTCCTTCAGCGTGGCGCTGGTGGGGTTTTCTGGGCTGGCTCACTGTGTCAGTTGCTCCGTGGGCAGGAGGAAGATGAGTTCATCGTGGAGGGGCTGCTGAACATCTCCTGGGGGTTGCGCCGGCCCATCCGCCTGCAGATGCAAGATGACAATGAACGCATTCGCCCCCCGCCATCCTCTTCCTCCTGGCACTCTGGCTGTAACTTGGGGGCTCAGGGGTGAGTGGGGAGAGATGGGACGGGGGGGGGACCGGGCGTGTCTGGGGGTTCCATTCTTGAGTGTTCTTGAGTTGGTAAATGCCACCTTCATCCAGCGAGCCTTGACCCCAGCGCCCCACTCTCCCACCTGCGCTGCGGGTGCACCTGTTCTCGGCTTAGGAGGAGGAGGAAGGAGCAGATGTTCGTGTGATCTGGCCACTGTGCCTGTCACCACAATCACTGGATGAGAGTGAGAGGGGAGGCGCACCAGCCAGCACCTGGCTGAGCAGTGAGTCCTCCGTCATGGAGAATTCCGGAGCCTCTGAGGGGAACCGCCAGCGGCCAGCCAGGCCTAGCCTACAGATTTCCGATGGGACACCTGGTGTCCCAGCACCTCTCCACGGGGACCCCTCCTCATAGAATGACCCTGCTGCGGAGACACTTAGGGTTCCAACATGGAAGCTCTGCATGTCTGGGAGGCCCTCTCTTCCGGGTCCCCGCTGGGAGTCTGGGAAGGTCTGCTCCTTCCCTCTCTCCGATGCCAGATGGTGGCCGAGCACCTGTAGTGAGGCCCGCCCTCTTTACCGGGCCTTCTTTCTGGGACTTTAGTTCTTTGTATCAAGCGACTAGCTGTGTTCCATCCAGACACTTGTCACTGGTCCCTGCTGCCCTGGGGCCGGAGTGTGGGGGGGGTGTGCCGACCTCGCAGCCAAAACCGCAGCGATGTGTTTTCTGTTTTAACCCAGAACCAAGCCCTGTCTGTTGGGCACGCTGAATGTTCTGTTAAACTCCACAGCCAAATCAATCTTTCTCTAAAGTGGAGAGAAAGCTACACTGTGGCCAAACCCTGGAGCTGATCTGCTTTCTTTCCAAGGGAATTTTAGGAGGGAAGTTGTTGCCCATCCCATCAGGCGCTGCGATGTCTAGTCAAGGTTCTCTGGCTTCATCTGTTTTTGATGGTTTCTCACTCCACTCTGATTTCAGCATTTCTACCATATTTGATTTCCTGTGGGTCAAGCCCTTTCCACAGCCGCATCCCAGTGCCCAGACTATGCTGCATTCCGTCCCCTAAGTGAGAGGATTTTTAAAATGCCGTTTGACCGCGTGATTTTCGGCTGAGCCTGCTAAGGGGTCCTTCACTCTGCACACTTGTTTCTTCCCCCATCCCTGCAACATCAAGCGGTCTTGGTTGGTTCTTGAAACCTACTAGTACTTTGAGAGAGTTGTCAGAACCGTAAGAATGTTAGCTCTGATGCCTGCTCTAATAACGTGACTGCCTGGACCATTGTGTCCAGAAGGATGCTGAGGCCAGTTTCTGCCTCGATGCGGGAATGGGCGGTGGCCCTGTGAGCGTCCAGTGCTCACCGTTCCTGAGAGGCTCTGACCAGTTCCATTCTAGGGTCAGAAGTCCAGAGTTCTACTACAACAGGAAGTTCTTTCAGATTTTCAATTTTTATTGTCTTTTAAAACTATCATCCCTGGACCATAAGTCCCATCTCTGCTGGGTGCCAGGGAGCCCACACTCTTCTCATTATGGGATGGTCCTCATTGGTTAAGTATGATTCTCCTTTCGAGCCAAATCCTCTGTTGATTTTGGGTGTGCTTCTCTGAGCTGCTGTCATTATCCCTTTTGGCTTCGGGGAGTCATTTGCCAATTACCATGGCAACACCAGGACTCTGCTCAGACTGCCTGCTTGTGATCCTTTCTCCAGCTCGGCTGAGCATTCCGTCCGGGAGCCCCAAGAACGCGATCATCAGTGGCCCCTCCGATGAGGCCCTGACCCTCACGGCAACCAACCTGTTACTTTCCATTCCTTTTAGATACTTTCCATTCCTTTTAGATGCCATTCCTTTTAGATTCCTTTAGAGTCACTCCTACAACAGAAAAGGATCCGAACTGGAATCTTGTCCGGAGATTATTAGGGTTTCCCAAAGAAGCTATAGAACCTGTATGTGCTTAGAAACTGCACGCACATAGCACGTGGATTTTGTTCTTCGGTGTTCTCCATCCTGGCCTTGGTGAATTGGGTGCTTATGTTGCTGCAGATGCTGGGAATGAGCATATTCTTCTCCGACATACCCCCTCCCAACCCAGTGCTCAGCCCTGGAGCCAGGCCAGCCTCATGGGACACTTAGCACGGGCCGTCCATGAGGGTGTGGCTGGTCCCCTGCCTGGCACAGGCGAAGTGCTCCCCCTGCAGGAGAGGGAGTATCTCTCCACAGGGGCTGAGCCAGGCTTCTTTTTGCTTTCTGCCTCCCCAGCACCATCCTGAAGCCCCTCACCGTGCCCAACATTCAGATCTCAGAAGTGGATGCCCCACCCGAGAGTGAACAGACATCGAGTCCCACAGGTACGTGCGTGGAGGGCAGGGCTCCTGCTTTGGGCCCACTTATGTGAAGACCGATGCGGTTATAGATGTTGTAAATTAAATAAATGAAATTCACATGGTTCAGGATTCAAAGAGGATTCAAAGGAAACAGGTGAAAATTCCCCATTTTGTTTACTCACCTTAGAGGTTCTCTCCCTAGAAAAAACCTGAAGGCATGGTGAGAATATCTTGCCGAGATATTCTATATGAATACAAGCAAATACACAGCAACATACCTTTATCGTCGGACGTCATTTCTTTTCTTCCCCCATTTACATAAGGGGTAGCATTTTGCACATCCCTGTTTCTTTTTCTTTTAAAAAATTTTTTTTTTAACATTTATTTATTATTGAGAGACAGAGAGAGAGAGACAGAGCATGAGCATGGGAGGGGCAGAGAGAGGAGGAGACACAGAATCTGAAGGTGACTCCAGGCTCTGAGCTGTCAGCACAGAGCCCGATGCGGGGCTTGAACTCACAAACCGAGCAAGATCATGACCTGAGCCGAAGTCAGACGCTTAACCAACTGAGCCACCCAGGCGCCCCTGTACATCCCTGTTTCTATTAGTTTGTTTTGAGGACTGTTCTGTACAAATCCATGAAGAACTTCTGTGTTCTTTCCATTGTGTGAAGAAATGTGGATCACTCCCTGCTGATAGACGTTGAAGTCATTCCAGTCTTTTATTTGTTTTGAGAGAGAGAGAGAACACATGAGCGGGGGAGGGACAGAGAGAGGGACAGAGAGAATCCCAAGCAGGCTCCATGCCGTCAACTCGGAGCCCCACATGGGGCTTGATCCCACAGAACCATGAGATCGTGAGCTGAGCCGAAATCAAGAGTCTGACACTTAACCAACTGAGCCACCCAGGCACCCCAAGTCATTCCAGGCTTTTGCTGTGACAAACAAGGTTGCAGTTAGTGGCCTTGTACACGTGTCATTTCGCACATTCATCAGTGTCTGTAGGATTCTTCCAAGTGGAATTTCTGGTTCTGAGGCTATGCACATGTGTAATCTTGAAGATATTGTCAGCTTGCTATATCTTGCACGTCCTTATGTCGTGCTTATCCTGTGCCAAGCGCTATTCTAAGTGCTTTGTGTGAATTAATTCACTAAACTCTCACAACAATTCCGTGATGCCCATTTTATAGGTGAGGGAACTGAGGCATAGAGGGGTTCATGATACATGGCAGTGGTGGAGCTGGGACTTGACCCTGGGAATCTGGCTCTGAAGTCTGTGCTCTGAACCTTGTCACTGGATTGCTTCTCAGTGCGTCATACCATATGTTTCCACCCCTACCCCCCCCCCAGCGGGAAATACTGTTTTTATGAAACACATTTTGGGGGAGGCGGCCGTGGGTACCGTAGCGTTGGCCACAAAAAGGGTACTGTGTGCGAACTGCCACGTCCCGGGTCCAGGCAGACAGAGCTCGTTTCTCCCTTCCCTCTTAGACTCCAGGGGCCTGAAGACCCTGCAGGAAGACACCCCACAGCTGATGCGCACGCGCAGTGACGTTGGGGTGCGTCGCCGTGGCAACGTGAGGACACCCAGTGACCAGAGGCGAATCAGACGCCACCGATTCTCCATCAATGGCCATTTCTACAACCACAAGGTAGAGAGGATGGGGGGGGGGTCGGGGGCCTGGGGAGCCTCAAGGGAATAAGGTCTCTCCCCGGGCAGCCGCCCCCTCGAGGCCGCAGACGTGTGGGAAGCCAAGTGTTTGCTGTTCCGTCTTTGGGTTGTGGGTGGGCTTCAGGCTCTGCCGGCCCTGTGAGGGGTGAGGGACCCCAGATCAGGAGTCCCCTCAGGGTGGTGGGTGAGATGACCCCACAAACATCAGAGCCATTCCCCACTCCCCGGAAAATCCACACATTACCCACTTCCTACACTGCGTGCCTCTTAGCTGCTGTGGGGTCTCCCGTTTCTGTGAGCTAAGTGCTGCCCCTGACACAGAGATGCAGGACTCAAGGCAGGGGCGTCCCTGCACCGCCTGCCTCTCCCAAAGCTAGCTGACCCTCTTTCCTCCTGCTGCCTGGTCCGAACCGAGCCCCGGAAGCAAGTGCATCATGGGAGAGCGGTCAGAGACCTTGTGTGGAAGTCACAGTGGAGGGGGCCTCGTGCGTGTTTTATCTGGAGAGGAGGTCTTCCTTATCTGGGTCTATTCCCCCTCCCCCGCCCTGCCACGTGCCAAGCTCAGAACCCCCAGACTCCCTCAGGGGCGGTGGGTGGGCGATGAGCTCCTGAGTTAGGCAAAGCCCAGGGCGGCCTTATTGACATTAAGGCCCACTGCTTGCCAGGCCATCAGGGGGCTCTCAGGGTGCACAGGGTAAGTGCCATTGTCACTGGGCCCTGTACCCCAGGTCGCGGGGCCTGGACACCCAAGTTTTAGTGCCCCGGTCCTTGTCCCCACTGCCAGCCTGAACCAGACCTCTCTATTGACAGACGTCAGTGTTCACGCCAGCCTATGGTTCTGTCACCAACGTCCGCATCAACAGCACCATGACCACCCCACAGGTCCTGAAGCTGCTGCTTAACAAATTTAAGGCAAGTTCCTTCTGCTGGCTGGCCTGGGATGGCTGGTGCATGTGCCCGGGGTGGAAAGGGGGGCCATGGAGAGTGTGTGGTAAGGGGGCACCGGGCAGACGGTTTGGTTCTTCAGACCCTGCGGCATCAGCATCACGTGGGAGCTTGTCAGCAAAGCAGAGCTTCTCAGGCCCTGGCCCTGAATTAGACCCGCTGAGTCCAAAGCCCGGAGGTGAGGCCGGGAGCCTGTTGGGCAACTTGCGGGGGATTCTGAGACCCCAGGCCTGATGCCTGGTTTGGGGCTCTGTGTACAGACTGACTTCTGAAACACATTTGGGGAACCGACTCTGAAAAAGGAACTTCAGGGGGCGCCTGGGTGGCTCGGTCAGTTGAGCGTCTGACTTGAGCTCAGATCACAGTCTCACAGTTTGTGAGTTCGAGCCCCGCATCAGGCTCTCTGCTGTCAGCACAGAGCCCCCTTTAGATCCTCTGTCCCCTCTCTCTGCCCCTCCCCTTCTCATGCTCACTCTCTCTCTCAAATATAAACATTAAAAAAATTATTTTATTTTATTTTATTTTATTTTATTTTATTGTTTTTAACGTTTTTATTTATTTTTGAGACAGAGAGAGACAGAGCATGAACAGGGGAGGGGCAGAGAGAGAGGGAGACACAGAATCCGAAACAGGCTCCAGGCTCTGGCTGTCAGCATAGAGCCTGACGTGGGGCTCGAACTCACGGACCGTGAGATCATGACCTGAGCCGAAGTCGGATGCTCAACCAACCAAGCCACCCAGGCGCCCCCCAAAATTTTTTTTAAAAAGGAACTTCAGTAGATGTGTAAATTATAGTGCATGAGTTTTTTTAAAGTCCTGTTACTCTGTTTTCCACAATCCCTTTATAGGAATCATCCCCTTATCTTTTGGAGTCAGAGATTCTTATTTTTATTGAGGCCAGTGTCGCTCAGTGGCCTAAGGGCGCAGGCTCTGGGTTCGAATCCCCAGCCATCACCTGCTGCATGGATGAGCTGAGCAACTTACTAAAACTCCCTGTGCTTCTGCTCCCTTGTCTGTAAAATGAGGGTTAATGGGACCCCATTGAGTGGTTGTCAGGAGCCTTAGATGAATGAACGCATGCAAAGTGTGGAACGCTGTGCTTGGCAGGGTGCAGGAAGCATCAGCCCTGATTATCTGCTGTGACTGGTGAAGTTCCTGGCCTGCCCCCTCTCCTCATCCCCTCTGAGAGCTGTAGATAAATAGCCCCCCCTCAAAAGTTGCCTAAAATTAATTGAGCTTTGTGGCATTCAAGAAGGAATGGCTCGGGCTTGGGATGTGTGAATATGTGCTTCCTCCAAGTATCTTTTGTTTCTGGTTCAGATCGAGAATTCCGCAGAAGAGTTTGCTTTGTATGTGGTCCATACCAGCGGTGGTAAGTCTGAAAAATACCGTGTACTTGAACATTTTTACTTCACTCAAAACAGGAAAAAGCAAACAAACAAACAAACCAAACCTCTGCCTCATTTGCTTGTCGTTTGGCTTTTGGAAACCTCCAAATGTTGTTTGCCTCCAAGGCCAGTGGGCTCACTGGCTGAGTCCACTGGGGAATGCCGTATGTGGTCAGGAAACAAACACTAAAACGTAACTGCTTATTTAAAGAGGAACTGGATGTTCTTAAGAGGTAGATAAGACCAATTCCTCCAGTAGAGTATCTTCCAAAGGATTTGAGCATGGTAGTTTTGTTAGGGAGAGGGGGGAGGGAATGGTTGCTTTGAACAAGAATTGTTCATTCACTATTCAGTCTCCTGATTTACGTGGCTGCATCTCTTAAGGTGCCTGGGCCATTTGGGCCCCTGAGTTGGCCATACTTATGGTGAGAAGGGCTTCAGGCCGAACTCAGGGCTTCTCCTGGCTGTGTGTGTGTTACAGAGAAACAGAAGCTCAAGAACACCGATTACCCGCTGGTAGCTCGAATCCTCCAGGGCCCGTGTGAGCAGGTCTCCAAAGTGTTTCTTATGGAGAAGGACCAGGTGGAGGAAGTCACCTATGATGTGAGTCCCCTTTTGGTCGGCTGGTCTGTCCTCAGGTGGGTGGGGATTTGGTTGGGTTACCTGCAACTGGGGTATAGCTTGACTTTTTTGGCCAAGGGCCATGTCCCATTTTGCTGCCATTCCTCAATACCGGATTTCCTTGAAGCCATTAGCAGGGAGAATGAACGCAGAGGCTAGACTGAGGGTATGCCCTGGGGATTTGTTGGAGGTAGGCTCAGGCACCAAGTGGTTTCCATGGAAGGAGTAAATGTCTTCAGCCTTTCTGGGGTACTGTAAGAGGCCCGAGAAGTTTCTGCAAACCTCTCTTAGCGGCTTCAAGAAGTTAGCAGTGATTTTACCTTATCTTATGCATCAGTCAGCTTTTGCTGTGGTAACAAACATCCCCAAATCTTAGCTGCTTACAACAGCATTTACCTTTTTCTCAGGAGGCCGCAGGCGAATAGCAGCAGCTCTGCTGGGGGCTGTGGGTTGAGTTCAGGTGTGCACTTCATGTCTCATTCAGAGACCCAGGCCTAAGGGGTAGTGCCTCCCTGAGGTACACTTCTCATGGCAGGTGCCTGTAGTGCAAGTAACCAGGCAAAACCACGTAAGCTCCTTTGAAGCCTCCACTCAGTTGTGTCTTACATCACGTCCACACACATTCCATTGACCAAAACAAGTCACGTAGCCATGAATAGGGTGGAGAAATACACTTTTCCCGTGGAGAAGAGTTGATAAAGTAGGGTGGGGATTCTTGTGGGGGGTGACAGATGGCTCACCCGGGAACCACCCTCACCCCCACAGCCTCTCCAGAGTAAGCTCCCATTTGGACGCCTGCTTGAGACTCGAGATGCAAACCATCATCCTGAGCCACGGTTCCATAAATCCTCTTAGGGGCGAACACGGAGTTTTATTGAATACCATGGGTCAGGTTTTCCTCTGCATTGCTGCATCAGGAGAAAGTGCTTTTCCATGTTTGATTTCACCTTGTCGTGGACTGGATACATGGGGACGAGAAATGAGAAGTTAGGAGATCTGTATCACGTATAGGGAGCCATCTCGATGCCAGCCTTGAGAAGAACAGGCTTGGCTACCGCCTTTAAGGAAATCTTGGATCCGTGTAGAAATAGGTGCCCGCGGCTTTGGGCCTTACGTAAGAGAGACACCAAAAGGAATTGGAATAGGGTTGGGAGGGGGTGTGTGTGCGCCCCAGACTTACTTCTTCCTCCCCAGGTGGCCCAGTACATAAAGTTCGAGATGCCTGTCCTTAAAAGCTTCATTCAGAAGCTCCAAGAGGAAGAAGACCGGGAAGTCAAGAAGCTGATACGCAAGTACGCATGGCCCCAGGGCGGCTGGTTGGGCTTCTCCCAGGGCCGTAGGGAGCCCAGGTGTTCAGGTGCCTTGCAGGGACTGTGCTGAGCAGCTGTGTGGGCCTGGGTCCCATGGACCTTCTTCTGGGGGCTTCCCGTGACAAATGTGGATCTCAGATGGGGACACAAAACATAAGTGTGTTGGTCTCTTTGCTTCTTAGGCCAGCGTCTCATTTTGATGTGGGACATAAAAGCGTGCCAGAGAAAGCCATCTTAGCAGTGGAAAGTAATCTGAACAGCCCTACCTATGAAATCCTTTCCTCCTACCCTTCTCCCTTCTCAACATTTCTCTTCTGGAAATTGCATTTGGGTTGAAAAGCCCAGTAAAGCTTCTCTCTGGGGAGGATTTAAAAAAAAAATCCTGGTTGAAGTATAGTTGACATACAATGTTATATTTGTTTCAGGCGTATGGCGTAGCGATTCAGCAATTCTATGCATTATTCAGTGCTCACCGTGCGCGGCAAGTGTGGTCACCATCTGTCACCATATATTATTACAGTATTATTGACTGTATTCCCTATGCTTTTCATCCTTGTGACTTTTTATTTCATAACCGGAAGTTTGTACCTCTTAATCCCCATCACCTGTTTCACCCTATTTCTCGGGGGTGGGTTTTTTTTTTTATTGTGACTTTGATGTTTTTGGTTATGTTTTATGATATTTTTTGCCATGGTTAGCCATAAATCGGGCTGCTTTTCATGGATACAGCGGGACAGTTGATTGACTTCTGCCACTGGCGAATAACACCGATAATATTTACTGTATCAATGATAATAGCTAGTATGATAGCAGTTAATATTTATTGAACACTTACTATGTGCCAAACTTTTAAGATGGCTTTTGCTGTGCGGTGCCAAGCCCTGGACTTAAGGAATGTTCCCGTTAGTCCTACAGCCGTACACACTCCAGCGTCCGCGCTGCTTTATTAGTTCAGGGAGAGGGTGGAGACAAGTCATGGACACCCACGTTTGGTAGTTGTTATAGCCTGTCCCGCAAAATGCGGGTGCTGATATTAGGTTGAACCATACGAAGTTGCCGCTGCTGTTGTAGCCCCCCCTGCCCAAGTAGTCAAATAATGGCAATTGCGTATGGTCCAGCTCAGGTGAGGATCCCGTGCTCCTGTGTCGTGGAGCCTTGGGCCTAGTCAGCACTCGGTTAGCGGAACCCTTACTGTTGGTGTTTCGGTTTCGCCTTCCCATCCTTCTTTTTGCCAGAGTGTCTAACTATAGTCAAGTTGTCCACTTTGGATTTGGTCTGTTCAGTTCCTGTCCTCTGGGTGTGGAAATGAACACAAGCCACAAAGTGGCGGATGGCTGGGCCTGTGATAGAAGCAGAAGGAGCGACAGGTGGCCCCTGTGGCCCGGGTGGTGGGGAAAGATCAAGAGGGGGTGTGTGTTGCCTTCCGCTGTCCACCGCAGCTGTTCCTGTCCCCAGGTACACCGTGCTCCGGCTAATGATCCGGCAGAGGCTGGAAGAGATGGCTGAGACCCCAGCAACAATCTGAGCCACAAGAGGGAGGGGATCCAGATGCCACAGGGGCCGCCGCTGACATGAGAAGACGCACAGGAAGCTGGGTGCCTTCCTTCCGTGGAAACCTTTAGATGCAGACCTCTCCAGCTCCCACCAAGCCACCATTTGCTGCCCGGAGCAGGATGGGGAAGCCAGCAGACAACTCCCCATCCCTGGAACCCTGTGCTCCACTCCTTTCTTTCACTCACAAGGACTTTTGATTTTGTTATAAGGACCCAAAATGTGTGCATGGGCGTGTGTCCGCACATGAGCGCGTGCGTGCACTGTAAGTGTGTGTATCCACGTGCCTACCTGACATTCACATGCCATTGAATTCCAAACAACCAGCACAAGTGCCAAGGGGCTTGCAGGTAGGCTGGCCGAGACGGGGAAAATCAGACGAGTCACCAATCCGAGGGGTTTAAGTCGGAGGGAAGATTTCTCTCCTCCAGTGCCAGGGAGCAAGCCACACACGTTTAGAAGGGAGGGGACTCAGCCAGCGCACCATTTGGGATATTTATATGTTAGTAGAGATTCTCCCTGTACACGTAACAGGATTGGGGATTGGAAATTAACAAAATAACAGCCCCATGCTCCTGGGGGGTGCGATGGAAAAAGATAAACCGTCCTTGGGGTAGCTGCAGTAGGCCCACACGTTTTTACACTGGAAACTTGGATTGTTTTAAATAACAAAGACATATGTGATGATCTGTGCGGATTCTGCCTCTGTCCTCGCCTCCACGGCCACGTCTAGGAGACAGGAGAGGAGCCTGATGCGCTAAGCATGCCAGGCTGCCGGCCCCAACTCTTTGGTGCCTCCGTGAGTTGAGGGAAGGGTCTCACCAGTTTGTACGTGGCAAGCTGGCTAGTGTGGCCGGGGCCTGGCCTCGTTCTGGGGTGGCCAGAGAGTTTCCCTCTTTAGGGAAGTGTAGAGGCTCCTTGCAGAAATGACAGGCCTGTGAGCCCGGCCCGTTTCATACCACCAGGGGAGATTCCTGCACTATCTTGATACTGAAGCCATGTGTTTGAAGTCAAGGCTTCAGTCTTTCCAACCACTGGATTCTTGCAAGTGGCCCTCACCTCGTGTGTGGAGATGGTCTTCCCAAGGGTGAGGAGGCTGCTATTGACCGGGGTGGGGCCCAGGTCGGGCTGCACAGGGAGGGTGGAGCTTCTCTTTCGGCCCCTCTGAGCAGCCACCTGGGTGATCTTTAGAGCAGACCCCAATGCAGGGAAAGGGCAGGACAGTCTGTCCCCGTGGGGTCCCCATCAGGAAGACTTCCGGGCAGCTGGGCAACAGTATGGCTGACACAGTTTGAAGAGGGACTGATAGATGCATGGGGGCAGGGTGCCTGGCTGGGAGATCAACCAAGCAAGGCCAGGAGCTCCTGACATCAGGGGTCTCAGCCTTGGTGGTGGAGAGATTCCCCATCTCTTCACCTCCCCTCCAAGGAAGAGTGCCAGTGGTCAGCACCTGCAAGGAAGGTGGAGGTTTGCAGCAGAGAGGTTCCTGCCCCCTGCTGTCCCCTGTGGCCTCCGTGGCCTCTGTAGGTGGCTCACAGCTGTGGTCTCATTGTTGATTTTCAAAAAGATGGCACGCTGCCACCTGGCGTGTTGCCGGGGGTCTCTTAGCAAGGCGACCTCCTCCTCGGGGACAGCGCCACCAGCCCTGTGGGGTGTGGACTGGAAATCCGGCGACCTTAGTCTCAATCAGACATCTCCGTGGGCCGCTGCTAAATGCACAGAAAACCCCGGGGGCGGGAGAGGCTTCCTTTGTTACATACAGATGGGCGAGAGCGGGTTTGTGAATGCAAACACACTTCCTGAGTCTTGCCTTTGAGAAAATGACTTAAACTTCTCTTCCAGTTCTTTTTATTTTGAATGTTCGCAGCCTTTGTTGGCCCCAGTAATTCTCCTTGGTGCGCGAGGCAGAAAAACCCCCACAAAGCAAACTACTAACCACTAACTTTTGTGGGACAGCTATTTCTGGTTCATAAGCGTTCTCTTTGATTTGTACTAGCACTACGATAGTTTAAATATGGCGATGTTGCAAAACGTCAGGTTTGCCGGATCCCTTGCCGAGAAAGTGATGCTAAGGTAGACCTGGCTTTTTAAAGATGGGGGGCGGGAGGGATTCAGGGTGGAAGCCAGGGGAAATCGCATCTTACAGGATACATTCCACGTAATGTGGGCCGTACCTTGTGGCATTTTGGCCCACCCTGTTTGGAGATCATTTCTTACTTCCTAACAACCCGATCAGGAATTTTGGAAAGGGCCTTTGAAATAGCAGTGGCTGAAACAGAGACACTTCACCGCAGTGTGGAGCCGGATTTTCTCACTGGTATCACATGGCCTGGCAGCTTTGAATTCCTGTACCGATTTGTAAGGGGTTATGTAATTGTGTGCAATGAACCTGAAATCGTGTGAGGAACAAAAGGCCAATTTATAGGTTTTTCCCCCTAACTTGTGAAAAGCAGTAGAGCCACATCTGGCTTTCTTTTTCTAGGGGTTTATGTTACAAGGTGATCAAATGAAGGAAAAGCCTGAGTCCATCTGGCTGGGGAGGGGGTCCGCTCCCCTAGGTGATGGTGAGATTAAGCACAAGGTCACGTTCTCGGTGATCACATGAGTGGACAGGTGATGAGTTACATGGGGTGGGGGGGATACCTTGGGGAGAGACTGAGAAGCACAGATAGCAGGCTTGGCTTGCCTGTACGTGCTGGTGAGGAGTGTGCACCAGGCCGGTGGACTTGGATTCTAAGCGAGGTTGAGGAGGGAGGAGCTCAAATTAGCCACCCACCTTCGAGAAAAATGCGGGGACTGGGGTTTTGGTCTGAGACTTCAAGGAGAAATATTTGCACCCTTCCCTCCTCCCTATGGAAAGAAAACAATAATCCTCTCTCCTGGAGATCCCCAGATGAAGACATTTTATCATCACTGTAGCTTAGACTTTGAAATACAATGACACACACACAGATCTGTTCTCAGATGCAAAACTTCTTGGCACGAATTCTTTTCTGCAGAGTTGGGTGGTTATTTCAGAATGTCAGAAGGAAGAGGAGCAACGGATCCCAGAAGCGCAAGAAACTCTTAAGAGAGGCTCTGTTAAAAAAAAATAAAAAATGCAAAGCTCCTTATTAACATGGAGAAATATGGTGCCCTGGATACATCGCCAAGAGAGAAATTTCTGTACGAACAAGGGAATTTCAGGGCCTCGTGGCCAAACCGTGATGTGGGGGCCGAGACAGCAAGCAGAGCAAGTCTCCTGCGTCCCCATGCCGCAACCCACGTTTTTGAGTTGCTGCTTAAGTTGTACACAAATTCCTGCCTGAGTCAGGAGATGAGCAGTGGTCTCCGAGAGGGGGAGAGAGAAAAATGAATGTAGCAACCTGCCTTTCAGACGGGACTGAAAGTGGTGACCCCATCGTGGGAGGTTACAGTGCCCCCTGCATTTTACCCAAGCACAAGATGTGGACAAGCGGTGAAGGGAGAGCCTCAGTTTACCCCTGGAGTCTTCCCAGCCGATCGCAAACCTGCTTCCCCGGCCGATGGTTTCTGGTGTGTTACTACTGTTAGTGTCCTTGAGGGTTTCCCCACTTGTTTTAGCTTTGTGACGTATCCTTTTCTTAATCATAATTTGCCCTCTGCAATGGTACATGACCAGGTTCACTGTTGGGTTCTGAACTTACAAACGGATGCATCTAGGGATCATGTCGTAATTTGACAAGGCCTCAGTAGGGGCGACGCGTTTCTGTAACATTTTGATATGTTTCCATGCACCAACGTAGATCTTGTTGAAATAAAGCACTTTTCAAAGAGAAGTCCCTCTGTGGATGGCTCTGTGTGTGGCCGCTGGGCGCAGCGCTCTGCCCCGTGGGACAGTGGGGGATGGGAACGCGAAGGCACATCCAGGAAGTCAGTTGATTTTCTTCCCCCAGAGTTTCTGGTTTGAATGGGCTCAGGCTTGGCTGTAATATTCCAAGTCAGAAGTGAAATGAGAATGTCCCCGGCGAGCTCAGGCCCTGCTGGAGCCAACGATTGCGGTGGAAAGAGCTGGGAGCCACCATCCCATGAGGCAAGATTTTGTCCTGACTCTACCCCCAGGCCTCTTACGATCCTGGGACCAATTCGTGGAACCTTTTGCTAGGACTTGGTTTCCCCAGCCGTAAAATGGCCAAGCCACCCTGTGGGGGTGTGGGGACCTGGACTTGCCTCCGTCAGAGGCAGCTCCCCAGAGGCTGCCAAATGTAAGACCTCAGACGAGGGCCCAAGTTCCACCCCAAGGAGCAGGGCAAGTGTGATGGTTAATTCTAGGTGAACTCGGCTAAGCCATGGTGCCCAGATATTTGGTCAAACACCAGTCTAGATGTTGCTGTGAAAGTGGTTTTTAGATGAGATTAACTTGTATATCAGTTGACTTTGAGTAAAGCAGATCACCTTCCATAATGTGGGTGGACCTCATCCAATAGGTTGAAAGCTTTAAAAGAAAGATCGTGCTTCCCCTGAAGGAGAGAGAATTCTGCCTCCAGACTGCCTTTGGACTTGAGCCACAGCCCGAGCTCTTCCCCGGGTCTCCAGACTGCTGGCCCACCCTGCAGATTTTGGACTAGCCGCCCCCACAACTGCATGAGCCAGTTCCTTAAAATAAATCCCTTTCTATGTACCCACGTCCCGTGGGTCCTCTTTTTCTGGAGAACTAGAACACAGGAGGGTTGTGTGGTTCACAACATTTGAATATGTGATCGACAGTTGTGTTCCCGGGAGGAATTTAGTGACCATCATCATTTGGCCTCTAAAAAAGGCTAACAACCAAGATAAGATTTTTAACAATGACCCCAAATGATACTTATAGGTTTCTTTTTAAAAGAGAGAGAAAAATTTGGACGAATCAGTGTTCCCCTTACGTGCTGTTTTGAGTTTTTATATTTAGAGTTATCACTCCAAGCAGTAGCTTTTTAGCTGCTGAATTAACTAAGCTGGGTGAAACAGATGAGCAGTTAACCCTTCCAAGGCAGTGAGGTTTTTTGTATTATTCAGATTGTGCATGTAGGTGACAAAGACAAAAGATAATCTGGGGTCCCACCAACACCACAAATCAGGCAGGAAGCCTTACAAACATTGGAGTACTGAACACTACCCTGCAAATACTAATAACCTTCTCCCCCAAGGAGCCAGCACTTTTTGGCTTTCTTTACAGAAACAGATTTTATGAAATAATTTGGTTTTGTCTATTTTAGGTAACGAAGCGAGTACTGAACGGAGTTGGAGCAGGAGACTGAGCTGTGAAGTTTCGAATCCAGTCGAATAGGTTTTGCTAAGATGATTAGACGCAGGCAAATCTACGGAAAATTGGACTTGGGGTAAAACCGACATTGCGTTTTTCCATTTTAAACCTACAGAAGATAAAAATGATTACTTATGAGTTAAGCATGTAAGTCATAGAAGTATAGAAGTTAACTTCAGAAGCTTTAAAGCCAGGGGTGCATTGGTAGGGACTGTGTGTTCTGTTTTCCTTAGGATAGTTTCAGTTTCTGCCTGTTGGTCTATTGTGATGATCAAAAGCAGCCCCTATTTCTCCAACATGTCTCAGGGTGGACGAGACTTAGGCTGACTCCACGCATTGGCTAGAAAACAGCGTACCATAATTTTCATGTGCGAGGTCCTCAAGACAGAGCCATAAGTTGGAACTTGAGAGTTAAGTTTAAATTTTATGCTAGAGCGGCACCTGGGTGGCTCACTTGGTTGAGCATCTGACTCTTGATTTCGGCTCAGGTCATGATCGCAGAGTCATGGGATTGAGCCCCACACTGTTTAAGATTCTCTCTCTTTCTCTCTCTCTCTCTCTCTCTCTCCCTCTGCCCCTCCTCCCACCTAAAAAATTTATGATAGAACTGCAATCTAAACACAAATTTTGGTGAAAGGCAAAATATAATATGGATATTTTATATATCAATATTTTGATAACACTGATTTAAACGTTCTTGTGTTACAGTGAGATCCATTTTTTCCCAAGGACTTTTTATAGACAAATTAGCGTTAACTAGTGCTTAATTTTTTGTTTCTTTTTTTTAATGTTTATTTTATTTTTGAGAGAGAGAAAGAGATATAGAGCGTGAGCGGGGAAGGGACAGAGAGAGATGGAGACACAGAATCTGAAGCAGTCTCCAGGCTCCAAGCTGTCAGCACAGAGCCCGATGCGGACTTGAACCCATGAACCCTGCATGAGATCATGACCTGAGCCAAAGTTGGACGCTTAACCGACTGAGCCACCCAGGTGCCCCATAACTCGTGCTTTGAATGTCACTCTGTCCGTGGCTGCAGAACCATCTAAGGGGTGGGCAACACCCAGATTTTGGGTCTCTTACGGTATCCCCCACTGAGAAATTTGGGCTCCCAGGAGGGTAGCTGGTGCCAGAGACCAGGGAAGAAGGCACAGGACAGTGTGGATATGTCTTGCTAATGGAAAGTAATTATGTCTCAGAGATGTCTGGGGTATAATTTCAAGAACAAACTGCTGACGAGAACTCCCACACATAGCAAATATTGAATGTCTGGGGCTATGGAAAACCTTGAACCCAAAATGATCCTAAGGGAAGATTCTAGAGGTAAGGCACATATTAAAGTATGGGAAGAGTCCAAATGTCCATTGACATATGAATGGGTAAAGAAGATGTGGTATATATACACAATGGAGTATTACTCTGCAATCAAAAAAGAATGAAATCGTGTCAGTTGCAACAACGTGGATGGAACGAGATTGTATTATGTTAAGCGAAATGAGTCAGTCAGAGAAAGACAAATACCATATGACTTCACTCATATGTGCAATTTAAGGTACAAAACAGATGAACATAGGGAAAGGAAGCAAAAATATAAAAACAGGGAAGGGGATAAAACACAAGGGACTCTTAAATACAGAGAACAAACTGAGGGTTGCTGGAGGGGTTGTGGGAGGGTGGATGGGCTAAGTGGGCAAAGGACATTAAGGAGGACACTTGTTGGGATGAGCACTGGGTGTTCTATGTAAGTGATGAACCATTGGGTTCTACTCCTGAAATCATTATTGCACTGTATGCTAACTAACTTGGATGTAAATTAAAAATAAATAAAAATATTAAAAAATGAAAAATAAAAAATGAGAAATGAATAAAAAAATAAAGGTAAGGCACATATTTACAGAAATGTAACCTATCGTTCAACTTAAATTGTTAAAATTCCTTAGCCAAATTTTGTCTTTAACACAAGTCACAAAAATACATTTGAGTAGTTTGCCCAAAAGCTCTTGAGTTAACTAAGCAAAAAGAAGAACTAGAAAAGTTAAAATGTCCACGATCCATTAAGAGTAACCAACAAGGGAAAGCTGAATTTAAATGGTCATAATAATCTTAGGGGCACCTGGGTGGCTCAGCTGGTTAATCTTCTAACTCTTGATTTTGGCTCAGGTCATAATCTCAGCGTTCATGAGATTGAGCCTTACATCGATCGAGCTTTCGCTGACAGCTCAGAGCCTGCTTGGGATTCTCTCTCCCTCTCTTTCTGCCCCTCCCCTGCTTGTGTGTTCTCTCTCTCTCTCTCAAAATAAATAAATAAACAAAGGCACTTTTTGGGATGAGCACTGGGTGTTCTATGTAAGTGATAAATCACTAGATTCTACTCCTGACATCATTATTACACTATATGTTAACAAACTTGGATTCAAATAAAATTTAAACAGTAAAAAAAAAAAAAAAAAAAAAAAGAAAAAAACTTTTACAAATAACAAAGATATTAAAGATTCTTCACAAGTCAGTTGAGATTCAAAGCCACTAGAAAATAAATAAATAAACAAAAATAAAAAAATAAGATAGTCATAATAATCTAGAAATTATTTAGAAATACTAAGTGAATTTTGCAATGTTGCTAAAATGATGTGAATACATACAAATTTATTGTGTTTCTGTGTATCAGCAATAAAATATGAAAAAATAAAGTTTAAAAATGGAAAGTTATCCCTCATTTTTGGATTGGAAAGATAGCGGCTCTCCCAAAATTGATTTAAATAATCGCATGGAAAAGCCAAGTAGGTATATTTCAATTGAAAAAAAAAAAAAAAAAGCCAAGTAGGACTATTTCTTTCTTCCTTCCTTCTGTGATAATGCTGCAGATAAAATCAAAACCATAAACATGAATATTATTCAGCCATTAAAGGTATAATTATGAAGTTTTTGTAGAAACATGGAATATGTTATTACATAAGGTGAGTAAAACAGCATGTTCAATATGATGGCAGGCCTATATATAAAAGCCTATGAGAAAAGTTACCTTGGAGCCATAGGATTATGCTTTCTTTACGTTTCTATTACACTGGCTTTTTGATTAAAATTTGCTGCTAGTATGCCAGAAACATGAAGGCTCCAAAAGCACATATGGGTACACAAACCCCCCACACAACCCACAGTAGAGAACATTAAAGCCCTCATCTCCCTGCTGGGGTCAGTTTTCTCCAAGTGCAAGACTTCAAAGCCTACCAGGAGGCAATTCAATTTCATGCTGTTGAAACGCAGTCCCTGTGTGCCCAACCTATCTATGTGTGTGTGCATGTAAAATACATTGCATGCGTGTACACTGACATAACAACACACAAACACACACAAACACACACGCCAGAATGGAAGGATCACATCCATAGCTCTAGGGACCTGGAGAAAACCCTCCTATGGTTGGTTTCCTGACGTCTTGAGTGTGTACGAGTCTGAACGATGCAGTCTCCATGTGCTGAGCTGGGGACTTCCTTGTGTTTAGGCTCAGTTACCCTGGACACCGAACCCACTTTCTGATTGTCCTCTCAATGCTTCTTTTAGGGATTAGAAAAGCAACAGCTTTCAAAAGGAGGAAAAAAAAAACCCCATTACAAATTCTGCAAACCTGACATCACTCAGAATATGCTGTCAGACTGTTCCACTTTCAGTTTCTGACATTCTGAAGTTCTCTTTGTTAAGGATTGGATACCTGATTGGCTGACCAAGGCCCACATCGTGGATTCTGGATAATGTGTGCTTCGTCCCACCCTGGCACACGGGATACATCCTATTCCTCTCTCTCACCTCATGCACCTGGAAGTCTGATCCAAGGAGCTCAGGAACTGATCTGACCTACATCCCCACAGGTCAGAGGCTCACCTTCTCCAAGAGCTTTAGGGAAGAAGCTGTCCAGGGATGGTGGCAGGGAAGACTATTTCTGGACTCAGGTAGTCACCAAATAAACTTAATTGAAAAATAATTGCCTCAGGTGTCTACCAGCACCCTACAAAGATATGCCCACTAAGCCAACCAATAATAAACAACCCCAAACGAACCCAGCTGACAGGAAGAGATCCTAAATGCCCTTAGAATCCCCCACCCTAGAAAACTTCAAGGATCCTGAAGATTCTTGTAAACCCTGAGCCAGTGGTTTTGAACTTTAGAATCAGAATCACCTGGGGAACGCGTGAAACCTGATTGCTGGGCTCCACCCCCAGAGTTCCCAATTCAGCAGATGATGGGGGGCCAAAAGTTTGCATCTCTGAAAAATCCTCCCATGGTTCTGAGGCTGCTGGTCCATTGTAAGTAGCTCTTTTTTAAACCAGTATAAAGCGATGGCTCTCACCTTGACTGAAGGTTGCAATCGCCTGGGGAGTTTTAAAAACACCGATGCCTGCATTTCATGCCAAGGGATTCTGATTTAATTCTTCTAAAGTGTAGCTCTGGCAGCAGGACTTCTAACATTGTCCCTCCTCCTCCCCACCACCCCCTCCCATCCCTGCGTGCACTGAATTTGAGAACCACTTCCCACACAATCCTAAGAGATTCCAAACAAACCCAAACAATCCTAAGCAATTAAACATGACTCCATGTGAAATATTTAAATGTGATAAGCAATTAAAATTATTCTAAATAACTCAGAGAGAGATTCTGAAATGCTCTTAATTAACCCTAAGTGATCCAAATGAATTTCAAAAATTCTATACAACGAAGAAAGATCGTAAGTGACCATAAAAGTTCCTAAATGATCCTTAATGGCTCCTAAAGCCCCCAGAGAGCCCTAAACTTTGAAGGAACCAACTCTAAACCTCAAGAACCCACATGATATTCAGCGACCCTAAATGACCTTTAAAAGAATGCCAAAACCTTATCTAGCCTACCTAGACCTAAATGGTCTCGTCCCACCTAATCTTGGATCCCCTGGTTTCCACCTTCTCCATAGTCAACGTGCTTCATGCTCTCTGGCCTTGCTGTCCTCAGACCTCTCTTGTTTCTGGGCTTTTGCACTCACCACTCTTTTTCTGGAACATTCTTCTCCCGGCTCATCCCATGCTTGGCTTCTTTTTGAGTCAGGTCTGAACACAACACTTGCGTCCTAGTGAGGCTTTCCCTGAGTGCCCTACCTCCATCGGCCGCCCTCCTGCCAGTCCCCCTCTGCTTTTATTTTCCTGAAAGCACTTGTCACTGAATAGATTTGTTGATTTATTTATCTCCTCCGCTAGAACCCAAACTCTGTGAGGGTAACCCGAACACTGAGAGTAGTACCTGACCTTTGGCGGGCACCTCGATAATGTCTGTGGAAAGCAAGGGTGAATAACCAGATGTACCCTAAACAGAAAGACCTTAAAACAGCAAGAATGCCAATGCTAATAACAACCTTAAGGTCTTGACCCAAGTATCTTAACAATCATAACCCCTGTATTCCCCGCTAAAATGACCTTAGACATCCCAAACTATCTAATGGGCCATAAATCACTCCAAATGTTCCCATACCTTTTGGTAGCCTAAACTACCCGAAATGGCCTAAGACTTCAAACACTTAAAGATCCTGAAGAGGCATAAATTACTGAAAATTACTTTAGCCCTACATGATCTCCAATGACTTTAAATGATGCCAAATGATACACACCATCCTTAAAAAGCTCTAAGCAATCCAAGAAGAACCCAAACCTTAGCAGTCTCTAAGAGAGCTTCAATATTTTTGAACCCTAGATGATTTTAACTCTAAATGCATAAAATATCCTAAATGAAAAAAAAAATGACCCTAATTCTAAGGGCTCTTAAAAACCCAATCATTTCACGGGGTGCCTGGTTGGCTCAGTCGGTTGAGTGTCCGACTCTTGATTTCTGTTCAGGTCATGATCCCAGGTTGCGGGGATCAAGCCCTGAATCGGGCTGAGGGTGGAGCCTGCTTAAGATTTTCTCTCTCTCTCTCTCTCTCTCTCCCCCACCCCCTCCCCTCTCCCCTACTCTCTCTCTAAAAAAATGATTATTTCAATGGCCCAATGGGTAAGGTGATCCCAACAAAAGATCCTCAACAAAATTCAATCCTGAGTCTCAAATAACTTTAACCACCCAAAGTTTCTCAGCTGATGCTTAAAACCATAAGCCCCAAATTATCCACATGACCCTAAACTAACAACTCTGACTCCAAGGATCACTCTAAAATAGAGGGATAAATAGACTCTTTTAGAGTCTAAATAGACTCTAAAAGATCTTAAATCCTGCCCCTCCCTAAATGCCTTTAAAATGCAAATTTACTTTAAATGATTCTAAACCCCAACAGTACAAAAGATCCTAAAAGGCCCAAGAGATCCTAAACACACCTAAAATCCCAGACTCGGTAAACAATTCTAACTGCCCCCAAGTTATCCTAAACCCAAACTGACCTTAAATAGTTTAAATGGAGATTAGATCTAAGGAGCCTGACTTCCCCACTCTCAGTGACGTTAGTGCTAACAACTTCAGTGAACTTGACGAAACAACGTAAAACCCTAAGAGGCAATGGAGCAGACACCTTGTTGATGGCCTGTCCTGACCCTGATTACTCCACACTCCAATGACTCAACATCGATGCTCCAAAGAGCAGAACATATGCCTTGACTTTAACCCTGACCCAGGGAGACCATTCATGCTGAATTCCCTGAGTTGCAAATGACAATGGATTCATGTATGGTTGACTCTGAATGCCCCGAGGGGCAACCCTAATGCCTGGTTACCATAAACTAATGAGCCTGAAGTGTAAACTCTGGAAAGCAGACTGGAGCAGATCCACATATATCCTGACCACAACCCTAACCCGGTACCCTTCCCCTTAACGATGCTATGCCTTCACCCTAATAATCCAAATGTCAGGAGAACCGTGACAGAGATTACCCCGAGGCTTATCTGGACCTAAATGTGACTTTGCTTCTGATACCCAGAGCTCTAAACTCGAATAACCCTGACCATAAACCCTAAACACTGAGAAAAATGAGAAAGCAGCATTGATACCCAAGTGGGGTACCAAACTCTGATTTTCCTGATATGGAACATCACAAACCCTCACAACACTCCTTACCCTGGGTTCCATGTGTGTGCCATCACCTAAGGATCTAGTTTAAAAATATGGTGAAGTAATTAATACTTTTTAGAAGTTCATCCCACTTCTGAGCTGGGGCCCCCAAATTCATCTAAGGGTCGTGCGCCATGTTTTTCTCAGTGTAATCATTGAAATGTACCCTGAATTAGGATAAAAATCATGCAGATTTTAGGCTTTATAAAACTAAATTTAAGCTACCCTTATAGTCATCAAGTTGCTTTTCAGGCCAGTATGACATGTAACATGTTGAGGGGGGAAAACCAAAATCCCAGGGCCACCACGTCAAGGTAAGCCTGCTACAAGAATCCAGACGGGGTACTGGAACACGTTCTCCTGAGTCGTGGCGACTTCAGCCGCCTTATCCCCCCAGAGGCAAATGCTCCAAAAATGCATCCTCCGAAAGATCAAGATCTTTAATACCATCTCTCTTGGGAGACAAATCGAAAGATAATAATGTGATTTCAGTGAGCTACGTGAAGGAGCTTAAAGTCCTGGCAATAAAGATTTGTTTCGCAGCGTGTAATACTTCCCTTATCAGGAATTTGCAGAGAAAGTGTGTTGAAGCCTGGAGACGGGGTACAAAACCAATGTCACCAACTGGAAGCAGATGCGAAGACGGAATGTTGGCGAAAAGAGCTGGTTGGTAAGAGACATGGACAGGAGGGCACTACTTATATGTCACACGCACACACACCAATATTTCATGTATAAACACGTGTCAGTTAAGTTACAACTATGAGCAGCTGGAGTTGCATCCCATCTGAGACCTCGGGAAGTCAGGGTACAGCATACCTCAGTGTTCTCCCAGCGAGGGGTGAGGGAGCCGGGGTACTTACATATCAGCTTCCCTCAGGCATTAGTAGGGAGAGGACTGCTCTTGGGGGTTAATTCCCTGGCGTATCTGGCTTTCTGTGTATATGGGCAGATCGGGCTCTGGGGGCCAAAGAAAATGCACAGGCTGAGAAACACAAGTGCTGGCCATTAGAGGTGTAGGTGCCCAGAGATGTCAAGTGGATAGGGACAATGTCTGCTACGTGAACTTGTTGTACCTGTATGTGTTAAAAGCAGCAGCTGTTGCAAATTTTTGAATTAGATGCAAATACTTAAACTATTCCACACTTTTGTAAACTTGTTTCCACATTTCTTCAGCTTGCGATTTTCTGGATCCTCTAAAAAGAGAGGCTTCTCTGTTCCGCCCCAGGTGACACTCCAGAAATTTATTTATGGTCTACCTAAATAATCCACGATCATTGCCCTTTCTCCAGAGCCGTAACTTAATCACATTTGCAAAGAACACTTTTCTGTATATGGTAACATCCACAGGTTCCTGGTATCTTTGGGGGCCATTTTCCAGCCTATCTATACTATGGAAAACCTGAACTAGCTTGGGAAGCGTGAAGTTAGGCAAAAAGAAGTGCCTGCAGTCAGTTGGATGACCTGTGTAGGAGACAAGAAAATGCATGCCAACGGAAGCCTGGAACATCGCCCGGTCATGAAAAACAAAAGAAGGCCAAGGCAGGTCTGACCCCAGGCCCCCAGCCCTCAGCCCCTAACACCTGCTTCTCTCGATCGATCGTTCTCTCCTTCTAAGCCATCTCAAGGCTGCCACGTATTTATGGGTAATTCCCAAAGCACTTCCCAAAGTGAATTAGGGAAGCTTCGGTTCTTTCCCCGTGTCATTCCTTGAGCACTGGAAGCCACGGAGATCCCAGACACAGGGAGACCAGAAAGAGGACATTTCCATCTCTAAACAAACAGCCCGTCCCAGGGGAGGAGGCTGTTGGTGATTCAGAAGGCCAAGCCCTCCATTGCGTAAGCCTCAGTGACATTCTCCATTCTTGGGTGATGGCAGACAGCCCCATCTCAGATATCCAACTTGGCTTTTTCTCCCCTAAGGAGTCCAGGCCATTGGGTGTTCGGGGTGGGGGGAGAGCAGCTTTGAGCTGATTGCCTTCATTCTCCTCAGAGCACACAGCTGTCAAGCCAGACAGAAACAGTGAATGAGGGTCTTTTGGGGACATGCTGCTGAGTTTCCAGCCACCTGCTCACATCACAGAAATCCTTTGCCTTACAGACTCAGGGGTTAATTATGCACCATGCGGCCCAACCATTCACCTGTTCCCTGGAAACACCGGGCTTTCTTAGACTGTGACCACAATGACCTGTGCACTCGTATAAGCGGGCGTTTATGGAGCTCAGGTCAGTGGTTGGGGAGTGCCCTTCCTGCTGATAGCATTTGGCCTTGTCCCTTTTCTTCTGACTCCCCTTTTGGCTGTGTTCCCGGGCTTCATTTTGGGAGCATACAGTGGTGCCCATTTGTTGATCACCCGAGACCTTGGGGCTCTCCAAGTGACCCTGGATCTTCCCGACTCTTCTAGTCCTGCCCATTCCCTGCTATGTCTTCTACCTGTGGCCACAATGCCCTCCTTGGACAGCTTGAACTCCAGTTGCTCACCTGCTGCCCAGGTCATGTCTACCACCAATGCTCAGATAGCTGCTCGAAACTTCACTGCTTCCTCCTCCTCCTTCCTCACACTTTGCCTAGGGCCGATCAGACTGGGAAGCTCTATCTTTCTCCTGTTTGGTCCCCCTAGTGGCTTCCAACTATACTTGGAATGAACTTCTACACAATCTTCAAGGTCCCCATCACCAGCTCTCCTCAACCTCATCTCACATACCTGCCATTTTGCTCCCTTTGCTCACATCTGCCTCCCACACCTTCAACACACTCTCTATGGGCCCTTTGAATGCACAGGTTCCTCTTCTGACAGCGTCTTGGCAGGAGAAGACACCAGATCTTGGCATGGCAAACTTATCCTAGCTCATTCTCATTGTTCAAGACTCCGCTCAAATGTCCACCCTGCAAAGAGGCCATCTTGGTCATTCTAGCTAATGTCTTCCTTTCCATCACTCTTTTCATTATTTTCTGAAAGTTTTTAATTGAGGGGTGCTTGGGTGGCTCAGTCAGTTAAGTGTCTGACTCTTCATTTTGGCTCAGGTTGTGATCTCACAGTTCATGAGTTTGAGCCCGGCTTGGGATTCTCTCTCCCTCTCTCTCTGTCCTTCCCTGGCCCACACTCAGGCTTGCTCACTCTCTGTCTCAAAAATAAATAAATAAACATTAAAAAAAATACGTGAGAAGAAGTTTTTAATTGAGATAAAAGCTACATACAATGACATGAGCCTGTCTTAAGTTTGGAGAGTTCTGACTCTTTTATGTTATACATATGTAGTATATATAAAGTTTATATGTTATGCATATAAAGTTCATATATGTACACATATACATGCATATATACATATATAAAGTTTATATATATATAAACATATATATATTTTAAACATATATATATGTTTAAACATATATGTTAAACATATATATTAAAACATATATATATTATAAACATATATATACATATATGTATATATGTGTGTGTATTTATATATATATGTGTGTGTATTTATATATATATATGTGTGTGTGCATATATATATATATATATATATCTGTATAGCAATATCCCAGTCAAGATACAAACTTTCCCCATTGCCTTGTTATCACATTGCCTTGTTTCATTGACTTCACTTAGCTCTGTCAGACTTATTTATCTCTTTCCCCCTCTACAAAGGAAACTCTCAGAAACAGAGGTCTCACCCATCTGTTTTGTTCCCTGCTATATTTCTTATGTTCTTTCTTGCTTGCACTGAGTGAATGAATGGTTTGTATGAGCGCATAACCACTGACGGCTTCTTCTTCTTCCTTTTTTAAATAAAATGTTTATTTATTTTAAGAGAGAGCGAGAGAGAGCGAGAGTGCACATGAGTGGGAGTTGGGCAGAGGGAGAGAGAGAGAGAGAATCTTTTTTTTTAAACAATTTTTTTAATGTTTATTTATTTTTCAGGAGACAGAGAGACAGAGCATGGGCAGGGGAGGGGCAGAGAGAGAGAGAGGGAGTCACAGAATCCGAAGCAGGCTCCAGGCTCTGAGCTGGCGGCACAGAGCCTGACGCGGGGCTTGAACTCACGAGCCGTGAGATCATGTGAAGTCGGATGCGTAACCGACTGAGCCACCCAGGTGCCCCTAGACAGAGAGAATCTTAAGCCCTGGATGTGGAACTCGATTCCACAATCCTGGGGTCATGACCTGAACCAAAATCAAGCGTTGGGCACTCAACCAACTGAGCCACCTAGGTACCCTAGCCCCTGGTTTCTAATGTTGCAAACTCACTGGAGGTGCTCTTTAGGGTTAGGCATTGTCCTCTGCTTGGTGGAATGGAATTCAGACTGCAGGGTCCCTAGGGTGGGCAACACTCTTAGCTCTTGGGCCTTTGGGAGTGAACTCTTTCCTTTCCTTTGTGCTCTGTCTGTCTCACCGCTTCCACATCCCACACCTGCCCAGTCTGAAAGCTTAGCCATGTTGGAGAGCCATGGTCAGGTTGATCAAACACAGTCCAAAAGCCAAGTGTATTCATGTTAACCTTGGAACGTTTGGATGACGCGCGCGTGTGTGTGTGTGTGTGTGTGTGAGCTAGAGTCTCGAGAAGCACCTTTCAAAATCCATTTCTGTTTAAGCAGAACATCCTGATGGAACTTCCCCCTGAAATCAGGAAGAAGGCCTTTAAAAACCTGTCTCAGAAGGTGGTAGATATGGAGGCAGAGGATGAGGGCGGTCTCTCCAGGTGGTACCTTCTGGCTCTGTGACTCCATGAGGATTTCATGGCCACTGCCCCATCTGGTATTAGCTATGTGTCGCACTCTGCCTCCCTGTCCTGGGTCCAGCCCTAAGAAGTCTCTGGGGCTAAGAAAGGCAGGCCCATCTCTCACACTGGGTGAGCCTGATGGTTGATGAGCATGTGAAAAGTGCACTCTGCAGAAAGCCTCCATCGGTCTAGGTCTTCAGGTTGCCTGCGCTCCTGGAAGGTTCCTCTGCACCCACCCAGGTCAGTGGTTTTGGAGCGCCCCCTGGTGGTCCAGACTCTGTGCTACTTTCACTCTCCCACTTCTGAGTGGTGGTCTCCAAAGTGGGGCCAGGAGAGAAAAGACTACAACCTCTATTGTAACTGTAATCATTGAATTTTTTAAATCTTAAAAGTAGCGACATTTTGACCTTGGTTTGACCTTACTTAGTGCGTCAGTCCTGTAGCACGTTCATAAAATAAAAGGGGTAGGGGTACCCTGTGGGCACAGGAGGGCCCCACACCTTGGAGAGCCGTTGGTGATGCCCTGCCTGGACTCAGTGTTTGAGACATAAAGATTTGACACATCCCTGGTGTGTTTTCATGCCAGGCTGCTCAAGTTCAAACCCTTGTTCCATTATTATGAGTCCTTGACTCATACTACGACTGCTCTCTGTCTACCTCCATTTTTTCGTCTATTTAATGGGGCTGCTGGGGGATTAAATGCCTTTAAAACATTTAGAAAAGTGCCTTTGTGGGGACCGTATAAGCAGCAAAAACTACAACTTTTTGGTTTTATTTAGGCTAAAACCCTCATAAAAATCCTAAGAGGCTTCAAGATTACTGCAAAAAACATAGACCAAAGACCATATGAAGAACGTGAACACAAGACGTCCAGATGATCGCTAAAATTAGCAATTCTTAAAAGCACATGGAAATACTTTATAAACAAGAATGAGCACATATGAAGAACGCTTACTGGGTGGTGTTCGCTGTGAAAAGCTTGGGGATCACTGCTTGTTAACCTGGATGACAGAAGCCCAGTAGACGTGTGGGCTTTGCCCTGCACATCTCCCTTGATTTGCTCAGCAGCGTTGTTCAGAGTTACGCTGTGTTTAGTGGTTTCACGGTACAATGGGCTAGACTCTAAATCCCAAGTTACTCAGTGAGGCCTCTGGCTGAGCTGGGCCTCCTCACTGCGAAGACTGATGGTTCCCATGCTCCCAGATGCTTTCCATGACAGCTTAACTTCTGGTCTGCCCCATTCTCCTTGCAGGCACAAGAGGAAGACCGTTAGCCTTTGTAACTTACCCTCTGGCTACCTTCGGCCCACTCCCTTCTCCAAGGGATAAGCAAGTTTGAGGCTGGGGGAATTTGGGGACAGGTCCTGCTTTGAATTTTACCAGTTCCGCCATGTTTAGAAGAGAGAGTGCCTTGCATGGTCTTTGTCCTGGTCAGGGCCATTTTCATGGGCTTATTGGCGGTGGTAATTCTCAGGCCATGTCCAAAACAGTTGCTAACAAGTAGGTATGAGGCTGCATGGGATGAATAAAAGCCTCCATTGTTAAGCAAAATCTATCCACGTCCAAGTCAATCTCCCACAGAGGCCATTTCTGAAAATCCATCTGGCAGGATGGTTTTATAGACAATTGGAATCCAACACGGACTTTTGGTTCAGGGATTTATTCAGATGCGTAATGAAGGACTGGTTGCACATCTGTCACAGGGCAGACACTGCTCTAGGTGCTGGAGAGGCTAGGTAAAGATACGTAAGACAGACAAGTTCCTTGCTTGCCCAGAGCTTACCTCGCAGTGGAGAAGGGAGGAACAAAAATACCGACCACGAATCGCAAATGGTGGCAGTTGAATGATTGCCCCGATTTTTCTTCCCTCCTTGCACCTACATGCCTGCTTGGCCTTTTCACGGGTGGAGGACACTTTTCCACTCCTTCATTTTGGGATCAATCGCAACACTTTCTTCAGCCGATGGAATGTGGGTAGATGTGACAGTGTGTCAGATTTGAGCCTCACACATTTCTGCTTGCTCTATTGTTCCTCCACCACTGCCATGAGAAGACACGCCCCGTCTGGTCCCAGTAGGAGGATGAGAAACAGGTGGAGCAGAGCTGCCCCCAACTGACTCACCGCCCTCCCGTGAGGAGCACAGCTGTCCAGCTGAGCCCAGCCTAGCAGCTGAACCCCAGCCAGCCCCGCAGGAGTGTGGTTTTAAGCCACGGAGTTTAGAGGAAGCTTGTTACACAGCAACAGCTGGCTGACAGAGGTGCTTCGAAGGGAATGAGAAACTGAGATAGACCAAGATGGCAGAAGGAAGCTGCTGTTGGCAGGATAGTCTGGGAAGGTCTGATGAGGGGCTGATAGTTAAGCTGAGCCCTGAAGGTTAAGAAGGAGCTTTTCACACGATGAAGGGAACGGAGTAAAAACAGACGAGGTCCCGAGGCTGGAAAGAACTTTTTATGTTTCAGGAGCTGCCAAAAAGGCCCCAGTGGCTGACACAGAGTTAGTCATGGAATAGAGGCCAAGATGAAGATAGAGGGAGGTACAGAGCTTTTGAAGCCAGTGTGAGAAGTTTGGGCTTTATTCTCAATACAATGGGAAACTTTAAAAAGATCTTAAGGAGAGAGGGAGAGAGAGAGAGAGGCAGAGATGGCTATTTCTAATAGACCGTCCTTGTTCCTGTGTGAACAGGAGCAGGAATGCCAGTTAGGAGGCCACGGCAGACATCCAGATGAGACGAGGGTAGGCCTGTACCAGGTGGTGACAGTGGTACTGTGGGAAGTGAGTGGTTAATAACGCATTTCAGAGTAGACTTCAGGGGGCCAAGACTTCTGGTTTGGGGTATGATGGAAAACTACCACCGGCTACCGCTTCACCTCCCCCAAACCATCCCCGGAAACGCAGAGAAGAGAGGGGAGGGTAGATGATGGGTATGCGTGTTGAATGAGAGCACAGAAGTCATGGTAGCAGCATGATTACTCGCACTGGACGAGCACTTCCTGTATTCTAGGCGCTGCCGTACGTGCTCGATGGCCTCGCGCCAACCCCACGAAGTAGGTCATCATCCCGCCTTACAGACGAGGAGGTGGGGACGCCACGAGGAGGGGAGACTTGCTCAAGAGCACACACGGCTGGCAAGAGGAGCAGAGGGATCTGGGGGTCTGCACGGTCTCTGGGCTGGAGGCCACCTCTGCAAGTCTCTCAGAGGTCCCTCATTCAGCTCTGAGCGGGGTCTCCGTACTCTGTGACACGCTGGCCTGGAGGCCGGATGCCCAAGGCCCCTGAGCACCTCTCACGTGTCGCTTTGTGACATAACCCTTTTGGGATCCTCGTCTGCCCATCTGTGACCCAAGCTGTGAACCCAGCTTTGCTCCCATCTCTGGATGGTGGCTAATTCACCTGAGAAGCTTTTTCTTGATCGATAACGTCAACACACACGATTCCCCAGAGTTAACATTTGCTTTTTTTTGTTTAATTGGTTACATTTTAAAGTGTTCATTTATTTATTTTTGAGACAGAGTAAGTGAGGTAGGGGCAGAGAGAGAGAGGGAGACAGAGGATCTGAAGCGAGCTCCATGCTGACAGCAGCGAACCCAATGAGGGGCTCGAACTCACAAACCGTGAGATCGTGACCTGAGCCAAAGTCGGACACTTAACTAACTGAGCCACCCAAGCACCCCAACGTCTGCTTTTTAATGGAAGTTCTGTTTTGAATGCGTATGGAAGAAGTCGAGTTTTTTTAAACCCAACTTTAGGTCCCCTTGGAGACCCTGAAAGTCAAATTTGGGGGCTGGACCCTGGTTAGGTGGTGAAGGACATGGGGCTCTCTTAGGGCTTCAGGGCTTCAGGCACATTCCCGGGCAGTGGCTTGTTCTCACACAGGTGCCCGCGCCCCACTACAAGGAGCTCCCAGGCCAGCTGGGACTTCTCCCCCGGGAACCTCTCATTTTTCTCCGGCTGTTTGTTGAGTTTCCTTCCCTGCCAGCCCTTATTCTTCCATCGGCAGGAAGAGATGACAAAACCCGGAGCCGGGGCTTCCTTCGGCTGGCCTTCTCTGTGTCCCGGATGGACATGTTCGGGCCTCACAGAGAACAATGGAGCTCTCATGGCTCAGGAGAGCCCATGGGTCTGCTTCCTCTGGACCATCTTATTGACTGTTCTGCCGATTCCTCGTGACTCACTGCCTGTTGGAGGTGGCGCCTGAGGAGACCATGAACATCCTTGTTTGTCTTTTGGTGCACCTGACACTCCTTTCTCTTAGGCCTGTACCGAGGATGAGAACGGACAGCCTGTCTCTGGAGACCGGTGACTTAGAGTCTGCAGAATTTCCAGGCTTGACAGGTCGTTCTGCAGGTGGGCAGAGGGAGAGCTGGCGTTGGGCGCATTTCCTCCTGGACCTCTGGCCACCTGTTCATTCGGTGTCTGAGGAAGATGCCCCAAGAAGGCGGGAGACCCCTCAGAACTGCAGCAAGCCCTTCTCAGCAAGGTGGCCCCGTCCACCCCCCAGCGAGGCCTGGCCGAGGTCTTGTGTGAGCCCAAAATGCCTGAGAGAGGGAAGATCCCTGGCCATGCTCTTCTCTGAGAGGATGCCGTAAATAAAAACAGAGAGGAAAGCAGGGGACTGAACAGGAACTGCTTATATGATCTGTAAGCCGAAAGCAGGATTGCAGACCCCAGGCTTTGCAAACCTCTGGCAGGGCAGCTGGGACCAGGAACGCCGACCTACGTGGTCTTCCTGTGGGTGGGGAGTGTGACGATGGAGAGCCAGGTGGATGTCCCTACGCGGGGACCATGACCTTTAGTCAAAGACCTCAGCGGCAAGAGATGACCTTCCAACGTTGTTGATGAAAATTATAAAAATTTATTAGAAGGCAGCAACAACATGTGGAGATGAAAGTGTGGCCTTTGAAACCTGCTTACCACCAACCATGCCTAGTTAATTTTTTTTTAATGTTTTATTTTATTTTTGAGAGAGAGAGAGAGAGAGTGCAAACAGGGGAGGGGCAGAGAGAGAGAGAGAGGGAGACACAGAATCCAAAGCAGGCTCCAGGCTCTGAGCTGTCAGCACAGAGCCCGACGCAGGACTTGAACCCACGAACCGTGAGATCATGACTGCAGCCAAAACCAAGAGTTGGACACTCAATCGACTGAGCCACCCAGGCGCCCCTCATTTTGCATTTTGAACTTTTAATTAATTAAAATAATCACTGATCGGGACACCTGGGTGGCTCAGTCAGTTGAGCGTCCGACTTTGGCTCCGGTCATGATCTCACGGGATTCGTGAGTTTGAGCCCCGCATCGGGCTCTCTGCTGTCAGCGCAGAGCCTGGAGCCTGCTTCAGATCCTCTGTCCTTCTCGCTCTCTCTGCCCCTCCCCTATTCATGCACCCATGCTCTCTCTTTCTCTCGTTCTCTCTCAAAACTAACTAAATAAATAAATCACACATCAGTAGAAGCAAGTAACCTGCAGAAGAGAATGGGTGGTTATAAGAGGGATTGTGCAATTTTATGAAAGCCTAAAACAAAAAAGCAGTCTTCTGCATGTCTGCTCCTTAAGCTCCCAAGTGCACGAGGCAGTAGCCACATGCCAGACCCTGTGCTTGCCCTTGAGAAACAGCAAATAGTTGGGGTTCTTTTGGAGCCGTCCCTTCTTCTGTATCCTGCTGCCTTACCCTAATCAGCATCAACGGCATCAAGGAGACACTAGTCACAGAGGCCCGGATGCTCCATGATAGGAGCCCCAGGTTTGGGGGTGACTCCCCACCTCCCCCCCGCCCCACCACTGGGGCCCCTTCTCCTCCCCCACCCCCAGTAGATTGCAGCTGAACCTCCTGGGGCCGCACAGGGGCCAAAGCAGCTCCTCGTCTCCTCCGTCTGGGTCTTTGGCTGCCCCAGGAATGGAGAAGCAGCCACAGGGGCCAATGTCCAGAGATCCGAGTTCCCAGGCCCACACCGTCCTTGTGTGCCTCTGCCTCCCGGGACAGGCATCAGCCTCCATCAGACTCAGGTTGAAGTCTTTCCAACACACAGGACAAGCCGCTTAATTCACCCGGCCCGGTGCAAAACGAAGGCTCAGGCCCTTGTTAAAGATTAAGAATTTCAAAGTGGCGACAGCAGGGGGTTGAACCAAGTGCAGGCCCGGCCACATGCCCACGAAGCTGGCTTGGGTGACAGAGCTGTGCCCTGCTCATGGCCATGTCCTGAGATTCCTGAAGATCCTTTCCTCGTGTTTGTGTGTTTGTCTTTTCTTCCCCCCCTTGGAGCTATAATTCACACACTGTCAAGTTCACCCTTTTACGGGGTACGGTTCAGTGGTTTTTAAGTACATTGACAAAGATGCCCAACCACAACCAATATCTAATTCCAGAACATTTTCATCACTCCAAAAAGGACCCCCAGGTCTGTAACGGTCACTCCCCATTCCTGCCTCCCTGGAACCCCTGGTAATCACAAATCTACCTTCTGTCTCTACAGATTTGCCTGTTCTGGACATTTCACACAGTCCAGTGGAATCAGATGGTGTGTGGCCTTTGCTGTCTGGTTTGGCTCGCTCAGCATCAAGTTCTCAAGATTCATCCGTGTTTCGTTCCCTCTTCTGGCTGAAAAATATTCCCTTGTATGGATGGACCACCTTTTATTGACCGTTCCTCTGTTGTTGTTGTTTTTTTTAATTGTGACGTTTATTTTACTTATTTTGAGAGAGACAGAGAGAGAATGCAAGTGGGGGAGGGGCAGAGAGAGGGAGACAGAGGACCGAAAGCAGGCTCTGTGCTGACAGTAGAGAGCCCGATGCGGGGCTTGGACCCACAAACCATGAGATCATGGCCTGAGCTGAAGTCAGACGCTTAACTGACTGAGCCACCCAAGTGCCTCTCTTTCCTCTGTTTTAAGGATTCCTTTTGAAATCTGACCTCCACACCATACAGCGGGCACAGCCAAGTGACTCTCATTTGCTAGCAGTTATCCAATTTTCAAAGCCTCACATATGTCCTCCTTTTAACCTGCGTGTTTACT
The DNA here is from genome assembly GCF_027475565.1 of Acinonyx jubatus. Lineage (NCBI taxonomy): Eukaryota > Metazoa > Chordata > Mammalia > Carnivora > Felidae > Acinonyx > Acinonyx jubatus. The sequence goes on along the minus strand of NC_069388.1, from coordinate 30,552,581 downwards.
GATATATAATCAAGTGCGCACACCTTAAGTGTCCAGACTGATGAGTTTTTAGCTATGTTTCTACCTGAATAACCCACCGCCCAGCTGCAGATATAGAACAATCCATCCTTCCATCAGGCTACCTCAATACCACCCGCTTCGCCCCCAAAGAAAACCACTATTCTAATTTCGATCTTCTTAGGATTATGTTTGCCTACCCTTGAGTTTCATAAAAATGGAACCATACAATAGTTCTTTTTTTTTTTTTTTTTTTTTTTTTTGCATCTGACTTCTTTGGCTCAGCCCTGTCTCTGAGATTCATTCATGTGTGGCAACAGCTGGCTCTCTTTGGTTGCTGTGCCCAATTCCATTGTATGTCTCTCCTGCTGTTTAGCTATTCTACCGTGCACAGACCTTTGAGTTGTTTCCAGGGTGAAGCTATTGTGACCAAAACTTTATGAACACTTTTGTATGTGTCATTTGGTGTTCATAAGCTCTGTCTCCCGTGGGGTATTTACTGAGAAGTAGATTTGCTGGGTCTTACCAGCAGGTGCCTATTTAGGTTGAGTAGATACTGCCCAAGCATTTTTTTCAAAGTGGGTGGAACCAATCCCACCGGCTGGGTTTGAAGGTCTGATAGGTCCACATCCTCATCAACATTTGACAATGTCAGTCATTCTTCTGTGTAGTGGTGTTTCATGGTAGTTTTAATTTGCATTTGCCTGATGCGGAACGAGAATGAGCACCTTCCCGCATGCTTATCGGCCATTGGCTAGCCACCCATCATTTTGAGTCATATTTTCCGTTAGAGTCTGGCAAAGGGATCATGCCTTTCCTTATCTCTGAGTTTTCTTAAAAATTCACGCATGTCAATTTATATCTAAATACATAAGTTTTATTTGAACACATTTGTATTGTTTCCTTATTCCCTTGCTAAGACTGAATGTCATGTCTCTTAAGTTGATGGGGGAAACAATCTTATCGATACTTTGATACGGTGTGCATCTCTGTAATTGTTAGTGAGATTAAGCATTTTTTTCCTTATGTTTATCGGTCCCTTGCATTTCTTCTATGGATTGCCTTTTCATATCTTTTGTCATTTGCTTCTATTGGCTTATCCTTTTGTCATTGATAATGGAAGCTATTTACACAATCTGTGTAATAATCTTTTATCCGTTATTTTCTGCAAATATTTTCTCTTCTTCTGCTGCTTGCATTTTTAAAAAAACACCTTATCTTTTAGGGGCACCTGGGTGGCTCAGTTGATTAAGCTTCCGACTTCGGCTCAGGTCATGATCTCAACAGTTCGTGGGTTCGAGCCCCGGGTCGGGCTCTGTGCTGACAGCATGGAACCTGGAGCCCACTTCTGTGTTCTCTCCCTCTGGCTCTGCCCCTCCCCCGCCCCTACTTACACTCTGTCTCTCAAATATAAATAAACATTTAAAAAAAAATTTTTTTTTAAAGACCTTATTGTTTAGAACAGTTTTAGATTTACGGAAAAATTGGGAAGATAGTACAGAGTGTTCCCATAGACCCCATACCCAGTGTCCTCTGTTATTAACATCTTACATTAGTATGGTTCTTTTGTTACAATGAATGATTGTGCATTATCTTGTCATCATGTCTCCCTAGGCTCCTCTTGGCTGTGACTGTTTCTGAGACTTCTCTTGTTTTTGATGGCCTTGACAGCTTTAAGGAGGACTGGGCAGATATTTTGTAGACTGTGCCTTTACTGGATTTGTCCGATGGTTTTCTCATGATTAGATGGGGTTATGAATTTGGGGAGGAAGACCACAGTGGTCATGTACCATTTTCCTCACATTGTCTCAGTAGTATGTATATCAGGCTGGTTTATCACTGTTTCGCTGTTGACCTCGATCACCTGGCTTCTTCGCTGTAAAGTTAGGCTTTACCCCCCCATCCCACCCTGTCCTCCTTGGAAGAAAGTCACTATGCATGGCCTCACTGAAGGAATAGGAAGTATGTTCCACCCCCCTTGAGGGCAGAGTATCTACATAAATCGTTTGGAATTCTTCTACCCAGGGGATTTATCTCTTCTCCCCTGTATATTATTTACCCAATCATTTGTTTATATCAGCATGGACTCATGGATATATATTTTATTTTATTTGGGTTATAATCCAGTACTACTCTATTTCGTTGCTCAAATTGTTGCAGTTTTGGCCATTGGGAGCTCTTTCAGAGCTCCTGTGTCCCTTTGATGTAGCCCCTTGAATATGGGTTTGCTTGTTGTTCGCTTTTTTGCACTGCCTTCTTTTCTGGCACTACAAGATGCTCCAGGCCCTTCTTGTATATTTCTTTCTTTCTTTTTAAATGTTCATTTATTTTTGAGAGAACACAAGCGGCGAAGGGGCAGAGAGAGGGGGACAGAAGATCCAAAGCAGGCTCTGAGCTGACAGGCTGACAGCAGACAGCCCGGTGTGGGGCTTGAACTCACGAAATGTGAGATCCTGACCTGAGCTGAAGTAGGACGCTCAACTGACTGAGCCACTCAGGCACCCCCTTTCTTGTACATTTCTGCCCCAGTCGTACAATCAGCCATTTCTCCAAGGAGCCTTGGTTCCTTTTATTGGGAAACGGTATTAGAAACCAAGATCTGGGCACTAGGTTTGCCTGTTACTACTGGAGTTTTGTTTCTTTCAGGTCTTCTCAGCTGACAAAGAAAGGAAATACATGTGTGTATGCTAACCCAAGCAGATACACATACCTATAAATGTTCCTACATGTAACCTTCTGTGTCTCTATTGAGTTAAACATGAAATTCATACTGGTGTCTCCAACTCCGCTCCATTACCACATGAGTCATTCTAGCCTCCTTCCCTTGCTTCTCTGAGTTCTCGCTCCAACATTGGGGAACCTGGCACCTACTATCCACCATCCATTTAGTTAATTGTTCAATTCTAGTATACATGTATCAGAATTGCTAACCCATACCCTTGTGGGAAACACCTGTACCAACTGGAACAAAGTGCCCAACACATATGATGGAGAGGTCCTTGGTGATTAAGGATGGAGTTAACTTGCAGTTGTTGGTGGAGGCGGGATGCTCAACTCCAGAGGTATCTGCGAGTCTGGTAAATACCGTTGGCTAAGATATGGGTGAATTATTCTTCCTGGTGATTTACAAAGTGCTTTTTTATTTTTGTTTAAAAAATTTTTTTTTAATGTTTATTTATTTTTGAAGGAGAGACAGAATGTGAGTGGGGGAAGGGCAGAGAGAGAGGGAGACACAGAATCGGAAGCAGGCTCCAGGCTCTGAACTGTCAGCACAGAGCCCGACGCGGGGCTCGAACCCACGAACCGCGAGATCATGACCTGAGACGAATTTGGAGGCTCAACCGACCGAGCCACCCAGGCGCCCCACAAAGTGCTTTTTAAAGCCCGAAACTCCCAAAACCCCCTTGAAGGCATCCTGTACCATCAGCATTATTTCTTTAAAATGTAGAGATTGAAAATTACATTTGGTTTACATGGTTATCCAGCCTGATACCAGGCTGATACCAGGGTATCCCACGTGTATCAAGAAGCAAGTGCTCACATGTGTTTTTGAAATGAAGGGTGAGATAGAAATATTTCGTCATGGTTCTGATAACGCGACAAAGAACACGGTGTGCTTGCATGATCTCGGCAACACTTTCAGTAGCCAAGAGAACTTGAAGTTATAACTTCAGGGCCAAAATAACATGATTTTAGATTCTGTGGCTTCAGTAACAGGATTTCTTATGAAACCTGCACTGTGGTACAAATGGTTAAACCTGGAGGATTTGATGCTCTCCCAACGTTAGATCATTCTTTTCAGAGAAAGAGAATCCATCAGAGAAAGAAATCTCTGGTACATTTAAAAGCGTATTTAAAAGACATATCCAAACACTTCAGTAGAATACAAAGACGTACTTTCTAGAATGCAAGGCATCAGAGAGGATTAGAAACCCATTTGTTTCTGGGCTGGGGAGGTTGGGGAAAGGGGGAGAGGCTGGTCAAAGGGTACAAACTTTCAGCCAGAAGATGAATTAAGGTCCGAGGATGTGACGTGAAACATGATGACTGTAGTTGACAACACTGTACGGTATTAAAATTTGCTAAGAGAGTAGAGCTTAAATGTTCTCACCAAAAAGGATAGATCTGTGAGGTGATGGATGTGCTAATTAACTAGATGCAGAGGATCCTCTCACAATGAATACGTGTATCAAATCATCGCTGCACACACTTTAAATACCTTACAATTTTATACGTCAATTATACCTCAATAAAGCTGGAGGGGAAAAGTAACCCATTTGTCTTCATCTCCCAGGTTAAAATATTTAGCGTTCCTACTTTGGCATGTGACAGGCAAAAAAGAAAAAAAAAATTGACTCAGGTCTGATAACAGTGTACCAAAGGTCCACATTTTTTGGCCCACTTTTTTTTTTTTAAACACTTTTTTAATCTTTTTATTTATTTTTGAAGGAGAGAGAGAGACAGCATGAGCGAGGGAGGAGCAGAGAGAGAGAGAGACACACAGAATTCGAAGCAGGCTCCAGGCTCTGAGCCGTCAGCACAGAGCTCGACGCAGGGCTCGAACCCACAAACCGTGAGATCATGACCTGAGCCGAAGTCGGACGCTCAACCGACTGAGCTACCCAGGCGCCCCTGGCCCACATTTAATTCAAATACCCAGAACTGACTGGCAGAACTTGCTGCCTCTCCAAACAACCCAGAAAGTGAATTGGGATTTTATAATTTAATAGACACAAAGGGTAAGAGAAGAATCCAGGTCAACATGGGACCTGAGGAATGGGTCAGGCCATCTTCATAGATCCAAGATGGGCGCGGTCAGGGAAGATGACCCTAGAAAAGGCCTAGTTTCTGTGTTTCTGCACTGCCCCCTGCTGGCCGATACTGGAACATTAATTTTTCCTGCAGCCCGTCTAGGAAGACCTAACAAACAGGATGCCATATTGTGGCTCTTGAGAGGCAGGGGACCCTGCAGAGCAAGTGTTGACCTAGAGGCAGAGGGATTCGGCTGAGGCCCTGCCATCACAGAAGGTCAGGCATGGGAAATGGGCTTGAACAGCAGCAGAGGAATGACTTCCCTGGTGCATGTCAGAGTAAGTGCTGGTGTTTCCAGGACAGGGAGATAGCCTCTTGGTGGAAAGAAAAGTGATTCAGGGGCAGTGGAATTCGGGTGTCAGGCAGGTAGAGAGACACTGAAGACCCCATCCCAAGAGCCCTAGTCCCTACAGACGGTCTGGCAAGATGGGGGCAGCAGCTGCGTAGAGAAGCACAAGGCGACTAAAACACATAGTTGCGTTTGGAGACACGGTCCACTGTGGGGGATACGCATGCAGGTGAATAATTAGGTCACAAAGTGACAAGGGGCTAGTTATGTCCCCTAGAATCTTAGGACAGGTTTTTCTGGAGGTCACGTCTGAGCTTGTCCTGAGGGCTGAGTAGGAATCCTGCAGGGGAGAAGGACTTGAGAGGGTCTGGTGATATGTGGGACTGGGGGCCAGTGCGGGGGTTATGGAAGATGAGCTTGGAGAACCAGGCAGAGCAGACCTTATGCACTTTGTTGAGACACGATGGCCTCCTTCCGGGCAAGACGGAGCATCTCCAGAGGATTTTGAATAGATGTGGAGGACCGTTATAAACAGAGAGCAGTAGATCTAAAACAGACTGTAGAGATGACTTCATTCTGCTTTCCTTGAAGAGTGAGAAGTGTGCACAACCTGCCTTGTTTCTGAGAATCTGAAAGATGTTCTCATAAACCTGCCCCATCTCTTTTCAATGATTTTGTACTTTGCCTTTTTTTGAACAAAGTTTTATTTGCTTATTTTGAGAGAGAGAGAGAGTATGTGTGTGTGTGAGAATGGGGGTGGGGCAGAGGAGAGAGAGAATCCCAAGCAGGCTTCATGATGTTAGCATGGAGCCCGACGTGGGGCTCAATGAGGGGCTCGAACCCACCAACTGTGGAATCATGACCTGAGCTGAAATCAAGAGTCACATGTTCAACCAACTGAACCACCCAGGTGCTCCTATACTTTGCCTTTTTTTTTTTTTTTTGACATTTATTTATTATGGAGAGACAGAGAGACACAAAGCATGAGTAGAGGAGGAGTAGAGAGAGGGGAAGTCACATAATCTGAAGCAGGCTCCAGGTTCTGAGCTCTCAGCACAGAGCCCGACACAGCACTCGAACTCATGAAATGCGAGATCATGACCTGAGCCGAAGTCGATCGCCTAACCAACTGAGCCACTCAGGTGCCCCTACTTTGCCTTTTTTATGGTTCAGGCAAACCCTGGAGTCCTTGGGCTTTTGTATGACAGGGTAGGCAAAAAAATTCATCCTGGATCACACTGAGCCACTTACATAATGTTGCTATGACAGTGCTGAAGATATAAACGAATTCTTCTTTTTTTTAAATGTTTTTTAAAGTTTATTTATTTTTGAGAGAAGAGACAGAGCATGAGTGGGGGAGGGGCAGAGAGAGGGGGAGACACAGGATCTGAAGGAGGCTCCAGGCTCTGAACTGTCAGCACAGAGCCTGACACGGGGCTCGAACCCATGAACTGTGAGATCGTGACCTGAGCTGAAATTGGACACTCAACCGACTGAGTTGAGTGCCCCATAATGAGTTCTTCAAAGCCCTGACAGAATCTCCCGGGTGGGAGGAGGATCAGTTAGGAAGGAGTAAACGGGGCTTCCACAGGCAAGAGAGTGGCATTCACTCCGTCATCCATTGGGCTGATGCACTCAGCTCTGGGCTAGGTGCTGTGTGCCATACAAAAGAAGCAGACATTCCAGCTGGTATCCCTGTGGAATCTATATCCTGCTTGGGAATACACAGAAGGTGGCAATGTCAACAAAGTTAGTGCAGTACTGTAGATAGGTGTTAAAGACGTTTCAATGGGATGCGGGAGATCTTTGTGGAATCTGGGATCCTGGGGCAGGGTCAAAGGCAGGTGGGTGGCCTTCTATAGGAAGCCGTCGGGATCAGCACCCCAAATCCAGGAACCACCAGACCTTTGCTGCTGTAGAAGCTGCATAGCAGACATCACTGCCCTGCAAGCTCGGAGATCCTATCACATCTTCAGCAGTTTGGGCCGCTAAGCCCAAGCACCACACGCTGGGGGGGTTTCTGAACAACAGACTCCTCAGAGGCCTGGAGTCTGAGAGTCCAAGATCATGGGACTGGCAGCTTCGGTGTCTCGTGCTGTCAGATTCCTGGTTCAGAGACAGCAGGCTGTCTTCTCTTTGTGTCCTTACGTGGCAGGAGAGGCGAGGGCGCTCTCCGGGGTCTCTTTCATAAGGGCACGAATTCCATTCATGAAGGCTCTACCCTCGTGACCTAATCACCTCCCAGAAGCCCCACCTCCTGACACTATTACACTGAGGGGTAGGATTTCAACCCAGGAATTTGGGGAGGACACAAACATTCAGATGGTAACACATCTCGTCCCCACACCTCTAGGCACTCGGGCCTGGTAGGTTTGGGCTGTATATCGGAGGAGGTAGACTCCGAAGCCGATAGCTGGCCGCGTCTTCATTATCTTGAACACTCAGTCAAGATGAACCGATAAAACACCTCTTTCCTGAAAGATCTCTATCATCAGAAGTTGAAGCTACTCTCACCACATCTTTTGATGCTTCGGGGCATACTCTTTGGCTAAACAAGAACATCTTTTTTTTTTTTTTTTTTTTTCCTTAAACGATTGCCCTAGTTTTTAGGTGAAATACTATATTCACTATTTCTGGCGTATTCTTTACCAGGCCTTCAAACTAAACTACGGTGCACCATTTGCAACTAGAAAAATGAATACATAAAGCATGTTTAGAGGCATTTCTTTATTTTTGGGCTTGAGCTGGAGGTAGAAAGTCCACCAGCACTTGGGATACACAGGCTAAGGTGAGCTACTGGCCAGGTTTGGCTTTGTGAAATCGTCTGTCCCTTATATCCCTTATAAAAGCAGGTGAAATGGCATCTGGCACTTAGTGGGATGGGTGGGCACCCAGAAAGTTTGACGGTCAGATTGGGCTCATTTTCGGGTGTTAAAGTGTCTTTGTCTTGTGTTTGTTTCCTTTTTTAAAAAAATTTTTTTAACATTTATTTATTTTTGAGACAGAGAGAGACAGAGCATGAACGGGGGAGGGTCAGAGAGAGGGAGACACAGAATCTGAAACAGGCTCCAGGCTCTGAGCTGTCAGCCCAGAGCCCGACGCGGGGCTCGAACTCATGGACCATGAGATCATGACCTGAGGCGAAGTTGGCTGCTTAACCAACTGAGCCACCCAGGCGCCCCTTGTGTTTGTTTCTTCCTGTGCCTTTAACTCTCACCATTAGGAGATGGAACCATCCAGGCAGTGGCACTGTCTGGAGCCCACTCAAACCATGCAAATAGCAGACTGGACATATGCCTTTTGGGAGTGGTCCACAACCAATGATGGGAGGTGCTGCTGTATACATTCCCTGGCTCCCTTGCCCTCCAGTGGGGTAACTCTGAACACATTTTCTCTGCCGCCTCCCAGAAGGTCCCAGCAAAATGAAGTTCCTGTTGCCCACGGAGTCAACTTGCTAACTCCCCCCTTACTTCTCACTTCCAATGTTCCCAGGGTTCACTTCCCTAATATACTACTTGTACATGGATTCTTGGTCTCAGGACTGACTCCTGGGGGCAACCAGCCTGAGACAGCAAGTAACCCGCACATCAACACAATTTCCTAAATGTAAGGAAAAGGAAGGAAAACTGTGCTCTCTTTGGACATGAGCAAGTGTATTTACAATCCTGATTTTAGATTCTACTTATCTGGTCACGGTGATCCATTCATTAATGCTGATGCAATTGACCTTGATTTTGTACCAGATATTTCCGAATCCATCCTCTTACTTGATGTTCGTGAGGTAGGTGGTATTATACCTACCATTATGGATAAAAAAAAAAAATCCTGAAGTTCAAACAGGTGAAATGATTGGCCCAAAGACTCCAGGCATGGGACAGTGCTGGAGCTCAGGTCTTCTGCCTCTCCGACTTCTTCATTCTACAGAACTGCCCCTGAGAAACTCCACATTATCCTGAGACCTCTCTGGGCTAGAGAAGAAACCCCCAGAGTGGAGTTCAGTTGACCGTTCAGATGGAGAAATTTTGTCTTATTGTGAAACTGATTTCTTCTCAAGCACAACAGCACAGAGAGGCTAAGAGGAGCCTCCTACCTCCAAACAGGCTCCAGTTCACGGCGGATAATCTCCTGGAAAGCAGCTCTCTTTCTCCCAACATCTCAGGACTGGGAAGTATTGAGATGCCTTGCTGGTCTGTCCCTGAAGAGGGTGGGAGTGCGGGCAAATGACAGCCGTCAAGGCTCCCAGGCCCAGCTAGGGGGAGTGTAGACCTTCGATGGGATGGTAGCATACTTGCCCTTCCTTCTACATGGGAACACAGGAGAAGTCAATAAGTAACACACAGAATTAACTGTGGCTACACAGCCATAGCAGATCCCCTGGTCAGATCCCTGTGGATCTCTTTGGCTCTTGTCAGTGTCCCTCACATATCTGCAACAACCTTTTCCGGGAAACTGGCCCTGGGCAGTGGTTTATCGTAAAAGAATATAACTGAGGAACAGACAGACAGAAAAGATGCACAGGACAAGGTCCGGGCAAAGGGCTTGGAGCTTCCGTGCTCTCTCAGCATGCTCGATTCGCCCAAATCTCCACGTGTTCGCCAACATGGAAGCTTCCCCAACCCTGTCCGTTTTGGTTTTTATGGGGGCTTCATTACCTGGGCACAACGGATTAACTCATTGGCCACTGGTGGATTAACTCATTGGCCATCAGGATTGGTTTCCCTGGCGACCAGCCCCCATCTGTAGGTGCTTTCCAAGTCACCTCATTAGCATAAACTCATGAAGGGACTGCTTACGAATCACAAGACACCCATTTCACCTTTATGGCTGTGAAGCAATTTCAGGAATTGAAAACGAGAGATCAAGTATTATAACCAAAGATGCTTCCACTGATCTTGCTCAGCAAATTCCAAGGGTTTGGGGAGCTGTGAGCCAAGAACCAAGGATGAAGACCAAATATATATGAGAAATGTATTTTGGTCATCTAGATGACCAAAATCTTATAAATCACAATGTTGCAGATGGTATAATTCCTTCATTTTGTTTTTGATTGCTAAGTAGCCCTGAGTCAAAACAGCCAGTTAAAACAAATTAGGAGCTCTAATTGTGGATTTGGAAATTCAAGTACAACACAGCTGATATTTCCAGGACCCTACTTCTCTCTGCTTAGTCCTTGAAATTCTCTCTCCTTGGTGTTGAGGGTTGTTTCTAGAACCCGGAGCCCTGGGGGCATAACACCCCCACCCTGTTGGATGCTGACGGCACCTCTGATAAACCCACATGTGTAATTCTCTCCGTGGATGGTATTTTCTCCTAGGCCCCTGCCCTCTCCCCCAACCTCCCACTCTTACCCACCTCCCTCCATCCAGAAAGGCCAGCTGTGGTAGGTTCTCTGACCCTGACCTGTTTGTAGCTTCCTCAAGTTCCTCTCTGGCCTTCTGCCAATTTCCTTCCACAATTTATAGCGAAGCCTGCTAGAGTTAAAGCAATCTTATTGTTTAAGAAAGCAATGCTTTCCCACAAAAAGATTTCCATTAAAATAAGATCTGGGAATTCCAAGGGCTGACCAGGTGGGTGGGTGGTGGGTAGAGATAAGACATTCTGACCAGGGTAGGGGAAGCAGCTTGAGGACGCAGTGATACTTAAACATTGAAAGAAAAGCTCTTTTTTTGGGGGGGGGGGCGGTCAGCTCTGGACTGGGTGTAGCCCCCAGAAAGATCCCTTTAGACGGGGAATGGTTAGTACATGGGACTTATGCAGTCTGAGGCCTCCCATGGGTCCAGGTGAAGCCTCCCATTTGACAAGAGCAACAGCTAAACCTGATGAGTAGACTTTGAATGGTCTGGGATGGGCTTAGAGGTGTCCCAGAGACATAATGCCTTCTTCTCGTTTCCCTGGGAATGTTTGATTTATTCTTTTTGCAGGTGCCCGTCATTCCCAGTGACATGGAAGTTTGGCTCCCTTCCCTTCCAAGGGGAAACTGGGTGCCCGGCCGTAACCCATCTGCTGCCAGAGGGAGCGTATGAGAGGAAGGCGTCGCCTGCCGTGTCCGGCTGCACGGTCTTGGGGCAGATGAGCACACACGCCCGGCACGAGCTGGGTTTGCCAGAGCAGCGTCTGAGCTTTCCGCTGGGGGAACAGAAATTTGCCAGGATGCCGTGTCTGTGCGTCTCCTCCATCACCCGCTCAGTGTGCGTGGCCTATCACTGCCTGTGTGGGGGCACACGGCCCCCGCTCTTCATCTTTCAGTCGAGACCATGGCAGGCTCCAGAGGGTGACACACAGCGACACATGGGCATCTTAGGGTGTCCTTGTCCAGCCACACACAGCACGTGAAGAAAACATGTTGGGTGGAAACACAAGAAGTGACCAAATCTCAAGGTGTGACGTAGGGCCGGGGGCGCCTGACCCAATGGGCCTCTGCCCCAAGTTCATCTCTTCTTATCAGCGAGCTTGAGGGAGAGAGTGTAAACGTCTCACAACAAACTCACGGCTACTGCCTGGGACACATCTCGTGAGGACCATGGGGTGAGGTCTAAATGTTGCAGAGCGCATCCTAAGCAAGATGGGGAGCGAAGGCTCCCGGGAGATGCTGGCCGTCTGCAGAGGCCCTGAAGCCAGGAGGGGCCCCGGCTACTTGAACAGTGTGCTTGACGCCTGGTGCTTTTGGTCTTTATCTCCTAGAGGGCATTCTCACTGGAATGTGGATAATTTACCCCGGATTAATAAAAAGGCCAGGACCGGGGTGCCTGGGTGGCTCCGTCGGTTGAGCGTCCGACTTCGGCTCAGGTCATGATCTCGAAGTCTGTGAGTTTGAGCCCCGCGTTGGGCTCTGTGCTGACAGCTCACAGCCTGGATCCTGCTTTAGATTCTGTATCCCTCTCTCTCTGCCCCTCCCCTGCTCATGCTCTCTCTCTCTCTCTCTCTCAAAAATAAATAAACATTAAAAAAATAATAAATCTTTTTAAAAAACAAGGCCAGGACCAAACCTCACCCCACGCCTCCCTGGCCATCAGGGAGCACAAAGTTGTGCAAATATACCACCCTCTAAAGCCCAAGCCTGCTTTCCAGGCTTCTCATCCGGATGTTTTGAGCGAAAAGCCAGATTTAAAATAGGAATTGCTAACAGTTTTAGGATTTTCAAATGGTGCTGGTGGTCAGAAGTTACTTGGCAGGATTTCGATGTGCTGTCTGCAAAGGAGAGAAGGTACTCGAGCGGCATTTGCAGCAAAGACAGGTTCTTACACTTAAGTGACATAAAAACCCTTACAGGTTAGCACCGTCCAGGGCAGGCAGGAATGAGAATTGCTCCAGCAATGTAGGAACATGATCTAGCCATATCTAGAAAAATTTAAATTATTTATATTGAAACTATTCCACAGAAATAAAAGCCACACGTTGCAAGGCTGTATGTACAAGGATGTTTATTGTTTGCAGTGGCAAAAAAAACCTGAAGGTCCATCAGCAAGGAAGTGATCAAATCAACCAGGGTCTATCTACACCATGGAATATTACACGGCAATCTGAAAGGACACATTAGCTAACCAGCTCGCTGTTGAACTGGAAAGAGGTTCATGAGGCAGTGTGAAGTTATAAATCAAACTGCGGAGGAATAAATGTGATATGTACAATCATAGTGTTTTTTAAAGGAGCAATCAAATTTAAAAAAACCCTCCCTCGTATACCTAAGCACAGTGAAAATGTGGAGGTTGCACAGCAGGCAGGAGGGAGAGAATGGGTTGGGAAAGGTAGGGGGAGCCAAGAACTAAAACCTGGCACAAAAAATGAGAAAAGCATAGAATAAAGTCCAGAGAATATTTGCAATATAAAAGCTACATTGTTACTGCAAGTATGTACACATGTATATGCAAATATTAAGGCCTAGGAGGTAAGAGGGCAAACCGAAAACAATGACTTCATCAGATGCTGGGATTGCCGGCAATCGGATTTCCATTGTCATTTGAATGTCACTTTTACAATAAGCACATTTGGAAGAGTCAACACTTGGAGGGGCTGAGAATGCAATGTTAGCGAAATTATTCACATTTAGAATGACTGTATCAAGAATAATTCGGAGGTCCCTTACAATGTGTTACACACAGTAGGTGCTGGGCAACCTTTTGCTAAAGTGAAAAACCGAAGACTTCCCTTGACCTCATAATTCGTAAACATCAGCAAGGATGTTCAAGCACATATAGTCTCAAAAGCTTTGTGAATAATGTTTGCATTTGAATCACCATGTACAAATTCCCTTTCACGCTCCACTTAAATCTGATGTCTGGAACTGTTAATGAAATGAGAAAAGACAGCAATTATAGAAAATGTACTATGTTGTGACCTGTTTTCACCTAAGAAATGAAGTCATTTTGCTTCTGTGCCTGTGTGTGCCCTTATGGTTAGTTACACTCAGCAGGGCTGGGCTGAAATTTTCAACATCAGCCTGTAAGTAGTTTCTTTCTTTCTTTCTCTTTCTTTTTCTTTCTTTCTTTCTTTCTTTCTTTCTTTCTTTCTTTCTTTCTTTTTCTTTCCTTTCTTTTCTGTCTTTCCTTCTCTTTCTTTCTTTCAACATCAGCCTGTAAGTAGTTTCTTTCTTTCTTTCTTTCTTTCTTTCCTTCTTTTTTTTAAAAAAAAATTTTTTTTTTAACGTTTATTTATTTTTGAGACAGAGAGAGACAGAGCATGAACAGGGGAGGGGCAGAGAGGGAGGGAGACACAGAATCCGAAGCAGGCTCCAGGCTCTGAGCTGTTAGCACAGAGCCCGACGCGGGGCTCGAACTCACGGACCGTGAGATCATGACCTGAGCTGAAGTTGGATGCTTAACCGACCGAGCCACCCAGGCGCCCCCCTTCTTTTCTTTTCTTTTCTTTTCTTTTCTTTTCTTTTCTTTTCTTTTCTTTTCTTTCTTTCTTCCTGTTCCTTCCTTCCTTCCTTCTTTCCTTCCATCCTTCCTTCTGTCTTTCTTGCTATTGTTATTATTAAAAAAATAAAAATAAAAAATGGACAGGGAAGAAATGACCCACATGGCTTGTACTTCTATCTTGTGCTCTGCTCAAGAATCCAACAGGACTGTGGAAGCAGAAGGTGGGCACAGTGCTGGCCGTCTGAGAACTAAGGCCTTCTGGCCTCCATCCCACCCTCCTCCTCCTCGGTGCAGATTCAGGGCAGGGGCTAGGCCCCCAGGCTCCCAGAGGAAAGCCGCTACCCTGGGCTGCCCCGCCCCCAAGTCCTCCACTGGCTTTCCGTGTATTTAAACCTTCCAAAAGTATCCTTGAGAAGAACGCTGATAGCAGTGGAAGCTCAGAACAAGAGGTACCATTATCAACATTCATGTTTTAAAATACTTAGGGTACACTGTCTGAGAATGCACATTTTTCTCCCCTTACAGACTCTCTTTAAAGGAGAATTGATAATATTCAGCAGCTGGTGCGTCCAAATATGGTTCAACAATTCCTGGGGAGAAGGGGGGGGGGGTCTCTAAATGCACCACAGAGGGTCTCTTGGGGCATCTTAGAGCATTAGATTCATTATGTGTACTTAAGCCGTATTCATATTTTGTAATATATTTATTTTTAACTAATATTAACTACTAGCATTTTGTAGTATCTATATGTAACTAATAAGAAGTAGGTAATAAGTGGCATATCTCCTCTCGCTTAGGGCATGAGTGAGTTCTTTGTTGGGTCTCCCTAAAGACGTAGCTTCTCTTGAACCTTTTTGGCAAGGAATTATTTTTTTATAGAGCTAAGTGGTTCACAGAAATGACGGCCCCTCACCGAAGTGGGAGTAAAAAAGCAGCCAGAAATTGGCACGGTACCCGTGTAAAGGGAGTATATTTAAAGATTCTCATATGCATATACACAGAGAGATACAGAAAGGGCTGGGGGAACGAACATTAGAAAGCAAACATGTCCATTAAAAATACTTTCTCAAATCCAGATAATAGTTCAGAGCCAGGAAGAGCAAATACTTATCCTTCTTGCGAAAAACAAAAACAAAAAGAAAAACACCGAAACCAGAACAAAACAAAACAAAAACCTTCGTGCCGTGGTCACATCCTGCTGTGCATCTGGTCTGCTCTGGGAACCGGACCGGCAAGATCGCCTTACGCTGTGATTTCTGGGCCTTTGTCTAGCTTTACTTCTGTGTCCGCTTAATCCCTTTCTTGTATCTTAGTTTGATGAGAAGAATTAAATAAAACCTCCATGTAACCAGGTATTAAGATACATGGCCATCAGTTCAGACCGTTTCGTATTTCCCAAAGTGGGGTTTCTGCGGTTTCGCCAGAAATCTGTGTTTGGGTTTGGGTCTTGCGAGCAGTAAGACAGGGATCACAAGACAGCTCTGGGATTGCACAGAGGGGAAAATCTGGGGTGAGACAAGCCAGGATTGAATTTTGGCTCTGCTACTCTCCAGCCACTTCACCTGTTGGAGCCTCCGTTTCCTCATCTGTACAGTGGGAATAGCACCTACCTCTAAGAGGGGTCCGGAAATAGTGTGACGCGCGTGGCAGGGTCCCTGGCTCGTTCTCTTATCTGTTCACCCAGCATTTGCTGCGGAAGATGGTGTGCCAGACCCTCCGCTGGGACCTGAGAATGTGGTGATTAAAAGGCCGCCCTTCAGTAGAGCCTGGAGGGGATTGGTACACACACATTTATCATAAGCAGACGGGTACCCGTGGGAATACTTGGTTCCTCAGTACCTTCGGGACACATGGGGGTTTGGGTCTGGAGGAGAGGAACTGGGATAACTCAGCGGCTTGCTCACCCCCCCATCCCCGTGGCTGCCAGCCTGCCTGCAAGCTTATGTCACAATAAACCAAATGAAAACCAGCGGGCAGAGCATCACAGGCTGGTCTAGGGTGACCCGAAGTCCCGCTCCCCTTTCCAACCAAAAATCACAGTGCTTGACAGAGCAGAGCTCCCTGATCAGCCGCCACAGGACCCGCTGGTAAAGCTTGTCATCTTGTTTCTCGCGGGACAGCTCCTCCTGGTTGGCCACCTGGGTGGCATTGATGCAACTGGTGACAAACTTCTCCTTGGTCACGTTGGCCTCAGAGCAGCCATTGTAGTGGATCCCATCGGGGAACTGCCAGTAGTTGGCCTCGTAGTACCTGTTGCCTTCAGCGCCAAGGTCGATATCAAGCTTCCGGCCCTGCCTGATGAAGGCCCCAGGGCGGATCTCAGCCGTGTGCGCCTCTGTGACCTGGGAGATGCTGGGCAAAGTCTTCCGGTTCCACTTGATTCTGTGCTTTATGCCTCTTGCCTTGACTGCCGAGAGCTGGCTGAACAGCAGGACGCAGACAATGGCCAACCAGCATCCGCCCAGATGCTTCCTCATTGTGTCAGGATCTGCAATAGCAAAGGCCGGGACGGTTACTTTCTCCGGTGGGGTTCCCGGGCTCCCCTGCCCCCCTCCTGTGTGCAGATTTTAAGCAAGGAATGCAACCTCACGCCGTTCACATTTTCCAAAACCATAATAGTTTTCCCATGCTCCGGTTGTACTGGCTAAGCCAATCCCCAGTTTCTTGCTTTTGCCTGAAATTATATGCACTTAGGGCAGAGATCTGGTTTTCTCATACAGATAAGAAGCTACAACTGGCAATTATAAAGCCTTTGAATATGCATGGGAAAATAAATGAGTAATGACATAATACGTATAGGTTTTCTTTGGTGTTCTCAAGTCTTTGAAATCAAGAGATCTCTGGAGGAAAGCACCCAGAAGAGTTGGAACCACAGGCTTCCGTGCACAGACTGTATTCTTAACCTTCCCTTTTTATTCTCTGTTGCCCTAAGCTGGCTCTGGCCCTGGTGCCTTCTGCTATCCATTCAAAGAAAGTCACCTGGCTGCTGACCCTAAAGGGCTTTATGGTAATGACGGGGAGAGAGAGACAGAAGCGTGGCCAGGAGACCCCTGCCTCCTGTGTCAGGGGGTCAAGATGTGTTATAGACGAAGCTCCCAGTCTCACCCCTGGGGGCGGCGTGACCCCACCCTCCCCGTCGCCTAGCTTTTTATTGAGCACTTACTAAGTGGCAGCCATTGGCATTGACTAGCTTAATTCTCACGTGGGGTAGGTACGTTATCATTCCCATCTTATGAAAGTTGTGCTGGGTTTCAGAGTAGGTAAGTCACTGGCCCAAGGCTGCACACTAATGGGTGGTGGATTCGAATCCAGGTCTGTCTGACACTGTTCCCATGTGCCCAGTTTCCATGCATCATGGCCTTTCTGGGCTGCAGAAGGGAACGGTGCTTAGATTTTGTGCTTTTGACTCACCGGGCACAGAGGGCAGCACCGACGGCCCCCAAGCTGAGCAAAGAGCAGGGCTCGTGAGGAATTTCAAAGGAGATGAGGGCCTGGGGGAGAGCCGAGGGTCCAGGGTCAAGGTGGTCCCTGGGCATCTGAAGGGCTGCTGATGACATCAGGGGATAGTCCCCCTTCCCTCAGCCCCCGAGTCTGGTAGTTTGTCACGTCTGGCTCCTGAAACTACAATAGCTATTGTGGAAATCTACTTCCCAAGGTCAACTGTTCAGGGCATTCCAGGACCTGGACCCTTGTCGGTGTGGATCAGAAACGCAGGAACAGTGACCATAGCCAGGCGTGCTTACGCCGTGTCCTAGATGAAGTTTTACGTGAGTCCATTCGTGCCAGAGCTGAAGGAGGTGGAAAAGTTAGCTTGCTTAGCCCCTAACACCTGCTCCCTGCCATATTCCCAAAGTGACTGGTCCACCTCTGCTAAAATGTCCAACTCCAGTGTGATGCTGGTTCTTACGTAGGAAAAAAGGCAAAACGCAAGCGCAGTGCAGTCCCCTCTGGATGCCTGGTGACCTCTCTTTCCCTGCAGGCATGGTCTAGTCTCTGGCCCAGGGAGGGCATGAGTGCGCCCGGCAGCAGCCTGAGCACCCAGGCTTCTGGCACCTGACCCCCCACTGCTCCCTAATCACAGTGACCTCAGACCAGCCTTCTCCAAAGAGAGCCGAGCATGAAGCGAACATTCATTAATCACACCCCGTGCCCTCAGCCCAGACTCCTTGGTAGGAGAAATGTTAAATAAGAATAATAACACAAATTACAGGTGTGTCAAACTAAAGACACAAAAGCACAGAGATCTCGAGAAAGAAATTCATGTTCATGGACAAGGGTGTGAAAGCACAAAGAAAATCCCAACCGGCCAACCGTAAAATAGCATTTTATTGTCAACACCAGAAGCAGACACGCAACACCAGTGATGCTCCAACATTCCTATGTGTCCCCTGACTGGGGACCCACGCCAGGGGGTGGGAGAAAAGAAATCCCGGCACGGTTTGCAGTCTGATTAGAAATGAGCAACCCTGACCACAGAAATGGAACCCAGCGCGAACTCTGGCTCCCCACCTACCTTGGGATCTCTATGGAAGTGCGTCTCTGGAGCCTCAGCAGCAGTGTCCTCCAGGGCACGGTCCTGCCTATGTAGGAACTGCAGGGGGAGGCGGCATCCCCGCTGCTCTCCAAATATGGCAGCCCTCCCCTCCTGGGCAGGACCAATCAGGGGTTCCCAGCCCCTCCTCTGCCTTGAGGATAGACCTTCTCATCACTCTCTACTAATAAACACCATGTGAAGATCTTGACAAAGTTCAGGAAGACTTGAGAGTTACTTTTGATTTTACTTTCTTTTCTTTTATGTATGTCTGTATGTATTTACTTATTTACTTAGCCGTTACCAGTTTATCACAAAGGACGTTATAAAGGAAACAAATGAACAGCCAGATGAAGTTCGTAGGGCAAGGTCTGGAGGGTTCCAGTTGTCCCCATGGAGTCCCCACGGAGTGTGGGGGCACTATATCCCTGAATGTTGATGAGTTCACCAACCCGGAAGCTCTCCAAACCCCTCTGTGCCAGTAACGGGGACACAAGCCAAATATTATAACCAAAGATACTTCTAGCCCCCCCCCCCCGCCCCCTCCCCGCCTCACTCAGGAAATTCACAGGTTTTAGAAGCTCTGTGCCAAGAACTGGGACCATTACTATATCACAATGCCCCAGCTGGATAGGTGAATGGATACATCTGTCCAGAGTCTGGTTAGGGCTATTTTTAAGGCTGGTATTTTGAGAGGTGCCTTGTAGAACTGGAATTAGCAGTGTTAGAAGGAAAGCACTTTCCCACCAGTATCTACAACAGAGGGTGTTGCCGGATATGCATGCTGTCCTACATCTAAAGCCCAGCCTCAGATAGCAAGGGGGCTTTTGCTGGGCAGCCACTGTGGCCAGGGTCTGGTTGGGAAGAGGGTAAGAGATCAGCCAGGCCACAGGTCCCCTCCCAGCGGAGACTGCCAGGGAGTGAGGTACCCCACTCCCTTTGCGGAGGTAGAAAAGCAGGGTTCTAGAGGGACCCGCGAGAGGCCTGGCCAGCATTTTAGGTTTTTGGTCCGTGTAGGAATGCCTGAGCCGCCGAATTAATCCAAGGCCAAAAAGTCAAGATCTATGGAAACCCACAGGACAGAGACACATGGAGATGAAACCGACACTGTTCAAAGACGGCTGGGAGTGAGTTTTCTCAAGAGCAGAGGGGAGAGGATCTGAAGAACCAGCCACTCCAGGCAGGAGGGGCCGTGCGCAGTTATCCGGTGACCATTCCTTGTACAAAAGGGACTTACTCTGGTGTCCCGGTTACAGTTATTACTGTCATGCGAGATCAAAAGTAAATTCTGGAGGAAAGAACGGCGTGAGATTAGCCTGTAAATGGAATGTGATCTATATCCCGAATGCCCAGCGATGTTGGCTGGATTCACCTCAAAGCCCTTTTGCGAATAAGCTGAAGCGGTTGTCCCAGGATGACCAGCAGATGGCGCCATGAGGTTACAAAGACCTATCACCCCGGAGGTGGGAAACCCCCGAGGTCAATGCTGCCCCTGCAGGGATTTGGGGCCTCCAGTTGGGCCTTTCTTTCTCCTCTGCCTTTACTTTTAAATTTTATTTCACTTCCTTCTTTTTTAAGGCTTTTTAAAAAATGTTTTATTTTATTTTTGAGAGAGAGGAGAGACAGAGAGACAGAGCACGAGCAGGGGAGGGGCAGAGAGAGAAGGAGATACAGAATTCAAAGCCGCTCAGAGCCTGACATGGGTTCGAACTCATGAACCGCGAGATCATGACCTCAGCCGAAGTCAGACGCTTAACCAACTGAGCCTAGGTGCCTCTATTTCATTAACTTAAGAAAAAAAACCTTTCCATTTTCTTTCTAGAATCAGAGACTTTTTGGTCCTGTGAACACACACACACTTCAGTATTGCAAACTTACTATAGACTATTTGCAAAATGCTGAAGGGAAGAAGTAAAAAAAACAAAAACAAAACACCAAAAAAAACCATGTTAATATTTCACTATCCAGAGACAAGGGTCATAATTAGGGTTTGGGGTGTTTAGAGCTGGAAAGAGCTCCGAATCCTCCAGCTCAGCTCCTTCACATTGTGAAGTCATGGGGCCAGATAGGCTCAAGGCCACCCAGCCCCACGGGCAGTGCTGCCCTCCCATCGCGGGCCCATTGCCCTGAACTCTGTGTACTGTCCACCCTGCCCGTCCTCATCGGGTGCGAGCACCTCCAGGCCCCTCCATTCTTCTTTCTAGTCTTGTCCTGAGGAGGACTTTGCCCAGGAGGTGGTGGGAGGTTGGTGCAGAGCTGATGAGGCTGCAGATTCCTCTCGTCAGCAAACAAAGAGGCACAGAAGAACAGCGAAGACTGTGGAAATGTTCGAGAAGATGGGAGGGGCTCTGGAAGCTGCAAACAAGTCGAGAAAACTGTTACCCGGACTCAGAGAGTGCCTGCCTGACACCGGCTCCCCGCCTACAAGGATGTACAAACAAGCAGCCGAGGAATTAGTGAGAGACCATTAGTCTCTACGTGAGCCGAGAGGCCAGGTTCGAGGGAATTGTGTCTTCTGGCATTGAGAGTTGTATGAGGAGTATCATTGAATGTGGAGCATCCTTGATTAAACAGGGAGAACAAGACTGATCCCACAGGGTTGGGTGCTCCATGATGCAAGGGACTCTGATGGATTTCTCTAGAATGTATGAGCAGCAGAAAATTACGTGGCTAATTAAAAAAAAAATCGACAGAGAAAGGCTGAGGTCCAGAATGCACCAGTGGGTCATTATGATTTCAGCTCCTAGTTCGATTAGATCTTGACCTTTGGAGGGCATTTCTAGATAGAGCGGGCATTAAGACACAAGGTGCCATGCCAAACTGTACCCGGAAGGGTTAGTGGGTAGGAAGATCACCCACTATATCTTGGCTTCCTGAAGAGAAGTCTGTTATGTGCTTGGACTATATGCTGTGCCAAAGGAGGGATAAGGCCAGCTAAAACAGCTCATGGCCTAATGGCAGAACTGAAACGTGTTTCGGAAAATAATACTGATGAGATAGCTGTGTAGCTGTCTAGCTGCACTCAATTTCTTTCTTTCTTTCTTCCTTTTTTTTTTAGTATTATTATTTATTTTTGAAAGAGAGAGACAGGGTGCCAGCAGGGAAGGGGCAAGGGAGAGAGGGAGACACAGAATCCAAAGCAGGCTCCAGGCTCTGAGCTGTTAGCACAGAGCCCGACGCGGGGCTCGAACTCACAAGCCGCGAACTCACAAGCATCTGAACTGAAGTCAGATGCTTAACTGACTGAGCCGCCCAGGCGCCCCATCAATTTCTTTCTTTTTTCCTGGAGTCTACTATTCACAGAAAGCTGAACATATCCTAAGGGCACAGCATTGTGCATTTTTACAAACTGAACACACCCGTGTAACCTACACCCAGAAAAATAAACCGAACGTGACTGCACCCCTGAAGCCTCTTTGTCTCCCCGTTGGGTCCCTGCCCTCCCGCCTATGCTGACCACTGTGCCGACTCCTTATGTCCTAGATGAGCTCTGCCTATGGTTGTACTTGGTATAGAGAGAATTATGTAAACAATCTTTTGTGTCTGCCTTGCTCAGCTTGGGTCTTGTAGAGTCACCTGCATTGTCAGTTGCCCGTTCCATTGGGACACTCCTCCACAATTTTCTTCTCTGTTCCCCTGGCGGTGGGCATTTGGGTGGTTTCTGGTTTGGGCTCTCGCCAAGAGTTACTGTGAACATTCTGACATGTGCTTTTTGGTGGAATGGGATTGCTTTTGTGCCGGGTGTGAACTCTGAGGGGTAGACTTGCTGGGTCATAAAATATGCCTGTGTGCAGCTTTTATATTCTTAGAATTCTGATTATTGCTTTGGGAAGATTTTAAGTACCACCTTCCGGGGCACCTGGGTGGCTCAGTTGGTTGAGTGTTTGACTTCAGCTCAGGTCATGATCTTGAGGTTTGTGAATTCGAGCCCCGCGTTGGGCTCGCTGTTGTTGATATGGAGCCCACTTCAGGTCTGCTGTCCCCACCTTCTCTCTGTGCCCCTCCCCCGCTCGTGCTCTCTCCCTGTCAAAAATAAATAAAACATTTTTAAAAATCTTAAAAAAGACCACCTTCTCCTATAGCTTGCCCACTCTTTTCTTTTTTTTTTTCTTTTCTTTCTATTTGTTAATGTTTATTTACTTTTGAGACAGAGACAGAGTGTGAGCAGGGGAGGGGCAGAGAGAGGGAGACACAGAGTCTGAAACAGGCTCCAGGCTCCGAGCTGTCAGCACAGAGCCCGACGCGGGGCTCGAACTCACGGACCGTGAGATCATGACCTGAGCCGAAGTCGGACGCTCAACCGACGGAGCCAGCCAGGCGCCCCCACTCTTTTCTTAATCACAGACAAGTGTCTTCCCTTGGGGGTCCCATAGCTCTCGCCACAGAGCCGAATAGTCATACAGGGCACCCTTGCTGTTTATGGGCTCATTTGAGCTCCCAGAAGTCAAAGGACCATGTTTCACTTGTCCCACACATAGCACAGTGCCTAGGATCTAGAAGCACAGGAATTCCCTCATATCCCTTCCTATCTGTGACTTGGTTGAGGACAGTATAGCCAGAGTCACTCACGGGTCACAGCTGCCAAGGCGGGCCGTGTGCCAGGAGGCAGGCCGAACCCTCCAAATCACAGCAGGTCACACATAGAGGCAGCAAGAAGAAATTTTACAGGGTTAAATGCAACAGTTTTAGAATTTGTTTTTGAAAAATCAAGGGCAGCATGTGAAGAGCTATCATGGCAGTAGCCGGAATTCTGTTGGCATATAACTGTCTAGAAGTGTAACCAGAGGCCACAGAGGAAGCACATGCTTGTGTCATTTCCCCTGTAGTCCCGTCCCCTGCCCTTCCCTGCCCAGATGGCAGCAGGTGCTGGGCACCGGGTTGTGTGGAGTTGACTCAGGGCAGGGAGGTGTGATGACGTGTGTGGGGCAGGGGGTGCAAAAGGGTTGGGAGCTGAGGAATCTCATGGCATATCAAGGAAAGCTGAAGGCAGTTACTCATCTTGCGTCCCCAAATGTTCGTGGAATAGGATGTTTGTAAGTGAGAACACAGAGAGCCACCAAAGCTCTAGAGCACAGGTAATGGGGGGAAGGCTGTGTTTCCAGGTGGTCCAGAATGGGGTGCCCTGGGAAAGGAGAGAGACTCCAGCCTGGAGACCCCAAGAGGGGCAGAAAGTGCCAACCTTGGCCGCCATGTTGGAATTCCCCACTTGGCCGCCCACCACTTTTCTCACTTGTCTCTGATGTTTTTAAGATGAATAATTAACTCGATGATTTGATGAGCAGTTTGTCCTCTCTCCTGACATGCAGGAAAATGTCCAAAAGGAGAAAGGTCTGCCTACCTGGAGCAGGTGAAAGGGGCTAGCTATTGTGTTAGGGCAGGGACCCCTTTGTTACTCGGGTTGACTTTCGTTCTCAGGGGAGGTGCTGGAGATGCTGCAAAGAGAGGGGGTGGGAACCAGAGGCCCAGGTTTGAATCCCCACCCTGCCATCTTCTGCCTCAAGTGACTTCAACTTTCATCTGTTAGGGACAGCTTAACCTTCTCCATCGTGTAAGCTGCCCTCCATCTCAGAGAATAAATGGTGTATTTACCAGACATCTTTGGCAGAGACAGAAGTTCAACTGAGAATCTGTTTCCATGTTTGTGTAAGAGGTCTCATGCCTCCCCCCAGTCCACCACTATTAAGGCTTATCAAACATTGCTTCACACTGTTGGCATCACAGACTCCAATACAAATCTTTCCCACGAAATAGTATAAAGGCCAGTAAGCTAAGATCTAAAGGCTTCGTTAACACCTGGACGTGTGTTAGCACGTTCACTATTGGCGTGCCAGAAATACTAATGAAGCGTTTACTGTTGTGAAGGCAACTAGCAGAGGCCAAGGAGGCTTATGCCAGGGGCTGGGTCTGTGATAGAGAAAGGAGAAAGAGAGGAGCACCGTTGAGACAGGTCACACTCGGTTGGGCAAAAGTAGCTTCTGAGCTGCAGAGCCAACCAAACTGGAAAATGCAGGTCACTTCTTGAACCGATAGCTGCAAGGACGAGCTCTAGCAGGATACAGGAATGGGGGATCCATAATCTTAAAGAGAAAAAAAAAAACCTTTTATCAGAGTATAACCTACATGCAGAAAAGTGCACATTTTAAGGGCACGATTCAATAAATTTCCACAAAATGAACCACCTTCTGTAATTAGCAGGATATTCCAAGCCCTCATAGCTACCCTCCACCCAAAGGGCACCCATGGTCCCGATTTCTATTGCCCGTGTTGGTTTCACCCACTTCCGTAATTTACACAAATGAAATCATGCAATACGTGCTCTTCTGTGGCTGGCTTCTTTTTAAAAAAAATTTTTTTAATGTTTATTTATTTTTGAGACAGAGGGAGACAGAGCATGAATGGGGGAGGGTCAGAGAGAGGGAGACACAGAATCTGAAACAGGCTCCAGGCCCTGAGCTGTCAGCACAGAGCCCGATGCGAGGCTCGAACTCACCGACCGGAGATCATGACCTGAGCCGAAGTCGGCCGCTCAACCGACTGAGCCACCCAGGCGCCCCTGTGGCTGGCTTCTTTACTCACCATCGTGTCTGTGACATTCATCAGTTCTGCGGCCTGGAGGTGTTATTTTTCCCTTCTCATTCCCATACGATACATGGTTGTATAAGCAGACCACAATTTATTTATCTATTTACCTCTTGATGGACATCGAGGTGTTCCCTGTTTGAGACTACAATGAACGCAGTTCCTGTGAAAAGTCTCATGTACATCTCGTGGTGAACATAAGCTCTCATTTCTGTTGGGTGAATCCTCAGGTGTAGAAATGCTGTGTCATTGGATAGGCGTCTGTTTGGCTTTAGCACAAACTGACAGCTTCCCAAAGTCGTTCAACCAACGTAGATTGAGCTGTGGAAGAGGGCTCTGGTGTTCACCGTGCACCTGCTGCATGGCCGCTCCCCTGTATTGGAGACTTCTTTTAATTCGCAAATAAACAATGGCAGCAGTTGGGTGACCAGCTGTCCCGAGTGTTCCAGGGATTGAGGGGGCCCCCAGGACATGGGAAAGCATGGGACAAGCCAGGACAACTTGGTCACCTTCCTTCACATGTGTACGTGTAGCGGATTTAAAACTATCCCTTACACTTACCATTGTGAAATTATGGGGGTTATTAGGTGCACCAGTGGATCTTATTCCGTGAGTTTGGAACAAATGTAAACTGAGTCAGTGTCAAAAGTTTTGATAGCTGTATTTCAGCATAATTGGTTTCCCGTGTAACCTCCATATGTTTATTTTATGCATTTAAAAATATTATTCTGAGCAGGTCCATAGGCTTCATCAGACTCACAAAGGGATCCACGATAGGGATAGATATTTCAGCTGGGCCTTAACATATATATAGGAGCTTGTATGAATAGTGGAGAGGGCAGGGAAGACATTCTAGGTGGAGGGAACGGTGTGAGGAAAGGGGATTCCTGTTGCATTTGAATACACCTTGTAAAATTAGGCTTGGGAACATGATGGTCATAAGCCGTGATTGCTGGTATTTGTGATTCAGGAAACAGCCTGTCGGCTCAGTGTTTGTGATGGGATGTCCCAGGCGGGGATTATCAGAGCATAGAGGAGGCAGCGATCTTGCGGTAGAAGTCTATAGACATGACTGTCGGGAGGAAGATGATGAAGCCAGTTCTTGAAGGGACGTGAAAACGGGTGGGGGTAGCATCCTATTACAGGTGTGTGAATGGAGGCCCGGATTGCCAACGAGACGGCTGGGGCTGGGGGCGGATGGAGGGGAAGGTTGACGTCTTCAGTGTTCCGTTGGATTTCTTTCACGACCCTTTTGCCCTGCAAGTTTTCCCATTTGACCCAGCTTTGGGGTGTGGAGGAAAGGCTGATACTCACTGAACAGTGCATGGGTCTCCTTGATTTCAAGCGCTGACTGGGTCCTCTTGCCCCTTCACTTTAGCTGCCATCGGGAAGCATCTCAGATTTTCCAACTGGACACAAACCAATGCCTCTCTTCCGTCTCTGCTGATCTCCTGACCCAAGTGGAAGTGACACATAAGTGTGCAATGACACACCGAAAAGAAGGGTCAGGTATACGTGCAAGGAGGGAAAGCCAAGGGGAAGGAGAGCCGATGGAGGGAAAGCCAAAACATCACGTGTGTGATTCAGATGGGCTGTCTGGTTCTCAAAGGCTCCAGCGAGGCCTCCGAGCAGGGCGAGCAGGTCAAAGTGAGTAAGACAGGGATGTAATGTGGGCAGCTCAGAAGCTAAGGTTCAAATGAGGGTTTCCATTTCTCCAAACCTGGCATTCATACCGCCCAGTCTTGCCAAGGAGTTAGCACGTTCCATGGAAGGGTGTGTCCTTACTCATGCGCATAACTTGCCTATGAGGTGAAGGAACATCTGGGGCTGCCTCCACTGGGCAGATCAAAAAGTCAGGAGAAACGCCATCTTTGGGGAAAAGGGTAAAGTCTCCATCAGGTGGAAGAAGGGTGTCGAAATAGTCTGTATGAGGAGTAATTTGTAATTTAGTAAAAAAAAGGCCATCACTAGACTCATTACAAAAACTGGTGCATGAAGCAATTTCCTGAGTCCCTTACTCACTGATTGACTGACTGATTGACTGATTGATCCATTCATTCATTCATCAAAGGCCCAAAGCTTTTTCTTGAGGAAATGTTGGTATTTAACACTGAGTAAAGGGTTTGAGTTTCTGCCGCCTATGGGTTAACAGGTCTATACACCTGCTAATGATTTTGTCAGTGCATAATACGAGCAGGTCTTTTAGGAAAATGTATCCCAGGAGACTCAAGAAGGTTTTAAACTCAACCGCTCTGTGGCTAAATATTGCTGTTCTTTCTTTTCAGGTAGACTTTTAATACCAGGTTAAGTCATGTAGTTACCAAGTAGTTAGACGTTTCTGAAAGGATAATGTTGGTTTTTTTTTTTAAGCTCATTCTTACACAAATGTTATTTGTTATTTGCCTGAAATGTTATTAGTTTAAATCTCAAATAAATGCCTAAACCACCCCCTACCTTCGCATCACTTCTTCTTAGATAATTTTATCTAAGAAAGATAAAGAAAATTTATCTATCTTCGTAGATAATTTTATGCTTAAGACAAAGCTTTGTTGAGATATAATTCACATACCATAAGATTCACCATTTCACAGTGTAAATTTAGTGATGTGCAGCACAGAGTTACTCATTATCTATCTAATTCCAGAATATTTTTTTATCAAATCAGAGAGAAACCCCAGACCCATTAGCCGTCCCTTCTCATGTCCCCACCTCTCTCCAACCTCCAACAACCAACAATCTACTTTCTGTCTCTCTGGATTTGCCTATTCTGGACTCATACGATAAATCGACATAAATGGAATCATACAATATTTACCCCTCGGTGACTGGCTTCTTTCACTTAATATCATGTTTTCAAAGTTTGTCCACGTCGTAGCATGGATCAGAGCTTCATTCAGCGTTTTCATGGCTGAATAATACTGTATGTCTGTGTGTGTGCGTGTGTTGTGTGTGTGTGCGTGCGTGTGTGTGTTTTAATACTTTAATGTTTGTTATTTTTTAAAAAAATTTTAGTTGACGTACAGGGCAATTGGGTTTCAGGAGTAGAATTCAGTGATTCTTCACTTACGTACAACACCCAGTGCTCATCCCAACAAGTGCCCTCCTTAGTACCCATCACCCATCTAACCCATCCCCCACCCACCTCTGTCAACCGATAGTTTATTCTCTATCATTAAGAGTCTCTTGTGGTTTGCTTCCCTCTCTCTTCTTTTTTCCTACCTTCCCATATGTTCATCTGTTTTGTTTCTTTAATTCCACACATGAGTGAAATCACATGGTATTTGTCTTTCTGTGAATGAATTATCTTCCTTACCATAATACACTCTAGCTCCCTCATTGCAAATGGCAAGATTTCACTCTTTGTGATGGCTCAGTAATATTTCATTGTATATATACCACATTTTCTTTATTCATCAATCAATGGACTTCTGGGCTCTCTTCATAGTTTGGTTGATAATGCTGCTATAAATATTGGGGTGCAGGTACCCCTTCAAACCTGTATTTTTGTATCTTTTGGGTAAACATCTAATAACGCAATTGTTGGATTGTAGGTTAGGGGTTTTTTTGTTTTTTTTTTGTTTTTTTTCTTTTTTTGAGAAACCTCCATACTGTTCTCAAGAGCAGCTGCACCAGCGTGCATTCCTACCAACAGTACAAGAGGGTTCCTCTTTCTCTGCATCCTCACCAACACCTGTCGTGTCTTGTGTTGTTAATTTTTGGCTGAATAATATTGTTCAGTCTACACCCTTCACCGTGAAGGATACAAATGTTCTTCCATTTGATACTGTGGTTTTACTGTGGCAAACTGGGAGATATGGAATAAAACAACATATCTGTTGTGCAGTTACTCTTTGAGAGAGTACATTAAAAGCAAGATGGTGATTCTCACTTAGCATTTTCCATAAGTTGGCTGGACACAGCCAACATCCCATCCTGGTTTATTCACTGAGTTCATCTCCTGGCCGATTCTGGGGAATGTGGCAGCCCAAGCTGGTGGAAATCAGGTACACAGCAGAACCACAGTGGACTTCTTCCAAGGGTGGTGTGCAAACTATTGCTTCTAAAATTCTCAAAGCTAGGCATCGTCTCTGACGTACTATATTAGGGCAAATCTGGGCTTGACTGAGCAGGTAATCATTCATTCATTCATTCATTATTCTCTTCATTTATCAAAGGTCCAGAGATAGTTCTTGGGGAAACATTAGCCCTGCCCAATGGCCCTAACTGGAAGCAGGAACTCTCCTTCTGGGCTCTTTCCTCAACAGCCTTGATGTCTGCCTGATGCCATGGAAGTAACAAACCCATTGTGTTTCAGTTGCCCCCTGGAAGGCAATGCAGAGAAAAAGGTCTTCAGGTGGTTGGAGGAAAAAAGCCTCCTCAGTGGACTGGAAAAAAAGGAGATTCAGAGACATGCAAGGGAACAGGGGAGACATGGCATTGGCTGGAAAAAGGAAACACAGACTCCTTCCTTGTTGGGTTGTCTGGTCTGTGAGTCTAGACAACGATGAGGCCACCTGGCACACAAGTGGGAGGGTCAGGAATCTGTGGGGTTCTGCACTTTGGAGTTAGGGCCTTGGGAGGGTGAGCTTGGGCCATAAAGAAACCTGAATGGACGCATTCCATGTGTGGGCAGCCATTGTGAGCAGGGTGATGGGCACGCCTAGCATTCAGGATTTGGCAGCATGAGGGGATAGGATCTTGCCAGCTTTCTATAGCACCCACTGAATTGCAGCTAACGCTCAGATTTATGTTAATTAACTCATAATCAGCATAACCCTAAGCCAGGTGTGTTTGTGGTGTATTTGTGTGTGGGAGGAACATTATCATGCTTAGAGTTTTAGATCGTTGTCGCTAGAGGCCAAACTAAACAAATTTGGCTCACCATGAAACTCTTCGTTCTGTGCCAGCCCTGGGGGCGCAGCGGCCGGGTTTCAGGGGCTGTCTCCAGAACAGAACCATTTCTGCTTGCAGTGTGACGGGCACTGTGAGGTAGGCCAATTGGCAATCCTGAGTGGAGCGGTGGGCAGTGGCCCAGTCTGAAGGCACACAGATGATGGCATTTCCATTATAAGACATGAGTGTGTGAATGTGGGGCCCTCGGAGTCCCGGGAATGCCTTTGATGGTGACACTGACAC
Organism: Acinonyx jubatus; assembly: GCF_027475565.1. Classification (NCBI taxonomy): domain Eukaryota; kingdom Metazoa; phylum Chordata; class Mammalia; order Carnivora; family Felidae; genus Acinonyx; species Acinonyx jubatus. The sequence continues at coordinate 30,522,379 of NC_069388.1, read as the reverse complement.
ACTGCTATGATGTTTCTAGAACACAGATGGTATTGTGGGCTCAACTGTGTCCTCACAAAATTTATATGCTGAAATTCTAGTCCCCCAAACCTCAAAATGACTGTATTTGGAGGTGAAGCCTTTAAAGAGTTAATTCAAAGTTAAGTAACAATGAGGCCGTGACCGCTGTCCTTATGGAAAGAGATTAGGACACTGACACACAGAGGGAAGACCCCGTGAGGTCAAGGGAGAAGATGGCCATGTCTAAGCCAAGGAGAGAGTCCTCAGGAGAAACCATCCCTGCTGAAGCCTTGATCTCAGACTTCCAGCCTCCACAACTGCGAGGAAATTAATTTCTGTTTCTTTTAAGCCACCCAGTCTGTGGCAATTTGTTCTGGCAGTTCTAAAAACCTAAAAGTGATGGTAGAGTCAGCAAGGAAGGCAATGAAAATGGGGTGTTGGAGTGACCGGGTCAAGCAAGGGCGCGAAGGGATATGGAGTCACTGAAGACTGGTACCTTTGTCCAATACAAAAGTTAAGACAATGAGCTTGTTTTTGCTTATTTGTTTGTTGTTTGTTTTTAGAGAGGGAGGGAGGGAGGAAAGGGGCAGATTTGCCAGGACAGTTAGGGAGGACGGGCTCCCAACCCACACTCACTCTGGCGGCCTGTACCTTGGGGGCTCCAGGAGGTGACCCATGCTCTAGGGGACCATGGTTTAATTGGAGGGGTCCACCACCTGTGAACGACCTTTGGGTCTGGCTGAAGGTCCCCCCTGAAATAATGCTAGGGGGCCACGTATGGGACAGTGAGCAACAGAGGGTCTGTTCAGGGGAGGAGGAATGTTGGACCCAGCTTGCTTTTAGGATTGCTGACCCTTCCTCCAGGTTCTGCTTGGGGTCAGCTAAGTCCCCTGAAGCTGGAGCTCCATGGGAGACCAGGGGGCACCATTCACAGAGGCCGTGAGCTGTGCACAGTGCCTCAGGCCTGGGACCTCTGAGCCGAACCGTTAAATATCACCGCAAACCAAAGGCGAAGTGTTTCCACAATATACTTTGAGGAACATGCTATTTGTGTGACCTTGGACAAGTGACAGAATGTCTCTGGGTATCAGGTTTCTAAAATAGGGATCTTATGAAGATCAGATAAGGCCTTTCATGCCCAGTGCCATGTGTGAAGCTGTACTGAAGTCTGAGAAAACATTAGATCCCTGAAGACCTAATGGCCAGGCTGGTATGTGCCCAGAGAGGAATTAAAAATAATCGTTACAGATCTTTTTCTCCTTATAAAAGCAGTATTTGGTCACTGTAAATTTTCTGGAAAATAGAAAAATAAAAATTCACCTGTTATCTACACCCAGCAATAAGCACTTTAACATTAAGGCCTGTGTATTTCTGGTATTTTCTTTTTCTGTGTGTTTCTATATTTTATTTCTTTGTCTTATAAAAAATGGATAGGTTCTTATAGGTTCATACTCTGATTTTCACTTAAAATCGTGTTATACACACTCATGTAACAAACAATTCTTTTGAAGTGTGATAGTTGCAATGCAGCATTCTGTTGCACAGAAGCAACTGTAATGTAAAAAAATGGCAGTAATTCTGGTTCACTATTATTATTATTTAGTTTTTTAATGTTTGTTTGTTCTTGAGAGAGACAGAGACAGAGTGTGAGCAGGGGAGGGGCAGAGAGAGAGGGAGACACAGAATCTGAAGCAGGCTCCAGGCTCTGAGCTGTCAGCACGGAGCTCAATATGAGGCTCGAACCTATGAACCATGAGATGATGGCCCAAACCAAAGTCGGATGCTTAGCGGACTGAGCCACCCAGGTGCTCCCACTATTACTGAGCCAGAACTTCACAGGGCCAGTCCTGGCCTGTCTGAAAATATACAGACACTTGCATGGCTTGAGAACATTTGACAAACGAATGACTCTTGCAAAATCCTTCCCTAGTTTCCCCCTAGAAGCCTGAGGGAAGGGCTGCTGCTAACAGTTGCAGGCCCTGGAGGAAGAAAAGAGTCCAAAGGACAGCTTGCAGCCCGTGGCTGCCCTCTCCTCTCTCCACCTGGATCCAGCCAGCACTTTGTAGGCACCTCAGGTTCGTGGGTGTGGGCACCGGGGCCCACGTGTCCAAGTTCTTTCTGAGCTCCCTTCCCCCACAGCTACCCCTGGCTATCTCTCTGACATTGAGGTGTGTATACCCACGGTGTCCACCTGTGGAAGGTCGAGCAGATAAGAGGACTGTATGAACCTTGGAAGTTGGTTTGGGGCCATTTGGTGGAGAATTCCAGCATCCTCGGTACTCAGAATCTAGTCTAGGAAAGGGGGGCAGTGCAGGCCTAGAAGGGGACGCTTTGAAGTACACAGCGAGGGCAGGGGCCCCAGAGCTCCAGGCTGAGGGCTATGAGAAGCCAGTGTCTCATGTGGCCTGGGGGGGTGTGGGACAGTGATGGGCCCTCCGAGGCCTAACTCCCTGTCCCATTTGGCAAGGCTGGAGTCTGGGGAAGCTCAGGAGATTAAGGCTCCCACTATGGTGGGAAGCAATACAAACCCAAATTTCCATCCAAAGCAGCGGACACTTACTTATTTGGTCTCAGCCCCAGAGAGGTGGGAAACACAAGTTGACACGTGACAGTTCCCCAGAAGAAACCTCTCTGGGAGTTAGAATCAGTTAAATCAATCGTTTTCAAATTGTTTTTTTCCTTTCTTTCTTTTTTTAAATGTTTATTTTTGAAAGAAAGAGAGAGAGAGAGAGGGAGAGACAGTGAGTGGGGGAGGGGCAGAGAGAGAGGGGGAGACACAGAATCTGAAACAGGCTCCAGGCCCTGAGCTGTCAGCACAGAGCCCGATGCGGGGCTAGAACTCATGAACCGTGAGATCATGACCTGAGCCTAAATCGGATGCTTAACCACTTAGCTACCCGGGTGCTTTTTTTTTTTTTTTAAAGAGAAAATTCTTTTAGCACAACTCACAGGAGTTGGGAGGTAACAGGAGGAAAATACGGGGCCTGAGGTACATGGCAGATCACTGACTTTGGCTCTCTGAGTATCTATGCTTTGGACATTTGAAGTCTTCTCAGTGGGCCACTCTTGAGAAACTATGATCGGCAGGTAATGAAGTTTATTTTTAAAGAATTAGGAAAATGGCCCAAACTGAAAAGAGTTCTAGAAACTTTTATGTTCGGGATTAAGTTTGAGGCTTACTCATGGATGAGTCATGCTTTTGAAACTTAGGTGTCCGTTCCACCAGTCCGTTCCACCAGTCTGGTTCCGACGCGTGGACTTCTTTCTTGCCGTTTTTAGGACAAAGTTGATGCTGCGATCGCTACTGGATATTGGCATTTCCTAAGGTATTAACAAATACTGTGAGTTCAACCACCGTCATTTCCGTGATTACTTCCTGCTCTTGGTAAAATGGAGAGAAGCACGGGGCGGAGGGGGGGGGGTGCCTTACAGTTGTGAGGAGCGCAGGAAACGAGTATGGGACTTGAAGCACTGTGACAAATGAGTGGCCTTTGTGGACCTGAGGTGTCAAATTTCAGCCCAAAGGGAGGGACTGCCCCTGGGGCTCCCAGGGTCTGGGAGATTTTATGAGCTGAGACTGGGGGTGAGAGGGGTGTGTGTATGGGGGGGAGGGGCAATCAAGTTGGTACCTGAGAGCCTGTTCAGTTCCAATTTAGTCAAGAAAATCCTCTATTTCAAAATCCAGGACAGAAAAGCAGCTTCCAGAGTGCCAGGACTGTCTTCCTCCGTTGCAATAGTGCCTTTGGCATCTACCCAGTGCCAGGGACACTCAAGACATTTGCAGAAAAAATGAAAAGGTAGCCGGGAGCAGCTGGCATGCGTGCCCGGAGCACAGCTGAGGGCAGGATCGCGAGCGGGTGCAGGGGACACCGGTCACCACAGGGGCGTGGGGACTGCACGAGCTGCTTTGTTCCAGTTCACCCCCACAATGGCCCTGCCAACACAGGGCACAGTGGAGAACATCACTGCCAACACCACAACACGCTCACTTAGCTCCTGTTTAATTCTGGTCCAGATATAGAACATTTATACAATTTTTTATACAAGTGCATGCAAAGTTACAAATATAGAAAATATAAAGTACATGCATATTTCAAAGATCCACCATGGATCTTTATACAAAACTATTCAGTGCACATGTAAGCCTGAGGACCACGCAAAAGGGTTTTCTACGTATTAAGTATTTAGTACCTTACAAAAACAGGTGGTACGATAGATCAGATAGATGTTAACTCCTCTAACCCAAATTTCTATGTTGGTCATACACAATATATATACATATAATAATATATTTTTTTTTTTTACATCAAATACCTGCACAGTGCAAGCCAGTAACATTGCAGGACGGTAATTTATCAGCTAGGTGACAATAATGAATGACCCAGACAATAATTTTACCTTAAATAACAGTAACAGAATTCTTTTTTTCCATTCTGAATGGATGTTTCTGTCATCTGCCACCTAAGGTATTTTTTGGGATGGCCAAACCAGGACTTGACACAATTCTGGCTTTCGACAGTTAGGAGACAGCAATGGAGAAATGCGAGCACTTCTTTTGTCTACTAATCATTTTCTTCATTGTGTAATGCTCTGGGAGAACGGTATTTTCACGCTGCACCTTCGTCTATGTCAAAATGGTTCTGGTTCCCAGGTAAATGACCAAGGATTTGCTCTCAGTGCCCAGAAAGTGGTGCAATTTTTTACTGCCCTACTTCTCTACAGTTTAGGTTGTATAAGAAAGGAATGCCACGAGTAGGTGCTTTAAACGTCCAAGCCGGGAGCTCGCCTCCAAGGGCACCAAGTGTTGGGCTATTTTTTAGTCTTTTTGTGTTGTTGGTTACGCGTGTTCCCTGTGAAAACCTCGTCTGCCGAGGTCTAGTGCCTCTTGACACGATAGCTGCTGTGTAGCCCACACTGCAAAATGCAAGACTCTGTCCCAGCTCTGTGCAGACACAGGGCACGTGCTCTGGCGCGCTGAGCCTGGGCCCAGGAGCTAAGGATCTCTAGTTTTGTTTTTTGAATGAGTATCATGTGGCCATGATACTCAAATTTGGCAGAAATGCTCTCTGAACGGGGAAATGTAGTCAGGTTCTCTAAAAAACGGGTGAGGAAAATGTCCCACGTTGCCGTGAAATCACGGCTAAGATGGGGCATTAGTTTGCTGAGCTCTAGCTGGGGAAGTAGCCGGAGGTATTCAGGCGAAGGGACTTGAAGGCTGTTTTGAGAATCGATTTCGCCTCAATCTGCTGCACTAGACAAAAAAAGGAGCCCTAGATCAACCAATGATTATTTGTTGTTGTTATTCCCAGCCCAGCACTAGCACTGGCCCATGAAGGACTCAATCCCTCGGGGCTCGAATAAATAGCATCCTGGGTCTGCTCTACATTTCCCGGGGCCATCGGTGCCAAGGGTATTAGCCTATGGGCGATAGAGAAGCAGGAATGAGACACCATCACTACAGGGCTGTAGGTAGACACCCCCTCCCCCAACCCGTAAAAGATGAAGAAGATGGGGAAGACGGCAAGGCTGCCCTCAACCCCCGATCAGGAGGATGAGGAGGGAGAGGAGGAGAATCACGGGAGGCGGGGAGAAGAGGATGGCGCTCGCCCCTCTTTGGTAGTAGGCCTCGGACTCTTTCTGGTACTGGGTGACGCACATCTGCTCCACCACGCGCTCCATTATCTTCATGTCGGTCTCCGTGAAGTTCTCCCCCTTGGTGGTGGTGGTGACCGTGTGCTGCCTGACCGTGATGTTGACGCAGTCGTGCACAAAGTTGTTCTGGTTGCTGTACTGATCCACTGGCCTGTAGTACACTTGGTTGGGGTAGCGGTACATGTTTTCACGGTAGTAACGGTCCTCGTAGTCGTTGCCAAAATGAATGAGGGGCCGGCTCATGGCACTCCCCAGCATGTAGCCGCCGAGGCCCCCCACTACCGCCCCGGCTGCCGCGGCTCCTGCCATGTGCTTCATGTTGGTTTTCGGCTTACTGGGTTTGCCCCACTGACTGTGGGTGCCGCCACCTTGACCCCAGCCGCCGCCGGCGTGGGGCTGTCCCCAGCCACCGCCGGCGTGGGGCTGACCCCAGCCTCCGCCGGCGTGGGGCTGACCCCAGCCGCCGCCGGCGTGGGGCTGACCCCAGCCGCCACCGCCCTGGGGTGGGTAACGGTTGCCTCCAGGACTGCCCTGCCCTGGGTACCGGCTCCCCCCAGTGTTCCATCCTCCACCAGGCTTCGGCCGCTTCTTGCAGAGGCCCACGTCACTCCATGTGGCCACAAACAGAACCAGGATCCAGCCGCCTATGTGGCCTTTCACCATGACGATGTATCTGCAAAATGAGAAGGGCGTCAGCATCTTACGTTCATGTTGGAACCACTCGGCGCTTGCTGCGTAATGAATGAACGCTCGAGTGAGAGCGTCTGCATGTCGGTCACAAAGGCTCTCCACTCCTACCTCTCCTCTGTGGCACTTATGACAAAAGTAATGTCAAATAAAGCGTTAACACAGCTTTGTCCTTCTCTAAGGACAAATTTGTCCTTCAGATCATTTCTGGCTGTTTCCTGGAAACCTGATAACGATGGAATGTTAGCAATGTTGCTTATGGTAAAAATAACCCGATTGATAAAGTGCGTCTGGTGGGTCTGCCATAGCTTTGAGCATCCCTAGAGGGGTGATTGCTGTAACCAGGCATGTCCTTGTGGGAACCCTGGAAGCAGTGCCCCTTTGGGGCCGTCACGAGGGACGCCAGATCCTGCAAGGTCTGGGGCTTCTACGTGAAGGGGAACTCTTCACCCACCAATACGGGCCTCATTCCCTTGCACCCAAGGAGTTACTTGTAGGGGCTGGGAGTGGAGGCAAGTCCCTGGCTGCTGTGTGGACTGCTACGAGGATCCTGGCGTGGCCCCTTCTGGAACCTTCTGGGAACTTGGTGTGGCCCCTATGGAAGTCTTGTGAGCTAGGAAGCCCCCCCCCCCCCCCCTGCCAGTTGAGTTTGCAGTAATTAAATGACTTTGAAAACTGCTGGTTCATGTCTTCTTTCATCTGCGGGAATGAATGTCAGCAGGGAGCGAGTCCTGTTTGTTGCTCTCTCCTCGGGACCTGGGGTGGCACCTGGCAGAGCAGGCCCACGATAGGTGTTTGTGCGTGAAGGAATTCATACCCTCACAACGTGTAAGTGCCGGCAAGAATCTCCTCAAAGTAATTCTCAATACAACAGTTTTTGGAAACGGGAAACATGCACGATCTTGCAAGCCTGCTTGTCAATTCATCTTTTCTTCTATAAAAAGGGCAGCTCAAAGCAGGTCAAAAATGGCCGTGTCCACAAAATTTGCGGATACTCAGTCACCGAGTAAGTTTTAGTTCGGCATTTAATGGCTTATGAGTGACTTATTTTCTAATTGTTGGTACAAAAGAAACCGGTCTCACATACAATGACCAGCACAGTTTAGGACTAAACCAGCCAAGTATCCTGGATAATGATTAATGACCCTCTACAGAATGCACGTTCATCAAACTAAAAACCTCCCTTCCGATTAAATACCTTATTTCCCCTGGGTGCTCCGTTCCAAGCGCAGAGATCAAAGACACACACACATGCAGGGGAAGGAGGACGATGCAGTAAGTAAATGAATTCACATCTTGTTTATGCTTCTACTATCATTACTGAAAATCTCGGTGGCCATTAGTGAATAAAAATATATCTGAAAGTTATAAGCCAAGTTCAACTGCTCAGATCATGCCAGTCAGGATTTTTGGAGGCTCTTCTGGGTAGGGTTAGAGGGGCAGGGTCCTGGGACACGTCAGCTGGCCTTCTGGCACCCTCAGCACGAGTCCCTGGTGCCCAGCCTTCTACAAGCCTGCTCCCCTGGGGTATTCTTCACTTGCACACAGGCTCCAGCTCTCGGCCTCCGTGCTGCCCACACTTCTGCTCACACACTGCAGGGAACTGAACTAGGGGAGTGTCGCCCCAGTCAACATTTCCCAATTTAATGGAGTTTTATGTCAACAACTACTTTGTTCACCCCAATGAGCCGAACCCAGCCAACACCGTGGAGTTATTCTTGAATTTCCTCTTTCTCACAGGACACGATGATTCTACCAGCAAATCTTATCAGCTCTATACTGAAAATAAATGCTAAATCCCAAAACCACTCACATTTCCCGACACTACTTAGTATCCTGAGTGAAGCATCTACTGCTCCTGGACGGGCTCTTTCAACAGCCTCCAACCAGCCTCCCTGCTTTCCTCAGGCCCCCACTGTGTGTTCTCTACTCAGCAGCCCAGGGCTCACACAACCTTTTAATATGTAGCTCACACCATGCCTCTTCCCTTCCCCCCAAGTGGCACTCCTTCATGCCCAGGGTAAGACCCCAAGTCCTGACCATGCCGGTGGGGCCCCACATGGCCTTGCCTCTCTGGCCTCCTCCTGCTCCCCAGACTTAATAAGCACTTTCCCATCTCAGGGCCTTTTGCACCTGCTGCTCCCAGGACTGGAAGGTTCTCCCTCCACAGTTACTCATGTGGCTCAAGTTTGCTCTAATGTCACCTCTGCAGGGCTGCCCATGCCACTCTACCTAAGCCAGCACCCTGCATCGTATCCGCTTATCCTGCTTCATTTTTTTGGGGGGGGGAGGGACAAGGGGGAGGAAGAGAGAAAGAAAGAGAGAGAGAAAGAGACAGAATCCCAAGCAGGTGCCATGCTCATCACAGAGCTTGATGTAGGACTCAGTCTCATGACCACGAGATCATGACCTGAGCCGAAATCAAATGTCAGACCCTCAAAGGACTGAGCCGCCCAGGCGCCCCTCCTGCTTCATTTTTCTCCAGAGCAGGGATGCTTACTTGACATCTATGATTTATTATTTGCTTCCTGTTCACCGTCTCCACGGGAGTGCAGGCCACCCCAGGGCGGGAGTTTTGTTTTGTTCACAGCTGGGCCCCAGGTGCGTAAACACAGTGCCTGGCTTACACAATAAATGCTGGGTGAATGGAGGAGTGTGAACATATCTGTTATAAAGCATAAGAAATAACCAAACTAAAAATCAAATTGTTACAAGAGTGAACCATATTTATGAATTCTCACAACACTCTTTCCTGCAATGGCCGGCTGTCTAACAACTACAATCCACTTATCTAAAGGTTGACCTCACGTGCCATCTGGACTCCGGCTGGATGGCGATGTTACCTGATATGGTTGAGGCAGGTGGAAAAGCAGGTAGCAAGGGAAGTAACACCGAGACTGGCTTTGAACATGCCCTGCCCAAGGCTGTAAGAGTCCCAGCTCTATAAGCGCGTGCAGGTATGTGAGCAGACGGTGACACCACATAGTAAAGGCGGCACAGAGAGGGACTCGGTCCTCAGGAGGCTGGGCACGGGACGTGGAAGGGGGCACAGAGCATTCAGAGTGGAGACGGGCAGTGAGAGTGTCAGCAGGACTGGGGGCTGCAGGTGGCTTCATCGAAGTGGGGCCTTCATGTGCAGCAGAGAGGCAGGCGGGGTCAGGCAGGAAAGGGCCTCACCAGCAAGCTGAGCAGACACCCCCACTGCCCTGGGACAGTCTACACCCGTTGTTCCTGGTGCTAATATTAAGAGCGCCCCTTTCATTCTCAAGAGTGTCCCAGTATGTTAACACAGGCAGCCTAATTATAAGGCATATTAAGTAGTCTGGACTTGATCCTGAAAGTACTAAGGAACCAGTGTTGAGTTCTGGGTTCTCCCTGAGAAAGAACATTGTGGAGAATGGACTGGGGACTGTGTGTGTGTGTGTGTGTGTGTGTGGACACAGGGAAACTAGTTTCAAGGCTACTGCAGTGATTGAGGTAAAAGATGGCGGCCTTGACAGGGAAGGAGATGGTCTCCTTCCATGGATGGTGTGCATTAGAAGGCAGCTTCTGGAGGACTTGGTGTTTGTTGTAGAGGATGGAAGCCTGGAAGAGTCAAAGTGGCACCCAGGCTTGTGGACTGGACAACTGCATGGACAGAACACAGAAGTGTGGGGCAGGTCTCGGGGGAGGTAAATGAGGGGCTTGGCTTTAGCAACATTCTCACCAAGCTGTGTGTGCCATGGCACGCATTGCTGCCCAGTACTTTATTAAAGCCAAATACTGGATAAACTAGGCTAATCACAGAATATCTGAGGACAAGACCATTTGGAGATGAGGATCAGTTGAGAACAACAAAAGCAACATTTAGTTATGAAAAGTTATTAAAAATAACAGCTACAGTTTGAAGTATAGAACCATTTCTAAAGGTAAGTGGGACTCAAAACTTACAGAAGACCTTGGAGAGTTTCTTTCTGTTTGCGATAAAATTGGGAAGATCTTCTATTATTTAATGCAAACCTCTCACTCTACAAATTAGGCTACCAAGATTCAGAGAAGTCAGGTGACAATAGCCATGATTACAGTGCCGGTTACTAAAATCGTTGGGGATGGAGATTGGGATTCTGAGTCCCTGGCTGTGCTAGGATACTATTCCTATAAGATACTCTCTGTGAACGGTCAGGTTGTAGCCCAATCCTCTGGTACATTTCAAGACATTAAGTATGTCAAAGGTCAACAGCTCTTTATCACTTTAAAAAAATACCCTTAGCAGACTAGGAATAGGAGGAAACTCCCCTAACCTGATAAACGTTATATAACAAAACCAGTAAACACACTTAGTGGATAGCCTCTGAAGGCACTCCTGTCCGAGATCAAAAATAAGACAAGGACATCCATCATCACAGTACTGAAGGTCCCGTTCAATGCCACATGCAGAGACAAAGAAGTAGCCAGGGCAAGAAATGCAAGGACAGAGCCAGCTGGCGTTATTTGCAGTTAAGGTGATCACACAACAGAAAACCCAACAGACTCATCAGAAATGACACGAGACCCAGTTCTAGAGTTCAGCAAGGCTGTGGGATACAAGACCGGCCTAGAAAAATCAACAGCATTTCTCTACACCAACAGGAATCGACTAGAAAAAAAAAAAAATCACAGTAGCAAAACCAAACTGTAAAATTTCCAGGAACGGATTTAACTGAGAAAAAATAACACCGGGGAAACAATTTTTTAACTCCAATAAAGAACACTGACGATGATCTGTAAAAATGGAAAGGTACTCATGGCTTTGACTGGGATGACTCAGTATTAGAAAGATATCTGTCAATGACCTCCCCCCCCCCCCCCCAGTGAACCTATAATTTCAACCAAATGACAATCAAAAGTCTACCTGGATTTTTTGAGGAGTTCAATAAGCTTACAAGGTGAAGGAATGTCCATGAATAGCAAACTCCACCTTAAAAAGGAACAGAGAGGAATCTACTGCATCAGATATAAATCCTACTACAGAGCCATAGCAGTAGAGACCGCACAGTAGAAGTCTAGGAACAAACCAACAGACCAACACGAATAGAAGATAAACCCTTGAATACATATTTTAGCAGGGACTTGATATACAATAAAGCAGGTACCACAAATCGTTGGAGAAAGGAAGGTTGTTTAGCGGGTGCTTCTGGGAAACCGAAGAAAAAATAAAACTGGATCCCTAACGCCACATGCAAGAGCAGACTCTAGATGGAATACAGACCCAGCTGTGAAAGGTAAAAGTAGGTCATTAGAAGACGACACAGGGGTGCCTGGGTGGCTCAATCGGTTAAGTGTAGGACTTTGGCTCAGGTCATGATCTCGCAGTCCGTGAGTTCAAGTGCGGGAAGCCTGCTTGGGATTCTCTCTCTCTCTCTCTCTCTCTCTCTCTCTCTCTGCTCCTCCCCTACTTGCTCTCTCTCTCTCAAAATAAATAAACTTAAAAAAAAAATAAAAGAAGAAGAAAATACAGGTGTATGTGACCTGGAGGAGGAGTAGGGAAAGGACTTTTCATTTTTTTAAATTTTATTTTAGAAAGAGACAGAGACGTGGGGGGTGGGAGGGAGGGGAGGGTGGGTGATGGGTATTGAGGAGGGCACCTTTTGGGATGAGCACTGGGTGTTGTATGGAAACCAATTTGACAATAAATTTCATATATTGAAAAAAAAAAAGAAAAAAAGAAAGAGACAGAAACAAAGCATGAGCAGGGGAGGGGCGGAGGCAGAAGGAAACACAGAATCTTAAGCAGCTCCAGGTTCTGAGCTGTCAGCACAGAACCTGACATGGGGCTCGAACTCATGAACCGTGAGAGCAAAACCAGAGTCAGACACCCAACTGACTGAGCCACCCAGGTGCCCCAAGGAAGGACTTTTTAAACAAAAAGCACATACCAAGATAAGAATCTTATGACACGAAAGTTAAGGATTCTTGTTTAATGCTATGAAGAACACTACAGGCAAAATTAAGAGAAGGAGTACATAATGGTAAAAAAAAATATTTTTAGTATTTAAGACCAACAGAGTCTAGAACATTTCTAGAACTGACAAGGAATCCTTGCAAAGCAGTAAGAGACAGTAATTCCAACAGACAACAGGGCCACAAGATATAAAAACTGATCATTTATAAAAGAGGGAAAGCCAAAAGGGCATGAAAAGATATTCAAAATCATTAAGAATCAGATAAAATGGGACCAAAAAAAAAAAAGTCACTTAACACTTGACACTCTAGCCGAAAAGAAAAAAATTACCAAACCAAACCAAAACCACAAGAGAGCTGGATGATGCCAAGAAGGCAGAGATGTGGGAATAAAGGAACCCATGTGACTGTCAAAGGTGTGGGTGGTTTAACTGAACAGAAAGAATGAAAATAAATTAAATGATTATTCAACTCAAAAAAGAAGAAAACAGAAAATTTCAAAATACATCATAGTTATAAAGAAATAAGAGATGAAACTAGAACTTAATAAATAAAACCCAGAAAAATAAGGTTTTTTCTTTTTTTTTTCTTTCCTTCCTTCCTTCCTTCCTTCCTTCCTTCCTTCCTTCCTTCCTTCCTTCTTTTGATAGAGAGGGCGCAAGTGAGCAAGGGGCAGAGAGAGAGAAAGAGAGAGAGGAAGAGAGAGAGAGGAAGAGAGACAGAGAATCCGATGACAGACAGTCCCATGAGGGGCAGAGAGGGAGAGAGATGGCGCAAGTGAACAAGGGACAGAGAGGGAGAGAGACAGAGAATCCTATAAGGGACAGTCCCATGAGGAGCAGAGAGAGAGAAACTGGGAGGAAAGAAGGGAGGGAGAACGAGAAAGAGAGAGGAGCGGGGCTCACTGGAAGCAAGGCTCGAACTTCTGAACAGTGAGATCACTGCTTGAGTCAGATGCTCAACCAACTGAACCACTCAGGTGCCCCAAGGAATTTCTAAATAAAATCGAATGACTTGAAAACGTAATACAAACAGAAGCACACATCACTACACAGAGCCACATGGGGAATGGGAAAGGCAAAGTAACCTTAGAAAAGGAAGCCTTTAGGGGCACCTGCGTGGCTCAATCGGTTAAGCGTCTGACTTTGGCTCAGTTCATGATCTCGCGGTTTGTGGGTTGCAGCCCCGCACTGGGCTTCATGCTGACAGCTCAGAGCCTGAAGCTGATTTGGATTCTGTGTCTCCCTCTCTCTCTGCCCCTCCCTACTCAAGTTCTCTCTCCCTCTCTGTCTCTCAAAAATAAATAAACATTGAAAAAAAAATTAAAAAAAAAAAGGGAAGGCTTCAAAAGAGTAACAGCCTTCTATGTGTAGCTGTGTTCCATGAATTAAAATCTGTGGGATGGACTGCCTTTCTGTTAAAATATAAATTACAAATACTGGGGGCGCCTGGGTGGCGCAGTCGGTTAAGCGTCCGACTTCAGCCAGGTCACGATCTCACGGTCCGTTGAGTTCGAGCCCCGCGTCAGGCTCTGGGCTGATGGCTCGGAGCCTGGAGCCTGTTTCCGATTCTGTGTCTCCCTCTCTCTCTGCCCCTCCCCCGTTCATGCTCTGTCTCTCTCTGTCCCAAAAATAAATAAACGTTGAAAAAAAAAAAACTTAAAAAAAAAATTACAAATACTGACTTTAGAATTAATTCAGCCAACAAACATTTACGGAATAACTAGTATGGGCCAGTTTTTAAATAAATAGAAATTTCAAACAAACCACTAACCATAAGAGAAATGAAAGAAAAAGTTGTGAAAAATTATATAATATAATGTAATATTTACAATACAACAACTCATTGATTCGTTTAACAAATATTTTTTTAAGTTTATTTATTTTGAGAGCGAGATGGAGGGAGAGAGGGAGAGAGGGAAAGAGAGAGATCGGGGGAAGGGCAGAGAGAGACCGGGGGGGGGGGGGGGGGGGGGGGGAGGGGAAGAGAGAATCAGAGAATCCCAACATGGGGCTCAATCTCACCAACCGTGAGATCATGACCTGAGCCGAAATCAAGAGGTGAACACTTAATCCGACTGGGCTACCCAGGCACCCCTCGTTTAACAAATATTTCAGTGCCTTCTAAGGTCCCAGCATTGTGTTAGTTGCTGGAGACACAATGGTGAGTAAGATATTTAGCTTGGTGGGTGATGTCATCTAGTGAAATGGGCAAAACTGGTGGGGAGTCCTGCTTGGAGAGAAACCGAGAGCTGTGGTTTGGACATGTTAACTTGGCAACATCTATGAGATGTTCAATTTAGGCAACTGTTTTAAGAACCTGGAGCCCAGCAGAGAGAACGGTTAGAGTGTCTTTACCTGAGCAACAGCGTCTAGAGCCAAGGGCTGATAAAGGGCCGAGACTGAAACCCCAGCACTTCCAGGGTAGGGCTCACACCCTTAGTCACCCAGCCTCCACCAATATCCAAAATCCAGCAGAAAATACCGCCAAACTGATTTTGGCAGTTAGTAAAAGAAGAATACACTGTGACCAATAAGGATTATTTTAGGAATGTGAAGATGGCTCAAAATCAGTAAATCTATTAATAGGTTAAAGAAATAAAACTGTAAGATTCTCCGCAGATACTGAAAGTTTTCAATTAAAATCAACCACCAGGGGCGCCTGGGTGGCTCAGTTGGTTAAGCGTCCGACTTCAGCTCAGGTCACTATCTCTCGGTTTGTGAGTTTGAGCCCTGCGTCGGGCTCTGTACTGACAGCTCAGAGCCTGGAACCTACTTCGGATTCTGTGTCTCCGTCTCTCTCTGCCCCTCTCCCACTTGTGCTCTGTCTCTATCAAAAATAAATAAAATGTAAAAAAAAAAAAAAAATCAACCTCCATTCTTATTTTTAAAAAGGCGGGGTTGGGGGTGGGGTGGGGTTGGGGGTGGTGCCTGGGTGGCTCAGTCGGGTTAAGTGTCTGACTCTTGATTTCAGTTCAGGTCAGGTCATGATCTCAAGGTTTGTGCGATCGAGCCCCATGCTGGGCTTTTTGCTGACCGCATGGAGCCTGCTTGGGATTCTCTTTCTCCCTCTCTGTCCCTCTGCCCACTCTCAAAATAAATAAATAAGTAAACAAACAAATAAACAAGCATTAAAATAAAAAGAGCATGTGGCCTTGGTGCATGAGCACATGGCAAAGCAATGGAACTCGAGAGAAGGCATGTAAAAGATCCATGAATTACCCCATTTATATACAGGGATACGAGAGTCAGAGCTGGTAGGAACTAGCCTAATGGTCATGTGCCAGGGGCCAAACTTCTAATACTTAGAACGTGTTATAACTTAAAACTTAACTGGCTAAATTGGGAAGTGGCACCAAACAGCTTCCCCCACCCCCAAAGTCCCCGGGGAAATTCCTCATCTTACCAGGGCAAAGTAGAACCTCGTCCTATTTTCATCTTTTTGAGGTCACTGCCCCTTAAAGAATCTGACGCAAACTCAACAAGATTTTGCAAAAACACTTTGGGATGTGGGGTTTCATGGGTACCTGAGGCCCAGGCCTGGACTGAACAGGAACCCCAACCCGGTCTATCACCAGAACTGCCTGAAGCGCTTTTAAAAAGCAACACTTCAGGTGCCTATCCCAGGCCCGGAGCCTGTGAGTGTCTAGCAATGGGATTTGGGGATTTATAGAAGCTACCCAGGGAACTGCACTCCCAACCAGGCTTCAGAGCTAGGTCCTCAGGAGCACAACGCTGAACCACATTTATAATGCTTTTCGTGAAGAGGCACGCTTCCCTGGCAGTGATCACACACACAGTTTAACAGCATTAAGTACAACACAGCTGAAGAAAAAGGATTAACAAACCGGAAAAAAATAAAATGCTCCCAACTGTAAGTCCTGCTACCCACACTATTCGCTGAGGATTATTTTCCAGTGCAGCACAGTCACTGGGTGAGATGCAGGGGCAATCTGAATGTTTAATACAAAGCAGTTCACAGCTGCTACAGGTGCCTTAGAAGAGAAAGTAAGATCTGAAAGGGAGAATGGAATTTTTTTTTTTTTTAAATCTTTATTCATTTTTGAGAGACAGAGTGTGAGCAGGGCACGGGTCAGAGAGAGCGAGATACAGAATCGGAAGCAGGCTCCGGGCTCTGAGCTGTCAGCACAGAGCCCGATGCGGGGCTCGAACTCACAGACCGTGAGATCATGACCTGAGCTGAAGTTAGACGCCCAACCAACTGAGCCACCCAGGCACCCCATCCAGACCCTTATTTTCTATGACAGTTGGACACTTTCAACCTTCAGAAGACCAAAGAGATTCCACAGGGTACATACGTCTGTCGTGGCTCAGCTGAGTTGGGATTGTGCCTCCGAGAAGACCGGCTGCTTCGGCTTGGCTAAAGTTATTCAGTTTTCAAATATATTCGGGGAGTCCTTAAAAACAACAAAAAAGAAAAAACTAGAATTGATAAATAAATCTAAGAACTGATTCCTTAAAAGAAAAACCTAATATATATATTACTAAACTAATAAATCTACTCAAGAAAAAAAAAATGAGACAATATTTGAAAAAAAAAGAATGAGATCATTTTAAAAAGTAGCAAACAGGGGCGCCCGGGTGGCTTAGTCAGTTAAGCGTCCGCCTTCAGCTCAGGTCATGATCTCGTGGTTAGAGAGTTCGAGCACCACATCCGGCTCTGGGCTGACAGCTCAGAGCCTGGAGTCGGCTCTGGATTCTGTGTCTCCCTCTCTCTCTGCCCTTCCCCCACTCGCACTCTTTCTCTCTCTCTCAAAAGTAAATAAACATTAAAAAAATAAAAATAAAAAGCAGCAAACAGGACACAGCTTTCCCTCCTTCACACACAGAAAGCTGTGGGTCTGTATCATTTTATATATTGAGACATATGTGACCCATTTAAAAACTGTATTATTTAGTAAAAGCAAATACTAACAAAAAAGAACATTAAAATCACCTCTAACTTCTATTAAAATGTCCATTTTTTGGTGCTTTTACTTTCAGATTTTCCACATATGCATTCACATTTGAGTAGTTTTGAAACCTGCATTTTGACTTGTCAGTTTCCCCCATATATCAGAGGCTCCAAAATCATGACTTTTGATGGTTACATAATGCTCCTTCCAGTTAATGTGCCATGATTTTCTGAGCTACTGCCTTGCTGTTGTTTCCCAGTTGGTTCTAATTTTAGATCATTCTGCACCAATATGTGCCTGCATCTGGCTTTTTTTCTTTTGTTTGCTTGTTTCTTCCATTGCAGGTAAATTCCCAGCAATAGGGTTTCTGGGTCACCATTTTAACTTCTTAATGGAAGCACTGCCAGATAGTTTTACAAAAAGTCTGCAATAATTCAGGACACCCAGAGGGGTGTGACTAGGAAAAGAATAAAGGTATATCACATAAATTTCACATAAGTTTCACAAAAATTAATCTTGGCAACAAACTCCGATGCAGGTATCATTTCCTCTATCATTTCTTCTATTTTATGAATGGACTAGAGGAGGATTATGATATTAGGTGACCCTCCAAAGTCAGGAAGTCGGTAGCAGGGCCATCTTTCTAACTCCAAAGCCCCACCACACCTTCGGAAAACTGAATATTCAAGTTTCATGGCAGTTTTCTTTCTTTCTTTTTTTTATTTTTAAGTAATCTCTATATACCCAAGGTGGGGTTCCAACTCACAACCCCAAGATCAAGAGTCACATGATGTACAGACTGAGCCAGCTAGGGGCCCCCTCATGGCAACTTTCTTCTAGGGGTTACTGTAACTATTACCGTTTTTGGTTTTGTTCATTTAATAGATGTGATAATCCAGACTTCCTTTAATTTGCATTTTATTGTGTAAATCGCTCATCATTTCGCCATTTTTCTATGATAATCTTGACATTTTCCTCTCACAAATATGAAAACCGTGTCAGATACAAAACACCCCCTAGCCCTCTGTTTTCCTTCCCTTTCCAGCTGGTTCTTTTTAAGAGCTCCCCGGTGGTCATGGAAGTTAAACTGTTCCCTATTGGTGATTTTTCGCTTTCTCCTTGAAGTCTGAGAGAGTTCTTCATTTTTCCAGAGGTCTGACCTTTTTATTCAATTTTCTGTTTCCATTTTTTTGGTAATTTGATTTGTAAACACCTTAATCCTATTCCACCTGGAGTTTTTTCGCCAGGAAAAGGGAAACATCTCAGATGTTCAGCATGTGGGGAAGTGTTTATTACACTGTGATGCTCTGAATGGAAGAAAAATACGCAACCATGACGATAGTCACGATCAAGGCAGGAGCCGTGTGTCCCCGGCCACCTGGCACACCAGGCCTCGAGACCGGAGAGCCGGGCCACCCCAGGCCCCACCCCGCCGAGGGCCCCGCCCACGCCCACCCGCTCGGCCCACGCTCTACCGAGGGCTGGACTGGTGAGGCCGCCTCTCGGGGGGACCTCGCCGGCGAAGGGGGCCCCCAGGCGCCCGGACTCCCCTCCCGCCGAGGCCCTGGCTCCGGGCTGGCGCCCGCTCCCCACCCCCACTCCGCGCACCCTGGGGCGTCGGGTGGGGCCGGGCCCGGCGACGGGCGTCCCCGGCCTCTGCCTGCCGGCGGGTAGGACGGCCAAACGGCGAGCAGCCCGGAGCCCCGCGACCCCCCGGCGGCTCTGCCCGGAGCCGCTGGCGGGCCTTCTTGGGTTCCCCGGGCGCGTTTGCGCGAGGTGATCGCCACCACCTCGCCGGACTTTCGGCCCCTCGGGCCGCGAACACGCTCGGGGCAGGACTAGACACCGTAGCATATCGTCATCCCTCTCCACGGGGCCAGGCCGGCCGCCTCCGCGTCCGCCGCCCCCAGCCCCAACCAGGAAAGCGAAACCAGGCGTTTTCGTCACCCGAAAACCCACGAGCACCCTGGGGCAGGCCGGACGCGCCCCGCGCCCGCAGGGAAGCCCCCTTCTCCTCACGGTCAAGGTCTGCCCCCGCCCCCCAAAGCCCCGGGTTCTCGCTCCCGGGCTCCGCGGCGCCCCCCCCCCCCCCCCCCCCCGCCGCACGCCGGTGCTCCGGACCCCCGTCCCCTCCCCGCGCTGGGAGTCGACCAGGCGACCGGTCTGTTTACCTGCCTCGGTAGCACAGGAGAAGCTCTCCGCGCCGCGGCTGTCAGCGACTGGCTCGGAGGCTGGCGAAGCGCACCGCCCAGGACGACGGCAGGGGGCGGGGAAGGGGGCGGCGCGTGCACCAATGACCACGCGGTCTCAGGCGCGCTCCCGTGCGCCGCGGGTGGGCGGCGGGGGTTTACTCCCGGAGGTGCGGACCTGCTAAGGGCTCCCGGGCGTCTGAGTCTCCCTGAAAGGCGTGTTGGGATTCGCTTAAACGCTTGCACCGGCTGATGCCACCTCCCGGTGTCATCATTCCCTGACGTTGCTCATTGACTGTAAAAACCATCTTTAAAAAGAAATTCGGCCCGAAGCCCCAACTCCCCCGTTACATAATGGAGAGAATGAGACGTTAGGGAATGAGAAAGCAATTTCTGGAACTTTGGTAGCCAGGAATTTCTAGAGAGGAAAAATTTTTTGCTACCTTGGATTGAGCCCAGTTTTATGAATTTTTGCATAAATTCTTAAAATTTGAGGCCTAGGAAGAACATTGGCCATCACCGGTTCTTTGATTTACTCAGTTTCTGTTCCTTAGTTTATGCAAGAGAGGTGATTTAGATTGTGACACGCACAGGGAAAAATGCGCTCCATTTAATAAGTCCACTCACATCACCTGTGGTAAACAGACGCGTTCTGTTTATTATTATTCCTGTTCGCATTATTCCTGCTAAGAAATTAGGTAGAGATTTGTCTCATGTAAAAGATGGTCAGGGATGAAGTGATAGAAGGATGGGAGTTAAGGTTTGGGGAACCATCTAAATTATAACCCCGAACTGGGTCACTTTTAACGTGAAATGGGCACCAGTATTAATTAAGCAGGTCAGTGGGCATAAACCAAGACTGCTGGGAAAAATGGGACATCTAGTCCCCTTTTTATGGGCAAGAGGCCCCACTAAGTTTGTAAGAAAGGAGGTTATAAACTGAGACACCCATTGGAAACAGGATTTGGATTACATACCCCTACCCCAGGGTGGATCACTTAAGTGGGAGGGGACAAGTGGGCAGGAAGGGGAGAAGTCAGAGACTACAGGGATGTGAAACAGTGCCTCGTGATGTTTATGTGAATGTGGGAGGTAAGTTGAAAGGTCAGCTGGGATGGGAAATGATAGGTCTGGAAAACATGGATGGCCATCCGTTGGGATGATTCAGTAACAGAGAACTGGACATTAGCCAGTTAGAAAGGAACATTAGGCAAAAATGCTATGGCCATTTTCTATCCATCCAGTCTTACGTAATGATTAGGACGACAGTACTTTTAGAGCATTGGCTTCTTCCTTTGGAGATGGCTTATTGCCAGGTAGACTGGGAGCAGTGAGGCATCTCTCTGAGTCATAGCTGGGCTGGAGCCTGGAGTGAGGTGACCAGATCAGACTGGGCAAGGGGCTGGCTTCCCCCTGGCAGGAGGGACTCTGGAAAGCTTGGTTAGAAGACCCTAAAACTCGGTTGTTTTTTTTTTCCTCCAAAGAATCCTGTGTCTGCTGGCCACATGCTCTCCCAGCAAGAAAGGGCTCAAAGGCAGAGGATTTCTTAAGGGGATTAGGGAACCAAAAGCAATTGCCCTATGTCCTATTCTGGCTATAATTGCTATGTAGCAACCACCCATAAAACTTAGTGGTTTAAAACAACCACCAGTTTCTTATGCCCATGGATGCTTGTTGGCCAAGGAGGTGAACAGGCACAGTGGGGACTTGGCTTCTCCCATGATGTCTGGGGCCATTGTAGACTCAAAGTCTCAGGGAGACTTGATAGCTGGAGGTTGGAATCACTGAAAGGCTCTTCCACTTGCATGGCTGGTACAGGAGCGGAAGACTGGAAAATCAGGTGTGCTTATCAGAATGCCTATGCATGGCTTCTCCACGTGGCCTGGCTTCCCCCCAGCATACTGGTCTCAGGTTTGAAAGAATTCTTACATGGCTTCTTAGGACATGAGAGTTCCAGTGATGGCATGGAACCTGACTTGCAGCTTTCAACCTAGTCTTGGAAATCCACGGTACCCTATCGACCAAAGTAGTCACAGGTCCGTCCAGATTCAAGGGGAGGGGACATAGACCCCCTTGGGAATATAGAGGAGGAGTAGCAAAGAATTTGTGGCCATTTTTTTTTCATAGTTCAATACATTTTTAATATCTGATTTTTCTTTCCAAAGACAATGTTTGCCAATTGGGCAGTTGTCTTTATATATATATATATATATATATATATATATATATATATATATATATATATATATATATTTTTTTTTTTTAATGTTTATTTATTTTTGAGACAGAGAGAGACAGAGCATGAACAGGGGAGGGTCAGAGAGAGAGGGAGACACAGAATCTGAAGCAGGCTCCAGGCTCTGAGCTGTCAGCACAGAGCCCGACGTGGGGCTCGAACCCACGGACCGTGAGATCATGACCTGAGCCAAAGTCGGACGCTCAACCGACTGAGCCACCCAGGCGCCCCTTTAATTTATATTTAAATTTTAGTTAATATACAGTGAAAGACTGGTTTCAGGAGTAGACTTCAGTGATTCATCACTTTCATGCAACACCCAGGGCTCCTCACAAGTGCCCTCTTTAATACCCATCACCCATCTTACCTCCCTCACCCACTTACCTCCATCAACCCTCAGTTTGTTATTTATCCTTGTTTGTTTGTTTGTTTAATTTTTGGACTTTCTCCATAGTTTGGCTATTGTTGATAATGCTGCTGTAAATATCAGGGTGCACACACCCCTTTGAAACTATATATTTGTATCCTTTGGGTAAATACCAAGTCGTACAATTGCTGAATCATAGCGTAGTTCTATTTTTAATTTTTTTGAGGAACTTCCATACTGTTCTCCAGAGTGGCTGCACCAGTTTGCATTCCTGTCAGTGGTGCAAGGTGCAAGAGGGTCCCCCTTTTCCTGCAACTTCACCAACACCTGTTGTTTCTTGTGTTGTTAAATTTAGCCATTCCAACAAGTGTAAAGTGGTATCTCATTGTGGTTTTGATTTGTAGTTGCCTGGTAATGAGTGATATTGAGCATCTTTTCATGTGTCTGTTATGTCTGGATGTCTTCTTTGGCAAAGTGTCTATTCATGTTTTCTGCCCATTTGTTAACTGGGTTATTTGTCTTTAAAATAAATTACTAGTGTTTCCTATAGCTTTTGAGACCACATGGCAGTAGTTACCAGTTAGCTCATCTGATTCAGAGTTCAAAGTCCATGACTGTGACCTTATTTATGATCCTAAGAATGAACCACAGGCCAAGAACTAGTTGACCTTTGGGTCTTTTTTTTTTTTCAATATATGAAATTTATTGTCAAATTGGTTTCCATACAACACCCAGTGCTCATCCCAAAAGGTGCCCTCCTCAATACCCATCACCCACCCTCCCCTCCCTC
The DNA here is from genome assembly GCF_027475565.1 of Acinonyx jubatus. Taxonomy (NCBI): domain Eukaryota; kingdom Metazoa; phylum Chordata; class Mammalia; order Carnivora; family Felidae; genus Acinonyx; species Acinonyx jubatus. The sequence continues at coordinate 30,499,624 of NC_069388.1, read as the reverse complement.
CCGCCCCCCATCAACCCTCAGTTTGTTCTCAGTTTTTAAGAGTCTCTTATGCTTTGGCTCTCTCCCACTCTAACCTCTTTTTTTTTTTTTTCTTCCCCTCCCCCATGGGTTTCTGTTAAGTTTCTCAGGATCCACATAAGAGTGAAAACATATGGTATCTGTCTTTCTCTGTGTGGCTTATTTCACTTAGCATCACACTCTCCAGTTCCATCCATGTTGCTGCAAATGGCCATATTTCATTCTTTCTCATTGCCACGTAGTACTCCATTGTGTATATAAACCACAATTTCTTTATCCATTCATCAGTTGATGGACATCTAGGCTCTTTCCACAATTTGGCTATTGTTGAGAGTGCTGCTATAAACATTGGGGTACAAGTGCCCCTGTGCATCAGTACTCCTGTATCCCTTGGGTAAATTCCTAGCAGTGTTATCGCTGGGTCATAGGGTAGGTCTATTTTTAATTTTTTGAGGAACCTCCACACTGTTTTCCAGAGTGGCTGTACCAGTTTGCATTCCCACCAACAGTGCAAGAGGGTTCCCGTTTCTCCACATCCTCTCCAGCATCTGTAGTCTCCTGATTTGTTCATTTTGGCCACTCTGACTGGCATGAGGTGATATCTGAGTGTGGTTTTGATTTGTATTTCCCTGATGAGGAGTGACGTTGAGCATCTTTTCATGTGCCTGTTGGCCATCTGGATGTCTTCTTTAGAGAAGTGTCTATTCATGTTTTCTGCCCATTTCTTCACTGGATTATTTGTTTTTCGGGTGTGGAGTTTGGTGAGCTCTTTATAGATTTTGGATACTAGTGTGGCCATTTTTTAAAACTGCCATAATATAGTTGGTGGTCTGGCCTATAAGATTCTTAGGGGCTCTCATTGACCTCATCATGAACAGCACTACGGGTAGGCAGCCCACAGGAGGAAGTTTTTACAAATGGCCCTACATCATTCTTTATCCCAACCTCATTCACAGTTGCTTCCCCCATCATGGCAACTACCATACCCCATTATGAACAAGAAAGGCGATTTTCTAGATTGTTGGGGAGTGGAGTTTAAGGTCTGTCCTCTAGGGCTTCATCTTGTGGCCTCTCGGGCACCTGCTGTGCTGAAGTTCACAGCACTGTCAAGTCATTTTTGAGACTCTCCCTTTGCACCCCATCTGTCCTGGCTCCAAGGTATTGTCAATGTCATATAGATCCTTCTCAGCAAATATGAAGAAGCTAAGGAAGTCAAAGTCTAAATTCACTTGTTTGCAAAAGGAGAATTATTTCATTCAACGACCAACTTATAGAGCACCTAGTGTGAATTATACAGTTACAGTGTCTGACCTCAGACATCAAAGGGGAGCACGGGGAGCCACATAGAAAGTGATCAAGTCGTGCAGGGCCTAAGAGCCCATGACGAGGTATTTAGATTTTAATTAGGTGTGACAGGAAGCCCTTGGAGATTAAGCAGGGAAATGATATGATCTGATTTAAGTTCTTAAAAGACCACTCTGGTTGTTGTGTGAGGTCTCAGGGGGAAAAGTGGAAACAGGGCCTGGAAGGTGGCTCTTGTTGTGGTCCAAGGGAGATAAAATGGTGGTTTGATCTAGGGCAGTAGTAGAGGAGGTGCTTTTATCCGACATGGTAAAAAATGGACAAAGACCAAGTTTTAGAGGGCCCAGGTGTTAGAGAAGTTCCTTCCATGTCAGATACGTTGAATTTGAGATGCCTGTGTCACCCCCAGATGTATACGCCTGGGGATTCTGGAGTTTGGGTGGGTTGGTGCTGAAGATGTGCATTTAGAAGTTGTCAGTAGGTAGATCATTAGCAAAGTCACAGGCTTGGATAACATCAAGGGAGAAGGTGTGGCCAGGGAAAAGAAAAGGAATCCGCTCTGAACTGCCAAGAACTCTGGAAGTTTTCGATCAGCAGTTCTCTGTGGTTAGCGTGAGTCACCTAGAGGACTGGATAAAACACAGGTCCCTGGGTCCCACCCTGGAGATTCTGATCAGTAGACGTGGGATGGGGTCCAAGGATCTTCGTTTCTCACAGGTTCCCAGGTGCTGGTGCTGCACCACACTTGGAACTAGAGAGATCATAGCTGGCAAGATAGACTGAGGAGTGAGAGCCAGTGAGGCAGAAGGAAATCAAGAAGGTCCCAGAAGCTGAGAGAGGAGAGTATTTCAAGAAGGCAGGAGTCAGCTGCTGTGACCAAATAGAGTGGCAACAGGAAAGAGCTTGCTGGATTTGGTGACATAAAAGTCGTTACTGGGGACTTGATGGGAGCAGTTTTGACAGAGTGATGGGGACAGAAGTAAACTAAAGAGGGAATGAAAGTCACAGGCATAAAAGGCACAGCACAGAGAATGTAGTCAGTGGCCTTGTAATGGCATTGGGGGGTGACAGATGTAGCCACGCTCCTGATGAGCACAGCATGACATATGGACTCGTCAGATCGCTCTGTGTACGCCTGAAACGAACGTAACATGTGTCAGCTCTACTTCAATAATAATAATAAAAAAAAGGTTTTTATTTTTTTTAATTAAAAAAAAAATTTTTTTTTTAACGTTTATTCATTATTGAGAGACAGACACAGGATGTGAGCAGGGAGGGGTAGAGAGAGAGGGAGACACAGAATCTGAAGCGGGCTTCAGGCTCCGAGCCGTCAGCACAGAGCCCGACGCGGGGCTCGAACTCACGAACCGTGAGATCATGACCTGAGCCGAAGTCGGTCGCCCAACCGACGGAGCCACCCAGGCGCCCCCCAAAAAAGGTTTTTAATTAAAGGTGAGGGGATGAGATTTTAGGGTCTGGGGTTAAGGTTTTGTGGAAGGCCCTGCCCGTGTTCTGATGGCATCTCTCCCTGTGTCCCCTGGGACCGTGGTCCTACTGGGCCACTGCCCCTTTTTTAATCGAAGCGCTGCTCAGGCAGTTCCCTCAGCCCCAAATTCCTTCACCACCTCTGCTGTGGGGGTCTAGCTCAGATGGGTCCCCTTCTGTGGAATCTTCCCGTGTCTGCCCCCCACCCTGCCAAACTCAACTGCCTTCCTCCTGCCCCAGCAGTGACTGGTTTGTGCCATCCAGCCCCACTTTGAACTGCCCTGGTATTTCTCTGAAATCAAGTTCAACTTGATTTCTCTGTCGGTCTTTAGGAAGGTTGTAAATTCCTTGAGAGGAGAGCCTCAGGACCTTAACAGAGGGAAACTCAGCTGAACTTGAACGTCAAGCTGAGTATTACCCTCTCCCATTTCCTCTGATGGCTCTGGTTCTCGTTTCCCCTCGACTCCAACAGAATTTTCTGTCTAGCCATGTGTGAGGTATCCCAGCTACCCAAACCAACGCTTCGTGTCACCTAGTATCCTTGCCACACTCGGGTCCTTCACTTGCTTTGTTCTGCATCACAGATTTGGCAGAATCAACTGTCTGATTTTGTCAGCGTTTCATTGTCTCCCACCCCAGGCCCGGCTTCTGACTCGTTCCTTTGTTCTGGAAACTGGAGACTTCCTGTGTTTCTACTGGCAGTTCCTTCCCCATTGGTAATCTTTCTCGTCACCGGTTAAAATAATTCTAACATCCAATTTCAATGTGTGTGTGTGTGTGTGTGTGTGTGTGTGTGTGTGTGTGTGTCTGTGTGTGTGTGTAGTGGGTGGGTGGGGGTGGGTGTTTTCCTGCCACCACCAAGCAATTCTCTAACCCCACCAGGGCATCCTATAGTTCAACTTGATTCTGACACAGTCTGCCTGGAGATCATGCCAGGTCCCCCAGGTTAAGGGCTCTGTCCTGCAGGAATGACCGCTCCCTCCAACCCCCGCCCTTCAGATGCCAGCTGCAAGTCCGGTTGTCCCCTGAGCTTCTGACTGACCAATACAGACAACAGGTCCCAACCATCCCCTTGCTGGAATGGTCACAGAACTCACGGTAACATTTTACTTGCGAGATCACAGTTTATTATAAAAGGATATCACCCAGGAACAGGCAGACGGAAGCGATGCGTAGGGACAAGATTTGGGGAAGGGTGTGGGGCTTCCATGCTCTGATCCCACCACTTTCCCCAGATATCCATGCGTTCACCAACCCGGAAGCTCTCTGAACCCGGTTCTTTTGGGGTGTGATGGAGGCTTCATTAAGTAGGGATGGCATTAAATCACTGGCCGATGGTGATCATTCAACATCCCAGCCTTGCCCCCGTTGCCCTTATCTCTCAGAAAATTTTAAGGGCTTTGGGGGCTGTGAGCCAGGATCTGTGAATGAAGGCCAGATGTATATTGCTTTTAAATCTGAGGTTGCACTGATGGAGAGGCGGTTTCCAAATATATTTTGAGTGCTCTAAACTTTTACTGACATTCAAGACCTTCAGCTCTTGTCTAAGTGGGGGCGGGCAGCGAAAATAAAGAAGCATTTATATGCACTACTGGGTATTTACCCCCCCCAAACACAAAAACACTGAGTCAAAGGGGTATGTGTAGCTCTATATTTATAGCAGCTCTATTTATTTATTTATTTATTTATTTATTTATTTACACCCAAGGTAATTAGCATATAGTGCAGCAATGATTTCAGAAGTAGATTCCAGTGATTCATCCCCTATGGATACTACCCAGTGCTCATCCCAACAAGTGTCTCCCTTAATGCCCCTTGCCCATTTAGCCCATCCCCCCACCCACAACCCCTCCAGGAACCCTCAGTTTGTTCTCTGCATTTAAGAGCTTCTTATGTTTTGTCCCCTTCCCTGTTTTTGTATTATTTTTGCTTCCCTTCCCTTATGTTCATCTGGTTTGTATTGTATATTCCTCATATGAGTGAAGTCATATGATACTTACCTTTCTCTGACTGACATATATTTATGTATTTATTTTAAATATTTATTTATTATTTTTGAGAGGGAGAAATAGAGAGACAGAATGTGAGTGGGGGAGAGGCAGAGAGAGAGGGAGACACAGAATCTGACCGAAGCAGGCTCCAGGATCTGAGCTGTCAACACAGAGCCCGATGCGGGGCTCAAACTCACGAACCGTGAGATCATGACCTGAGTCGAGGTCGGACGCTCAACCGACTGAGCCACCCAGGTGCTCCTCTGACTGACTAATTTAGCTTTGCAAAATACCCTCTAGTTCCATCCATGTAGCTCCAAATGGCAAGATTTCATTTCTTTTTGATTACCGAGTAATACTCCATTTTATATGTATACACATCTTCTTTATCCATTTATCCGTCAATGGACATTTGGGCTCTTTCCATACTTTGGCTATGGTTGGTAGTGCTGCTATAAACATTGGGGTGTATGTGCCCCTTTGAAACAGCACACCTGTATCCCTTGGATAAATGCCTAGTACTGCAATTGCTGGGTCATAGGGTAATTTTATTTTTAATTTTTTGAGGAACCTCCATACTGTTTTCCAGAGTGGCTGCACCAGTTTGCATTCCCACCAGCAGTGCAAAAGAGGTCCTCTTTCTCTGCATCCTTGCCAACATCTGTTGTTGCCTGAGTCGTTCATGTTAGCCATTCTGACGGGGGTGAGGTGGTATCTTGGTGTGGTTTTCATTTGTATTTCCCTGATGAGGAGTGACGTGGAGCATTTTTTCATGTGTTTCTTAGCCACCTGGATGTCTTCTTTGGAGAAGCGTCTATTCATGTCTTTTGCCCATTATAGCAGCGTTATTTATGATAGCCAAGATATGGAGGCAGCCCAAGTGTCCACTGATAGACGAATGGATGAAGAAGATGTGGTAGGAGCTGGGAAAATGGCAGAGTAGGAGGACCCTAAGCTCACCCCATCCCATGTGTGCAACTACATGTCATCCACGAGCAATCTGAAGACAGGCAGAACAAACTCCACAACCAAATAGAGAGAAGAAGCTGCATTTGAAGAGTTAGGAAGGGCACAAAGGCAGTGGGAGGCTGCTCATAGGAGGGAGGGAGACGCGCCCACAGAGAGGGCAGAGAAAAGGGCCCTCATGCCAGGAAGCCCACTTGGGGAAGACAAATCTCCATAGTATTTGGCTTAGAAAACCAGAGAGGCTGGGGGTGCCTGGGTGGCTCAGTGGGTTGAATGTCTGACTTCGGCTCAGGTCATGATCTCACGGTTTATGGGTTCGAGCCCTGCGTGGGGCTCTGTGCTAGCTAACAGCTCGGAGCCTGGAGCCTGCTTAAGACTCTGTCTCTCTCTCTCTCTCTCTCTCTCTCTCTCTCTCCCCCTCCCCCGCTCACACTCTGTCTCTCTCTCAAAAATAAATAAACATTAAAAAAAATTAAAAGAAAAGAAAACCAGAGAGGCCGAGTTCTGTGAGTTTGTATCAGCAGTGGGACTTTAAGCCTGGAGCTTTAAGAGTCAGCTGACTCGGCACTGGGCTAGCAGGGAGGGTGGGCTGATGGCTGGGTTGCTGCCCTTAAAGAGAGAGCAGCTTGCATGGAGAGGCGACTTAAAACGGCAGTTAACGCTGCCAGGGGCAAACAGGAGACAGATCTGTTCATACTGATTTCAGAGCGTGTTGAGGGACTTCTCTGGAAATGAGGGAGCCAGCACTATTTTCTCCTCCCACTCCCCATTATAAGCACAGACACGTCTGTAGGAGACCGGGCGGCACAGACACTTGATACCTAACCTGCTGGCAGTACATCCTGCCTACAAGGTCTCCTGAGGACTCACTCTCTCTAAGTCTCAGCTCAGGGAAAATTATTTTAAAGCCACATGAACCCTATCCAGCCACGGTGCATAGGCCACCGTGCTGTGCATGCCACACCCGGCTATGGCCCCAAAAGCCATCTTGCTGCCCAGCCCCCAGCTGCTCCCAGGCTTCAGGGGATCCAGCCAAGGACTAGCGGTCCAGCACAAGTTTTGCTAACGTTACCACCCAGCCTCCAAGTTCCCTTGCCAGCATGCCTTCTCAGAGCTGGCCTGCTCGGATCTCACTAACGCCAGAGAGCAGGTACAGCCCACAACAGGCAGGGAGTCAGAGCAGACAGTGAAAGGAAAAGCGACTCAGACACAAAAGCAGGGTATACACAATACACATAGGATACTCTCCCAAAGTGCCAGGTTTCGGTGAATAGGAGACACTGCGTTGCAGGGCCCTCTGGGACCTCTTCTTCCTAAAGTCACTACTTGCAAGAGCAGAAGACAGAGCTGACTTTCCTAATAACAGAAACAGACACAGAGAGGCAGACAAAATGAGGAGACAGGGAATATGTCCCAGATGAAAGAACAAGACACAATCACAGCGAGAGATCTAAATGAAATGAATGCAAGTAATACGTCTGATAAGAATGTAAAGCAATGACCATAAAGACGCTTTTTGGACTTGAGAAAAGAGTGGAGGACCTGAGTGAGACCCTTAACAGAGAGATCAAAAATAACATATCAGGGGGCGCCTGGGTGGCTCAGTCGGTTAAGCGTCCGACTTCGGCTCAGATCATGCTCTTGTGGTCCGTGAGTTCGAGCCCTGCGATGGGCTCTATGCTGACAGCTCAGAGCCTGGAGCCTGCTTCGGATTCTGTGTCTCCCTCTCTCTCTGACCCTCTCCTGTTCATGCTAAGTCTCTGTCTCAAAAATAAATAAACATTAAAAAAAATTAAAAAAAATAACATATCAGAAATGAAGAGCTCAATAAATGAAATTAAAAGTTTACTACATGGAATAAATAAATAGTAGATTATAGGAAGCAGATGAGCATATTAGGGACCTGGAAGATAGAGTGATTGAAAACAATGAACAGGTGAGAGACAAGCAAATACTGCAGAATGAGAATAGACTTAGGGAACTTAGTGACTCCACTAAGCATAATAACATTCACATTATAGGGATCCCAGAAGAAGGGGGCGGGGCAGAAAATCTATTAAAGAAATAATAGCTGAAAACTTCCCGAATCTGAGTTTGGGGGCAAAGAGCCAGATTCAGGGGGTACAGAGACCTCCCAACACATTCAACTCAAAGAGGACCACACCAAAACACATAGTAATTAATTTTTTTTAAACATTTATTTATTATTGAGAGGCGGAGAGACAGAGCATGAGAAGGGGAGGGGGTGAGAGACGGGGAGACACAGAATATGAAGCAGGCTCCAGGCTCTGAGCTGTCAGCACAGAGCCCATCGTGGGGCTCGAACTCCCAAGCCTCGAGATCATGACCTGAGCCGAAGTCCAACTGATTGAGCCACCGAGGCACCCCAAAACACATAATTAAAATAGCAAAAAAAAAAAAATAGTGATAAATCTTAAAGATTGCAAGAGAAAAGAAGATTTACATACAAAGGAAACCCCATAAGGCTATTGTCTGATTTTTTTAGCAGAAACTGTGCAGGCCCGAAGGGAGTAGCATGGTATTTTCAAAGTGCTGAAAGGGAAAAATCTATAGCCATGAATACTCTATCCAGCAAGGCTATCATTGAGAATAGAGAATAGAAGGAGAGATAAAGAGCTTTTCAGATAAACAGAAACTAAAAAAGTTCATGACCACTAAACCAGCCCACCAAGAAATATTAAAGAGGACTCCTTGAGTGGAAAGGAAAGACCATGAGGGAGAGTATGAAAAATAGGGAACACAGCAGCAGTAAAAATAAACACTTCTGTAATAAATTAGCCAAGGGACTCACAAGGTAGGAGGACATAGAATATGACACCATATACCCAAAACATGGTGAGAAGTGGAGGAGTAAAGAAAGGACCAAACTTAAGTGACCATCAACTTAATATAGACGGCTATATGCGGAAGATGTTATATACAAACCTAATGGTAACCACAAATCAAAACTACCAATAGATATGCAGAAAAAAAAAGAAGAAATCCAAGTATATCACTAAAGAAAACCAGCAAACCATGAAAAAGAACAAGAAAAGAAAGGATCAGAGAAAAGCTACTAAAGCAATCACAAAACAAGTAACAAAATGGCAAAAAATACGTATGTATCAATAATTTCTTTGAATGTAAATGGAATAAATGCCCCAAGCAAAAGACATAAGGTGACAAAAGTGGATAAAAAAACAGGGCCCCTCTGTATGCTGCCTACAAGAGACTCATTTCAGACCTAAAGACACCTGCAGATTGAAAGTGAGAGGATGGAGAAACATTTATCATGCAAATGGATGTCAAAAGAAAGCTGGAGTAGCAATACGTATTTTGGAAAAAATAGAGTTTAAAACAAAGACTGTACCAAGAGACAAAGAAAGACACTATATAATAATAAAGGGGACAATCCAACAAGAAGATTTAACAATTGTAAATATTTATGCACCCAACATGCAAGCACACAAATACATAAAACTGTTAATAACAAACATAAAGAAACTAACTGATAATAATACAATAACAGTAGAGGACTTTAACATCCCACTTCCATCAATGGACAGATTATCCAAACAGAAAACCAACAAGAAAACAATGGCTTTGAATGATTCACTGGAATAAATGGATTTAACAGATATATTCAGAACATTCCACCCTACAACCGAATACACATTCTTTTCAGGTGCACGTGGAACATGTCTTCAGAATAGATCACATATTAGCTCACAAAACTAGCTTCCACCAATACAGAAAGATCAAAGTCATACCATGCATCTTTTCTGACCACAGGGCTATGAAGCTGGAAGTCAATCATAAGAAAAAATCTGGGGGGCGCCTGGGTGGCGCAGTCGGTTAAGCGTCCGACTTCAGCCAGGTCACGATCTCGCGGTCTGGGAGTTCGAGCCCTGCGTCGGGCTCTGGGCTGATGGCTCAGAGCCTGGAGCCTGTTTCCGATTCTGTGTCTCCCTCTCTCTCTGCCCCTCCCCTGTTCATGCTCTGTCTCTCTGTCCCAAAAATAAATAAACGTTGAAAAAAAAAAATCTGGAAAGACCACAAATACATGGTGTTGAATAACATGGTACTAAACTATGAATGGGTCAACCAAGAAATCAATAAATAAAAAAGTACATGAAAACAAATGAAAATGAAAGCACAACAGTACAAAACCTTTGGGATGCAGCAAAAGCAGTTCTAAGAGGGAAGTTTATATCAATACAGGCCTACCTCAAGAAGCAAGAAGAATCTCAAATAAACAAACTCATCTTACACCTAAAGAAGCTAGAAAAAGAACAACAAACAAAACCTAAAACCAGCAGAAGGAAAAAATAATAAAGATTAGAGCAGAAATATGGGGTGCCTGGGTGGCTCAGTTGGTTAAGTGGCCAACTTCGGCTCAGGTCATGATCTCACAGTTCGTGGGTTTGAGCCCCATCTTTGGCTCTGTGCTGATGGCTCAGAGCCTGGAGCCTGCTTTGGATTCTGTGTCTCCCTCTGTCTGCCCCTCCCCCACTCGCACTCTGTCTCTCTCTCTCTCAAAAATAAATTAAAAAAAACATTAAAGATTAGAGCAGAAATAAATCATATAGAAACTAAAAAAAAGAGTAGAACAGATCAGTGAAACCAGGATCTGGTTCTCTGAAAAAAAGTCAACAAAAATGATAGACCTCTAACCAAACTCATTAAGAAAAAAAGGGAAAGGACTCAAGTAAATAAAATCAAATAAATAAATAATAAAAACATAAAATCACAAATGGGAGAGGAGAAATAACCAACACCACAAAAATACAAACAATTATAAAAGAATATTATGAAAAACTATATGCCAACAAATTGGACAACCTAGAAGAAATAGATCAGTTTCTAGAAACATATAACCTACCAAAACTGAAACAGGAAGAAATAGAAAATTTGAACAGACTAATTACCAGCAAAGGAATTGAATCGGTAATCAAAAACCTCCCAACAAACAAAAGTCCAGGACCATATGGTGTCACAGGTGAATTCTACCAAATATTTAGAGGAAAAATACCCATTTTTCTCAAACTATTCCAAAAAATAGAAAAGGAAGGAAAACTTCCAAATTCATTCTGTGAGGCCAGCATCACCCTGAAACCTGATACCAAAACCACAAAGACACAACAAAAACAAAAAACCCACAAAAAACTACAAGCCAATATCTCTGATGAGCACAGATACAAAAATCCTCTACAAAATACTAGCCTACAGAAACCAACAATACATTAAAAAAAAAAGCATTCACCATGATCAAGTGGGATTTATTCCTGAGTTGCAAGAGTGGTTCAATATTCGCAAGTCAATCAACATGATACATCACATCAATAAGAGAAAGGATAAGAACTATATGATCATATGTTGGTGAGGATGTGGAGAAAAAGCAAACCTCATGCACTGTTGTTAGGAATGTAAATTGGTGGAGCCAATGTGGAAAACAGTATGGAGTTAAAAGTTAAAAAAAAAAAAGTTAAAAATAGAACTACCATCGGATCTAGTAATCACACTACCGGGTATTTAACCAAAGAATACAAAACCACTAATTCAAAGAGATACACGTACCCCGATGTTTATAGCAGCATCATTTACAATAAGGCAAGCTATGGAAGCAGCCCAAGTGTCCATAGATTGATGGATGAATGGATAAAGATGTGTATATAGGTACAATGGAATATTATTCAGCCATAAAAAAGAATGAAATCTTGTTATTTGCAACAACATGGATGGACCTAGAGGGTATAATACTAAGTGAAATAAGTCAGTCAGAGAAAGACAAATACCATATGATTTCACTCATGCTGAATTTAAGAAACAAAACCAACAAAGGCAAAAAAGAGAGAGTGTGTGTGTGCAGCAGAGAAACCAAGAAACAGACTCTCAACTTTAGAGAGGATGTGGGTGAGGACATGGGTGAAAAGATGGGGGAAAAAAAAGAAGGATTTATAAAGGAAGTGAATTTCCTCTTTGGTTTTCTTCTCCTATCTCTGCTAACACAAACATGGTTTGCTTCTGCTGTAACTACCCTTGAGGTTGTTTTCACCTACATTATGAATGGACCTTGCTTTGGGTGGGTTCCTGTAAGTGTGCATGCAATTTGAGATTTTGGTGGGCAATAAAAGTGTGAAAATATGTCAAAAGCGTATTAACCATTCCAACAATCGTTTTGCAAGACAAATCCCTCCTTCACCTATTTGTGGATCCATATCTCAGATGCTAGTTTGCAAGGCACATTTTCTAGTACCCTTCACATCACGGTCACGCCTCCTCCGAAATCACCACTGTATCCTGGGCTTCCCCAGGACTCTCCCAGGACTCTGGCAGCCGCCTCTGTGCCTTACCCCTCAGCTGGAACTTTCTCTTTCTGCTTTGAGTATTTCCAGCCAGGGCCAGCTTCCAGGCCTGTTGCACTGACCACATGTTCTTCTCCTCAGAGTCCATGGTGTGATTTCTTGTTGGTGCTGGCGCATTAATATTCTAAGTCTGCACCAGTGGAACCCTCTCCCAAATGATATGCTGTCTCTTGTTCTCGGGAACTCCGTGCACTTGTCCTGTGGTATTTTCTTGAGAGGCACATAGAGATTTTAAGTGTTTGAATTTTCTGGTGAACTATTATTTCTTTGAATGGCACTTTACGGCAAGACTGAACTGAACGGGGTGGGGCGGGGGGCTGGCTTTAGGTCACTTGTAATGGTTAGGCAGAAAGCCAGGCAGGAGAGACAGGAGGAAGGACCTTAGGCTCTCACCGAGGACCTCCCAGGGACCACCCCATTGCATCCATCTAGGAGTCGCTTTGTGGTTACAACATCCGGGCCCAGGAAGAGCTAAGTTTGTGGTGTTTGTTGCCCTTGTGTAGAAAGCAGACCCTTGTCCTTACTTGACCTCTGTCTCTAGAGTAGAAATAATGCTGTGGTTTCCTATCCCATGCAGGTATTCAGCATACATCTTGGGAAAGGGCATGCTAGTTGGCTAGTTATTACATAACCCAGGACTGTTGCCAAATGTTGTCAAATGTGGCCATCCTAGGACCCACCCAAGAGAAAAAATTAATACCAGCCAGCATCCCAGAGGTTCCCGGCCTTTGTCTCTCTTGACCAGCCCCCTCTTCCCTTGGAGTGTCCGTGAATAAAGCATCGCCCTGCTTTCCTTCCATTTTGCCGTCCTGTAATTCTTTACTGCAGCGGTGAAAAGAATCAAGGCATCTCTCCTTTTCCATCTCATTCTCCGTAACCTTAATTCCTTGCCTGGGGCAGCAATGGAAAATGCCAGAAAAATTTTTAATCAGGGACATTTGGAAACAAACAAACAAACAAACAAACAAAAAAACACCCCAACGACACACAAAAAAACAGTTCATATTGTGGAAACAAAACTGAAGATCAAAATGAACAATCTGAACGGAAAAATGCTTGGAGGCTATGCCAAAACTCATTCTTGATGGTGTTTGTTCTTTTTCCTTTTGAATGAAGTAAAAGAGACCAGCCAGGACTGGAAATGCTCCCATTCCCAGCTCCCAGAAGCTGTCTGAAGAATTACTCTGAAAACCCTGGTTTTACTTAACCGACTCAGCTGTGCAGGTGCCCCGCCAACCAGATCTTCTAAACCAATCAGTTCCTCCCTTTCCCTTTTTTATCATCTAAATATTAAGAAATTTTTTCTTGCAAAAGCAATGTTCTGTATATACCATATACAGAGAAACTAGAATTTTGTGTAGAAAATATTAGTATAAAGGAAATAAAACCCTTACTATCCCCACCCTTTTCAAATTACTTCTATGTGTATACGTAAATTTTGCTTGCCCAAATACAATCAGCATTTTTGGACAAGTAACCTCCCTCCCCCACACTCCATGTAACAATAGCTTGTGCAATACCATATTTACCTAGCACTCTCTTCCTGTAGCTGAGAAGAGCATCCTTGCAATTAAATAAGCTGCCAGGGGTAGAATTGTGCAAAGGAAGGGCACACTGCTAGGCTTCTGAAGTATGCAGCCAGAGCGGTTGTACCAATTTACAGTCCCACAAATGTGTGTTCTGAATTCCCCAGCACGGTATTACATTTTTTCCCCTCTCAATCATTGCCAACTGGATAAGTGGAAATGGCATTTAATTATTTTAATGAATGACTAAGGCTTGTTGATCGCTCTAAAATTAAAATGTGAAATCCTGGCTTTTACAAAGAGGCTCACGGGACAAAGTAAAGAGGACACATTTCCTAACAAACTTCTAAGTCGTTGCCTCTTGGTTTCTTGGTCTCTTTGCTTGTTCTTACTTGTCCGAGGAACCCAGCTACTCCTACAATTGATTTTACATCCTGTTTTGCTGATAATCCTTATGAATGTTGTTGTACTCAGCCTGGAATAGTCTAGATAGCTTCCCTTATAAATGAGTCAGATACGCGGAAGTATGATAGAAAGTAGAATGGGAACTATAGCAAGCCAGGAATTTCTTTCCTGATCAGATCTCATGAGAGATTGTCTTCTTTCTCTTTGAAATTCCTTTTCCTTTTTGTGAAATGTACTTTTTCAGTACAATGTTTCCTCTTTCAATGGGTCTTTATTTACAAGAAACTGTGTGTCCAGTGTGGCAATTCAGTTGCACACTCCTCCCTTTCTTTTTCTTCTAAAGAATAGGGACTAAGAAATTAGGAAGAAAAAGGAATTTACATTCTTATTGGTATTTTTCAACTTTCTTAGACTTTGGTTCTGACACAGTGGTATGGAGGTATTCTTATGCACACTGTTTTTCTGTCTACTGGCCAGAATTGTTATTTCTTCCCAGGAATTTGTAAATGTAAATGTAAATATAAATTTAATTAATTAATTAATGATTTGAGAGAGAATGAAGGAGAGCACAAGCGGCGGTGGGGGGGGGGGAGAGAGAGAGAGAGAGAGAGAGAGAGAGAATTTTAAGGAGGCTCTATGCTCAGCACAGAACTTGACTCAGAGCTCAATCCCATGACCCTGGGATCATGACCTAAGCCGAAATCAGGAGTCAGATGCTCAACCAACTGAGCCACCCAGGCGCTCTGTAAATGTAAATTGTATGTAACAAAACCACAATATTATTCAGATAGGAAGTCACATTCCTGTATGACCATCTGATAATTATCATAAGAGGGACCCAGTTGGAGTTATTTTTCTTTTTTTTCTTTTTTTGGAGTTATTTTTCTAATGATGTTGCTGGATTTATTTTAATTTTCTTGTCCCAGGGACACATTGGCAAGGAGGTCCAGGGTGGTCAGGGAAGCGGATTTTGCCCAGGAATTGAATTAATTTGGCCCGCGTAGCCCTCCAGGCCTTTTCTAATCTTTAGGAAGAGCGGTACATCAAAATGAGTCCTAAAATTCCTGATAGAACGAAAAGATAAATGTGGAAGATGACAGCATCAGCACTGACTTCATAAAAGAAATCCTCAGATCAAAATATCAGCTTTAACTGTGGTGTTTACAGCTGCATATTCCACTTGGTAGCTACTTAAGCCACATGGGCCATTTACATTTAGATTAATACAAGGGGTGCTTGAGTGGCTCAGTTGTTAAGCGTCTGACTTCAGCTCAGATCATGATCTCATGGTTCGTGAGTTCGGCCCCGCGTGGGGCTCTGTGCTGACGGCTCGTAGCCTGGAGCCTGCTTCGGGTTCTGTGTCTCCCTCTCTCTCTGCCCCTCCCCTGCTTGTGCTCCGTCTCTCTATCAAAAAAAAAAAAAAAAAAACAACAAAAAATTTTTTATTTAGATTAATACAAATTAAATGAAACTAAAATTCAGGTCCTCAGTCACACCTGCCACGCATTTCAAGTGCTCAGTAGTAGCTCCACGTGGCTCGTTCTGGTTGAGTAACTTTTATTCTTGAATAGAAAGTCTCCAGAAGTGACGTGCATTTATGCTAATGCCCAAACACTTGTGAGTTTAGACTGTTGTTCAGGAACAATTTTTGGCAAAACTCCAGAGGAGGAGGAATGTACTTCCCCCGACCCACTGATGTTGGGGCTTGTTCGGGTAAATTACAATGTGTCCAGAGACTTGAAATGTGTTCCCCTTCTTGCTCTCCCGTCTCCATCGTCTCCATCGTGAGAAGAGCCTGCCTTGTGCTGTAGCTCTTGGTTCAAAGGAGATGAAACACTTTTGGACTTAACCTGTAGTAAAGATCCAAACCCGTTAAACCCATTCTGTCGGTCCAATCCCAGCTGACCCGCAGCTGTGTGAGTAAAAAATAAATATTTTTGTGTTGGATGCCACCGAGCTTTGGGCGGTTTGTTACACAGCATTATTGTTGATGTGTGAACTGATATCATGCTATTCACTCGTCTTTTTTGTAGAAATTGTTCTCCCTGCTTTGAATATTCTCCCCTTCTTCGTCCACTGGGAGAAATCCTTGGGATACTTCCAGGTCCACATTCAAATATCACACCTGCTATGAAATCTTCCTGGATTTGTTTTGTCCACCATATAAATATAGGAAAATATTCTGTTTTCTGTTTTTAGTGCAACATGCTTATGTATGTATCTTCTTTTGTTCACCTGTCACTAACATACCCCCGCCTGCCAGGCACGACACAGGGTAATGGAGATACGAACTGAATGTAACCGGTGTCTTCACGCACCTAGTGAACTTTTTCTTATACATCTAATACAGCCTTTTTATTATACGGTGTTATAACTTTCTTTTTTTCATTCCGAACTCCATAGAGATAAGGATCATATTTTATTCCTCTTCCATCCTTGGGAATACATTCACTAAGTCAATAAATTTTGAAACTATTTTGCTTATAATTTGACTTCCCATTTTTACCAAAGTTATGCATGCTAGTTTACAGAGTCAAATAGTTCCACAGTATTTTCGAGAAAATGAGTAGGACTCCAACCTACTCCTTTTTCTTAGAAGCAAATATTTTCATCTCCTTTAGGTTATTATTTTTGGTATTTACCCCTATATTCCTAATAACACACTTCCATTGCTATTTCTTGATTTTTCAATTGTAAACATTACCTTCTGACATCCTATTATAGAAAATGAAAATTTATGTCTCTTTGCCTTTCCAGTCTCCCACATTCAGCCTTACTCTTCCTGTCCTTTACCCCATCATTCCAGTAAAGATATATTATAATTTTACATAGGTCAGTCTTTTATATTGCCATGATCTGAAAATTTTACTCACAAAGGAGCCATGTAGTAAGCTAGGATTATTTTTCCTTTCCTGTTCAACCATGTGTTTTCTTAGAGTTAACAATTGCACATTGTTTCTTTTTATTTCTTGTAATACCATGAATCCAGCCCCCAAACTCTTCTCCAATTGTCTAAATCTCTCAATGCATTCAGAATACATCATAATTTCCTTTTTCCTGAAAAAGACTCTCCTGCAGTTTGCTGACTGCTCTTGTCTGCACAGCCACTTTCCTGAATTCTTTCTCCTCCACCATCCTGAGGATTTCCTTAGCCTCTCCCATGCTGGGTCTCCTCTTTTGGTGCCCCTTGTCTTTCTCTTCCTTGGTTTATTCTCTCATTTTGGTGGAGTACATTGTAAGGACAAATAAAAATGAAAAATGGAGGCTTAAGAGCTTTATTTCAAAGATAAAGGCTTAAAGGAAGGGGGTTAAGAATATACTTACCTTGATGAGCACTGAGAAATACATAAAATTGTTGAGTCATTGTATTATACACCTGAAACTAAGATAGCACTGTATGTTAACTATACTTGAATAAAAAATAAAAGGGGCACCTGGGTGGCTCAGTTGGTTAAGTGTCCGACTTCGGCTCAGGTCATGGTCTCACGGTCCGTGAGTTTGAGCCCCATGTCGGTCTCTGTGCTGACAGCTCAGAGCCTGTAGCCTGTTTCAGATTCTGTGTCTCCCTCTCTCTCTGACCCTCCCCCGTTCATGCTCTGTCTCTCTCTGTCTCAAAAATAAATAAACGTTAAAAAAAAAATTAATAAAAAATAAAATAAAATAAAATAAAATAAAAATAGATTTATTTCTACCCAAAAATAAGAAAATTCCTCCTTTCCCTTCTCTTCTTCTTTTAAATTTAAACATTTTTTAAGTTTAAGACAGAGAGGGAGAGAGAGCAAGATGGAGTGGGGGAGGGGCAGAGAGCTAGGGAGAAAGAGAATCCCAAGCAGGCTCTGCGATGACAGCGTGGAGCCCAATGCAGAGCTTGAACCCATGAACTGTGAGATCCTGACCTGAGCAAAAATCAAGAATTGGACACCTAACTGACTGGGCCACCCGGGAGCCCCTCCTTTCCCTTTCTTAGAGCATTCACTTTAGAAAACTTAGAAGTTTTTTCTCTCTATGATACGTATGTAAACCTTTTAGAAGGAAAAAACCTCTTGCCAGTTTTATGAACCAGGAATGTCTTATCAAGGACCTGGGAGTCATCTCTTTGAAATAAAATATCAAAGGAGAGAGCATTCCTATCTCCCAGTTTCTGTAAGAGGGGGGGACCCTGTGAGCACCTCACTCCAAGTTGCAAAACTACCTCTCTCCCCACCGCCCCCACTCCCCCCCCCCCCCGCACCCCTGCTTTGGATAAAGATAATTAGCAAATGCAGATGACCAGTCCAATTACCAGGTAAATTTAGGCACTAAGTTCTCTTTCTTGAGGACTAATTGTTGTTTGTCTTGAAACTATGTATGTATGGGCTTATATCTCCTTGGCTTTATAAAAGGGCAAGATTTTTCTGTCTTTGTAGTCTCTAGCAAATTGCCTGTGATGGGCATCACGTTCTGGTTTAATGCTTCTTCAATACTACCTTTGTGGAGAGGTTTTCTAGGTTGGGAGAAGGTTTTGTTTTTAATTATATTTCTGCAACCACATTCACTCATGGTCTCCTACGATAGGGGACCTTGGACGTAAATGTTTTTGAGTTATTGCATTTCTGAAAATACCTTTATTCTAATTTCTAGTTTTGGTGGATATAGAATTTTCGGTTGGATATATTTTTCCTTTAGACTTTGGTAGGCATTACTCCATTGGCTCTGGCTTCCAGAGTTGCTGTTGAGAAGTCTGAAACCATTCTGATTCCTGGCTTCCTGTGTGCGACCTGTTCTCCCCTCTGGAAACTTGTAGGCTATTCATTCTCTCTGTCCCTAGTGTTCTTAAAGTTCATAGTGATGTGCTTTGTGGTGGGCCAATATTCTTCTTTGTGCCCAGTACTCACAGTCTGGAAACTGACATTATTTAGTTCTGGAGAATCTGCTTAAATTGTTTCTTTGAGAATATCTTCCTCTCCAGTTTCTCTGTTCTTTTTTATAGAGTATCTTTTTTTATAGAGTATCTATTTATCAGCCACTGGGTCTCCTAGACTGGTTTTCTTTTTCCTATTCCCCACCCCCCTCCCCCGCCCCCGCTCCACCACCCCCACCATGCTTTCCATTTCTTTGTGTTTTTTGACTCTTCTTTCTGGAAGTTTCCTCAACTTCATCTTCCATTGCTTCTCTTTTGTTACTCAGTCGTGTCATGATTTAATTTCTATGTATTCTTTTTGTTCTCTGGAACGATGTTGTACCTAGCATCCTGTTATCACTCTATGGATAATATTTCTTCTCTTATCTCCCTCAGGAATGAATGATAATATTATTTTACACTAGTTTCAGTTTCTTCCAGCTGATTATTTTGTGTCTGTGTTGGATTTGTCTCTCATGGTAGATGCTTTCCTGAGACATCTGGCACCCATTTAAGAGTGAACACTTAGCGGCTGACTGGAAGCACTGAATGGAACAGCAAGCGGAACTTGTTGGCTGTGGCTCTCGGAGCCCTTGCTCTGGAAACCTTTCTGTTTCCTGTTTGGATGGGAGCTGGCATTCTGGGAACTGCATGGGGAACAAGGCTGGGCAGAGGCAATGCTGAGGCATCAGCATCCAGAATGCCCACATTCACATGAATTCTTTGTTTTCACTGTGGCAACCCTGCTTTGGAGGGATTGGAGTCTCCTCGGGAGACCCTGTAGTCACTCTCTTCAGGAAATGTGTCCAGCCTTCTGTAGCCGGAGGGCAGAAAGCCAGTGACCTGGCTGAACAGAACTGGGGAGATCTGGGGATCTGATCACTTGTTAAACAGCCTTTCAACCAATCCGCTTTGCCTTAGGCTTTCCCTTCATCGTCACTTCCAGAGACGTCAGGTGTCATCAATTCCTCAGACTTTTGGGGATTCAACGGTGCAAACAGGGTGGGCTCACCGCTTTCCCCATGGCAAGCTTGGGACTCAACTTCCTTGGATCAAAGACACGACTTCTCATCCATCTGCTTGCGGGTTCCCAAGATGTGGTTCCAGGGTCTTCTCTCTCAGTCGCCCTGTGTTCGCCCCGCTGGGCTTCCAAGCTGCTGTTTTTACCTGGACCTGCCGATCGCTCTGTCTTCTTCAAGCCATGCTCTTCCCTTGGCTCCTGGAGTACCACAGTGCTGGTCCTCTCCCTCTCTTGCTGCCTCTGCGTCCCTACTGTCAGGGCGCGGGGACGAGTGCCCCAGGACTACGGACAAAGTCTCCTTTTGCTCCCCATCATCTCATCTAGGGTCATGGTTTTAAACAGTATCCCTTCGCTGGTGACACCCAAATTCACATCTCTAGCCGTGGCTTCTTCCTGTTTGAGTAGATACTAGAAGGAAACTAGGGGCAAGCCCCCTGGGTACCAGGGGAGGCTGCGATCCGGGCACGGAAGCAGCAGGGGCTGGTGCCCGGGGTGGGGTTTGTTTCGTGCCCTGAGCAGCGGCGGCACCGGCCTCCAGCAGGGAGGACGTATGGTCTGGTCTACGTTTCTGGGTGACGCCGTGGCTGAGTGGAGAATGGACTGAGGGGCATGCTAAAGTCCCGATGTTTATAGCCATAGTGGGATTACATTAGCCTTGAACGTCCTAAATTTCCCGACTGCAGAAAATATGCCATGGAGCTGACACATCGACACTGCAACACACACGTGTAAAGGCAGAATTTCTTTGATGTCCTTTTTTTAAAGTTTATTTAGATGAGAGAATGTGCGCATGTGCGAGTGGAGGAGGGGCACAGAGAGAGGGACAGAGAGAAAATCCCAAGCAGGCTCTGCCCTACCAGCGTGGAGCCCAACGTGAGGCTCACACTCACAGACCGTGAGATCATCACCTGAGCCTAAATCAAGAGTAGGGCACTTAAACAACTGAGCCGCCCAGGCGCCTCTTTAGATGTAATGATCATTCCAGCAGGGACTAGGGGCTACGGCCAGAAGGGTAGGGGCTCTGTGGAGGGACAGCAGCGGTGGCCCCTTTTCCTTTCCTCAAAGAGCTGTTCTCTTTGCATGGGGCTGCCCTTTCTCTCTAGATGCTGCAGGGCTGTTTACAGCCTTGCTGTGGCAGGGAGCCTTCAGCTGTGAATATTTTCCAAGCAGGCACAGATGGGGCACAGGAGGTGTCCCGAGAGTGACATATTTCTCCCTGACCTGTGAGCTTTCTCACAAAATTATTGTGCAGGAGACAGGCTTTAAGAACATCCTTATTGCCTGAGGCTCCTTTCTCCACCCTTCACAGGGAAGTGACTCAATTTCTAGTTAAGACCTTTGGGCTTCCAGTCACCAGGGAAGCCCCACCCTGGGTGCTGGTCCAAAGTCTGGGGAGAGTCCTTGGCTCTGGTTTCCTGTCCCATCAGAGCATTCCCAGTTGAGATAAACTGCCCAAAAGAACAGCTTTGTGCTCGTTGTTTCTGAATTCCAGGAGGCCCCCATCACCTCATCCCCGCTTCCACCTGTCAGTCCAGAGGGGGTGTGAGGCTTGCCTCTTCATCTGGGGGCTCCCCAGCTCTCACTCCCACCTCTTCTGCTTGGTCCCTAAGTAGTCTTGGAGCAAAACCACCTGCCACAAAGGAAATACTTAAGAACTCGGGTTTATGTGTTTGAAACTCAAACCCAACAGAGCTGCCTAGTTTTGACTTAGAATTATCTCAGCTTTGCCAAAGGAACCCTTCAAAGCTCAGATCTATCATGAGTGACCAAGGGGCGACGGTGGTGAGGTCAAGGGGAAGGGGAGGGGGGAATGAAAGAGAAAATCCCTTGGGAATTAAGGGATAATTTTACCTAGCATAATTAGACAGGGTCGGAGATATTAGGTCTCTCGATGAAAAAGACATATTTGTCAAATTTGAATGGTAATCCAAAACTCTTTCTGCCACCAAAGCTCCAAGTTTCCACAGTTTGAAAGTTTGGGTTGAAAAGTTAGAGGTGAGCCTGTCACAGCAACAGCCACCTCCTACTGGTTTGCTCTACAGGAGACCAGACGGCAGAAACAATGAATTCTGGTACCAGAAAAGGATCTAGGAAGTCAGTGCTATGAGGGTGACAAAGCCATGGGCCCTGTCTGTAGGAAACGGGAAGCAAGGACGTGATGCCTACCGGTTCAGTGGAAAAGCCGTGTAAATAACCAAACTACAGGAGTGTATCTTATGGCCTTGCTACTCAAACTGTGGTCCGTGGACCAGACGCATCAGCATCATCTGGGAGCTGGCTAGAAATGCAGAAACTCAGGCGCATCCTGGACCAAGTCTGCGTTTGCATTTTAGCAAGACACTCAGGTAATTTGTGTGCACGTTGAAGTTTGAGAAACACTGTGTTAAGTGTTCCAAGTTAAGTGTTGTTGAGTCATCAGAAGGGGGTGGTGCCAATCTACACAAGTTCCTGAAGATACTCTACTCATGATTTGGAAGGGTCTATATGTTACTAATTCTACATGGTAATTAGCTGACCATGGAGATGTAAGGGACACGCCAGCAAAGTGTCAGGGATGCGGTGCTGGGCACCAGTATGGGAGTAAATTTCGAAGAAGTTTGGACTAGACATTCCACAGTTTCCTTTCCAACACCAAGGTCTTATGCTTCTATACAACAACCCTCCTTTTTCATGTCTTTGCCTACTCGTGCTAGTGTTTCTCTTGGTCAAATTCTTATAAGTGGGCACATTTAAGATATTGCCAAATTTCCCAACAAAAAGTTCACCCATTTCTATTCCTGCTAACAGTGTTCAGAATACATGTTCTCCACCCTCTTGCCAACATTACTCATCAATCTTCGACTCTGGCATCTGGAAACACACAAAAATTATATTTAGTCATTTAAATTTACAATATTGGAGGCTTGAACTTTTTTTTTTTTAAAAACAATTTTTTTTAACGTTTATTTATTTTTGAGACAGAGAGAGACAGAGCATGAACGGGGGAGGGGCAGAGAGAGAGGGAGACACAGAATCGGAAACAGGCTCCAGGCTCTGAGCCATCAGCCCAGAGCCCGACGCGGGGCTCGAACTCACGGACTGCGAGATCGTGACCTGAGCTGAAGTCAGACGCTTAACCGACTGAGCCACCCAGGCGCCCCTTGAACTTTTTTTTTTAATGTTTATTTATTTTTGAGAGGGGCGGTAGAAAGCTGGGGAGGGGCAGAGAGAGAATCTCAAGCCAGCCCCACAATGTCATCGCAGAGCCCCACGTGGGGCTTTATCTCATGAACCATGAGACCATGACCTGAGCCAAAAATCAAGAACAGGCTGCTTAACCGACTGAATCACCCAGGTGCCCCGAGCTTCTTTTCAGATTTAGTGTAGTGGTATATACTAGTGTAGTTTATACTTTTTTCCTGTAATTAATCTGTTTATACACTTTCATAGTATTTTAATGAAGTATTTTTCCCACTACTGACTTGTATCTACATTTTGTATATTAGGAAGTTATGTTTGGCTTCTTTTACGTGTTGCAGATACCTTGTTGTGATTTCATTTAAGGCATACACACACATCTGTATAGGGATATTTAGAGATGTAAAATTGTTATGTAGCCATATTTATTTATCATGTCCTTTGTGACCTCTAGGTTTCACACAGATGTTTAGGAAAGTTATCTCTGTTCCTGGCTTGTAAAAAAAAAAATGTGCACTGATGAAAATGGTGTTTTTGTCTGCATTTTAAAAATCGAAATCTTTGCTTCATGTACAATGAATTGGGATTAAAAGAAAAAGAACCCACTCTCTTTTCTCCACATGGTTAACAGGTTATCCTTACAGATTGTCTCATGTAACAGATTTTCCTAGTTGATTTGAAGTGCCACTGTTCAATAATGTACTGAATTCTCATATATACACTTGAGTTTATTTCTGTGCTTTTTATTCTATTTTTCTGTCGCCAATTCCACGATGGTTTCTTCTAAAAAATTATTGTAGCTTTGAATTATATTTTAATATTGGGAGGGCTAGCCCACCTATATGGCCCTTCGTCCTATCTCTCCCCCAGGGATTTCCTTGGCTTTTCTCATGTGTTATTCTTGTAAGGCAATAATAATAAACTAACATTTACACACCTACTCTGTGCCAGGTGCTGTTACAAATACTTTATATATGTTAGGGCACCTGGGTGGCTCAGTCAGTTAAGCGTCTGACTTTGGTTCAGGCCATGATCTCATGGTTCGTGAATTCAAGCCCCACGTTGGGGTCTGTGCTGACAGCTCAGAGCCTGGAGCCTGCTCCGGATTCTGCATCTCCCTCTCTCTCTTTGCCCCTCCCCTGCTCTTCCTCTGTCTCTGTCTCTCTCTCTCTCTCAAAAATAAACATAAAAAAAACCAAAACAAATACTTTATATGTGTTAATTAATTTAATATTTTATTATAAGAACTTTTATTATTTCCATTTTGCACGTGAAGAAACAGGCACAGAGATAGTGAATAACTTGCCTATGTTTTCACAGTGGAACTCAGAATCATAATCTTCCTATTTTGATTAGGATTGCACTTAAGACAGTTTGTATTAGAAAGGATCAACTTTTTTTTTTTTACCATGTTATATCTTCCCACTATGACCAGAGATAATAAAGCCTGTCTTATCAGGTTAATGGAAGGATTACCTGAGACAACTCCCAACAGAGCCTCATAAATGCCTCGACTATGATTATAAAGAATTGGTTCTTATCATTTAAAAAAAAAATTTTTTTTAAGTTTATTTATTTTTGAGACAGAGAGAGACAGAGCATGAACGGGGGAGGGGCAGAGAGAGAGAGAGAGACACAGAATCGGAAGCAGGCTCCAGGCTCTGAGCCATCAGCCCAGAGCCCAACGCGGGGCTCTAACTGACGGACCGCGAGATGGTGACCTGAGCCGAAGTTGGACGCTCAACCGACTGAGCCACCCAGGCGGCCCTGGTTCTTATTGTTAACACTATTATTTCTTCAAATCTTTTATGTTTCTCTGATTTTTTATGGTTACTTTTATATGGATCATGGACATTTCTTTTGTTTTTGTTTTTGTGTTTACTGTTTATTTTTGAGAGAGAGAAAGCATGAGTGGGGGAGGGAAAGACAGAGAGGGAAACAGAGGAGCCAAAGCGGGCTCCCCAGGGACAGCAGAGAGCTTGATGTGGGGGCTTGAACTCACAAACTTCAAGATCATGACCTGAGCCAAAGTTGGATGCTCAACTGACTGAGCTGCCCAGGCGCCCCTGGATCATATACATTTCTAATCAAGAGTATGTCCATATATATCATTTGCAAATACCTTCTTCATTCAGCAGGTTGCCTTTTTGTTTGGTTGATGGTTTCTTTCAATGCACAAAAGCTTTTTAGTTTGAAGTAGTCCCAAGAGTTTATTTTTGGTTTTGTTTCCCTTGCCTGAGGAGACAGATCCAAAAAATGTTGCTAAGGTCGATGTGGAAGAGATTAGCGCCTATGTTTTCTGGTAGGAGTTCTGTGGTTTCAAGTCTTATATTTAGGTCCTTAGTCTATTTTTTGTGTATGGTATAAGAAAGTGGTTCAGTTTCATTTTTTTGCATGCAGCTGTTTAGTTTTCTCAGCACCGTTTATTGAAGAGACTCTCTTCCCCATTGTGTATTCATGCTTCCTTTTTCATAGATCGACCATGTAAGTATGTTGGTATAACACATATAAGCGTATTGGTAACTACACTTAACATGGAGAGTTATCACATACGTAATGTATAGAGTTGTCAAATCACTATGTTGTACACTTGAAACTAATATAACATTTGTACCAATTATACTTAAAAAATAGAATATGCCCTTATAAATTATATTTGTTTTTTATCACTACTGTGAATGGGATATTTTCTTTCATTTTATTTTTAACTGGTTTCTCTTTAGTTATAGAAAGGCCTTTGGTTTTTGTATGTTAATCTGATAAACTGTCACCTTACTAAGTTCTCCAGTTGTTTTTTTTTTTTAATTTTTTTTAACGTTTATTTATTTTTGAGACAGAGAGCGAGAGACAGAGCATGAACGGGGGAGGGGCAGAGAGAGAGGGAGACACAGAATCGGAAGCAGGCTCCAGGCTCTGAGCCATCAGCCCAGAGCCCGACGCGGGGCTCGAACTCACGGACTGCGAGATCGTGACCTGAGCCGAAGTTGGACGCTTAACCGACTGAGCCACCCAGGCGCCCCTCCAGTTGTTTCTAAAAAATGTTTCAATTGATGCTTTCAAATTTTAGGAATACAATCACAGCATCCACAAATTATGATATTAGGGGCTCCTCCATGGACCGTGTTTTTCATTTTGTTCTCTCCTCTAATTGGACTGAGTCAGGCTTTTAGAACCACTGTGAATAAACTAAAGTAACAATGGTTATCCTTGCTTTTTCCAACATCTAACTGGGGCAGCTTCTAGGGTGGCGTCATTAATCATGGTGCTGTGGTTATTTTGCAGAAAATATCCATTTTTTACCATTTTACTAAAGATTAAAAAAAAAAACCAGGACAGAATCCTGGATTTCATCAAACAGTATTGTGTTGTTTGTTCTTTTATTCAGCAACATAGGACTTATAATAAATTTCCAAATATAGAACAAATGAACAAATAATGTGCTATTGTTCGAACGACTGCTGGATTTCATTTGCTAATATTTAACCCTTGGAGGTGTGCTCAGTATTCCTAGGAATGACTGACGTGCAGATTTCTTTTCCTGTATGGGTCTTAGCAGGTCTCAGAGTAGGGATTTTGCTGCAAGGAGCTAATTAGCAGAAGAATGATTTCACTCCTGGAGCTGCTAAGGCTGGCATTCCTTTGTTGGTAAGTCTTTGACGACTTTTCACATTTCTTTCTTGGTTCTTGGTCTCTTTTCTTTTTTTTTTTTAATTAAAAAAATTTTTTTTCATGTTTATTTATTTTTGAGAGAGAGAGAGAGACAGACAGGCAGACAGTGTGTGAGCGGGGGAGGGGCAGAGAGAGAGGGAGACACAGAATCTGAAGCAGGCTCCAGGTTCTGAGCTGTGAGCACAGAGCCGGACGCGAGGCTCAGACCCACAAACCGTGAGATCATGACGTGAGCCGAAGTTGGACACTCAACTGACTGAGCCACCCAAGTGCCCTTAGTCTGTTTTCAATCATTAGTTCTTCTTATTTTTTTAATTAAAAATTTTTTTAAAATTTATTTATTTTGAGAGAAAGAGGGAGAGAGAGAGAGAGAGAGAGAGAGATACCCAAGCAGGCAGGGCTTGGACTCATGAACCACAAGATCATGACGGGAGCCTAAGTCGGACGGACGCTTAACCGACTGAGCCACCCCAGCGCTCCCATTAGTTCTTCTTCATTCTTAGTTCTTATTTTGTATATTTGTGCTTCCTCCTTTAATTTTGATGATTCCATTAACTGGGAGTTGTTTTTTTTTTTTTTTTTTTATGGTAACTACATTTACTTATGGTTCTTTTTTTCAAATTAACTTCTAATTTTATCATTTTAATGACTTTCTCTTATTTTGTGTTTTTTTTCCTTTTGTCAGACTCATAAGTTGACACCGAATTCATTTTTATGCTTTCTGTTAGAAATGAAAGCTTTAAGTACAATCTACAGATTCTGCTATGTAACATTTTGATTTTCTAGGTCATCTGAGAATGAAGCATTTCCTCTATTTTCTTTATTGAGGTATTACTTACATACTTTAAAATTCACTGATTTTAATTACGTAGTTTCGGTGAACTTTGTGCATAATCCTGTAAACACCACCACCACCAAGATATAGAAGAGACCGGCACCCTAAGAAATTTCCCTGTGCACTTTACACTGGATTCTCTTCCTCTTCCGAACCCTAGGCGACCACTGATATATCACTACAGTTTTGACTTTCCTAGACTTTCATGTTGTTGGAATCATACAGCAGCTATTTGTTTGTTTTGATTTCTTTCGCTTAAAGTACTGTTTTTGAGATTTAGCCACGTTGCTGTGTTAATATTTCATTCCTTTTTGCTAAGCAATGTTGAGAAAGCATAAAATCTGGGAGGTGGGAGCCTAAGATGAATTTTGAATGTGAAAAGAAATGTCTTACTTAACAGGAATTGCATTAGGTTCTTTCCTGTGTGGGGTGCACTGCAAATTCTGCTGTCCAACTTCCCACAAAATCTTCACTACGATCTGATCTATTACTTGCCTCGGCTCTGCAGAGAGCATTTACTTCTTGGTGAGTCAATAAAGCACAGTAAAACCTCAGTTTGTGAGCGTAATTCGTTCCAAAAACATGCTTGTAATCCAAAGCACTTGTATATTAAAGCAAATTTCCCCATAATAAATAATGGAAACTCAGATGATTCTTTCTACAATCCAAAAAATTCATATAAAAATGCTTACTATACTGTAATACAATACAAAATAATAAGTAAAATTTAAAGAAAAATAAACAAATTAACCTGCACTTAACGTTTGAAAACCCTACGTGGCTGGTATGAGGGAGACAAGAGAGAAGAGGGTTACGGTGTAGGACACCTTTCACTATCACTAACCTAATCACCACCATCTATTGGCTCAGTGGAATTTTTCTTTTCGTGCAACTTTTTTTTTCACTGTTTTTATTTTTTATCTATTTATTTTTCAGTATATGAAGTTTATTGTCAAACTGGTTTCCATACAACACCCAGTGCTCATCCCAAAAGGTGCCCTCCTCAATACCCATCACCCACCCCCCATCAACCCTCAGTTTGTTCTCAGTTTTTAAGAGTCTCTTCTGCTTTGGCTCTCTCCCACTCTAACCTCTTTTTTTTTTTTTTTTTCCTTCCTCTCCCCCATGGGTTTCTGTTAAGTTTCTCTAAAAAAGAACCTGTCCAATGACACTTGCTTTTGCTTCCTTTTGAGGATTTCCCAGAAATGTGACATTGCATTGTCATTCAATAGGTCCATTGCTCCCACCGCTACAGCTTTATTCGGGTGGCGCTGTTCTACCAAATTTTGCCATGTTTCCCACATTTGACACATCTCCCTAACTCGTTTGAAGTGAGGGATCCTTCTGCCTTTTCCTCCTCCTCCTCCTCTGCAGAGAAGATGCAGACGTAGACATCTTATAAACTCTTGCAATTTCGGCCACTCGCATACCTCGTTCATCTTCTCGATGATTTCCTTCTTAACTTCCACCGTAATCATCTCCTTCTTACCGCCTTTCTTTTCAACCTTTTTCTGCGTGGGGGCATTGTATATGCTTGCACGGATGTTGACTACAGTACGGTAGTAATAAAATCTTGTCATATACTGTGTTTAATGTAACTGGCAATGAAGCAGCAGAAGAAAGGGTGTATACCTGCAGTCAGCCTGACCTAGAATGAAACAAAGCATTCCTGAACTCACACTTGCATGAAAAAGCAAAGGACTGTCCATAGGTGCTCTGAAGTGACAAAAAATACACTAGAGCCAGTCGTGGGCACCTTCCAATGTTCTGAAAATCACTGATTTCTGCCAAATGCTGTGGCCTGAGACCAAGCATCTGAGCATGGGAGGTGATCACCCACAATCGCTGAGAGAGAGAAAGAGAGAGAGAATAACCATTGGCTCAGTTGTGATCATGTGATGTTCGGTGTCACGTACTACTCATATTGCAACAACATCGCTTGTTTATCAAGTTAAAATTTATTAGAAATGTTTGCTCATCTTTTGGAACAATTGCAGAACAAAATTACTTGCAATCCAAGGTTTTACTGTACTGAGTCTAGCTTTGAAATGGGTGTGGGGTGAAGACAAGCATTTCCCGGGAAAACAGCACTGTGGGTTTTTTCTCTTCTTCTTCTTTTTTTAATGTTTCTTTATTTTTGAAAGAGAGAGAGAGAGAGAGAGACAGAGTGTGAGCGGGGGAGGGGCAGACAGAGAGGAAGGCACAGAATCTGAAGCAGGCTCCAGGCTCTGAGCCGTGAGCGCACAGCCCAACACAGGGCTCGAACTCATGAACCACGAGATCATGATCCGAGATGAAGTTGGACTCTTAACTGACTGAGCCACCCAAGCGTCCCTTGTTTTGTTTTGTTTTCTACACTGCTCAGCAGTCTGTATTTTCTTTATTTTTACCTTTTGTCCCCTCCATCCTCATTATTTTGAAAACTGTTTTACCTCCGCTAGTGGTTGTTTATATATTCTAAAAATATATTTTTAATATCTTAAATCTCTTTTAGTTTATCAAGCTTAGCGAAGCGGAGCACGGTTCGCCACCCCATAATGTGCCACTTGGGCGTGTGGATTATTTTGAGCTGAAGGCAGTCAAGACCCAGCAGACTCAGGAAAAGCTTTTTACCTTTCCCTTAACAGCTTACAAGAGTTTAGATAGGAGTTTGTCACCTGAAAGAGAGCTATTACTAGACAGAACTTTTTTTATCTGAATGACCTACCAAACAAATGAGGGCGTCATATAAGCCTCCACCTTCTGACTACCTTTGAGTCTCGGGTTTTTGTCGGGACTCCTGCGCATATGCAATTAAATTTGTTTTTTTCCCATTAACCTGTTTTATGTCAATTTAATTATTAGACCAGCCAAAGAACGTAGGAGGAGGGAAGAACATTTTTTCTGCCCTTAGGTTAGAAATAAGAGATTGTATGTTGATGACATGAGCTATCTTATCCATCCACATTCCCCTTGACCCCTCTGCCTTCCTTTTTTTGCTGTCATATTTTTGGACTTTGGTATGGACCTATTATCGATGACTTATTTTGACATTTTGTGAAATTGTAACAGTTCAATTGTTTCCAGAGGAGAAAGCAAGAAGAGATTTTAAGACATTTTTATGTTTATCTACCAGACATTTTCTTTTTGAGAGTTATTTGGTTCATCGGTGTATATAATTTTAGCGGGAAAGAGAGCACAAGCAAGGGAGGAGGACAGAGGGAGAGAGAGAGAGAATCTTAGGCAGACTTCACACTTAGCTCAGAGCCCGATGGGGGACTCGATCCCACAACCCTGGGATCATAACCCGAGCTGAAATTGAGAGTTGGACACTCAACCAACTGAGTCACCCAGGTGCTCCCTCATTATTATATTTTAAAGTCAAGTTTTCAGGGAAGTTTTGGGGGGTGGTAACTTTCTAAATTAGCGTTTCTAATTCTTGTGTCTTTAAAGATGCTGTTCTGCTGCTTTTACTTGCAAACAGAATCTTTAGCCGGGGTATGGCATTCTTGGTCATATCTTATTCCCTTCAATTCTCCGAACCCAAGATGTTAGTCATTTTGGGGCCCGAGCTCCCAGAAGGTTAAACCAAAAGTAACACTGATAGGGAGAGGGAGGAAATAGGCCACTGGGCTAGCAGAGTTCCTACTGGCTCCTTATCAGTGGCGTACCCAAGAACATGTTTGTTACAAAAAAAGAAGCAGGAAAGCCATCTGTCTACCAGCTGCTTGCTCTGAAACGAACCCCCATGTCAGTGACCGTCCCTTCCATGAAAAACCGTAGGAACATTTAACAGGCATCTTTCAGATGAATATGCTGTGTGCCTTTTCTCTCCCTTTGGAACATACCCACTCACGGGCAGGGCTAGAGAGAGGGGCCTCTAGGCCTTCACTCCGAAAACACAACATTCGACGCGACCTCTGGGGTGAGGTTATGCCTATGCCTTGGCTGCTTCTTAGACGGAGTTTCCTCCTCCACTTTTTACTCTCTTTGTGCCTTTTCTTTGGGTTTCAGAGAGGGGCAGTTGGTGTGCATCTGTACTGTTGGCTTTCTGGAAGTTCTTTCTCTTTTTCCTGTTTTTCATTTGCCATCATTATATCCCTTTTTTTTTTTTTTAAGTATCTGATTTCATGTCTTTGTTCCTTTTCATGATTTTTCTTGAGTAGGTAGCCTAGGATTTGCCTTTGTATTTCCCGCCCCCAAGAACAGGGAGCAGCCAATTTGCTGAAAGCCAGTTAGTTTACTGAAGGGTCATTTTATCAGATGATAAATTCAATCTTTTAAAAACATATCTGCGTGGATGGAATGTTCGTGACCCCCAAATTCATATATGTTGAAGCCCTAACCTCTAATGTGATGGTCGTTAGAGGCAGGGCCTTTGGGAGGTAGTTTAGATGAGGTCTTGAGGGCAGGGCCTCTTGGTGGATTAGTGCCCTTATAAGAAGAGAAGGAGAGATCTCTCTCTCTCCAAAAGCAGGCACCAAGAAAAGCCCATGTGACCATACTGTGAGAAAGCAGCCATCTGTAACCCACAAAGAGAGCTCTCACCAGAACCCAGCCATGTTGGTACCCTGATCTCTGACTTCCAGCCTCCAGAACTGTGAGAAAATAAACTACTGCTGTTTAAGACACCAAACTTATGGTATTTTGTTACAGCAGCCCAAGCCGACTAAATATCTACGGACTAAACTCTGGTTCTAAGAAACATATTAAGATGTTATCTGGTGAGTAGAAATATGTTCTGTGGCTTTCTGTATTCATTAGACCATATGAATTCGACAATATTTATTGATCACTATTCTTGATTCTACGGGCACAGCAGTTTTATTTCTGTCCTTTGGGGTTGCATTCTAGAATTAAAACAGTTGGGGGGGTTCTTCTCTGTAGGGCGAAATTTGAGTGAAAACCTGAAGAATGTAAGAGAGGGGGCCATGGGGTTACCTAGGGGAAGGGTGTACCAGGCCAGGGGAAGAGCAGGAGCCCTGAGCAGGAAGCTTCTAGGCTGGAAGAGCAGCTTGTATGGCTGAAGCACAGGAGCCCCAGGGAGTGTCAGGAGATGGGGGAGGGGAGGAAAGGAACCATTGAGGCAGGGTAGGGGTTGCTACTTTATACGTGTTGGTAGGGAGGGATTCGCTGGAGAAATTAATTTGAGGGACATGAGGAAAGACTATTCCAGCAGAAAGAACAGCAGGTACAAAGGCCCTGAGGTAGCAGCCTGCTTTATATGTTTGAGGAATACCATAGAGGCCAATAAGCCAAGGTGGAGAGCCAAAGGTGAGGTCCAAGATAAAGGGTGGGGGAGAGGGCTGGAAAGGGGTATTATAAGGATTTGGGTTTTCTTTCTGAAAGAGACAGGAAACTATTGGAAGACTTTGAGTAGAGGAGCCACATAACATGACTTGTGTCTTATGACTGCTGCGTGATGAACAGGCTGGAGGAACAAGGTGAGAAAGGATGGCAGCTAGAACTGGAGTGGAGATATTAGAGGAAGATAGAGGTTGTCGGATCCTGGGCATAACTTTAAAGTGGAACCAACAGGAATTACAGTGAAGGATGACCACGAGGGTTTTGTCCTGACACTTGTAGAAGGATGTTCCTGCCATTTTCTAAGATGGAGACACTGAGGGAAAAGCGGGCTTGGGGGTGGTAAGGGTGATGATTCAGGAGTTCAGATTTGACCTGTTCCACTTGAAATGTTCATTAGGCATTCAGGCAGGGGTGTCTGGTGGGGAGATGGGGGTCCACATCTGGAGTTCAGAGGAGAGATCCTGTCTGGGTATCTAAACACAGAAGTCATCAGCATGTTGATAGATGGTATTTATAGATAGGAGACTGGGTGAGGCCACCAAGGGAATGAGTGTCTTGGGATTGAGTCTTGGGGAAGATTGGGGTCAAGGAGATGAGGAGGAGGAAAAACCAATGTCAAGGGAAGAAAGTGTCTCAGGAAACAGAGAAGCCAACTTGCCAAATGCCCCTGAGAAGTGGAGTGAGTGAGGTCTGGGAAATGGCCGTTGGCTTTGACAACATGGCCTTGACCGGGAGACCTGGATAAGCCCTGATAACGGCTGTTTGGGAGGAGAGGTGGGACTCAACTGAGGTAGTAGGTTCATGAGAGGAGAGGAGGGGGTGAGCTGGAGACAGCAGCCTGGATGTCTTCCGAGGAGTTTCTTTGTAAAGGAGAGCAGAGGAGGGGGCAGTGGCTGGAGAAGGGGACAGATGTGAGGTCTAGGGAGGGTTTACCAGCACGTTTGTTCACTGATGGAAATAATGATGATGCAGGAGACAAAGAGATGTCCTGGAGTAACTGAGAGGAGATAGGCTGGAGCGTACAAATGAGGAGGCTGGTCTTTGCCAGGATTGTGGATGGGTGATGCCATTTATAGCAGAAGAGATGGAACACACACCCAGGTGAAAGCAGGCTGGCAGGTAGGGGGTGGTAGCATCTGGAAGGATCCCTGCATTGCTTCTGCTTCCTCCCAGAAGTGGGAGACAAGGCCCTGAGCTCAAATGTAGAGGCAGGACTTGAGTCTCAGCAAATTGGTTCCTGGTAAATGGATTCACAGCGGGGAAACCAGCTGTTGGGTGGCTCTATCAGTTCACAGATTCTCTACTGTCTCAACCACGAGTTGCTATTTTTATCTTTATTGCCCTCTCGGATCAATTGCCCTTGATGATGTTGTGCTGCGGGGTGGGTAGTTTTCCCCTTGCTTGAATTCCTCAGTGGGAGCATTGAAGGCTGTGACTTTGCCCTTCAGCCTATCTCCACTCGGCCTCTCACACACACCCCCCCCACCCCCAAGGATGCTGCAGGACACAAGAACTTCTTCAGCCTGGACCTCAGTCTGAATTCTTGTTGGATGACGTGGGGTCTGTCGCAGTAATAAAGCCTGGTGCCCTCCGGATTCCTCTTTATTTACTTCTGTGGCTTTCCCAGAACCAAAAAAAAAAAAAAAAAAAAAAAAAAAAAAAAAAAAACGAAAAACAAAAAACAAAAAACCCAAAATGTGTCTGTTATGCAAGCTCTGCTTTTCCATGAAACTCAAAACAATAGTGTGTGTTGTTACGATCCAGAGTCGCTTGTAGTGGCCAAACTATTTAAACCTCGTGGACGAGTATAGACGTTACTACATTTTTCCCAAAGGACTTTTGCCTCTTTCAAACTCACCCTGAATGATCTGAGTATTTGGGGTTTTTTGATTAGGGAAGACGACTAAATCACCTTGTGCCAAACCTTATACCCGACCTGTGAGCCTCTATCTCATTTACTGTATGGAGTTTTGAAATGCTTCATGTTAACTGTGTTTAAGAATTAGATCAGATTGTGCAGTGTAATCACAACTATATAAAAAGGTGTAGATAAAAAGGCTGGGAAGACAGGCATGCCAAGATTAATTGTGGTTAAATCTAGGTAGCTTCTGGGTAACTTTTTCCTTCTTTGTATTTTCCCTCCAATTTTCAATCCTTCTATCATTAATATGTATTATTAATTTTTAAAAAGTGTTTTATTTATTTTTTTAAAGTTCATTTTACTTATTTTGAGAGAGAGAGAGAGAAAGAGAGAGGGAGCAAAGGAGAGGCAGAGAGAGAATCCCAAGCAAGCTCCTCACTGTTAGTGTGGAGCCCGATGTGGGGCTCGAACTCACCAACCCTGAGATCATGACCTGGGCCAAAATCAAGAGGCGGTAGCTTAACCAACTGAGTGCCCCTTATAAAACAGTGTTTTAAAAGGATAGAAAATATAAATCTGCGTATGCCATATAAATCACAATTATGTAAAAAATGATATGCACATTAATTAGAACTGTAAAGAAGTGTATCAAAATGTAAACAGTTTTTCTTTGGGTAGTGGTACCGTAGATGATTTTTACTCTCTTCCCTTTGCCAACCTGCATTTTCCAAAAATATGTTTGTGTATACTGTATTCTTTCCATAACCAAAAACGTGTTTTCTTTTTTATAAGGTAAATAAAATTCTTCCAGGGTGTCCTAGGTATGGAGCTCACTGATGGTTCCTTCATTACAGACAGTTCTTTTAATCTGAATATTCAGATTTATTTTGTTCCATCTTGGGGCAGTTCCCTCAGCTATGCCTCTGATTGTTAGTTCCAGTCTAATTGTTCTCACTGCCCACTTGGGAACACCCACTAGTCTTGGGTTTTGTTCTCTGGTCTCTGTATTTCTCTATCTGTTTCTGACCTTTTCTATCTTTTTCATCTCTTTGTTGTTTTCCTCTTTATTCTGGGGGAGCTTTGCAAGTTTCTCCTCTGTGTCAGTATCTAAAGGAGGGCTACCATCCTTCCTAAAATGGGGTGAAGAAAACTTCATGCCTGGTTAGCAGGGGAATTGGAACACAGCCCAGCTGCAGGATGGAAAACAAGCAAGGGGCTGAAATGACAGTCAAGTGTGTTATGCCTAGGTGTAAGGGACTGGTGCACGAGCTCAAATCGTGAGTCTGACCTGTCAGTGTAGCATGGTGGGATGGGCCAACACGAGTGTCCTTTTGCAAGGATCCAGGAGCTTTCCGGAGGAGCCCATCTACCTCCTGGGGAGGGAGGCCCTGCGGAGAAGTGATTCAGAGGACACATCTGCTGGGACCAGTCATGTTACAGAGATGCTAATACAACTGAAAGGACTGTTTCCCCAGAGTATAGGCGTCTCTGTTTCTCCTTCCAGCACCCCATGTAGTTCAGGCACCTCATAGCATAGTAATCCCCCGTTCCATTCTCCCATCCTTGTGACACTGATGGCATCCATGTCACTTCTTTGTACAAGCACACAATACATTATGTTACTGTTTCAAACAGTTGTCTTTTAGAG
This sequence comes from Acinonyx jubatus, assembly GCF_027475565.1. Classification (NCBI taxonomy): domain Eukaryota; kingdom Metazoa; phylum Chordata; class Mammalia; order Carnivora; family Felidae; genus Acinonyx; species Acinonyx jubatus. The sequence continues at coordinate 30,463,190 of NC_069388.1, read as the reverse complement.
CAATTAAGAATGAAAAAATAAAATATTTTATCTTGCCTTTATTCCCTCTCTGATGCTCTTTTTCGTTTTTAATTTTTTGGCGGGAGGCTGTGGATTTGAGATTCTGACCTACATTATTTCCTGCCTCAAGAACTTCTTTGCCATTTCTTGTTGCAAGGAATTGCCCAGTTTTTGTTTGAGGAAATACTTATCTATCCTTCACCATTGAAGGTAATTTCTCTGGATATAAAATCCTAGATTGGCAATTTCTTTCAACTCGTTAAAAGTTTCGCTTGACATTCTTTCTTCTGATGGGAAGTCTGCTGTTATCTTTGTGTGTGTGTGTGTGTGTGTGTGTGTATGTTTAAATATAGATAAAGTGCTTCTTCTCCCTGGGACTAAGATCTTGTTAGAGGTAAGAGTCTGGGTGGGTTTGAAGATGCCTGGTCTTCTCATCTCCCATCCAGACTAGGAGAGGATCTTTCTCCGATTATTCCAGTGGGAACCTGCTGGGGTTCCTGGAGTGACAGCCCATGTAAGCATAGTGTCCCCCTGTGACTGCAGGAGTCCACCGGTGCCTTACTCTCATACAAGTCTGCACTCAGAGTCCTGCACTTCGTCAAAATAATGATTTAAGTGCTCCTTCCAGCTTATTGATTCCAATAGCTTCTATTTTAGTAAGTGAATCTCAAGAGCTACACTTCTGGATGCATCTGTCCCTCCAGAATTCAGCCTAAATGGTTTGCCTTGTGATCTCAGTTCTTGGATGGTTCCAAGAAGAGTCAATTATCTTCCATTTGTCCAGCTTTTTCTTGTACAGATGAACATGATAACCTCTAAACTCTTTACATGTTGTCTCTTGGTGTTTGTTTTCTCTTAAAGGTGCTCGAATAGATGACTAATTGTTAATTGAAGGACTTTGTGTGTATGCTCCTCAGACTGAACCCCAGTGTGTGGTGAGTGAGTTAGAACCCAGGCTCCAACCCCAGTTTGTTCAGCCACGAACTCTATCTTCTTCCTTCTATTATGTAAGCATGAAATGTTAATCAGCAGGTGAGGGTTAGATTGAACCAAAGCTGGGGTTTTGCCAAGTAAGAGAGGGGCAGAGAGTTGACGGTATATTCAAGGGAGTGATTATAATGGTGAACTACAAAATCTAAGTAAGTAGGGGAGTGAGGGATGGTAAAAAGACAATAGAACCTGTTGTAGGTTCTTATACAGTTATTTTTCTGTTCAGAATCTATTAATGGCTTCACATTAACACTTTTGCTAGGAATCAACAACTATTTTGGGATCATCACTAGGCAAAGCACTATGTTAGATGATGTGGCACAAAAAAGACCATTTGTGCTATCCAGGGGGAGCAGGCATGTAACTCAAGGAGATGAAGTATCTTAATTGATTCTGAAATGAGTCTAGGCTCTTCAGTTGACTGTTCAAAAGCTTCCACAATGGGATGCTAAGCCACTTTTGGTCTTTTCTCTCTCACTCCCCTAAACAAATGCAGTGTGAATCCATTGTCATTCTATGAATGTGCTTTCCCTTTCTCCCTCCTCTGCACCTTTGCTTGCTGGTGATAATCCGCCTGGAATGCCTACCTGTGTGACCTCGCCAATAAAACTCACTCTCCATCCTGAAGGCTGAGTTCAAAGGAGAACTCCAGGAAGCCTTCCTGGTTTCTTTTTTCTTTTCTTTTCTTTTTTTTTTTAATTTATTTTTGACAGAGAGAGAGATAGACAGAGTGTGAGTAGGGGAGAGGCAGAGAGAGAGGGAGACACAGAATCTGAAGCAGGCTCCAGGCACTGAGCTGTCAGCACAGAGCCCAATGTGGGGCTTGAACTCACCAAGCGCAAGATCATGACCTGAGCTGAAGTCTGACGCTTAACCGACTGAGCCACCCAGGCGCCCCTTTCTGGGTTCTTTAGTAAGAAGTTATCCCCTCTCAACTGTTCACATAGCACACAGATACTTGTCTCATCTGTTCCAGCAGACAGCATGGATATTTTCCTGTTAGTCTGTCTGTGTAGCAGTGTGCCTGCCCTTTATAATAAAGCAGTTACTAAAGTCCTCGAGGAAAAGAATTAAAAAAAACAAGATCAGAACCAGATGGTTAAAATCAGCCACTGCTTTGGGTTTTCTCGTTGTCATGGACACAGAATTTTCTATTGTTGGTAACTCTGGTCTCTATGGTGAGCTCACACTTAGAGCTAGAACCTTACAAAGGCGAGAAAGGGGATTGGATGTGGCCCACTGCATTTTTTCAATGAGTGGGGAGGGCAGGTATGAGAAGGACAGATAGATGGAGAAAAGACTAAAAATAAACGTGTGGCTTTCCCATGTCTTCCCTCTCCCAACAAATATTACATTTTAAGTTAAATCTTGTTTTCTATCTGGTCCACTGATTCCTGTTAAGACTGCAGTATAATGCCCTCCACCATGTGACTCCGTCCTCACCACCCCAACAATCCTTGCTGTGTCTAAAATGACCAACTGAGTGTGAAGAGTTGGCAGTGGGGACAGATAATCTCAGCAATAAGAGGACAGAATTCCATGCCAGAGAATTCAAGGAATATGTGCTACATGGGGTACATACAGGGCAACACTAAAGAAGAGACCCAAGAGTAGGGTCTCTGATCCCCCTCCTGGTAAGTAGGAGACACAAATGGAACCCTCTGACTCAAGTGATAAAGCTTAGAAGCAAGGGTGTCAGGGGCAAATGAGAGGCTTTTAACACTTGGGCTTCCTTTTGCTCAGCGTTTACAGAGTTGGCTTCAGCTAACAGAAAGAAGTGGCCTTAAGGGGCGCCTGGCTGCCTCAGACAGGTGGGCGTCCATCTTTAGCTCAGGTCACGATCTCGCGGTGTGTGAGTTCAAGCCCCACATCGGGCTCTGTGCGGACAGCTCAGAGCCTGGAGACTGCTTCGGATTCTGTGTCTCCCTCTCTGTCTCTCTGCTCTTCCCCCACTCACACTTTGTCTCTCTGTCTTTGTTAAAAATAAACGTTAAAAAAAAAAAGAAGATAAAGCAGTGGCCTCAGGAAAGAGTAGGGTACAGCCCCAGTGGGAACCTGGCATAGTCCACTACCTGGAGTCAGCCAAGCTGTAAAGTTTGAAGATACAGTCTCCACACAAGACTACCTTCATCTCTGACACCAATGGCAGATTTGAGGGCTCCTCCAGACCACCCTCAAGTTTGATAATTACAAAGACTCAGAACTCGCTGAAAGTTACACTCATGGTTAGGTCTTATTACAGGGAAAGAGCACAGATTAAAATCGGTGAAGGGTAGACGCACACAGGGCAGATCTAAGAGGGTTCCAAATGGGAAGCCTCTGCTGTTCTCTTCCCATGGAGTCAAATCACCTACCTGGCATTGATGCGTGACCATACTCACAGAGCATTGCTGATAGAGAAGGTTACCAGAGCTTCAGCGTCCAGAGTTTTTTTTTGTTTTATTATGTGTGTGTGTGTTGTTTTTGTTTTGTTTTTGTATTTTGAGAGAGACAGAGAGAGCTGCAGAGGGAGAGGGAGAGAGAATCTTAAGCAGGCTTCGTGCCCAGCATGGAGCCAGGAGCCTGAGGCAGGGCTCTATCTGTGACCCTGAGATCATGGCCTGAGCTGAAATCAAGAGTCCGATGCTTAACTGGCTGAGCCACCCATGTGCCCTGAGAGTTTTTATTGGGACTTTATTACACAGGCGAGATTAATGGGTTGATTGCTCATGTAGTTGAACACAGTCTCTAGGTCAACTAATATAGTGTGCCCTGAAGCACTCACCATAAATCATGCTATTGGTCTTTCCTATTAGTATGGTCAGCCCCTACCTGAAGACTGTTGAATGTGCCAATCCTCATTTTAAGATCCAGTGGAGCCAGTCCCTGCATTAAACAAAGACACTTTCTTTTTTTTACAAATTTTTCTTTAATGTTTATTTATTTTTGACAGAGAGAGACACAGAGGGTGAGCGGAAAAGGGGCAGAGAGAGAGAGAGACACAGAATCCAAAGCAGGCTCCAGGCTCTGAGCTGTCCACACAGAGCCCGACGCGGGGCTCGAACTCACGTGCTGTGAGATTGTGACCTAAGGCCAAAGTCGGACGCTCAACCGACTGAGCCACCCAGGTGCCCCAAAGACACTTTCTATCAAATATGGCACAGATTACCTCCCAGAAGCTGAGGCAAAGTCCATACCTCATTTTGCGCAAGACCAAATTCTTTACTATGCAGCCACATACACTGCAAGTTAGAAACGAAGAGTTAGCTCATGGGATAGTAGTTTTGCCCCATAGAGAAGAGCACAGATAAAATTCTGTTGGTAGAAGAACATGGGTCTGCTTTCCTTCTCTCTCTTGCCAGATGGCTGGATTGTAAAAATGGAAATGCAAGTTTTTATCAACTGGCTCTCTAGCTTAAGAACTGAGAGAAAGATACTAAAGAGCTTGTAATGAAGAAAAATCTTTTTCTTATCCACATAGTCCAAGATTAGACTACTTTTTATTCATTCAAAAATTAGTAAAACAAGGGGTGCCTGGGTGACTCAGTCAATTAAGCATCTGACTCTTGGTTTTGGTTCAGGTCATGATCTCATGGTTCATGAGTTCAAGCCCCACATCGAGCCCCACATTGGAATTTTCTCTCTCCCTCTCTCTCTGCCCCTTCCTTGCCCTCTCTCTCTCTCAAAAAATAAACTAAGAAAAAAACTTTAAAAAATTAGTAAAACAAAACAAACTCCTAACAAACACATGGCAGCTAAGAAATATTTTATAACTAGGAGATGGAGAATAAGATACAGAGGGGAGAGTTCTTTGGAAAAACATATAATTCCAGAAGGAGGAGCAAGTTCTAGAAAGCACCTGCAGTGTGTTCTCAATATAATTAAGGTATAGACATGAAGTAAAAGATGAATGGTGTGTGATAATGTAGCCGAGATGATGAGGTAGGCAGGTGATGAGGAGTTATAAACAGGAATTAAAAAATAAGAAAGAGTTTAGTTACAGAATTTATCTTCAAAAAACTCATAAGGCAGAATCAAACCTGCATAAAATCACATCAGTGATATGGGGAGAAAACCTGAGAAAGTTTCCCAGAATGTAGAGGAAAAGGTGTAGGATAAAATTGATGACAGAAAAACTAGTCGAGATTGAGAAGGGAGGAAAGAGGCCCCAAATCAGATACTTGATGATCAAGAAAAAGGTTTGACACAATGCTCAGAGATATCAGAACATAAAGTGAAAGAAAGCTTTCTGGATCTGAGGAAAAAAACCTAGCATCAAGAAAACCAATTTAAAAAAATAGGTCCACCCTCCAAGATAGCCCTAAAGATCCCTGCCTGCTGGTATTCACATTGTATCAGGGTAGATCTGTGTGCCCAATGGAATATGGTAGACATGACTGTCACTTCTGAGGTTAGTTTATAAAGATGCTGTATCTCTGTCTTGGTTATTCTCTCTCTCTTGGATCACTCTCTCTGGAGGAGTCAAGCTGCCGTACCATGAGCAGCCCTATGGAGAGACCCATGAGGGGAGAGACTGAGGCCCTCGTACAAACAGCCATGCATGGATCATCCTTCCCAGCAAACCTTCAGCTGACAGCAGCCCCAGCCAACATCTGGACTGCAACCTCATGAGAAACCCTAAGCTAGACCCATCCAGTTAAGCCATTTCTGGATACCTGGAGAGATAACAAACACTTGTTGTGGCAAGTTGCTAAATTTGGGGGTAATTTGTCATGGAGTAATAGATAACTAATATAGCCACTAAGTGGATGAGGGAGATAGAAGGAAGATCAGGTGATAGCTGGCAAGAGAAAATCCAAGAGATTAGAACATGTTTAAATGTTAAGGGAAGAATTCAACAGAAAAGAAGAAAGGTTGGGGATGGCGAAAGGGATGTGTGGTGGCATGAGGTTCCTGAGAAGGAGGGTGGGGTGGATTTCCAGGAGAGGTGTAGGAATTCGTCATCAAAAGGAGAAGGGGCACTTTTTAACGGTCTTACACTCAAACACTTATTTGGCCACTCAGGCCTCTGAGTTTGAGATCCCATGAAGGTGGAAAACTCCAACAAGCGTAACTGAGAAAATGCAAATCTATAACACTAATAACAAGAAAGGAGGTTATTAGGAAGATACAGGTGAGACTAAAACCACTGTCAGGAAAATGATATTCAACTCGAAGCTGAAGAATTTGAAAATTTAAATGGGACTTTTTTCTAAGCAATTAGTAACTATCAATTGGCAGAATTGTTTCACAGAATAGAAAAGTCAGGATAATAACCGTGGTACAAATGGAGATAGCTGCAAGAGAATTATATGCAGAAAGGTATTGGACCCGTAAGGTTTTGTAGGCTATTTTGTTCAAGCCCTAAAGCTGTGTGGTCCCATACAAGAACTGACAAGTCACGTGCAGCCATTTACATTTAGATTAATTAAAGCTAAATAAAATTTAAAATTCAGTTTTTCAGTGACACTACCTTTCAAGTGCTCAACAATCACATGTGGCTGGTGACTGCCATATTGGACAACCATGGTATACGTTTCCATCTTTGCAAAAAGTTTTATGGGCCAATATTGCTCTAAAAGAGTAGATGGGGCGCCTGGGTGGCTCAGTCGGTTAAGCGTCCGACTTCAGCTCAGGTCATGATCTCACAGTTCGTGAGTTCGAGCCCTACATCAGGCTCTGTGCTGACAGCTCAGAGCCTGGAGCCTGCTTTGGATTCTGTGTCTCCCTCTAGCTCTGCTCCTCCCCCGCTCATGCCCCGTCTGTCTCTCTTTCAAAAATAAATAAAAACATTAAAGGAGTAGATAGTTTTTATCTGGTGTAACTTGTTTCCAGGCTATGTTTCACATTTATCATGTGAAACTATAATAACTTTGATGCCAAAACACAGCTGGCATCACAAAAGTTAGAAACCAATCTTGTATATGAATAGATGGAAACATCCTGAATAAGTCTCTGGTACTTCACCTCTAGACACTCATTCAGAAATAATTTAATGTTGGCATTCTGGAAGTACAAGAATATTCTAATAGTAGGAAATCCATTAATATAATTTAACACATCACTAGAGAAAAGAAGAAAAACAGAACTGACTTCATAGATGCAAAATAAATAAAGTCACACCTGAATAAGCTGAGACAAGATGGAATTTTATTCGCTGTGGCTAAAGAATAACCTTATTAGATAGCCACATCATTCCAAACCTCATGCAAGCAGCCCAACTTGTATTTAATGATAAAATAATCCAGGCACTTCAATTAACACAAGAGTAAGACAAGCCCAAGCTCATTATCATTTTATAATGTAATAAGGCTCTGGAAGTTTCAATATAGAACAATAAAAGAATAAGGGGTATAAATAAAGGAAAGGAAGAGAGAATTGTATCATAATTTTTAAGGACAGTGTTGATGCTTACCTAGAAAAGTCCAAGAGAATCAATTACAAACTAATAAGAGATTTCAATGTGATGGTTACTTTTGATATCTCCACCCAGCCAAGGGATGCCCGGATAGCTGGTAAAACAAGATTTTGGGGTGTGTCTGTGTGGGTGTTTCTGGAGGAGATTAGTTTTTAGTTCAGTAGATTGAGTAAAGGGATCTGCCCTCACCAGTGTGGGCATCATCTAGTCTGTCGGGGGACCAAAGGGAACAAAAAGATGAAGGAAAGGCAAATTCTTTCTTTTTTCTCGAACTGGGACATCCATCTTCTCCTGCTTCTGGACATCGGGGTTCCTGGTTCTCAAGCCTTCGGTCCCTAATTTTACACCAGAGGCTCCCTGGCTCTTAGGCCTTTGACATTGGCCAGAATTCTACCACTGCCCTGCCTGGTTATCCAGCTTGGAGAAAAACCCGGGAAAGGTAAACCAGCCTGTGGCAGCTGAGGATTGCATCGCAACCAGCTGTGATGTTCTCCTGTGGAACAAAAATACATTATCAGAACACTGACATCAGACAAGGCCACTCTGGGACCCTGATGGTTCAAGACAAAGCCTGCTTCTCTCCATACTCGTGTCCGAACCCAGACAGAAACTTGAAGACTGTCTAAAATACAAAAATGACCAGACAGCTCCTGTCCAGGCTAAGAGCCACAACCCTGCTTCTTTACCTCGCTTCATTCCTACCACCTTCTAGGAAAGAAAGAGTCGGGTACCTGATCACAGAATTACCTTTCCTGACAGCATGTAATCTAACGCAAACCCTTCTTCTTTGAGCCCTCCCCCGCATCACCTCATACAAGCCCCAATCGTTTATAACACCCGCTTGCTGAGACACCCAGGGATCCCCTTGGTGTGTGTTTTCCCTCACTTCAATAGGCAATAAGCCCAATTGTTCAACTACAGGTATATTCCTGGAGGTCTTTGGCTGGGGGGCATTGACAAGTGACTTTAAAAATCACATATACAACAGTAACAGCAGCAACTACAATGTAACTTCCTACAGCCAGTGATTACCAGTAAAGAAAATGCCATGGAAAAGGCACACACAAAGATTTGCGCATTTTTATTTATTTATTTTATTTTATTAAAAAAATTTTTTTAATGTTTTATTTATTTTTGACAGAGAGACAGACAGAGCATGAGCAGGGGAGGGGCAGAGAGAGGGGGAGACACAGAATCCCAAGCAGGCTTCAGGCTCCAAGCTGTCAGCACAGAGCCCCGACGCCGGGCTCAAACTCACAGACCGCGAGATCATGACCTGAGCTGAAGTCAGCCGCTCAACCGACTGAGCCACCCAGGCGCTCTGAGATTTGTGCATTTTTAAAAGTTCTGAAAGGAAATACAACTAAATATTAACTGTGGTTACCGTCCAGTTTGCAGGATATTGAGCGACTTTAAAAAAATGCTCACACAATCTTGATCCTTTCCATGATGAATGTAGGGTATTTTTTTAATAAAATTTTTAACGTTTATTCATTTTTGAGAGAAAGAGACAGAGCATAAGTGCGGGAGGGGCAGAGACAGGGAGACACAGAATTCGAGGCAGGTTCCAGGCTCTGAGCTGTCAGCACAGAGCTCGACTCGGGGCTGGAACTCACTGACCGCGAGATCACGACCTGATTTGAAGTCAGTCGCTTAACTGACTGAGCCACCCAGCTGCTCAGGTATTTTTTATAGCTAGCTAAAGTGTCATTTTCTGAAAGTAGTGACTAACTGGAGGTGGTTGAAATTTTCAGATGAGATCATCATGTTGTGAACTAATAAGGGTATAGAAAGTAGGCTGCAGAACTAAAAGAATCCTCCAGATTTTCAGCGTTCTCCAGTTCACAGGTGGCTCACACCAGCTCCCAAATGGGATGGAGCTGGGGAGGGGGCAGGAGAGGGCGCTGGTAAAGGTGATTGATGTCCCAGATGGGACAACCCTGCCCACCTGTTCTGCCAACACTCCTTTATGCTTGTGGGACAGCAAAGCATCACATGGTATGTTCAGGCCTCTGGGAGCCTGGCCTTGAGTCTGGCCATTGACAATGTTGAACTTCACCTAAACTCTTCCATCCTTTTGTATTCGGGAAACAAAGGGTGCTTACTGCAAAGAAACTGCCTTCCCCATTGGATTTAGACAAGATTCACAGATGTCCCCCCCCCCCTTGTTTACCTAAAGGCCAGATGCAAACCCTCGGGATTCCTGTTCTTTGCCTCATCAATGACTGGCTGAACTGTTTGTCTCCACTGATCAATAGGAATAAAACGCTTGTTAATGGAACCTCAGTTAAGCTTCTCTCCTTCCCCCAGGTCCCTGAACTTTGGTCCACCCTCAACCCGAGACAGCACATAACCTATCCTCAACAGTCCCTTCCTGAGAACAGGCTGGCCACAGGGTATAATATTCTCTGATCTACTGTCCAATCAGGCCATTCCCTTTTATCCCGTGTCCCCAGGCCTGGTTCTTTCTAGCCTTGTTTACTCCTTGCTATAAAGGGAAACTCCTCTTTGCCTAAACCTCGGGACACTCCCAGATCTTGTGGTCAAAAGTAATCCCTAGGGCAATAGCCCCTTTCCCTTCCTTTGCAATAATCCTGTTGAAAAAAGTGTCTCCTTACTAAGTACAGACTTTTTGCTTGACACCATATAAATGTGGAAGAAAACAAAACGTCCCAATTCTCCTCAGGTATAAAAGGATGGGAGTCAGTATGAACATCCACCCACAAAAAGAAGCTGCTGAACCAATGTTTAGTTGGAAATAAGGGACCTCCACGGATGGAACCAAGGCTGTGAAATGTGAGAATGTGGTATGAAAAGGCCCATGTTGCAGGGTAAAGAGAACAGGGTGTCATCTCCAAAAATCAGACTCTGAACATCACCAGGAAAGATGGCAAAGCCCAGAATAAAAAGAGGGTCCGTTCTGCATAAGCTTAAATCTAGAAAAAAATAATTTTTCTTCATCTGTCACACTTGAACTATATATGTAAGAGACAACGGGTTCTCAGAGATGAGCCTTATTGTTGCAAAATCTATGTAGGATTTCCTTGATTTGTCACTTTTCCCAAAAGAACATTTTTGTGTCTGTGGTTTTTCTTCCAGCCCCACATTTTCAAGCTCATGTTGTTCTGATGAACAAAAGCAAGACTCTGATTTGGTTCGACACTTTATGCAGAGCCGGATGTCAGCTCTCCGAAAAAACTTATGTTCCACCCGTAGGAGGATTTAAAAAAAAAAAATTTTTTTTTCCTTAACGTTTATTTATTATTGAGAGACAGAGAGAGGCAGAGCATGAGCATGGGAGGGGCCACAGAATCTGAAGCAGGCTCCAGGCTCTGAGCTGTCAGCACAGAGCCCGACGCGGGGCTCGAACTCACAAACCTCGAGATCATGACCTGAGCCGAAGTCGGACGCTCAACCGACTGAGCCACCCAGGCGCCCCAACCCTTAGGAGGATTATTAAAAGGCACAAAACTTTATAACCATCAAGCAAAAACAGGCTGATAGTTATGCCTATTAAGGATAATTATAGCATTTAATCTTAAGGGCATAAATTGGTCAAGTGGGTAATTTGATCTGGCAGACACCAAAATTATATTTAAATATTACAGCAAGGAGACGGAACACAGAGATGCTTGTTGGCTGCCTGGCCCAAAAGCTTTTTGAACACTTTTCCAAGGCTCGTAAATATTTCCTTTCCTTTCTTCTTCCCCTCCTTGGTTTGAGTCAAGTTTGTCTGTTCGGCTTTTGGGGAGTCAAGTTTGTCTGTTCGGCTTTTGGGGAAACTGAGGATTGTTTTCACTCAAGTGTGATTACAGTCACTTCTGTTTATTATCATCCCTTGTGAATATCCAAACTCCGAAGCTGCTTAGACTTAGGCGTTCTTCCTACAGAAGAGCAAAGTGGGGAGAAATTGGGCCCTAGGGATAAGTGTTTCTGAGAACTGATCAAGCACGTGACTTGGTACTCGTGGTGGTGGTGCTGACACTTGCTTTATGAAGCCCTTTGCGCGGGTCAGGTGCTGTGTTTGTCGTTTTATAGGCATGATCTCATTTCATTCTTACAGCCACTAATTATCTATTCCAGATAAAAATCTGAGCCCCTGGGGGTTACATAGCTCGTCCTAAGACACACAGCTAATAAGTGACGGAGCTAGGTACTAACCACACACATGTTCCTGAGATCCTCACTCTGATTCCTGGTGAAGTTTTTTGTGTTTCGAGGTGTGCGTGTGGGTATGCACACGTGTGTATGTATGTGTGTGTGTGTATGTGAGCAGTGGGCAAGGTGGGAGGAGGGAGAAAGTTGAGGGGGCAGATGAGGCCTTTCAATAAAATAAGGTCTCAGCTAATATTGCCCTTAAGTGTGTTGCTTATTTATTTGTTCCTCGGCTAATTGTTGGTTTCCCCTGTAGAACGTGAACCCTAAGAGGCCTATAACTTAACATTTTCTTTCTTCCCTGTCTTGGTTTAAAATTTTCTATTCATTTACCTTCCACTCTTACTTTGCATTATTTTTCTCCTGCCCCTATCCGTCATTTCTAAGGGGATCTGTTGGTGCCAAGACGTCTAGGGTCCCTCTCTGTGTGGGAGCTCTTGAGAAGAGAAGTCGTCAGACAGATGGTGGGCCTAGAACCCAGGAGTCTAACATCTGTTTCTGACTTTAAGTGCCCCGTGGTACCATTCTTCTTGGGGTAAGAAGGTAAATAAAACACTGGAGTGGGTTTCTGGTTTGGGGAAGGGGGACGAGAGGGCTGGGGTGTAGGCAGTCACCTTGGAGAAATTCCTGATGTTTTTAGTGACTTATTGCTAGCAGCAAGGGTCAGAAAAGCTACTTGTTCATGGTGGGGATCTGAACTGTTAATGGTGTGAACTCCAAGCGCGGCTAATTTATTAGGGGGAAGGGGCTCAGTATTTACTGAGTGCTTGCTGTGTGCAGACACTTTGCTAGTTACATCATATACTGTCTTAAATTTAAATTCATACCAAATTCACTGAGGTCAGTTCCATTATCCTCATGTGAAAGAAACAAAAAAATCAAATATCAAAACCTCTTAGCTACTTGCCTAGGGTCATTCAGGCCAAATCAGAGGAAGTAGGGCCAGCTACCTTCTGGTGTTTTGATTCCATGTTATTTGTGAACAGTTTCTAGAGACTTCTATGATGAAGGCTGCAGGCTGATGGTGTTTTCTTTCCATCCACTGGGCATATGCTGGCCTCAGGGACTCCGCTCTCTTCCCCCAGGGAGCAGCCACCCCGTGTATCTGGAGAGAAGAGTGAGCTGTGGGTTTATCAACTGCCTTACCCACTCGAGGCTGGTTTTCTAGTCTGATCAGAAATCTCACCCTGTTGGGGTGCCAGGGTGGCTCAGTTGGTTGACCATCTGATTCTTGATTTTGGCTCGGGTCGTGATCTCATGGGTTGTGGGATCGAGTCCCACGTCGAGCCCCACGTCGAGCCCCACACGGGGCTCTGCACGGACAGTGTGGAGCCTGCCTGGGATGCTCTGTGTCTCCCTCCCTCTCTGCCCTTCCCCCGTACACGTGTGCATGCACTCACTCTCTCTCTCTCTCTCAAAATAAACAAACCTTAAAAAAAAAAAAAAAAAAGAAATCCCATCCTGTTCCCTCCACTATTGTGGGCTGAAGAAAAACCCTAACTTTGTTGGGTTTGGGGGGCGATGGCTTTGCCTTCGCATGTGACAGATACCACATGGCACCACATTTAATTTCCCCAACAAGTTGAGCAGATGGAGGGTTTCCAACAGTGCTGGGCAGAGAGGAGGTGTCCCCTCCACATCAGATCTGTCATTCTGTCATAAGCCAACTCAGTAAGAGTGTGTGGAAGCCGCCAGGCTCACATGTAGATCACAGGGTCAGGGACTCCTGTTCTTTAGAAGCCTTTCCTCCCCCCAACACGTCCCCAGCAGGATATTGATTCTTTTGCCCCTAACTGTCCTTGGAGGCCCCCTGAGCACTGCTTAGCTGCCTCCAGGTGAGAAGCATGTTACCTGGGCAAGGTTTCCCAGAACTGATCAAAAGCCAGGTCGAGAAGAGAGCTGGGGAAGGACTGGCCAGGGGATGTTTGGCTGGTCATTTCCTCCAGCTTTTCTCTGATCAGGTCCAAGAGCTGTGCGCCTGGGGCGACCCACTGTAGGCCCCCGGGAGGGCCTGATGCTAAACTTGCCTTCATGCGGCTCCATTGATGCCTTCAAAAACAGTCCAGGAAATCTTGGTTTTCCTATGAATTGGTAATCTAGATATAGAAATCTGATTAAATATAGGTTTTATATTTTTGGAAACACAATCTCATGGGTGGTGTTGTGTACTTTCATTGGGAGAGCTGTAATTTCGGTTGTCTCTTTTTCTTTTTCTTGCCTTTTTTTTTTTTTTTTTTTTAATGACCATTGCCTAGATTGATGTATGAATTTTAAAGCTCCTTTTGACTGCTCTGCACAGAGAGACTTGGGCGGGTGATGAGTGTGGAAGTTGAGGGGGGTCTGGCAGTTGTCTGGCGAAGGTAGGGACGGTCGAGATAGGACATATTTGTGGTATTTTGAGGGAAAATTGACGGGACTTCGAGTTGGGTTGGAGGTGGGGGATTAGGGAAAGGGAGGAGCCAGGAGGGACTCTATGACCTTAGTAATTTGGCTAGATGGTAGTGTTTCTTGCGATGACTACGGAAGGACCTGGTTTGAGGATAAAATAAAGAATCCTGTTTGAACACCATCTTGAATGCCATTTGGGATATCTCAGTTGAAGTATTGAGGAGGCAGTTGTATCTGCATCTAGAGCCCGGGGGGGGGGGGAGGGGGGTGGTCCACAAGATGAAAATCTGAAAGACCTTAGCACAGCTGGCATCTACAGCCATGGGCGTACGAGATCATTTAGGAAAAGTGGTGACATAGAAAGGAAGAGATCCCAGGATATGGTGGCCTGAAGAAACCACAGCATGTGGAAAGGAGGAGCAGCTGGCAATCTGGGAGGAAAACCAGGAGAAGGTGGTATTGCAGATGCCAGAGAGAATGATGTGCGGATAATGAGCGGTCAACCAGGAGCAGAAGTGCTGAGAAGCCGAATGAGATGGGGACAGAGAAATGACCATTGGCGATTATATTTGGTAACCTGGAGACCATAGTGAGCTTGTCAAGAGTGCCTTCTGGGGGCTGGTGAGGCAAGAAGCCAGATGGGGAGTGGGTCAAAGAGAGAATGAGAGGTGAGGGGGCGGGTACAGTGTGTGTAAATGAACCCCAAGATGTTCTACTGTGAAGAATACTGGATTCCTTCTTAGCAATTAGCCTCTTTTTTTTTTTTATGTGTATTTATTTATTTTAAGAGAGAGAGAGAGCTAGTGAGGGTGGGGCAGAGAGAGAGAGAGGGAGAGAGAAAATCCCAAGCAGGCTCTGCAGTGTTGGTGCAGAGCCCAATGCAAGGCTTGAACCCAATAACTGTGAGATCATGACCTGAGCTGAAATCAAGAGTTGGATGCATAACCGACTGTGCCACCCAGGCACCTGGCAATTAGCCTCTTTTTTATCATGTGAAAATGATGAACTCGTGTTACCGACTGGGCTCTGTTTTCATGTTTGGTTACTAGAACCCAGCATTCAATGCGTGACCCACCTATAAAAGAATTTAGGATTTTTCAACCCAGGCTAAATTTTATGTCCCTATGCTTGTTTTTCCATTCTCTCACTGTGTGTGTGTGTGTGTGTGTGTGTGTGTGTGTGTGTGTGTGTGTGAAACAAGAAAGGAATTGATTTCAGTGAGGCCAGCACCAGGAAGACAGTGGACTAGTGTCTCGAAGACTGTCACCAAAGTGCTGAAAATATTTCTAGTTTTGTATTTAAAAAATGTGGGACAAAGGGCAGTGGGTATGTGCAGGTGGGTAGCAAAGGTGAGGTAGTTACTGTCTTGGGGTCAATCACACGGGGTCTTGCTGACTCAGAACCGTCCTTATTGTTTGAGCAGGTAGTTTCTTGGTTCCCATCAGGGAAAGCTTTGCCCTCGGAGTCTTCTTCCTGAGTTAAGAGATAAGCTGGAAGGAAGAATTTAATCAATTAGAAAGTACAGCCTCTTGACTCCTACTTCTAAGTCCATTGTTGATTTTATATACCATGTTAAGATGCCTTAAATATTATCTGGAGAAACCTGAGCATACAAAGAAATGATTTAATAGGCTCGAAAGCCTCACTAAACGATCAACCTCACTAAATAAAGTTCAGTGGATTTTTATTTATTTTGATAGGTAGTAACTAATCCAATTCTTGGCCCCAATTCTATTTTATGTCAAATCAGGTGTTTGGTATATAAACTGTCATTGGAAACAAGCTCATGAATTCCTGCTACGACATTGAGGAGACTCGGTAGTGGGACGGGAGGTAGGGACCTGGCCCCCTTTGCCACTTGGCTTGCCCCAGCACCTGCACACACGAACACATCCCCTCTGGAAACCCTAAGGGCTGAAGGCCAGCACTTCTCAAGCTTTGCCATGCATCTGAATCGCCTGGGAATCTGGTAAAAATGTGTAGGGAATCAGAATATGTCACCCTCAAATATGCCACTTTAGCGTTAGGATCCTGAGCGGAAGACAGTTGAGAAACAGCAGATGCCGAACCAACTCTCTGCCTTCCTCCTTTATTTGCCTAAGAGAAGGATGTAAATTTCCATTTGTCCAGGTGTCTCTGTCTCTCAGAGCAGGAAGAGGAAGGCAACTCTAGACTCACCAGCCGGGAGGCAATACGGCAGAAATCTACATAGCAAACTTCAGCAGAAATCTACATAGCAAACTTGGCTAAAACAGCTCTTACCTTCTGTTAGCTCCCCTCTCCCAATATATTTGCCTTCCCACAGTTTGCCACCCCTAAAAGCCAAAACTGCGTGGCCTTTGTCTCGTCACTTCTCCTGTATAAGCCCCAAGTTCTAACCACTCCTTTGAGTCATTCATCACTGAATTTCTCCTGCCTGTATGCATTCTGCCTATGTTAATAAACACTTTCACTCTCTTGACCGGTCTTGTTGGTTTCATTTCCAGGGTCCCAGTAGAACTTAAAAGGATATAAAAAAAAATTTTTTTTTCTCCCTTACAAATATAAATTCTGGTTTGGTAGGTCTGAAGTGGAGCCTGAGAGTCTATTTCTAACAAGCTCGCAGGTGATGCTGATGCCCCTGGGTCCATGGACATACTTTGAGTAGTGAAGACATAGGTCACCAGGAGCTGCCTGCAGTAAAACACACCCAGCCTCTCCGGATTTGTTGTTTTGAGTTTATTTTTATTTATTTTGAGACAGAGATAGAGAGCAAGTGGGGGAGGGGCAGAGAGAGAGGGGGACAGAATCCCAAGCAGGCTCCACGCTGCCAGTGCAGAGCCCAATGAGGGGCTTGAACTCATGAACCTCCAACTCTGGAACCGTGAGATCATGATCTGAGCCCAAGTCAAGAGTTGGACACTTAACTGTCTGAGGCATCCAGGTGCCCCACCCCTCTGGATTTCTGAAATGTGTCTTACTCTCAGTTGATTGACTGTAATCATCTGGGAGGAATGACAGCCACCAACGTTAATCTGACAGCCCACATACATTTGTAAAAGTTTGCTCTGGATTAGAAGGAACAGGCTTGTTTGTGAGATCACATAAATTTCCAATCTCCTCTACTTAAAATTGAGAGCCAGATGCCATTTTAGGTTCCCTGATTAGACTTGCAGTTGGGTAGCATTTGTCCTGAATATTTTCCTCCTCTCTTCCTTTGAGGAATCACATGCTAATCACTGTAAATCTTTTGGGGCAGAATGCTGTTAACCAGTTGCTTTGGAGGATCTTCTAGCCAAAAATAGTTTGAGGGTGGTGCCTCTTGGGGGCGGGCGTGGGCGTGGCTTTGAGGATTAGCTCATTAATTATGCAGAGATGCAGACTGCATGATAACTGGCAAAGCCCCTGATAAGAGAATAGTACAAGGAATCTTTCAGACAAGCTTTGGGATTAGACAATGCATTTCTAGAGGCAGGGATGACTCAGGAAGCCCAGAGCCCCAGGAAATGTCAGGCTGAGATAGTAGTGGTGGCCGATCTACCTCCCCACCCTCTCTTGGATCCACTGACTCCAACTTTGTCCTGAGAGAGCCGTGGAATTTCTCCTCACCCCCCTCATGCAGTCTCACCTTGTTAAAGCAGCTTTGCTTCGGGAGGGAGGATCTGTAAATTAATCTGTCACAGTGTCGCCATGGCAACATATTTCCGGATCTCAAATGCCATGAGCCCAGGGGGCCAGGATTTGAAAAACTGCTTTACCCAGTGCCCTAGCTAGCGATTAACAAAGGATTATGTTGTCGAACACACAGGTCCGGCGGGTTGGTTCCAAGGCAAAGAAGGCTTAGGGACCTAATGTCCATTTCTGTCCTTCAGAAGGGACTGAGACTTCATTAAAGGATTGAGAACCAGCAGATCCCTTCTGGCGGGACATTATAACCTCGCGGGGGCACCAAAAGAGAAACCCAAAGGAATCGGAGAGTGGGCATTTGCATCTTCAGCACAGTGGGAGCATTGTGTTGTGTGTGGGGGTGGGAGTGGAAAGACAGGGAGGCTGAGATGAATTAAGAATATAAGGCAGAAGTGGGGGAACAGTTAGGGTTCTCCCCCACTCCCGGCTGCTCCCCTCTCCTCCCCTCTCCTCCATTCATTTGACAATTTGTGGCGCGGAGGGGTGGGGAGTACCAAAGATACAGCGAATTGATTCATCCACCTCAAGGCTTGGAGCATCATGCACTGGTCCATACAAGGTCCCTCTCCTGTTTCATTTTTCTCTCTTCTCCCTGACTCCACACATTTTCCCCTCCTCATTACAGATGCTTCAGATTGGGTTTCTTAGAAGCAGAAATGGAGCCAGAGACTCTGGGTCAGTGATTTATTAAGGGAGGGCTCTCAGGAAATACCGACTAGGTGAGCAGAACAGGGAAGAAGGAAGACAAGTGTTCAAGTGACAGCTAGCTTCAGCCTGATGCCATGGGCACTCTAGAGCATGAATGGCATCATAGAACGCTGCTTCCCCCATACCCCCTTCTGCTTCCCTTACCTTTGAGGCAAGGGAGCAGGCCAGCAGTCTGTGGGGTTCAGGGCTGCCCTTGAGGAAGCTCTCCTTCGCTGAGGGCAAGTCTCCAAAGAAATGAGGCAGCCGTGCAACACCAGCAGGCAGTACTCAGAGTAGTTGGGGAGCTGGGGACCCCAGAAGGGCAAAAGAGCCGAGTAGGATATGCCCATAACTGTAAGGGGCAACCACCCTGATGTGGGTCTATTTACTCTTGTGAAATACTCGGTGCTCAGACATTTATTGAACCCACTATTTTCCGTCTGGTGCTATTCTTTTTTAAGTTGTTAGTTTTTTTATTTTGAGGGAGAGACAGAGTAGACAAGAGGGGCAGAGAGAGAGGGAGAGAAAGAGAATCCCAAGCAGGCTCTGGGCCACCAGCGCAGAGCCCGATGCAGGGCTCGAACCCACGAACTGTGAGATCATGACTTGAGCTAAAACCAAGAGTCAGATGCTCAATCGGCTGAGCCACGCAGGCGCCCTTGTCTAGTGCTATTCTAAGAGCAAGGAGGGTATAGTCGTGGTGGGGACAGACAGGATCACTCCCCTCGGGTTGCAGTTAGGGGGAGGAGATAGATAGTAAACAATTATTCATACAAATGGATAGCCAGAGGGGCGCCTGGGTGGCTCAGTTCGTTAAGCATCTGACTTCCGGCTCAGGCCATGACCTTACTGAACTTTGTGAATTCCCGCCCTGCATCCGGGTCTGTGCTGACATCTCGGAGCCTGGAGCCTGCTTCGGATTCTGTGTCTCCCTCACTCTCTGCCCCTCCCCGGCTCGTGCTCGCTCTCTCAGGCCAGATTCAAGCTGGGGTGGAGGACAGGTATTTATGGCTAGAGCTGCTTCAACGTTCACGGAGGAGAAAACGGGAGGGCAGGTGCCTGAAACAGAGGGAGGAACGTGAGCGAAGCCCTAAGGTAGAAACAACCCCTGTGGGCTCAGGGAATGGAAAGAAGGTCAGGGTGGCTGGAACACAGTGAACAAGGGGGAGAAGGGGACACAGCATAGGGTGCTGGGCCTCCTAGGTCGCATTTGGGACTGAGGGTTACTGCAAAAGCTCAGCGGGAATCCATCAAAGGCTTGGAGCAGGAAAGGGATGTGATCCCCATGGCGGCTCAGGGGAGGTGACTGGTTTGGAGGCAGGAATGGCGGCCAGGAGGCTTATAGAGGAGTCTGGGGAGAGATGCCTGCGGCCTGGACCAGAGGGGTGGCAGTGGACACAGAGAAGCAGAGGGCAGATGGTTTCAGATTAGCCATGGGTCTTGCTGGCAATTTGGATGTGTGTGTGTGGCGGGTCGGGGTGGGGGTTGTCTGGTGAGGGAAAAGTAGGCCCGAGGATCCCCCTCCCCTGTGGACTGAAGTGCCATTTTCTGGAGGGGAGATGCAGGGCGGCCAACTGGGAGGGTGTGTTTAGAGCTCGGGACTGGGCTGCGCTGGGAAGTTAAGTCCCGTGGCGGTCAGCGTGCAGGTGACACTTGCAACGCAGGGAGAAAGGACAGCTAGGGAGGAAGAGAAAAGTGAGAGCAGGGCCAAGGCCCAGGCAGAAGAGAGGCAACCAGCAGTTTCTGATGGAGAAACGGGAGAAGGAGGAGCAGCGTAAGATGATGGCCGTCATGGACCCTCGAGCTGCTTCAGGAAGGAGGGTGGTCAGGCCTGGGGGGAGGCAGTCAGGTGGCCATGAGACAGGCCCGAGGATGCGGCCACGGAGGGTGCCGTGGGGCAGCGAGGGTGCAGCCCCGCTGGGGGATGAGGGGGCAAAGTACCACCCGCAGACGGCTCCTCTAAGTAACCTTGGCTCTTTGTGGGAAGAAAGGGCGGCCTCTGGACTGGGAGTCAAGGAGGAAACTGAGGCGGGGGACATGTTTGAATGTGGGGGAGGAACTGGTTCCTGGGGAGTGGTCGAGGGTGTGGGAGAGAGAGGGGTTAGTTGCTAGGGGAAGTCTGCCGAGGCGGGGCTGGAAGGAGGCAGACCGTGGTCTCCATTATTTGGCCAGCTGGGGTTCTCAGGACTCCGTTCCTCCTATCCTGCACCCTGCCCCCCTCCACAGACACAGCCTCTTCATGCTGCCCTCGGGATGACGTTTCCAAAATGGCTCCCCGCTAACTTCTCCCTCTCCCCAGTCAAATAAGAAAACAAATTTGCGCTCTTGTAAGGAAAGGTTTTACTTGAAAGGGCTATGGAAGGGAGGGGAGTTGCTGTTGCCGGGCAAGTGGGGTGGGGCAGATGGGATTCTGGCAACGGGAAAAGCACTCTGCCCATTAAGTCTGCAGTGTCTCCAGGGTTAGGAGAAGAGTTTATCTTTTATAGGGAGTATGCTAGAAAGAACCGGGTGTGGGCACATGGGGTGAAGGGGAGTGGCTTGATTGGACAGTACATCAGAGAATATTATACCCTGGGGCCAGCCAGCCTGCTTTCAGGATGGGCTGTGTGCTGGCTCAGGCTGAGGGTGGGCCAAAGTTCAGGGACCCAGGGGAAGGGGGGAGCTTAACCGAAGTTTGGTTAGCAAGCATTTTGTTCCTATTGATCAGTGGGAGACAACAGTTCAACTAGTCATTGATGAAGCCAAGAACGGGCATCTGGAGGGTCTGTGTCTGGCCTTTAGGTAAACAAAGGAGGGCATCCGTGAGTCTTAGATGTGTCCGATGGAGAGGGACGGTTCTTTGCAGTAAGCCCTTTTCAGCAGCAAAAAAGAGGGGAACGATTTCTTAACCATTGCTGTTTTCCACGAGCAGAGGGTTCATGGAAAATCCTGCATTTGTCCCCACAATCCATGCCGTCCCCATTGGTTAGAGCAGCAACTCCGTGCTAGATGTTAGGAAATCTGTTTCTTCATTGATAAGTTCTCAGAGGTGTGGGGCTGCTACTTGAGACTTGCTTAGTCCTTTCACTGTACAGGTTTGAGGAGCAGAGGCCTCTCCCGGGGTGGGGGGGGGGGGGGGTTGTCAGAAAGGTCCAGCTTGCAGGTCAACCGGGAGGCACTGAGGGGGTTTGCAGGGTGACTGTAAATGTGTACCTCCCCCTGCAGTTTCCCCTCTGCAGGCTTCTGCTCTCCCCCAGCCCTGTTCCACTGAGTGGGAGAGGTTGGTTGCCCCAGTGACCTGGCCGTCTGGTGATCTCTCTGTCTCAGCCGGGCTGTGGGCGCTTAACCGACTGAGCCACCCAGGGACCCCTAGTTTAAAATATTTTTAACTTGCCCTGGAGATTTCTTCTTTGGCCCATGTGTTATCTAGAAGTGTGTTGTTTAATCTCCATGTATTTGGGGATTTTCCAGTTATCCTTCCATTACTGACTTCTAGTTTAATTTTCTTGTGGGTCTGAGAGCAGACATTGTATAATTTCACTGCTTTTTAACAATCTGTTAGATGCATTTCTTCCACCATAGAATGTAGTCTGTCTTCATAAAAGTTTCACACAAGCTTGAAAAAAAATGTGTATTCTGCTGTTGTTGGATAAAGTAGTCTATTAGATGTTCATTAAATCCATTAGATGGATGGTGTGGTTGAGTTCAGGTATGTCCTTACTGACTTTCTGCCTGCTGGATCTGTCCATTTCTGAGAGAGGGGTCCCCAGCTATGATAATGTGAATTCATCTGTTTACCCTGGCAGTTTTGTTTTTGCCTTGCATAGTCTGACACTGTTGTTAGGCACATACCCATTAAGGATTGTTTTATCTTCTTGGGAGAACTAATCTGTTTATCATGATATAATGCCCTTCTTTACCCCAGATAACTTTCCTTACTTTGAAGTCAGCGCTGTCTGAAATTAACATGGCTACTCCTACTTTCTTTGACTAGTGTTAACATGGTATGTTTTTCTCTACTTACTTTTAATCTGTATGTGTCTTTATATTTTAAAGCAATCCTAGGGAGCTTTAAAAAAAATACTGATGGCTGGAGGCACCTGGGTGGCTCAGTCGGTTAAGTGTCCGACTCTTGATTTCAGCTCAGGTCATGATCTCACAGTTTGTGAGATCAAGCCCCACACAGGCTCTGTGCTGACAGTGCAGAGCCTGCTTGGGATTCATTCTCTGTCTCTCTGTCTCTCCCTCCCTCCCCAGCTCTCTCTTTCTCTGTCTCTCTCTCTCCCTCAAAACAAATAAATAAACATTTAAAAAATACAGATTCCTGGGTGCCGGTCTGATGCAGCCAATCTGAGGCATGGATTTGGCATTGGGATTTTTAAAAGCTCCCCGGGTAAGACCAATATGCTGTCAAGGCTGAGAACTGTTGGTTTATGGGCAGGCCAGCAACTCCAGCCCTCATGGTTTGTGACTCTGTGCTGATGGTATGGAGCCTGCATGGGATTCTCCCTCTCCCTCTCTCTCTGCCCCTCCCCTGCTCATGCACGTTCTCAAAATTAAAAAAAAAAGTAAATAAACTTAAAACATAGAAATAAAAATATTTAAAACTAAATGAAAAACCAGCATCAAATTTGTGGGATGCAGCAAAAAAAAAAAAAAACACAAAAAAAACCCGAAAGAGACGGCAGCAAAAGCAGTGCTTCGAAGGAAATTTACAGCATTGAATGCATGTATAAGAAAAGAACGATCCAAAATCAAAACTCCAAGTTTTTGCCTTATAAAACTAAAAAAAGAATTGCAAATTGAATCCAAAGTAAGCAGAAGAAAAGAAATAAGCAGAGCAGAAACCAATACATTAGGAGCGGGAAGTCGGCATAGAAAGGTCAACGAAAGCAATGCAGGTTCTTGGAAAAGATCAGTGAGTGTCTACAGGCCATTCCAACGTGCACCCGGAGGTGAACCTCACTGCCCTCCATGTTCATTAAGGACAGTGCTTCTCGAACTGGAATGTACGTGGGGGATATCGTCCAAATGCGTGCAGATTCTTTTTAGCAGGTCTGGGGTAGGGCCTGGGATTCTGTATTTCTATCAAGTTCCAGGGGCTGGGGGGAGGGGACGTGCTGTGGGTCTGGGGGGTCACATGTTAAGTGGCATGGGATGAGAACAGGACAGTGTCTCCACGTTGGAATCACCAAGCCAAGGGAACTTTAAAAATTACCAGTGCTCCTGTTCCAAATCTAGAGATTCCAAACTAATGATGCTGCATGAGGCCCAGGTGCTATAGGAATTTTCAATGTTCCCAAGGTGATTTCAGAGACTTTTTTCTTTTTTTTTTTTTAGTAGGCTTCATGCCCAGCGGGGCTTGGACTCATGACCCTGAGACCAAAACCTGAGCTGAGATCAAGAGTTGGTCACTAAATGGGCACCTGGGTGACTCAGTCGGTTAAGCGTCTGACTTTGGCCCAGGTCATGATCTCTTGGTTTGTGAGTTCGAGCCCCGTGTCAGGCTCTGTGATGACAGCTCAGACCTGGAGCCTGCTTCAGATCCTGTGTCTCCCTTTCTCTCTACCCCTAACCAGCTCACGCTTGTTGTCTCTCTCTCTCTCTCTCTCTCTCTCTCTCTCTCTGTCAAAAAATAAATAAATTAAAAAAAAAAAAAGAGAGTTGGTAACTAAATGACTGAGCCACCCAGGTGCCCCGGAAGAGACTCTCCCCTACCAAGGTGATTCCAATGTACAGCTAGATCTAAACTGACGGATGCAGTGCCTTTAATGGTGTGGATATTATTCCAGGTCTTACCGCCCTTGCTGCTGTCTTCTTGCTCCAGACTGAGCCTTCTAATTTCCCCATTCCAGGTTCCAGAACTATCTGTGGAAGCAGGAAGTTCTTAAACCACGTTTGTGCATCCCTCACTTGTCCTGCCTCCCAGAAGGCTTCATCAGTGAATCCCTCTCTGTCAGTGTGGACAGGGACAAGAAACTAAAGCATTCCTCGAGCTAAAGCTTCTTGAGCATGACGTCCCATCCTGAGAGAGGCTTGGATGGTGGAGAACCTGGGCCTCGCCCCACCATTTCCACTGTGGGCTGCAGTGCATCTTGGACACCTCTTCTCACTTCCTCCCCTCTCCCCAAGCTCAGAGCAGGTGCCTACCTAACTTTTCCTGCCTTCCTCTTGGGCCAAGAGTCCCAGCCTTAAGCAGCCGGACCAACTTCAGTGATGGTGACTGCACTGGCCCAGACTCCCACAGGCGGCTCAGCCAGACACTCCCTGAGGGGTCTGTGTCCCTGCTGGCCTGACTGCTGAACCCCCTTTGAGCCATCTGGCCCCTGCCCTGGTCAGCAACTCCAAAGCCCAAAGCCCATCTAGCCCATGAGGGTGACCCTGTCCTCAGACCCCAGAGTCTCTCAGTCACTGCCTGAGATGGGGCTGTCCACTCTGTTGGAATTGGAACCATTAAGTTTATAAAAGAGGTATCTTAGGCAGAAAGGCTCTAACAACCACCATAAGTGATTTGGAGCCTCTTAAGGGCCATGAAATGTGGGAACAGAGGATGGAAGGGCCTGTCGGAGCTCGCCCATTCCCAGACCCTGGACCGGAGAGGCCTTTGAAGCTCTACTTATCAGATGGCTTTGATCCTCCCAGGCCCCGAGATAAAGACGAGATGAGGGAGATGTTATTATTTATGTTATGTTATTATTTATACTTAGTGCAACTTACATTTGGGGCCTCTTTTGCAAAGTGCTTAATTTATATATAATTTCCCTTCTCATAGCATCACTTGTGGGCGGAGGGGAAAGGCTTTAGGCGGTTCTGGAAATCATCACCTTTCTCTAAGTGAGAGTACTCATTAACCCAGGCCAGATGGGAACATGTATTTCCTTTGGAGCTTGGCTTTTATGGGAAATTATGCCTTTGGTAGAAGCTTCTGTACTTCCGTGACCTAGAATGGTTTTTGAAAGGTTTCCATCATTCTCTCCTGTCGAAGTCTTATTATATGAAGCATGTAAGAGTGGGAGTCACAAGCAGTGTGGAAAGGGAGACAGTGATGAGCTGGCCTGGGCTGTGGTCTTGCCAGAGGATCTCCTCCAGGAAAGGTGATTTAAATACAAAGTGTATCACCAGCCTCTATGAAGTACCCAGTGAAATGGTGATTTTCAAACCTGAATATGCACCAGCATCCCCTAAAGGGCTTTTGAAAACTGGGATTGCTGGGCCCCAATATTGATTTTCAGATCCAGTACTGACATCTCTCTATACTGAGTCTTCTAATCCATTAACATAGTATGTTCTGCAGGTGTCTCTTTGGTTTCATTCAATATTTTATCACTTTCGCCATATTTATACCGTAAAGGCTTTTGTTGTTTTTATAACTAAGTCTTTTATTTTCTTTGGAGTAGTTATCAACGGTATTGAATCTTTAATTTTGTCTTCTAATTATTTGTTGTTAATATATAGAAATACAGTGATTTTTGTATGCTGATTTTGTACCCTGTCCTCACTTACTACTGAACCGAACTCACTTGTTAGTTTTAGGAGGGATGGTGTGTTTTGTTTTGTTTTGGTAGATTTCTTGGAATTTTACACATAGTGATCATGTTATCTGAAATAGGGACAATTTTATTTTTTCTTTTAAATCTACATGTCTTTCTTTTCCTTGCCTAACTTCAGCGCTTAGATCCAGTATCATGGTGAATAAGAATGGGGGGAGTGGACATCCCCATCTTATTCCTAGTCTTTGTGGAAAAGTACTCAGTCTCTCAGCATCAAGTATGATGTTAGCTGTAGATTTTTTGTAATGCACTTTTATGAAGTTGAGGACTTTCCCCCCTATTCTAGTTAGCTGAGAGTATTTTGATCATGAATGGGTGTCGAATTTGGTTCAGTGTTTTTTCTGCATCAATTTTCCTCTTTGATCTGTTAATATGGTAGATTCCATGGGTTAGTTTCACATACTAAACCAACCTTGCATACCTGAAATAAATCCCATTTTGTCAGGGTATGTTGTCCTTATTATACTTTGTTGGATTCAATTGGCTAGTTTTGTTGAGGACTTTGTGGAAATACAGGAGAGATACTGGTTTTCTAGTTTTCTTTCTTTCTTTTTTTTTATTGTGCCGTCTTAGTTAAGTTCTGGTATCAAGGTAATAGTGGCCTCATGAAATGGATTGTGAAGCATCTTCTGTTTTCTGGAGATACTGTGTAAAAATGTTAATTCTCTTAATATTTGTTAAAACTCTCCAGTGAAACCATCTTAGCCTAGGATTTCTTTTTTGGGGGGTTTAAAATTATAGATTCAATTTCTTATAGTTGTAAAGCTAGCCAGGTTATCTATGTCACCTGGCTGCGCTTTGGTAACGTGTGGTTTGTGGGGAATTTTGATCCATTTCTTCTAAGTTGTCAAATTTATGAGTGCAAAGTTGTTCCTACTGTTCTGGTTACGGAATCTGTTATGATATTCTTATTAGTGATTTGTCTTTTCAAAGAGCCGGCTTCTCCCTGTGCCCATTTATCTTCTGTATTCTTTTCCTGTTTCCTTTTTTTTTTTTTTAAGGGGACTTTATTTATTTATTTATTTATTTATTTATTTATTTATTTATTTAATGTTGATCTATTTTTGGAGAAAGAAAGAATGTGCGCATGAACAGGGGCGGGGCAGGGGGGTGTGGGCAGAGAGAGGGAGGCAGAGGATCCGAAGCAGGCTCTGCACTGACAACAGAAAGCCCCACGTAGGGCTCAAATTCAATGGCCACGAGATCATGACCTGAGCCAAAGTTGGATGCTCCATCAACTGAGCCACCCAGGCACCCCTCTTTTCCTGTTTTCAATTGCATCAGTTTCTGTTCTTTGTTATTTCCTTCCTCCTGCTTGCTTTGCTCTTCTTTTTCGAATTTTCTTGAGGTAAATATTTAGATTACTGATATAAGATCTTAACCCCTTCCTACCTCCCTTCCTTCCTTCCTTCCTTCTTTTCTTTCTTAGTTAGCTCTATGCCCAACACAGAGCCCAATGTCAGGCTTAAACTAACGACCCTGAGATAAAGACCCGAGCTGAGATCAAGAGGCTGACGCTTAACCAGCTGAGCTACCCAGGTGCCCCTTTACTCTTTTCTTATGTAAGCATTTGTGCTACAAATTTCCTTCTCAGTACTGCATCCCGCCCCCCCTCCCCACTCCCGCATTTTGGTATGTTGTGATTTCATATTCGTTAAACACAATCTTAAATTTTTCTTAAAGATTTTTGAAAGAACTAGTCTTTTTAAGATTTCCTTTTTGACTCATGGGTTACTTAGTACATTGTGCATACCCAAGTGTTTGGAAATTTTTATTTTGACTTTCTGCTATTGATTTCCAGTTTTATCTTTTTTATTTATTATTATTATTATCAGATTTCATTTCTTTTGCACTTGGTAAGCTTAGCTTATAACCCAGGATGTGGTCTGTTTTGCTGACTGTTCTATAGGCACTTGAAAAGCATGTGAAGTCTGCTATTCTGGGAGTAGAGTGTTCTATAAATGTCAGTTCGATCCTGTTGGTTGAGGGTGTTGTTCAGGTCTTCGATATCTTTATGGATTTTCTCTCTAGTAGTTCTATCAATTACTGAGAGATGAGAGTTGACGTTCCCAACAATGATAGTGGATTTATCAGTTTCTCTTTTCAGTTCTATCAGGTTTGGCTTTATGTATTTTGAATATCTGTGTGGATATTAGGATCACTATATCTTGGTGTATGGATGGATCTTTTATCATAATATAATGTCTCTCTCTGTCCTTGGTAATTTTCTTTGCTCTGAAGTCTTCTTTGGTATTAATATAGCCACGACTCTGTTCTCATCACACTTAAAAAATTTAATTGTCGGGGCGCCTGGGTGGCTCAGTCGGTTAAGCATCCAACTTCGGCTCAGGTCATGATCTCGCGGTCCGTGAGTTCGAGCCCCGCGTCGGGCTCTGTGCTGACAGCTCAGAGCCTGGAGCCTGTTTCAGATTCTGTGACTCCCTCTCTCTCTGACCCTCCCCCGTTCATGCTGTCTCTCCCTGTCTCAAAGATAAATAAGTATAAAAAAAAATTTAAGTGTCTCAAATGTTTCCTCTATATATACATCAGATGGTGTTATAAATTTTGCTTACTTTTGCTTCAGCCGTAAAATATGATTAAAGAAATTCATGAAATGAATTTCTGTTATGCTTACTTTTACTTTTACCTATTCTGCTATTCTTTTTTTCCTTTCTGGAAGTCCTAGCCATCTATTATAATTTGGTTTTTTTCTGCTTTAAGAGCTTCCATTAACCATTCTTTAAGAGTGGGTCTGCTGACAACTGATTCTTACTTTCTCTTGGCCTGAGAATGTCTTTATTTCCCCTTATATTTCTAAAGAATCGTTTCACCATATGTAGAATTTGTGGTTGACAGGTCTTTCTTTCAGCACTTCCTTCTGGACTCCATGGCTTCTGACGAGAAACCTGCTTTTGTTCAAATCTGTGTTCTTTTATAGGCAATATGTTGTTTCTCTCCTGCCGTTTCTAAGATTTTTTTCTTTCTTTGTCTTCAGATTTCAGAAGTTTAATTATAATGTGTCTTGGTGTGAATTTTATTTGGTTTCTCTTTTTGGGAGTTTACTCGGCTTTCTGGATCTGCAATTTTATGTCTTTTCCCGAATTTGGGAATTTTTTTTATTTCTTCCAATATTTTTCACTCCCATCTTTTTTCCCCCTCTCCTGGGACTTTATTTTATTTATTTATTTTTTTATGTTTGTTTATTTTTGAGAGAGAGGAGAGAGAGAGACAGAGACAGAGAGACAGACAGAGAGACAGAGAGAGAGACAGAGTATGAGTGAGGTAGGGACAGAGAGAGAGGGAGACACAGAATCTGAAGCAGGCTCCAGGCTCTGAGCTGTCAGCACAGAGCCTGACATGGAGCTTGAACCCACAAACTGCGAGATCATGACCTGAGTTGAAGTCAGTCGCTTAACTGACTGAGTCACCCAGGGGACCTATCTTGGGACTTTAAATGATATAAATGATGGATCTTGTTATCACCCCTTAGCTCCTGGAGGCTCTAACTTTTTCCTCTTCATTGTCCGGATTGAGCATATTCTATTGGCTCGTCCTCGGTTTCACGGATTCTATCTTTGTCATTTCTACTCTACTGTTAGCCCATCCAGTGAGGTGTTTTATTTATTTTTTTCATTTTTAAAAATTTTGGTTATTGTGTCGCTGAGTTCTATCATTTCCACTGGCCTCTTTTTAAGACCTTTTCTATTTCTTTGCTGATATTTTCTATGCTTTCATTTATTTCAAGAGAATGTGTAATTCATTGCTGAAGTGTTTCTGTGGAGACTACTTCCTTTTTTTCTTTTTTTTTAAATATGAAATTTATTGTCAAATTGGTTTCCATACAACACCCAATGCTCATGCCAAGAGGTGCCCTCCTCAGTACCCATCACCACCCTCCCTTCCCTCCCACCCCCCATCAACCCTCAGTTTGTTCTCAGTTTTTAAAAGTCTCTTATGTTTTGGCTCCCTCCCTCTCTAACCTTTCTTTTCTTTTTTTTTTTCCCCCTTCCCCTTCCCCATGGTCTTCTGTTAAGTTTCTCAGGATCCACATAAGAGTGAAAACATATGGTATCTGTCTTTCTCTGTGTGACTTATTTCACTTAGCATCACACTCTCCAGTTCCATCCATGTTGCTGCAAATGGCCACATTTCATTCTTTCTCATTGCCAAGTAGTATTCCATTGTGTATATAAACCACAATTTCTTTATCCATTCACCAGTTGATGGACATTTAGTCTCTTTTCATCAGGCTATTGTTGAAAGTGCTGCTATAAAGATTGGGGTACAAGTGCCCCTATGCATCAGCACTCCCATATCCCTTGGGTAAATTCCTAGCAGTGCTATCGCTGGGTCATAGGGCATATCTATTTTTAATTTTTTGAGGCACCTCCACACTGTTTTCCAGAGCGGCTGCACCTGTTTGCATTCCCACCAACAGGGCAAGAGGGTTCCCGTTTCTCCACATCCTTGCCAGCATCTATAGTCTCCTGATTTGTTCATTTTGGCCACTCTGACTGGCGTGAGGTGATATGAGTGTGGTTTTGATTTGTATTTCCCTGATGAGGAGTGACGTTAAGCATCTTTTCATGTGCCTGTTGGCCATCTGGATGTCTTCTTTAGAGAAGTGTCTATTTATGTTTTCTGCCCATTTCTTCACTGGATTATTTGTTTTTCGGTTGTGGAGTTTGGTGAGCTCTTTATAGATTTTGATGTGGAGACTACTTTCAAATTCTTGTCACATTACTCCTGTCTGATTCATCTCAATATTAGCATGCATCGTCTTTTCTCACTCAAGCTGTGGTTCTTGGCATGATGGGTGAGGTTTTTGATTGTATCCTGTACATTGTGATTCTTTGTAGGACGCTCCTTGATCCTCAATCTTCTCTTTTAGTGAGCTGTCATGGGCCATCACCGCCATGTAGGTTTGGTACATGGGTTCTGGTTGACTTTGTGGGCACTTGGATGGAGGGCAGTTTGGTTTTCTGAGCCCTTCAATTCTATTTTTATCTGCTCTGTTCTTCTGGTGTGGCTGGGGCTCCCACTCAGCCCTGTGTTTCCTCTCATCTTGAGGCTCCCAACCAGTCTATCTTCTTTCTTCCAGAATCCTTCCAGCTTCCAGAGTCCTCTTACTGCAGTCTTCAAATAATTCCCAGGGTATTTAGTTGTACCTAGAGGGGAGAGGCAGGGAAAAGTCATCTATGTCATCTTCTTTTGCAATGAGAAGCCCATTTAGATGACCATGATGTATTTTGAAAAACCCAGGAAAAACGAATCACCACTAAATGTACTTTGGTAAATACAGTATTTCAAAACATAGAGCCCAATAAAGGAGATAGTAAGTTGATGTTATGGGTCAAAGTGCCATGCATAGCCCCAAACCCTCAAGGTATGTAGCATTCCTAACCCCAGGACTTCAGAGTATGACCTTATTTGGAAATAGGTCATTGAAGATGTGATCAAGTTATGATGAGATCATACCAGTGTAGGGTGGATTGGACACCAATCCATAAAGACTGGTGTCCTTATAAAAAGAGGGAAATTTGGACACAGACACAGAGGGAAGACAGCCATGTGAAGGGGCTGTTGGTAGAAATATGGAAGCAGAGGTTGGAAGGATGCATCTACAATCCATGGGACACCGAAGGGTCTGGCTATCACCAGAGGCATGCAACAGATTCTCCCTCAGAGTCCTCAGAAGGACTAACCTTACTGACACCTTCGTCATGAACTTCTGGCCTCTAGAACTACGACAGAACAAATTCCTGTTGTGTTAAGCCACCTAGTTTGCGATATTCTGTTACAACAGCCCTAGGAAATTAAGCCAGTGGGGAACTAGTGAGCTTGTGTGCATAAACCCTGGGGATTCAGAGCACAGAAATATGGACATGGGGCATCACAAAATCAGGACGCACTGTCTAGGCAAATGCTCACACAATGGGACAGGGAATTGAGAGCAAGACCCAGGAGGTTGTGGTTGCTGCCCTCTGGCCTTCCCCAGAGGCCACACTACAGTTACTTGGGTGTCCAGTCTCCACTGCCTGCCTATGAGTGAATTACATGGCAAAGAGCATCTCCCCATAACTATGCTAGACTAAGGAGAGACACCCCCTCTGTGTACCAGGCAAATTGCAACCCCCTTAGATTCTTGTGCAGCTCCCAAGGCTATGTGGTCCTTCCTGCCACATGGTTGAGATGGCATTTTTTACCACGTGGCATTACCCATACCTCAGTGTGGGGTTGTGGCATTAGAAAGCTATTTCGTTAGTTAAAGATGATTCACATGGGCCATTTTTGGCTTTCCTGTTTTGGAAAATAGCTTCTAATGAAGAAATGGGGCAGAAAAAATATCTCTCCTAACCACCATCAAAAATAGGAGAACATATCTTTATGTCATCCTTTACGGTTTTTCCAAAAATATTTTCTCTTTGAATCCTCATTTTGAAAACCGATATGCCCGAAAGCTGGGTGACCTTTCAGGGCTATTCCCTGCTGAAAGTGGGGAATCTCTCACAATTTTATTACTTTTCCCAATTCGAAAAATTCAGCTGAATGATATTCGGATATTACGGATATTCTTAAAGTTGGTGCAGAACCAGGGCATTGCCGGGTCCAGTTTGGAGAGAGGGATTCAAGACCACAGCCCCTACTTTGATGTAAACATTGATGCACAGCTTGGATCTGATTTGAAAATTTTCAGGGCCATCTGGGGCAAATAGAAGAAGGCAGTTAATGAGCCCCTACTGAGTTCCAGGCTCTGTGCAGGGCACATTTCACTGACATCACATCTGTTATCCTGTCATCCTATGGCAGAAAGATGCAAAGGGAATGATTTCAAATGAAAAATATCCAGTTAGACTGCAATGATCCAAACACCATTTTATTTTGTTTTATTTTATTTTATGTGTATTTATTTTTGAGAGAGACAGAGAGAGAGAGACAGAGTGTGAGTGGGGGAGGGGCAGAGAGAGAGGGAGACACAGAATCCGAAGCAGGCTCCAGGCTCTGAGCTGTCAGCACAGAGCCTGATGCGGGGCTCGAACCCATGGACCAAACTGTGAGATCATGACTGAGCCGAAGTTGGACGCTTAACTGACTGAGCCACCCAGGTGCCCTGGAACACAATTTCAAAAGAACAAGACAGGGGCACCTGGGTAGCTTGGGCCTTGGAGCAACTGACTCTTGATTTCTGTTCAGGTCATGACCCCAGGGTCATGGGATCGAGCCCTTTGTGGAGCTTCGCGTTGAATAAGGAGTCTGCTTAAGATTCTGTTTCTTTCCCTCTGCCCTTCTGCCCCACTCTTGCATGCTCTCTCTCTCTCTCTAAAATAAAAAACAACAACAAAATAATAAAATATAAGAACATGATATTTCCTCCTCTTATTAGAAACCCAGAGTCCACTTCCTTGGAATCTTATGAAATGAGCCTTCTCTTTGCAAATGCAGTGATTCCAGAGATCTTGTAGAAAGGAATCAAATCCTGGCTCTGTTCAGACCTTCCATCCCTTGTAATGAGGTCTCAAGCCCTGCCAGCCTGGAGGCAGCGACGGCCCCTGAGGCGCTTGTTCTCCACACAGAGTTTCATTGTATTCAACACAGGATCCTCCTGCCAGAAATGAATCCTACAAGCTGCATCTTGAACAACATCCCCGCCCCATGCCCCACATAGTCCGACCGCTCCCCGGGAACTCTGAGTTGGAAAGATGCTGGAGAGGGGGCGAGGGCATCTTCTGATGCCTTGAAGACCACGCTGCCAATCACCCCAGAAGCCCGGCTTTGGTTCCTCCACTGTAATGAAGCAACACCACAGTTTAATAACCAGCCCCCGAGTATCGTGTTATCGGCAGCCCCGGGTATCTTCCAATGAGCCGGGCTAGTCCTGTGTCATCCCTGGTTGGCTTTCGTCGCCATTGTGTGATTATCTGAAGCATCATGTTAAGACTTGGTGAGCTGGCTCTGGTGAGGTCATCTTCTGAGACTAACCGCTCAGCAAGCACCCTCCAGTGGCTGTCCTAGCCAGAGAGGCCCTGCTGCTTCTCAAATAACAGTTGCTATTTGTAGGTTCCCAGAGTCTTGGCGGGTGAGCCGCAGGCGTGGCTTCCTCTGAAAAATCTCAGCAGCTCCACCTGCCACCTGCCTGGCCCTGGCTGCGTCCTAGCGGATCCCCTCCCCATGCCTCTCCTTTGTCCCCCACCCCGATTAGTAGGAGTCTAAGATCTTGAGGCTTTGCATAATATTATTGCTTATTGCACGTGGGGGTTGGTGGTTGTTGGTGTTGTTGTTTTTGGTTCGGTTTTTCTGACCTCAGTCAACCCGAATTAGTCTCTGAAGCAACGGAGTGGTTGGAATCCCAACTTGGGAATTTTAGGCCTTGTCAATCAGATTCTAATTCTGACCCGGCTGGGTGTGGTGCTCTGGCCACAGATGCGCCAGCCCTCTGCTCCCCCTGCCTCGCCCAACACATCATCCCCAAGCCAGCACCCGATGTCTCTTACTCAGATACCTCCAGGCTGTGCAACTGTCCAAACATGAAACCCGGGGTTGTCCAGCCAGGCCTCCAAACTCGCCTGCTTCTCCCACCCCTTCCCCAGAGGAGACCCGAAACTACCTTTCCGACTGTCGTTCCTGCTTATGTTTTGTTTTAAAAATCACCTGGCCTCCTCTGAAGTTCCTAGAGATGAGTTCATGGCCAGATCCCGAAGAACTGTCCAAGTTCTCGCCTTCCTAGAGGCCTCCAACTCTGTGCCAAGGATGCCCATCCCCCCGTTGTCACAGCCACGCCATGCTCAGCCTTTGAGGCCTGTCTCAGATGTCACTGCTTCCATGAAGACGTGCCTTATTTTCCTCCCAGGCGGGCAGGAGCACCCTTCCCTCCTCTGAGCTCCCCATCCGTTTCCCTGCCCCACTTGTGGCCTCAGACACCCCCTCCTCCACATCACAGTTGCTTATTTTCCTGCTTTGTCTCTGCTAGTAGATTCGGCCATATAGGAGCTGGCCTAGGTCATCTGTGCCCATCCCTCTGTACCTGGCCCGGGCTGTCCAAACACCTGAAGCCCACACAGCAAATGACCAACCAGAGTTTGCTTTAAGAATGTTATTTTGGGAGGTGCCTGGGTGGCTCAGTCAGTTAGGCGTCGAACTTGGCTCAGGTCATGATCTCACGGTTCGTGGGTTCCAGCCCTGCATCGGGCTCTGTGCTGATAGCTCGGAGCCTGGAGCCTGCTTCTGATTCTGTGTCTCCCTTTCTCCTTGCCCCTCCCCTGCTCACTCTCTGTCTCTCAAAATAAATAAATTAAAAAAAAAAAAAAAAAAGAATGTTATCTCGGACTAGGGTGCACCTGGGTGGTTCAGCAGGTTAAGCACCCAACTCTTGATGTCAGCTCAGGTCATGATTTCATGGTTTGTGAGTTCGAGCCCCACATCAGGTTCTGTGCTGACAGCGTGGAGCGCGCTTGGGATTCTCTCTCTCCCTCTCTCTCCCTGCCCCTCCCCTGCTAGTGCTCTATCTCAAAATAAATAAATAAACAAAAAAGGGAAAAAAAAGAACGTTATCTTGGACTAGTTTGTGCCCATTAAGATGGCTATTACTATATAAAAAAAAAAAGAAGATAACAAGTACTGTTGAGTGGGGGAAATTGGAGCCCTTGGGCACTGCTGCTGGGAATATAAAATGGTGCAGCCGCTGTGGAAAAATGATATGGTAGTTTCTCAAAAAATGGAATTATAGGATGATCTAGTCATAATTCCATTGCTGGGTATACACCCCAAATAAGTGAAAACAGGGACTTGAAGAGATATTGGTACACCTATGTTCATAGAAGCATTATTTATAATAACTTAAGGGTGAAGGGCACCTGGGTGGCTCAATCGGTTGGGCATCTGACTTCGGCTCAGGTCATGATCTAACAGTCTATGGGTTTGAGCCCTGTGTCAGGCTCTGTGCTGACAGCTCAGAGCCCAGAGCCTGCTTCAGATTCTGTGTCTCCCTCTCTCTCTGCCCCTCCCCTGCTCACACACTCTCTGTCTCTCTTTCAAAAATAAATAAAAACATTAAAAAAATTTTTAATAATTTAAGGGTGGAAGCCACCCAAATGTCTGCCAATGGATGGACAAACAAAACATAGTATATACAGAAAATGGAATATCACTCAGCCTTAAAAAGGAAGGAAATTCTTTTTTTTAATGATTATTTATAAGGAAGAGCATGGGGGAGGGGGAGAGAGAGGGGGACAGAGGATCCGAAGCAGGCTCTGCCCTGACAGCAGAGAGCCCAGTGTGGCCTCAAACGCATGAACCATGAGATCATGACCTGAGCCGAAATCAGACGCTTGACCGGCCGAGCCACCCAGGTGCCCCAAGGAAGGCAATACTGACGCCTGCTGTAACATGCGTGAACCTTGGGGACGTGATGCTAAGTGAAATAAATCAGTCACAAAAGGACACATGCTATATGATTCCACTTGGATGGGGCGCCTAGAGTAGTCAAATCCATAGAGACAGGGAGTAGAAAGGTGGGCGCCAGGGGCAGGGGGCAGCGGGGAATGGGGAGTCACTGTCGAGTGGGTACAGTTTCAGTTGTGCAAGACGAAAAGGCTTCTGGAGATGGAGGGTGGTGATGGCAGCATAACAGCGTCAATGTCCCTTATGCTACTGGACCTACACTTAGAGATGGTTAGGGGGCGCCTGGGTGGCTCAGTCGGTTGGACGACCGACTTCGGCTCAGGTCACGATCGTATGGTTCGTGGGTTCGAGCCCCGCGTCGGGCTCTCTGCTGACAGCTCAGCGCCTGGAGCCTCCCTCTCTCTCTGCCCCTCCCTCGCTGGCACTCTCTCTTTCTCAAAAAGTAAATAAATAAACATTAAAAACATATTAAAAATGGTTAAGATGGTAAATCTGACACTACAAATTTTGTATTACAAAAAGTTTACATAATTTTACTGTAATTAAAAGAAAGGGATAATGTCGTGACAGCAGGTTGCATCGGAGGGGGGCTGCAGGGGGGAAGAGAGATCACCAAGAGGCGCCGCCTACATCTCAAGGTGGTGTTGGGCGGGGGCACGTCATACCTGTGCTCGGTGATGGTGGTGACAGACACAAGAGCAGGGAGACAAGGATTTGAACCCAGTTGTGCCACTTCTTACCTTGGGAAACTTGGACAAGTCACTTAACCTCTCTGTGCCTCAGAGATGAAATGGGTCATCCCAGTAATAAGTGCTTGGCTCAGCGGCAGGGAGTGGTGAGGCTCTGTGCCTCAGCATTTCCTAGCGCCCTGTTGCTCAAAGTGTGGACGGAGGACTGGCCGCATCATCACCAGGGAGCTTTAGGAATGGACGCTCCTAAGTCCTGCGCCCACCCAACTCTACCAGAACTTCTGGGGGTGGCGCCCAGGAACCTGTGTTTTAACAAGCCTTACAGGTGATCCTTTTGCCATGGTTGAAGTTTGAGAAGCCCTGGACTGGTATCACAGATGTTGTGGTAACCAGTACTCAGAACTAAAACAAACAAACAAAAACCCAGCAACAGCTGGATTGCATTGGACACATCTTCAAAGATCCAGAACTCGGTGGAAGGACAGTAAAACTTGGTCCTTGGACGCACACCTGATTTTATCATGAATTCTTCAGGCAGCAGGCCCTGGGATGGGCAACTTCGAAGCCAGCGAGGGAGAGGACTGACTAGGGGAACAGCAAGCATCATGTTAGCACCCCAACGCTGTGCATTAATTGCTCAGGGAGAGATGGCTTTTGCAAACTGTCAAGCAGTCAAGTGAATGGATTGTCCTCACTGGGGGCCTGTTCCAAGAAGGGAGCGGGGCAGAGATAAGGTGCCCATTCTACCTTTATCTTGGAGAGTCAGAGCTGAGATACGGTCTCCTTGCACGGCTGAACACTGGCAGGGCCCTGGGAAAGTCAGCTCAGTGGGGTGATGTCACCAAAATGCATGTTGCCTTTAGAAGGAGCACCCGAGGAGCACCCCGTCCTCAAGACCTCCCTCGCTCAGGGGTGATACCTGGAAGAACAAGAAGGCCTGATAATAAAGACACTGGGTTCACGCCTCCACGTCTCGAGAATAAATCTGCTACAGCTACTCCGTCTCCAAGGGCTGGGGGTGTTGAGAAAGTTGGAGTTTTCGCGGGACAAGACACAAGACTTCAGATCTTGTGAGCCCTGCTCGTTTAGAGCTAGAAGCACACAACCCACTTATGAAGGTTTGGGGACAGATTTATAGCCGGTAGAGGAGGGCCACACTGGCCTACTAGGGCCATCCTGTCTGGAGGTCCCTGGGAGGGGTCCCAGAATGCATTCTGCAAGGGACCCACCCTCTCTGACATGGGTACCTACAGTTAAAAGAGCTTGCTGTGGAAGCTTCATGAGTGGCTCACAGACAGCGTTCAGGGCTGTGGCTCCTGCCCCCCAGACTACGGCACAAGGTCAAGGCATCCACCTCTATGCCTTTTTGGCAGAAGTGGGAACCTGCAGCAGGGAGGCCATGTGGTGAATGAGAAGGAGGGGCTGGCTGAACAGCTTGTGTGGGGGATTTGGGAGGCTGTACTGGCTGGTGTGGCTGTGGGCAGTAGGGAGGCTTCAGAACTTAAAAGAATTTTATGTTATTTTATGGACATGAAATTCATGCAAGAGAACCATTTGTACAATTCGGTGGCACTTAGCACGGGCACAAGGTTGTGCCAAGACCACCTCTATCTAGGAGTAGTTTTGAACCCAAGTGAAGGGGCGGGATAGAGCCACAGGGCAGGGGGCAGGGGAAGGCGCAGGACCTGGCCTTTGGGGGAGAGAGAGGGGTTGAGCGCACTGGCAGTGAGAAGCAGGTCTCAGACGATCTGGTGAACGCGGTGGAAGTTTAGGCTGGGAGCCAGGGAGAGATGCACACGTGGGGACCGGCCACAGTTAAGGTTTGAGTGCGAAGGGATTCCTGAGAGAGCACACCCGAGAGAAGGAAGGGACCCCAAACAGAGTCCTTCACATTTATGGAAGAGAAAATGTGCCAGGGAAGGAGGCAAGGGCAAAGGAGGTCTCCCCTGAGGCCGGGCATTCCTTCCCTTTGTGCTGGCCGGAGAAATGTCCTGGCTG
This sequence comes from Acinonyx jubatus, assembly GCF_027475565.1. Taxonomy (NCBI): domain Eukaryota; kingdom Metazoa; phylum Chordata; class Mammalia; order Carnivora; family Felidae; genus Acinonyx; species Acinonyx jubatus. The sequence goes on along the minus strand of NC_069388.1, from coordinate 30,424,293 downwards.
TGTGTGTGGGAGGGGGGGCAGGGAGGGGGTTGCTAATGCATGGACGTGACTTTCCCAGATGTTTGGGATGGCTCTGTCAGCTCCTGCCAGTGGTCCGGCCTTCTCCATTCCCCCAGCTGTACTGGATCTCACGATGACGTCATTCTTCAGCCTTTCTTTGAACAGAGATACATTTTGCGAGTTCAGCAGAACAACAATGGTTCCACTAGATCCTGCTCCCAGGCTGTGGGCTTTGGAGGCTCTTCTCTGGCCCTCCCCAGCCACCCCCTGCCCCAGAGCGGGAGGAGCTCAGACAGCTGTCTGCCAGAGCTTACATTCTTCCTTCCACTCATGCTTCGGGTACCTGGACGCAGGGATTCCCAAGCCGGAAGCCCTAAGGTTGCCTTCCAGGCCTGTCCTCCCAGGGTGGGCTGCACCACCCCTCCGATCACCCTCGGGCCAGGGGGTGGGCCGAGGGGCAGCTTTTTGAAGAAGCTGTGGATAGAGGTCAGCTGTGAGGCTTGGAGTGTCCAGGTGCCTATGTGAGAGCCCCTCCAAGGCTGGATGAGGGAAGAGAGGCAGCTGGGGACTTCTCTGTGTTCTGATGTGGAGTTCTGGGAGGCCTTTAGGAGGACATATTTGTTGACACCAAAGGACAAAGGATTTTCGTGTGCCGGTCTCTGGAAATCCTCATCCCAGCCTCAGGCTTAGCTTTTCCCTTCTCGGGAGACCCTGACCTATCATAGCCCACTAAACATGACAATCGCTATGTCACCATCTCAACCACTGTCGCCTGTCTCCTCTCACCTCCACTGCCCCTCCCACAACCATGGCCATCATCACCATCATTGCACTGTCCTGCACCACCACTTTGCCGTTTCCAGTACCTCCCCCCTGCCACCATCCTCACCACCATGACCGTGACTGCTCTACCTACCACCCCCCGTCATGACCAGCAGCATCACCAGTATCACCACCACCGCCACCATCAGCAGCACCGTCACCAGGACCACCATGCGATCCTTTGACGGACACACACTTACCGAGCATCCACTTTAGGCTAGATACTGTTCCAGGCACCTGGGACGCATCATTGAAGAAAACAGACAATGCCTCTGCAGAGCCTGCATTCTACAGGGGGGTGAGGGGAATCCAGTAGATCACAAACATAATACAGGAGATTATCTAGTATGTTGGACTTGATAAATGGCATGGAAAAGAAGTAGAGAATCGTAAGGGGGGCTGGGAGTGGGAGGCCAGCCGGCAGGCTGCGATTTCATATACAAGGTGTTCAGGGGCAGCACTTGAGTAAAGACATGAAGGAAGTGAGCGGGTTATCACTTACTGAGGGCTTATGGTGTGCTTTTTATACACCCACTAGTTTCTAAACAGGCTTCGAGAAAGACTGAACCGGTAGGGACTAATTCCGCAATAATTTTAAATCTGGCTCCAGATGAACATCGGAGCTGCAGAGAAGCCTTGCTCAAGTTCCTTTTGCAATGCTGCCCCCTTGTGCTGAGAAAAAGCAGTTGCAGGATCAACATATTCCAAGGCGGTCTGGAATTCATCAAGCCCGTGGCTCCTCCGCCCCAGAAAACAACACAGTAAATGTTCCAAGATACAGAAAAACGATCATGATGCAAACATGGTTTAAGTCTCCAAATCTAGCCTGGGTGAGACCCATCTTAAAAAAACGCCCCTGTCTGCAGTCACACAAACACAATTCTGTTTTGTTAATTATTAATAATTATTATATGTATTGAAAATATTTATGTAATATGTTTTAACCAAATAGAGTTTATATCTTAGGCAAGGAAAATGATCACGATCATGTTAAGAAGAAAACTCAGAGAGGTCTGCCTTGTTAATGAGAATTGAAGCAATTACCACTTACTAAGCATTTACTGTGTGTCAGGCACTGTGCTAGTGCTTTTCACTCATTCTCAGTTAAACTTCTCAGTATTCTATAAGGGAAGTATTATCCCCATGTTTTTAATGAGTTACCTGAGACTCAACAAGACTATGAAGATCCTATAGCTGGTAGATGGATATTGATCCAAGATTTAACAAGTCCCAAACCGAAAGTTCTGATGAAACAGGCATGATGGGTTCTTGCCCAACCAGATAGCAAGTATATATTTTAAACCAACAATCAACCTGCTACTTAATATTGAGTAAAAAGGAATAGCTGGTCCCATCTTTAATAGGATAAAATACATCCATCTCAACCCAGACCTGAGCTTCATGGGAAAACACTGGGAAGCATCCTTATTCAAGTCACGGAGGAGACAAGTTACCTCTTGGCATCATATTATTTAATGTTCTTTTGGAGGTCCATGCAATTCGGTAAGAGAATGATTCCAGGAACTTAAAAATGAGAAAGGAGGTAAAATCATCCATATCTTCGAGATGGTATACAATTGCGTGCCCAGAAAATGCAAGAAAAAAAAATGAAAGTATATTATAGAAGCAAGACAATCAGTAAAGTGGCAGGTAGAAAATTCACATTTAGAATAAAATAGCGTCTCAATAGCAATTAGAAGAGGCCCATTTACCACATCAATAAAAAAGACGAAAGATACAGACTTAAGCTGAATATGAGAGAACTCTATAAACAAGCCCACATGATGCCTCTGGGATGTACAGAGAAGACTGGGACCAATGGAAAGGCAGGCAGTGTTCTGAGCTAGGAAAATTCACATCATCAAGGATCCTCTGAGTAACCGACTGGATGCTCGTGGCTTTGCAACTTATGTATAATTGATGAAATACGGTAAATATTCACTCTAAATAACAATAATTATCATGGTATAACAAAAGGCATAGTCATAATGGTGAATTTTATGAATAGGATAATGATCTCTGTTTTACAAAAAGTCAGAACTAAAATTTTATTTTATTTTTTTTTAAATTTTTTTTTTTAACGTTTTATTTATTTTTGAGACAGAGAGAGACAGAGCATGAACGGGGGAGGGGCAGAGAGAGAGGGAGACACAGAATCGGAAGCAGGCTCCAGGCTCTGAGCCATCAGCCCAGAACCCGACGCGGGGCTCGAACTCACGGACCGCGAGATCGTGACCTGAGCTGAAGTCGGCCGCTTACCGACTGAGCCACCCAGGCGCCCCCAGAACTAAAATTTTAGACAAGAATGACATGGTAGGTAAGAGGAAGCTTAATATAGAAACTTAAACAACTGGAAATTACATATTTCATTTAAGAAGAGGACACAGGGGTACCAGTCCTTTAAGCGTCTGACTCTTGATTTCAGCTCGGGTCATGATCTTACCATCGGTGAGTTCGAGCCCCGCATCCAGCTCTGAGTTGACAGTGCAGAGCCCTACTTGGGATTCTCTTTTTCCCTCTCTCTCTCCCCTCTCTCTGTCTCAAAATAAATAAACTTTTAAAAATTAAAAAAACAAAGTGGATACAGATATTGTTTAGATTTTTGTGAGAAATATGTGAAAATGAGAAGAATAAATAAAGATAACTACTAAACGAATGAAAATATGTGTTCTCCAAATAGGTGCCGGTGAGGAAAGAAGTCAAGAGAGCACGTGCAAGCTCCCGGAAGTCAGGGAAGGAGAAAAAAACAAAAAAAGCAAAGAGGAAACAGGTAAAGAAAAAACACAGAATAAAATGGTAGAAATAAGTCCCGTGTAACGGCAAGCATCAGAAAAATATATAAATGAGCTTAGATATAAATATCTAAGCTATACACACAGAGATTTTCAGACTGAAGCAAAAGCAACAATTACATGAATGAAGTCTAGCTCTACGCTGTGTATGAGAAACACACATAAATCAAGGAGCACTAGACGGTGGGAACAAAAGGGTTAAAAGCCGGGCAAAACTTCACAACAACAAAAAAAGATGGTGTTGTGGTACTAACAGCAGACAAAACAGGATTTTATGAAAAACAAACAGTGAAAACAGACAAGGGGGGGGGGGTTGTCTGGGTGGCTCAGCTGGCTAAGTGTCTGACTCTTGATCTCAGCCCAGGTCTTGATCTCAGGGCCTTGAGTTCAAGCCCCACGTTGGGCTCCATGCTGGGCATGAAGCCCACTTAAAAAAGAAAAAGAAAAAGAAAGAAAAAAAGATGGATATTTCATATAAATCAGAGAAACAGTCCACCAAAAAGATACAAGATAGACACTGGTATGTCCCTAGAAGTATAGATTCAAAAGGTAGAAAGCAGTACAGAAATGACACAGTTACATAGAGAAAGAGGTACAGAATCAGAATTAGAGAATTGGTCACATCTCTCAGAACAGAGTACAAGGGATAGATTGGATAGACTGAAAGTATCATAAATAGAATCAGGATGAGCAATAAATGAATGAACATCTGTACTACAGTAGGGGTGGGGGGACGGAGACGGGGGGGGGTACTTTTTTAGTAGACATAGTGTGTCAGAGAGCACACACTCTATTTTTTCTAGCCTGCATAGGACCCTTCCCCCGATTGACCCTATACTTGGGTACAGAAGAAATTTTAACAGATTCTAAAGAATTTATTTACAGCCTATATTTTTCTGACCACAATGGAAAAAAGTGAGAAATAACTCAGGGGTGAAGAGGGCAAACATACCAGAAAAATCGGAAATATTTAGAATTAATCAGCAATATCAATTTTACTTACCAAAGCTTATGCGGTGAAGCTATCTTGGTTCTTAGCAGTAGATATTCTAACATAAACTTGTTAGAAAACAATGAAGAGGGGCGCCTGGGTGGCGCAGTCGGTTAAGCGTCCGACTTCAGCCAGGTCACGATCTCGCGGTCCGTGAGTTCGAGCCCCGCATCAGGCTCTGGGCTGATGGCTCAGAGCCTGGAGCCTGTTTCCGATTCTGTGTCTCCCTCTCTCTCTGCCCCTCCCCCGTTCATGCTCTGTCTCTCTCTGTCCCAAAAATAAATAATAAAAAACGTTGAAAAAAAAATTAAAAAAAAAAAAGAAAACAATGAAGAGTGAAAAACCAGACCACTGTTAGCAACCTGAATGAAATCCAAAATAACTCATAAGTGAAAAAGGAAAAGATTTTGAACATCTATTTTTAAAAATTAATATTTTTAAAGATCACACCAAAGATAATCTCTGTTATATTTGGTGTATGTCTTCGTTGTATAAAATGTATCTTACAAGATACATCTGAGTGTGAAACATACATGCATCACATGTATATAACAAATTTGCCTTCAAAAAAGAGTCCTATTTTTATATTTATTTATTTATTTATTTTTATTTTTTTAAATTCTTTTTTTCAACGTTTATTTATTTTTGGGACAGAGAGAGACAGAGCATGAACGGGGGAGGGGCAGAGAGAGAGGGAGACACAGAATCGGAAACAGGCTCCAGGCTCCAGGCCATCAGCCCAGAGCCTGACGCGGGGCTCGAACCCACGGACCGGGAGATCGTGACCTGGCCGAAGTCGGACGCTTAACCGACTGCGCCACCCAGGCGCCCCAAGAGTCCTATTTTTAAATACGCAGAGCTGCTCGGGAGTTTGCTCTTGGCTTGATTCTTGAACCAGAAGCCTATATAATGCAACCGATGGCTGTTTATGGCATAAAAAATAAGCAAACTTTAGATATTCTATTTTTGTGTATAGTTTACCAGGCCAGGACTGGGCATGCATGAGGGTTAGGTGGATATGTGAAAAAAATAATAGGAAGTAATATTCAACTTGGCCAACTTTATCTAAGGAGTATCTGGTTAGTTGTAGGAGAGTATTAGTATCTTGTGTTCATTTCAGATTTTCTTCTGGAAAATACAGCCCGTTTTCCAGCGGTACAAGTAACTGGCCACTATATTCAACCTGCATCTATATCACTTTGAATTTGCTAAAATACCTTCTTTATAATGATCCTCAGTGTATAGGATCATTTCTTAATCAATGTATACAAAATAAACTTCAATTCACGTTGCCGCTGAGTTCAAGAGAAGCTACACTGGGGCGCCTGGGTGGCGCAGTCGGTTAAGCGTCCGACTTCAGCCAGGTCACGATCTCGCGGTCCGTGAGTTCGAGCCCCGCGTCGGGCTCTGGGCTGATGGCTCAGAGCCTGGAGCCTGTTTCCGATTCTGTGTCTCCCTCTCTCTCTGCCCCTCCCCCGTTCATGCTCTGTCTCTCTCTGTCCCAAAAATAAATAAACGTTGAAAAAAAAAATTAAAAAAAAAAAAAAAGAGAAGCTACATAAAATCTGAATTTTTATAAGTGTGATGCCTTTCCCCCATTGATTTGCACTATAATTTCACATGTTTTGATTTCATTTTTTTAAATTTTTTTTTAACGTTTGTTTATTTTTGAGACAGAGAGAGACAGAGCATGAATGGGGGAGGGGCAGAGAGAGACGGAGACACAGAATAAGAAACAGGCTCCAGGCCCTGAGCCTTCAGCCCAGAGCCCGGCACAGGGCTCGAACTCAGGGACCGTGAGATCGTGACGTGAGCCGAAGTCGGACGCTTAACCGACTGAGCCACCCAGGCGCCCCTGATTTCATTTTTAAAGCCTTTCAGTAAAAGGTGGGTATAGCCAATGACACTTTTAGCTACAAAAGTCTCTTTAAATGGCTAATAATCCATCAGAAGCTTTTCAGTTGCCTTAAGTTCATTTTTAATGGAATCCTCTCCTAATAAATGTATTTATGGCTCCTATTCACCAAACCCCATTCACTAAACCCTTCCACGTACAAATAATTATCTATCTAATTATGGTCCTGCAGTCCTCTTGTCAGCCAGGCTCTTTCCTCTTCAACACAATGAAGTGCTATGCAGAGGTCACATGGTGAGTTAAGCTCACTGTGTGTTCCTGTGTGCCCAGAACGTGGGCAGGAAAATATGCAACTTTTCTTTTTGGTGGAAATTCATTTTTTTCAATTTGTGTTTGACCGTGAGTTTGAAACCATCTCTCTTGTCAAACTCTACTTTTTTTTTTTTTTAATGTTTATTTATTTTTGAGAGAGAGACAGAGAGTGAGCAGGGGAGGGGCAGAGAGAGAGGGAGACACAGAATCGGAAGCAGGCTGCAGGCTCTGAGCAAGCTGTCAGCACAGAGCTCGAAGCGGGACTCGAACTCACGGACTGTGAGATCATGACCTGAGCCGAAGTCGGATGCTTAACGGGCTGAGCCACTCGAGTGCCCCTCTACTTTTCGTTTGTTTGATAATAGTTTATATTCTGGGAGTCCTGGAGAAGGAATGGACTATTCCAGCAATAAGAGGTGTTCTGGCCAAGGTGGATCAGGGGTATTGTAGGGCAAGTACCTGCAGCGGGGGGAGGATGAACTTGCTGACCTGAAATTGTGTGAGTCCACGCAAGGGATGATGTCAGGCCTGGAGAGATAGTAAGGAGCTCCCAGTTCAGGGCCAGGCCTTGGAAAAAAAGGCAGGGGCCAGAGTGGAGCCCTGGTGTCCTGTGGACAAAGACTTTAAGCACCTCAAATACCTACAATAATAGTATTAATAGTAAAATATTTGAGTCCCTACTATGTATCTGATACTTGTCTAAGTGCTTTACATAGTTTCTTGGCCTCCCCCAAGAACCCCCTGTGAGGAAATACATGAAAGCAATGGATTAGGAAGCCAGCCCAAGGATAGTCTGCAAGAAGTGAGAAAGTGGAACTGAGCAGGGAAGGAAGGCAGACGGTGCAGAGTCAGGCTGGAGTATTTGTCACCCCTGTTTCCCAACAGTCTGTTGTTACTTCAGATGAGCTTCTTGGGGCGGTGAAGGTTATTATATGTCGACTGGGCGGCAGGGTACTCAGACATTTGGTTAAACATCATTCCGGGCATTTCTGTGACGATGTGTTTGGATGAGATTAATATTTAAGTTTATTCATTTTGGAGAGAGAGAGAGAGAGAGAATCCCAAGTGCCCGATGTGGGGCTTGATCTCACAAACCATGAGATCCTGACCTGAGCTGAAACCAAGAGTCTGATGCTTAACCAACTGAGCCTCCCAGCCTCCCCTGGATGCGGTTAATATTTAAATCGATCTACTGAGTAAAGCAGATCGCTCTCCCAACGTGGGTGGGCTTTATCCAATCAGTTGAAGGCCTGAATGGAACAAAAGGTTGACCGTCCTTTGAGTAAGAGGGAACTCCTTCCCACCAGACTGCCTGCAAGGTGGTACATCGTTTTCCCCCCTAATTTCGATCGGAACTGTCACATCAGCTTTCCTGGGTCTCAGGCCTTTGGACTTAGGCTGGAACTATTCCATCAGCATCTCTCCTGGGTGTCCTGCTTGCTGACTGTAGACCTTGGGGCTTGTCAGCCTCCATAACCACATGAGCCAGTTCCTCAGTGTGTGTGTCTGTGTATGTACACATGAGGAATGATCAGACTCGGCTCTGTTTCTCTGGAGAACCTCCACTAACACGGACAAATAGATTCCCGGATGATCTGGCTGCTGCATGGGGGTTGGGCAGGTTCCAGCAGCCTGGCCCAGCCCCGCAGTGAAGAAAAGCAGGGCCTGCCTGGGGGGTGGGGGGGGTGGGGGGGTGGGGGGGTGAGGACAGGAGAACCAGAAAAAGGAGAGGCATCAGGGAATAAGGGGAGACACAGGTCTGCAACACATGTAATAACTCATTTATCTCACACCAAATTTGTGAACAGGTGCCACAATTAGCCTCATTCCACAGATGAGGAAGCCTAGGCACAAGGGGAGTGAGTAATCAGTGACCCCAACTCACACTTGTAAGGGTCACAGCCAGCGTTCAGCCTCAGGCCATTTAACTCTGGAAGAGAGATGTGAAATATCCTGTTAAGCTACAGGTAGAGGGAGTAATAATCAGTCATCGACACCCTAGGGAGGCTTTGCTAAAGGGTGGGACATGGGTAGAGGAAAGCAGCGGAGAGGGGTCAGGGGAGAAATGCTTGGAAAGGGGAAGGGACGTGTGAAACCCTCGCTGGCGCTTCCCGGGGCGGTCTCCAGTGTGAGCAGCGGTGGGATAGCGGTGGGATCGCGCTCTCCGCGAGCGCACGCTGGGTGCTCCCCGGGCCCTCAAACACTCCGCCCGGGCAGCTGCCCACGGAACCAGCAGTCCCCGCTTCGAGGATGCTCCGGGCTCGGCCGGTGGAGAACCCGGAATGGCCGCGAGAGGGCGCTCCAGCCTCGGGCACCAACGCGATCGCATTCTCCGAAGGAAGCGGGAGCGACCCAACTGTCCCCTCCAGGCTGTCTGCGGAGTGCAGTGCGGAGAAGGGGCGTCCCGGGAGGCGGTTCCTCAGAGCCCGGCAGCTCCGCCTCACCTTAGAGGCCCCTCCCTCAGGAAGTGTGCCGTCCCCTCCCTTTCCGTATGGGGAGTCCCCACCCCCTGCTAACCCCCACCTGCCCTCCCCACGCCCCCTCCCCCCCATCTCAGTGCAAAGTCTGACAGTGCCAGGGCAGGGAAGTGGCCTTGTTGGGGCCGGGAAAGAATGTAAATTGGGACAAGTAAACAAAATCCGAGGCAGTCTCTCAAATTTAAAATCTGGGCTGTGCTTCTGTTTGCTTTGGACAGAGTACAATTATTTTTAAGAGGGGGGCGGTGAAGTAAAGATTAAAGGCAAGTTTTGTGGCTCACCATCTTCACACATTAGATGGTTCCCGCTGCATGAAACACTGTCCCCAACTATCCAAGGCAAGGGCCTCCCGAGGGCCACCTCCTCCAGGAAGCCCCCAGGGGCAGGCGGACCCTCTGAACTACCGCGCGGTCAGGGTATCCCTGCCTGCTCCTTGGGCCCTCATTCTTCCGCAAAGCAATGCGCCGGGAGTATGCCTGGCAGGGGCCAGGTCCTGTCTGTGCCCCAGACCTTAAACCCTTGCAGAGACAGCACCATCGCGTGCCCCTTACCCCCGCAGATAACTGAGGCCTCGAGCTCAACTGTTCCCAGATAAAGGATAGTTCTTTCCTCCATTTGGAAATGTAGGTTGGAGTCTACCTGGAGCACGGCAAGGCCAAGCACTGGCCTGGAATTCCTAGAACCATTTCGTTCTGGGCCTTCAAGTCAGAGTTGGCTGCAGGTGCATGCCTTCGGGGTAGGGGGCTTACAACAGATTGGGCCATTTGGTGAAGGGGGCTGGGAGGGAAAAGGCCAGGGGGATTAACGTCCCTTTCAGGCAGTCTCCTGGCCCCTGGAGTGAGCGTTTACAGAAAAGAAACAAGGCCAGAAGGGGAAACTGAGGCCGAGAAGGGGAACTGTCTCAGCCGGCGTCACACAGGTTATCAAACACAATTCAGATACACAAATTGATTGGATCAATAGGCCAAAGATTTCAGGCCCGGCTGTGGGCAACTCGTTTACACCCTGAGATCCTCTATTTCTCCATTTGTAAAATGAAGACTTACCGTGGTGTGCGGTGTGAGATGGGGGGGTTGGGGGGTGCAAAGAGCGATGACGTCGCCGTCAGCCTCTGCCTCGGCCAGGAACGCGGTCTGACCCAGGCAGTCGCTGTGAGGGCCTCGGTTTTCTCGTACAGAGATGGGACAATAACAGCTCCTAGGACCTAACAGCCTCCATCCCAAGAATGAGGATGAGGAAATTCAAGGAAAACCAGAAGCAGAATAATTAACACTCCATTTTAACACAAGACCATAAAAATATAACAGTCGGCAACATTCTTTCCACTTAAACAATAAAGGTATTTTCTTTAAAATAGATAAAAACCAGAATGCGGGGTCTTTTAAAAAATTTAATGATCTGAAAGTTCTAGATATTTTAGTGAAGAAATAAATTAGAAACAAAATTTTTAAACGTTTACTTATTTATTTTTAAGTTTATTTATTTTGAGAGAGAGAGGGAATGCCAAGCAGGCTCCACACCATGAGATCATGATCTGAGCCCAAATCAAGAGTCAGATGCTTAATCGATTGAGCCACCCAGGTACGCCTATTTATTTTGAGAGAGATGGGGAGACAGAGCGATAGAGAGAGAGAGAGAAGGAGAGAGGCAGAGGGAGAAGGAGAGAGAGAATCACAAGCAGACTCCAACTCAGTGCAGAGCCTGTGTGGGGCTCGATCCCACAAACCATGAGATCATGACCTGAGCCGCAACGAAGAGTCAGATGCTCAACCTACTGAGCCACCCAGGTGCCCCAGAAATAAGATTTTTTTTTTAACCCTTGGAAAGAAGGAAAGATGTTTTTTTTTAACATTGTCATTATTTGAAGATGTTAGGATTTGAAAACTCACTTGTAGAAATTAAAAAAAATCTATTGCAAACACTACGTTAAAAATGAGATAGGAAATAAGGTGGTTGGCTGTAACAAAAATATATGGCAAAAATGTTTTTCTGTGTGCCGACAATTACAATGCTGGAAAGTAAAAAGAAAGTTTCCATTTGCAAAAATAACAAAGTATGAAATGCCTAAAAATAAAAGTAACAGAAAATGTGTGAGAGCTCCATGGGGGATAAATGAAAAGTCCACTGAGAAACTTAAAAAGAAACTTTAGTAAATAGCATCAAAGCATGGTCCTGGATGGGAACCGTGACAACTCTAACAATGCAGGTTCTTTTCTAAATCATTTGTAATTTAAAAATAGTTCCAGTGAAAAAATCTCAACGGGACTTTTATGGGAAATTAATGATTTTGAACTTATCCTGTGTTACCTGGAAGAATAAATGGGTAAGAACATTTTCTTTAAAATGAGGACAAAGTGGTTCTACCAGATTAGAACAGATTACAAAACTATAGTAAATAATGGAATCGTCTGTATTTCCCACTCACTGAAAGAAATAAAGTTTAGTTACTTAAAATATATATATATATACATATACATATATGCATGCATGTATATATACACACATATACATATATGCATGCATGTATATATACACACATATACATATATGCATGCATGTATATATACACACATATACATATATGCATGCATGTATATATACACACATATACATATATGCATGCATGTATATATACACACATATACATATATGCATGCATGTATATATACACACATATACATATATGCATGCATGTATATATACACACATATACATATATGCATGCATGTATATATACACACATATACATATATGCATGCATGTATATATACACACATATACATATATGCATGCATGTATATATACACACATACACATATATGCATGCATGTATATATACACATATATGCATGCATGTATATATACACATATATACATATATGCATGTATGTATATATACATATATACATATATGCATATATACATACATATATATATACATATATATATATATATATATATATATATATATATAGTAAATAGAACAATATGGATCTGCGTTAGGACTGACGGAGCAGTGGTAGGAAAGATATAACTCCAGGAACAAAGTTAGCATTTATTAGGTTGTGTCACATAGAGTAATGGTATTCAATGGTTTGACCTATAAAAACATGGATCTCATAGGGTTCAACCTAATATATAATGCCAGGATTTTCTCATTTAATTCATAATAGGTACTTTTTTTGAGAGAGAGAGAGAGAGTGCATGTGCATCACATGCACACAATTGGGGGAGGAGCAGGCGGGGGAGGGGGGAGAGAGAGAGAGAGAGAGAGAGAGAGAGAGAGGGAATCCCAAGCAGGTTCCATGTTCAGTGCAGAACGCCATCCCACAAGCCTGGGATTATGACATGAGCCGAAATCAAGAGTCAGAAGCCGAACCAACTGAGCCACCCAGGTGCCCCTCGTAACAAGTACTGTTAATATCTTCATTTTACAGAAGGGGAAACTGAGGCACAGAGAAGGTTAGTGACTTTCCAGTGATCACACAGCCCATGGTTGGTGGAGCCAGGTAAACCCAGGCAGCCTGTCAGAATCACAGTCAGGCTACTGGGGGTTCACCTGACTCCACAGACCAAGCTTTTCATCGCAATGCTTGACCTAATAGTAGGTGATGTGAATTGGTGGGAAGAAATAAGCTGTTTAAAAATAATGGTGGGAGTAATCACTGTGTATTAAAACAATCAAGATCGATCCTTACAACACCACAAAAATAAATGATGACTAGATTAAAAGTGAAATGTAGGGACACCTGGGTGGCTCAGTCGGTTAAGTGTCCGACTCTTGATTTGGGCTCCGGCCATGTTCTTGAGGTCTGCAAGTTCGAGCCCCACATCGGGCTCTGTCCTGACAGTCTGGAGCCTGCTTGGGATTTTCTCTCTCCCTCTCTCTGCTCCTCCCCCATTTGTGTTCTCTCTGTTTCTCTCAAAATAAATAAATAAACTTAAAAAAAAGAAAGATTTAATTTAAAAAAGTGGAATGTAAAAAAGTATCAAAACATTATGAAAAAATACTGATGGATGACGAATTGAGCTCAAGTGAGAAAGTCTTTTTTAGCATGAAAATAAAATAATCACAAGGGAAAGGAATGAAGATAAAATTGTGTGTCAAGAATTATCAAACCAACTTTTAAAATCAATGGATAAAATAGAATGACAAAATATTAAATTGGAAGTTTCAACTGAGGTCTCCAAATAACAGGAACTATATTGCCAACTGGGGCATGGACCCATCAGAACTTGCAGAAAGGATATGGGGAAAACATAATTCGCAGTCAACCTGACAGTTAATGTCCTTAACATGCTAAAAATAAAACATTAACATTCCAGTATAAATAGTGGCAAATACAGGAATACACAAATCACAGCAGAGAAATATACATGGCCAGTAAACATATTTCAAAAGCTCATCCACACTGCCAATCATAGAAATATAAATAAAAATGGATACAACTTTACCTATAAAATTGGCAAAGCTCTTTTAAAGAATCCACTTTTTTTGCTACTGAAGGAGGAAGGAGAGGCACCTCCATTCACTTCCTGTGGGTACGGAATTGATATGATCTTTCTAGTAAGCAAGTGGGCACCATCTAACAAAAGTCCGGAAATGTGCATACTCTTTGATCCATTAATTTCACTTCCAGAAATTTATCCTTAAATAATAGCCGAGAATTTTCAATAAGGACATGTGTATGATGAGGCTCATCATAGCATTTTTCTCATGAAGAAAAACTGGAAAATGTAATGTCTAATGGGGAGATGATTCAGTATATTTTGTTGTATTCTTATGTGAAAAATATACGATCGTTAGAATTTTTTTTTTTATTGTTGAGAGAGAGAGCACAAGCAGGGGAGGGGCAGAGAGAGAGGGAGAGAGAGAATCCCAAGCAGGCTCCATGCTGTCAGCACAGAGCTCGATGCGGAGCTCAATCTGACCAACCCTGAGATCATGACCTGAGCGGAAACCAGAAGTAAGACACTCAACTGACTGAGCCACCCAGACGCGCCTGGAAATGATTTTAAATAGAATTTAATAATATGGGATAGAACAGTATGATGTCAATGAGAAGAAAACAGGAGATTGAACTGCATATCCTGTGTCCCATGTTTTTGGGCAATATATTTTATATAAATATACTGACTATACAGTATCTCAGAAAATCCATCTTTCCTCCATTTATTTATGATGCTTTATGCTTGCAAAAAGGCTGGAAAACCCCTACTCATATTTGTATATGAAAATATGAGCATGGCGACGAATGTGGACGGTTACATAGTGGATTGGCTCAACATAGGTCACTTTGGAGGGGGCTGTGATGTGAGTGGAGCAGGGCGGGGGGGGGGGGACAGGAAAGGAAAGGGAGAAAATAAAAAATAAAGGGAAAAAAACACTATTCACAAATTCCACAAACCATGAATAAACTGTGATCCCTTTACTCCACCATGGGTGGGGTGGGGTGGGATGCTTACTCTATATCCAACTTCCTGCTCTACTCCCCTTTCTGAGGGGTCAGAGGGGCAACGGGGATGGGGGAGGCACGGAGGCATCAGGGGTCTTGGGGTCCCGTTTGGACCATGGACGCCTTTGGAGTCTTTATGGAGCCTTCTCAGAATTTCATCTCTAAAAAAATAAAATACTTAGAATTGCAAAGGAAGCCAATTACACTGAAGCACGGTTACCAAAATACTTTTCAAAGACCCAGCTGATGACATAATGAGACATGTACATCTTTATTAACATATTAAACAACCAGATCCAGCAGTCGGGTGTCTATGATTTTGAAGTACTGTCTGAATGTAAATGACATCTTGAAGTATCTGCCCCAGCTGTCGTGTGACTTGAAATTACCTGTGTTTTCTCCTGGTGACAAAGTCACGGATTCTGCTATCACTCCCGGGGCTTGTCAAAACCATTCTCAAATGAAGAAAATGCTCAATATCAGGTGCAGGATACTGAAAACAAGAGTATTGTTTTCCCCCGTGTAAGTTCGTAGATCCCCTGAATTCTGCCCAAGGTCCCCAGATTCAGTGCCTCTAGCTGTTGTGACCCCCCAAGATCCCGTCCCGGCTTTGCCAGGTCACTGCCCCCTTTTGCTTTTGTTTTCCAGTCCACAGGAAACAGTGCAAATAGTTGTCTGTGACCCCTGGCTAGAGTAGAAGTGACACAATGTGGACTGGCCATGCTCTGCCTCATGCTGTCCTTGGCCTGGCCAGAAAGAGCAGGAGAAGCACCAGATTGCTGCGGAATGCTGGAAGTTCTTGAACACACAGACTTGGACGTACACATTCATCCCAACCCCCAATTGTTTATTACTGTCCCCGTGATACACAGTCAGATATTGCCTCCGGACATTTTAGGCGCCATCTACTCCAGCATTATTGGGATAGCACTCTGGTTCCTTCCATTTCCAGGCCGTGATGACACAGAGGCTGGAGGTCCCCTTCCCACGAGCCACTGTCACCCCTCTGTTTTCTTTACTGTCCTGTTTAGCTTCCACTTTTCCGTCTTGTTTTCCCCACATGCCTTTTCACTTGTGTCTGAAAGACTGTGAGATTTACTTATAATGTCATTTTCCCCCATCACCTTTTGTGACTCAGTGATGAACCAGCCTTTCAAAGGGACCACAGTGATCCTCTGACACCTCTCTCTTTCTCTCTCTCCCTAGCGTTGACACAAAGCAAGTTTAGTGGCCCTGGGGACCACCTGCTTCATTTGTTATATCATTGCAGATTATATTTTTATTCAGTATGAAATGAATCTGTCCCATTGGATGCCTCGAATTCTATATAGTCTGAAATTAATTTTGCTATCCTTGCTCTTTTTGTGTTTTCTGATCCACTTTGGCTGTTCTTTTTTTTTTTTTAATTTATTTTTAACTTTTCGGTATAATTTTGTTTTAGGTTTGTTCTTGAAAGCAGCATGTAATTAGAGTTTCTATTTTAACCTAATAATTTGAGAGTCCTTCTTTAAAAACCTTTTTATTGTTTTTTTTCCCCCTTGTTGCATGCATCCAAGCTCACTTTTGAAAATATACAGAAGCAAAAAGAAAACTAAAATTACCCAGTTTGGCCTACTCCGAAGTAACTACTGTTTCCTGAAGCTGGTTCTGTGTCTTTCCCTTTGATTTTGTTAACTCTCCTGTAACTTTCTAACACATTCATTGTCTTTCTGAATTACCCACGTTCCCAGGTTCATTCTGCTGCTTGCACTGGGTGGGGGGGGGGGGGTGGGGGAGGGCTCCTGACACGTTCTCTAGGCTCAGAGGTGTGGCAAGAAGGGCTTCGGGAAACTGGGGAGGGGCACGTCTGCTCTACACCCAGAGAGAAACTTCTCTCTTCACTCTGATGACCATTTCCTTGGGTTTGTCTTCTTGTCACAGGGTTGGAAAGACCGTCAGGGCCAAGATTAGGGTGAGGATCTAGAGGAAAGGGTCAAGCAGGCAACTGTGGTGTTTAAAATACGTCCACAAATTCTTTGACACTCCTGCCTTCAAAAGGTGGGACCTAACTCTCCTCCTTCGAATGTTGGCTGGGCTTAGTGAGTTGTCTTTGACTAATGGAATGTCATGGAGATGATGATATGTGACCTCAAGTCTAGGCCATGAAAAGGATGGTTTCTGCTTAGTGTCCTCTCTCTCTCTCTCTCTTTCTCTGTTTTTATCCCCCCGGTGACAAAGCTGTCACTGGAAAGACAAGAGACTTGGAGTATTTGTCTCCCATCTTCTGCCCGTCACTTGTTGAGGGCTACTTCTGAGGACATCAACTCCTTAGTACTTCTGGTTTGCCCCACATTTGAATCTAGCATAGTTCAACAGCCAAGGAAAGAGAAACTCTCAGGCAGCAAGACACCCTCGACGTGTGGGGAATGATTAGAGCTGATGCTTATGGGTAGGTGACTCACAGCATCTGCTACAGACCTGCATCTTGTGTCTGAAAAATTGCAGTAGCCTTCCAGCAGGTCTACTTTGCTTTGTTCTTTCACTCCTAAAATGCAAGTGCGATCAAAGTACTCATTTCTTAAAACATTACCAAGTTTCTTGTTTCCCTAAGGATAAAGTCCCCATTCCTTAGCACCACACCTGGCACCTAGAAACCCTTTGGTGAACGTTAGCCTTCGTATCATTAATCATTGTTATCATTGTCTCGTCACCATCACCATCACGAGGACATGAGCACTCGAGAGCATGTCCTTGTGGCACCTAGAAACCCTTTGGTGAACGTTAGCCTTCGTATCATTAATCATTGTTATCATTGTCTCGTCACCATCACCATCACAAGGACATGAGCACTCGAGAGCATGTCCTTGTCTTTGAGGATCTTTTACTTCATCTTTTATTTACCTGGAACAATCTTTCATAAAATCAGCACCAGATTTTCATATGTTTCATGTGTCTTACCTTTCCAACTGGACCGTTACCTTTCTGAGAGTTGAGGTTGTGTCTTGTCCTTCTTGTTTTTGTTTTGATTTTTTTTTCACACTGCCCACCCCAAGGGAGCTTTGAGGAATTAGTAGTTTCTGGTTGAGGCATTCCATTAATTACTATAAACTCCTCCTTTTCCCACCCCACTAATGGCCAAGCCATTGGCCAAGCTCCAATGCACTTCTCCCCATCTTTCAAATCTTTCCACTCTTTTCCATCTCAAAGACCACCACTCTAGCTCAGTTACCTTCATCTTTTGCATGGATCATTGCCCAATCCTTAGTCATCATCCCTGTGTCCAGCCTCATTTTTCTCCATCCATTCTCCACAAAGCAACAGAAGCAATCTTTAAAAACCAACCCTAACCATGCCAATTCACATGCCTAAAAGGCTTCTGGGCTTTCTCATTATTCTTAGAACAAAGGCTTAGTCATGTTCCAGCCACAGTATCTGCATGGATCTGGCTTCCCTCCACCTCCCCTCCCACCTTCCTTCCTCTTATGTCTGGGCACATGTGACACTGGTTTTCTTTCTGTCTCTCAGATGTTCCAACATCCTTTCCAACTCAAAAATTTTGCTAATACTGCTTTTTTTTCCTTTTCTGTCTAGAGTGTCCTCACATCCCTTACCCACCTATGCATCTCATCTTACTTAATTCTCCAAAGCTCTGTTTTAATGTCATTTCCTTGGGGAAGCCTTCACTGATCACCCAGACTAGGTCAAGTCTCTCATAGGAGCTATCTTAACATCTCATATTTTTTCTTAAAATCACTTATTAGTTGTAACTGTGTCTTAGATTGTGGCTCCCCAGAAAACAGAGGCTTAGATATCTGTTTTGGGGAGGGATCCCAGGGAACAGGAGTTGGAGCCTGGACACAGGAAGACATGGTGGGAGGGAAAGTTTATCTTCACTAACTTGTTAGCTCATAGATGCCTTCCATCCGTTGATTTTTGTCCAGTTTTTCTAGTTATTCTCAGTGGGATTGGTTTGTTGAGTTTCCTTAGCACACAGCTGAGGTAACCACTTTCAACTATTTAGTTGTTTCTTCCAGTATGAACTTCCATGTTTCCAAATAATGTTTATATTGCTTTTAACATTTTAAGAAATTACCTGCTGTCTCTCAGAATTCTCCCCTCCGATTTCCCTTATTCAATCTTCTGGATACAGTTATGCCAAAAAATGATTTAACTAAGTGTTTAGAGATTAATCTACTTATTCAGATATTATTCACTATTCAATCAAATAATAAACTCTTAATGTTTTGTGTCTTGTGCAACTTTTTTTTTCTCTGAAATTAATGATTGCCTCATTTTAGGGGCGCCTGGGTGGCTCAGTTGGTTAAGCATCTGACTCTTGATTTTGGCTCAGGTCATAATCTCACGATTGTGAGATTTAGCCCTGCATCCACCTCCATGCTGGGCATAGAGCCTGCTTGAGATTTTCTCTCTCTCTCTCTCTCTCTCTCTCTCTCTCCCTCAACCCCTCCTCAACTCACAGCATACATGGGTGCTCTCTCTCTCTCTCAAAAAAAATGCCTCATTTTAAAGTTTGCTTAGTTTTTACTCTGACTGCTAAGTATTTCCTCCTCTATGCCTTCATAAATCTGTGAAATACCTAGTAAGCAGCCAGTGATGCAGAAGACAAACCAGAACAGTGTGATATTCTGGAGGCCAAGTATAGACAGTGTTTTGAGGAAAAGGGTGTGATTGGCTGTGTTACCTGCTAGTAGTGAGTCAAGTGAGATGAGGACTGAGAAGTGACCAATGGATATGGCAATGTGGAAGTCACTGGTGACCTTGACAAACAAGAGTAAACTCATGGGGATAGAGGTTTGATTGGATGAGGCACAGTCAGAATCAAAGAAATGAGAACGGAGGAAGGAAAATCATACATTGTGGTTTTCTTAAAAAAATAATGTTAACAAATTGTTTGAAAAAGGTAAAAAATTTAAGGAATTTTGCTCTAGAGGGAGCAGAGAAATGTAGTGGCCACTGGAGAGAGATGTAGGATCAAGAAAGGGGTTGGTGGCAACCAGCTTCCAAGATGGCTGCCAAGGGTCCACACCTCCTGGTAGCCACACTGGTGTCTAGTTTCCTCCCGTGTTGGAGCGGAGTTGATGTGTGTGACCAATAGCACAAGAAGTGATGGTATGTCATTTTCAAGGTCAGGTTATACAAGACTGCAATTTCTGTGTAGGTGCTCTCTTGCTCTCCCTCTCTCTTGGATCTCTCATTCTGAGGGAAGTAAGTGCTATATTGTGAGTAACCTTTTGGAGAGGCCCACATGATGAAGAACTGAGGCCTGCCAATAATTGGGTCAGTGAATTTGGAAGCAGATTCTATAGCCCCCGTTGAGTCCTGAGATGACTACGGCCCCGGCCAATAGCTTGACTAGAGAGTTAGAGAATAAACCACCCCAAACTACAAGCATACACACAGAGCTAAAATCAAGACTTTGAGGTAGATTCCTTGAGGGGCAGATGCTTGTCCCACTATCACGTCTGTACTAGCAAGGTTTCGGAGGATGGTTCTGTGGCTGTCTGTGAGGGATGAGAAATGGAGCAGTGGCCTGGGTGTCTCAACGAAGAACACCTATGGCTGAGCTTACTATTGATGGGTACAGTTGCCCAAAGAGTTCCCTTTTAAAAAATGGTTTCTAAAGTGGTGCCTGGGTGGTTCAGTCTGTTAAGCACTGGATTCTTGGTTGCGGCTCAGGCCCGTGATCTCATCATTTGTGGGATTGAGACCCACATCAGGCTCTGTGCTGACAGCGTGGAGATTATCTCTCTCTCTCTCTCTCCCTCTCTCTCTTCCCCTCCCCCACTCTCTCACTCTTTCAAAATAAATAAATAAACCTAAAAATGTGTTTTTATAGCTCTGAGCAGTAGCACTAGACATCTAGTGGAGATTTAGTTGGTGGTAGCAAACGCCAATGGTAGAAAAGATAGCTTTAGTCCAATGGACAACGGAGCTCTCCTAGCCTGTAAGTTGAAGTCTGTGGTTCTGCCATTTTGGTTTATGTACGCCTGGCTGTTATTTTATAAGCTGGGTCAGGGTGGAGGACCAAAAGTGAGATACTGGTCTTCCTACAAATCTGGGGGAAGTGGTTCTAAGCTAGTTTGAGAAACCAAGAAAAGTGCTTCCATCCTAAGTGCTATTTACACTGTTAGACGTGTAACTGTTGGGTTAAACAAGCATGATTCAGGGCATGTATTTGGGAAACATCTCACTTCCCCTGGAGCTAGATGCTGTTTCTGATCCTTTGAGGCTGTCTTGCAGAGCACTGTTTCAGAGGCTTGACAAATGCTGCACTCTAACACATACTGGATTCCTTTTGTGAAATGTACTTGGGCTGGCACAGTGGTCTCTTCCTCCTGTTTAGAGAACTGCCAAGTCATGGGAGAAACTGAAGTCAAAGGGGTAGGGCTTACCAAACCTCTCATACTTCAGCCACATTATCCTGAAACTCCGGTGTAATTACCTCATTATCTGAGATGATTGCAAAAACTGAACTTATCAAACTGGACCACCTCATTATAAGTTCCACGTACGGGGTAGGTATAAAGTTTTACTATGCTGCTGGGGCCATCTTGGTTATATGGTACTGACAAGAATCAAGTAAGTGTAGTCATGTTGCTCATATGTAACGATGACCAGTCTGAGAAGGAATAAATGAATTAGGGACCTGCAAGGGCCTGAACCCAGCAGGCCTGCCTAAGAACGATCCCATCCTTTAGGTATGACTGTGGAGGGTGGGCAAGGTCAGAGAAGTTCTTACTTGTACTGGCACTGGTACTGGTTTAAGATTGGTTTGCCTCCTCTGGGCTTAGTACATGGTTGAAACTGAGTCTCATGGATGGCCTCTCTAATGCTACCCTTTGGTGATGTCCTTTGACTGGTCACTCCCACTGCTCCCTTGACTTCTGGTTTTCCAGTGGTCCACCCTACTCTTAGGGTTTTCTTGTTTTCTGGAAGAAATATTTTTTAAGGCAGGTTCCTTTTCAAAATGACCCCAGGCCAACATTCTTATTTTGTGTGGCAAGAACGGTCCCAGTGGTTCATGCCTAAGAGTTTAATAACTCTCCCTTCCATGCTTTTTGCAGTGCTCCCAGGGTGGCTTCTATATCCATACCCTTTGAATCTGTCTTGGCTTTGAGACTGCTTTTGCCAATAAATACAGTGAATGTGATGATGTGTCAGTTCTGTGTCTATGTCTTAGGAGGCTATATTTAATTTTCTATGGTTATGTAACAAATGGCCACACACTCAGTGGCTTAAAACAATACCCATTTATTGTCTCATACTTCTGTAGATCAAAAGTCTGGGGTTGGCTGGTTCCAGTCCTATGGAACTCACAAAGCCAAAATTAAGATGTCAGCAAGTCCGGCTCTTATTTGGGAAAGAATTCTCTTTCCAAGCTCATTCAGGACGTTGGCCAAATTCAATTCCTTATGGTTGTGGGATTGAGGTCCCTATTTGTTTGCTGGCTGAGAGGCCACCTGATATTTTGAATCTGATTTGCTCTTCTGCTACCAGCTTGAGAAAATGCTTTGCTTTAGGGCATTCATGTGATTAGATCAGGCACATGCATAATCTTTTTTTGATTAACTCAGCGCTGACTTGTTGGGAAAAGCAGTCTCTCAATGCCTAGGCAGCTGTGCAAGAATGGGCTTTGGCTCTGGAACATTTCCTTACCAAGAGAAATCACCTTTTGTGGGAATATCTTTCCTTGTTTCATGCTCAATGAGCTCTCCCTTGTTCTGCTTAAAGTATGTGCAACTTACGGCACCTGGTTAACCCCACTGCTCTATCTGTCTTATGCAGGGGTGAAGTTTCTCCCACTATGGCACAGGAGAGGTGCATATAGGTGAATTGCTCTGCCTCAGCTGCTGAGAGAGATACTTGCTGGCCACGGGTGACTGGGACGGCTGAAAGACAATGCTTTAAAGTTTCCTAGAAGCCTTCTGGCTTTATTGAAAAGATCTATGAGAAACACCCTTACTCAAAGGATTTTTTGGTGTGTGGTTGAGTAGACCAACCTTTTGATCTCATCCTTTTAAGCTAATGAGAATTAGATGAAATCTGAGGTTTCAGCATAGGGCAGGACGGTCACACACTCAGATTTTTCTCTGTGTCACAATTTTCAACAGCTGTTTTGGACTTTTAGCATGTTTGACATCTGGAGAGGCTGAGAATTTCCAAAATCATCCTGGCTCCTTTTTGTTTAATAGCTCTTCCTTCAATTTCTCTCTCTCCTCTTTCACCTTACTATAAGCAACAAGAAACCAGGCAGCATCTCTAACACTTGACTTGGGAATCTCCTTAGCTAAACATCCAAGTTTATTGTTTATAAATTATGTTTTCCACATGACTGCAGGACACAATTTTGGTAAGCATTTTGCTGCTACGTAACAAGGATCTCCTTTTATCCCATTTCCAAGAACATATTCTTCATTTCCTTTTCAGCCTTCACCATGAGCACTCTTAAAGTCAAGATTTCTACTATCAGTCTGCTTATGGTTTAAGATTTCTTTATCACATGCTTCCATCCTCTCTTTTGGAAGCTGGATTCGTGTCCTATAAACAAGCCCATGTAAGCCTGCTACAGGATTAGACCATGTTAAAGACAGATGAGTTGTTTAACTGAGGGCAGAGCTTATTCTAGACTATCCAGCCCACAGCAAACCCACCAGCTAACTGACTGTGGGTGCACGAGCAAACTCAGCCAAGATTGGCCAAGCACAGCATGGCCTAAAACACCCCAGGTGACCCATTAACTTGTGAGTTAAATATTTACTTAATGCTCTATACTACTGAGGTTTTCTGGTTGTTTGTTATGCAGCATTATAATACAGCAGAAAACTAATACAGATGGGATTTACGTTTAGTCCCTTGGACTCTTACAACTCTGACCTAGCTTGGAAAGGACAGTAGTTAGTTCAAAAATAGCAACAATTCTTTCCTTCTCTTCCTCTCTCCCTCCCTCCTCCTTTTCTCTGCTAGCTTAGGCTACCTCTAGAATCCTCAGGCCAGTAAAATACACTACTGTTCCTCATAATTGCAGGAATAGAAATAAGTTTTCCAAATGGTTACCTTGAAGAATCCCATATTTGGCGTGGCTGAAGAGAAAAGCACCCCAATCCTTTCCCTTTAGGGGGAAGCTTATGTAAATGCTCATTTGCAGGAAATCCTCCCCCTTTCTCCAATTACCCAGTGCTCTTTCACTTGTACCCTTTAGGGAAGGGTTTTGACAGACCTTTTAAAAACTCACCTGTTGTTCTGGCAACTCATTTTGGAATGCATTGTGGTACCTCAGTTGAAACTTCCATTTAATACCTGGGTGCACGTAATTTGGTTAACGTCTGTCTCCTCCACAAGACTGTGGTCCATGAGGAAGAAGCTCCTCTTGCTCATGTCTTTAACATCAGCACCAAGGACAGTGTCAGGCCCAACCCATGCTCCACAAATACTGTTTAATGAATCGGTGTGAATGAACCTGTTGTACCTCATGCCATGAATATGAATGTGTAAATTGACTATATTTCTCTTTCACAGAGCATGGATTTGGTCATTCTCCAACAAATATTTTTATCTCTTTTGTGGAGTGCCACATACATTAAAGATCCCTCTCCAGGGGTGCCTGGGTGGCTCAGTCAATTAAGTGTACAACTCTTGATTTCGGCTCAGGTCATCATCTCACAGTTGTGAGACTGAGCTCCATGTCAGACTCTGAGCTGAGTGTGGAGACTGCTTGGGATTCTCTCTCCCTTTATCTCTGCCCCTCCCCTGCTCTCTCTCTCTCTCTTTCTCTCTCTCTCAAAATAAATAAATACACTTAAAAAAATATCCTTTTCCAGAAATCCTTAGCAAGGTGAATCTCAGTTGACTTTCCCATTTGATGCATTGTTGCCTGGGAGAGGACAAAATGAGGTAAGTCTTACATAAGAGAGAAGTCTTCCCTGATAAGTTTTCTCTGAAAATTCTTTCACCTCAAAAGCAAAGATAAAAATCAGGATGTTGCATTTCACAGATATTATCACAGCTGTACTTTATTCTACCCACTTATGTATATGAAGGGTCAAATCTGGCTCCTCTCTGGCTAGAATACCATTTATGAGACTATCCAGAGGAGTAGCAATGAAGTTCTTTTGGTTCTAATTTTAAGGCAACCCAATTAAAATGTCTGACTCACCAGGCTGTTCATGGGAAGCATTCATGCATTCATAAATTATGGAATGGGCTGTAAAGGCTCTGAATGTTCCCTGGAAGCAGTTTTAGTATCTTTCTAGATAAGAAATGAATCCAGATTCTCTATCTTTTCAATTATTACCATTAGTCATTATTATTTAAATTACATAGCATGATTCATGTCTGGAGATCAAGAGATCAGAAGGATTTTAAGGGCAAACTATGAAAATGAGAATGAAGATAGGAAATGAGAAAGACAGGGACTAAGAATTTAGGATCACTGACTTCTTTCTTTCAGTGGCTATTTATTTGTTGGTAAATCGATAATCTAATTAAATTAGTAAACACTTGTGAAGATTTGGTAACAAACTAAAATCTGATTCATTTTAACATAATCAAAGCCTCAGGGCCAAAGAATAATATTTATGGAGAACATTTAAGACATGAACAACCGGGGGTGCCTCGGCAGCTCAGTCATTTAGGCAACTGACTCTTGATTTTGGCTCAGGCCATCATTTCACAGTTCATGAGTTCAAGCCCCGAGTAGGGGCTTGGGATTCTGTCCTTCTCTCTCTGCCCCTCCCCTGCTCATGCTCTCTCTCTCTCTCTCTCTCTCTCTCTCTCTCTCTCTCTCAAAATAAATGAACTTAAAAAAAGATATGAACAACCAGTTTCTAGGAGAAGAATGGGGTGGTCCTGGACATTCAGGAATCATTTTCAGTAGGCAGGTTTGCCACAAGGGGCTGAAAAGTCATAAAAGATGTAAATAATACTTTTTCTATGTGATAGTTCATATTATTAAATAAGAAATGTTTATTCTCCTTCCACCTCTAATTATGGGCAGAGCATACCTCCCTGCCCATCACTGACACTGAGTTTGGCCAGAGAACTTGCTAGTGAACATGATGCAAACCAAGGCTTGAACTGTGCTTTCAGGGGACATCTGGCTGGCTCAATAGATCAAGCATGTGACTCTCGATCTCAGGGTCATGAGTTCAAGTCCCACATTAAGCATAGAGTCTACTTAAATAAAACTGAACTGTGCTGTCAGGTTTGGGCTTGCCCTTTGGCGCTTCTGCTATAGTCTTGTAAAGATTAGTCCGTCCTTGGTCATCCCCTGGTCCAAGGAAGATGAAAGACACATGAAGCAGACCTAGACCTTATCAAAGCTTGGAGCTGAGTGCAACCAATCTCATCCTAGATCAGCTGAGCTACTGATGTGTGAGAATAAGTAATGACTACTTTAAGCTACTGAGTTTTGGAGTGGTGTTATGTAACAGAGAATTTGGCTGTTTCCCTCCTCACCCCTTCATTTCTGGGAGCTTCTAAATCCTTGGAATTTCCTGACTGATAAGAGAATCTTTTTTTATTCATGGTGGGCCCCTTGAACCACACCTGAATTTATGCTAATAAGATGACTCAGGATGGGGGCTGGTCATGCCGGAAAGCCAATCACACGATCAGAATTTTGGAGGTTTGAGCCTTGTGATATCAGCCCAACCTTCTGGGAGGGAGCATGAGCTAGAGACTGAGTTAAGTCACATGGTTGATGATTCAATCAATTGAGCCTATATAACAAAATTCTAATAGAAACTCTGAACACCAAAGCTCTTGTGAGCTACTCTGTCTGGTCATACACATCAATATGCAAGGAGGGTAATGCATCCTGAAGACACAGAAGCTTCATATTTGGGCCCTCTCAGACCGCATCCCTATGGGTGTCTCCTTTTGGCTTGTCTGATTTATATCGTTCAAAATAAAACTATAATAATCAGTATAATGTTTTACCAATTTCTATGAATCCTTCTAGCAAATTATTGAACCTGAAAGAGTGGTAATCCTGAATTTGTAGACAGTTGGTGAGAAGTGTGGGGGCTGGGAACCCTGTAACTAGTGTCTGGTGTCTAAAGTGAGGATAGTCTTGTGGAGTACTGTGCCCTTAATCTGTGAAATTTGACCTAACTCCAGGTAGTTAGGATAAGAATTGCATTGTAGGTGTTTTGTTACACATTAATACCTGACTGATGTATCTACATGGAATGATAGTCAAATAAAATACGACTATGACGGTATGCATATATATGTATTTGAAAGTGTTTTCCACTGTAAATGCGATGCAGAGGTAAGAAAGTGTTACTGTAAGCAAGCCATAAATAAATGTGTTTATTTCTTCAGAAGCAAGGCAGAGTCTCGTGATTGTTTAAGGTTTTGTTCATCTGATACCTTCCTCATGATGTGTCTCTAATCTCCTGCTTTTGAATGCATGGTTCTCTTGTAGCTGTGATTACTTTCTGCCTCAGAGATGATTGTGTTTATGCCTGTGTCTCATCCCTTCTGTGAAATTGTGGATTTCAAGGTCAAAAGTTGCCTCTGACATCACATTCCTGAGCATTCCTGGTATACCTAGGACAGCTCTTGACATTTTCACGGTGTCTGACCTATCCAAGCATGGAACCTGGCCTCATTTCTGATCCTTTTGAGTTGGCTAGAACTCAATCACTCACTCATTCATAATTCATTCATTCACCAATTATTGGACAGTGTCCACTGCGTGCCAAGGCATTATATCTGGCACTTGGGAGACAACAGTGAACGCAACAAAATTCAACAAAATTCTTGACTTCATGGAATTTATATGCTGGCCAGAGAGATACCTAGTAAACTAGTAACAAATGTCTTAGTATGTCAGATAGTGTCAAAAGCTATGTGGAGTGGTTATTTCCTACAAGATGGTATAGAAAAGTCTCACTGAGCATATGGTGTTTGAACAAAGAAAGACCTAAAGGAAATGAGAGAAAGGGCCATGTAAATATCTGGGGGAATATAGTTCTGGGCAGAGGGAACACCAGAGGCCCAGAGCTATGAGTATGTTTGGAGAATGTGAGGATCAGCAAGGAGCTTGGTGTGGGTGGGGCAAAATGAGCAGTGGAGAGACATTCTAGAATTGAAGTCAGAAAGGTTCTGAGGGTAGAGAATGAGGGGCAGATAATTCGAGTCAGTAAAAATGTTGGTTTTTACTCTTTATTGGATTTTTGAATCTGTCTCCATCCCCTCCTGACTTCCGGTTCCTGGCAATTCTCAGCCTCAGCCCCTGTCTCAGGTAGAAGTTTCTGTGTCAGCCTCAGCCCCTGATCACCTATCTCCAAACCAGAGTGGCAGAGCCAGCCCTGCCCCCTTGTGAGATGGGAGGCGGATGAGCATTGACTCTTTGTCAACGTAGATAATGTTTCTCCCCACACTTTTTTTTTTCTTTTGAATTTTTGAGGAAGTTGAAGTATCAGGATTCCAGCAGAAAACAGATGGCCCATTCAAGGGAGGTAATTGATAAGAATTGGGCCTGTTTACAAAGAAGTAGTCTGGGGTCAAGGAAGCCAAAAAAAGAATTGGTAAGTAGGGGGAGTTTTACCTACCCTAGATGGAAGGGACAGCAGAAGAGATTTTTGTTGTAACACAGCAAACTCAGAGACACCCAGCAGGGAGGAGGTGGGGGGTACACACTCCCCAACCTCACCCTCCTCCCTGCCACTGATCTCTTGCTAATACTTCTCATTCATTGGACTCAAACTGAAACCAGAGGGTCAAAGAGCCTATTGTGGTAGTCTTTACTGGTTGGCCTCAAAAAGAGCAAGGTGGGGAAGGGGCGTGAGTGGTCTGAGCATCAAACAAAAAATATCCAGCCCAGAAAGGTCATGTAATTCACCTGAGATCATGCGGGTGGTCTGGCTGAATCCGCATCTAGCTTTGTCTGACTCCATGGCTCCAATGACTGCACTAAGTTCTCTTGTATAGCGGTCACTATTTCTATTCAAACACTTAAATTGTGTTCTGGTTTTGTACGGTACCTTCTGACACTTCCCTTCGTGGAAACCTTCTGTCAGAAGACAAGCCACTTGAAGGCCAAGATTGTTTCCCCCATATTTATGCTCTACCTGATGCATTCAGCTCTGTGCCTCGTGCATCCTGGTGAGTGTACAGATGTGCACAATCAAGATCGAAAGTGACAAATGCCATAAGCAGTGAAGGAAGTGAGCAATTATCTTGTTAGCCACAACGATCCAGGAAGAGGTCAGGGCTCGAAGGAGTGGTTGGATAGGAGAGCACCAAAGGAGGGCATTCCTGGCAGGGAGAACGGGGCCCAGGGAGAAGTAAAGGCAGGAATATTCCAGGAGGCCGCTATGGCGAGAGGGCTTGGTGACAGCAGGGCAGAGCTGTGATGATGAGGAAGGAAGTGTCAGGGACCATGGCCCATGGGCCCCTGGCTTACAGACAGAAGGTCAGCCCCAGGAGAGGCTTCTCATGTTCTGCTGGAATTCATGGAAAACCGCCGCTCAAGCCAGGTGTATCCTTGCATCAAAGTAGCAGCCTAGAAACTGAGAAACTCAGTCCAGAATTGGTGAATCTTTGGAGTGTCAATTTGTTGAAATTCTGTTTGCCAAATCCACTGGTTGTTTGGACACAAGTGTTTCACAGTATAATCCACTTCCCCACAGGTCACCCGTGACCCTTTAAGAAAAAAAAGTATGGGATGAAGCCCTGAGTTTCCCAGGAAATTTGATAACATGTGAACACAATTAAAATGAGCAATGGTAGACATATATGGGCATGATAATAATAGCTTGATGTGTTACTTTTGGAATGTAAGCATGAGTGAATAAAGCAAAATGAATATCCCTAAACTATGCTTCTTGGTTCCTTCTTTTAAGACACCAAAGCATGAAGACAAGGCCTTTCCAGGACAAACGTCTGCTCCTTGTGGGTGCCTCAGCTTGTCCACCTCTGATCAGAAGACCTCTTTGAAGCTACCAATTGAAGGTGACCAATCTTCTCTTGTACAAAAAAAGCCTGACCTTATGTCTTGCAATAAAAAATTCCAACACACAAGCGAATATGGAACAAGGCATATGTCTAATGTGTTCCAGTAAGTGTGAGTTCCTCCATGTATGGGATAGGTGAATTCCAGTAAAAAATGGCTCGATATCTTCAAGGGGCATCTTGTTTCCCTCTGGTGTTCTTTTATACTTTTGGAAATGTAATTGAAGAGCCTCTTCTCTATAAACAATAGTGGTAAGATCCTTATAAGTCTGGAGCCCCCACCACGCAAAGAAAAGAGCCTTCTAGGTAGTATTTATGTAACTCAAACAAAGTGGGTTATAGGCCGGATGAATTCCTTTTTAACTCTAGTATCTATTTTTAAAATAAATGTTTTATCTTAGAACTCTTTATATTTGCAGAAGAGTTGCAAAGATAGTACAGAGAGTTCCATTTACCCCACACTCAGGGCTTCCAACTGTTAACATCTTACATTCGTATGGTACATTTGTTGCAAAGGATGACACAATATTGATACATTAAGAACTAAAGTTCACAGTTTATTTAGACTTCTTTAGTTTTTACCTAATGTCCTTTTTCTGTTCGAGGATCCCATCCAAAATGCCACGTTACATTTACTTGTCATATCTCTGTAGGCTCCTTTTTCACAATTTCTCAGACTTTCCTTGTCTTCGATGACCTTGAAAGTAAGGTATTTTTCTTCAGTTGGGGGTTTGAATGATGTTTCCTCATGATAAGACTGAAGTTACAGGTTTGGGAAAGGAAGATCACAGAGGTCGAGTGCCATTCTCACTGCTTTAGATCAAGGGTATAGTCAGTTAAGCATCTGACTTCGGCTCAGGTCATGATCTTGTGGTTCGTGAGTTTGAGCCCCGCACTGGGCTCTGTGCTGACAGCTCAGAGCCTGGAGCCTGTTTCAGATTCTGTGTCTCCCTCTCTCTCTGCCCCTTCCCCACTCATGCTCTGTCTCCCTCTCTCTCTCTCTCAAAAATAAACAAACATTAAAAAACTTAAAACAAAAAAAGGTTTTAAAAAAACGATGTCAACGGACACACTAAATGGCCTGAATGAGTCACCAGAAAATTATGCTCTGTGAAAAAAGTTAATCTGAAAAGTTCACTTACTGTATTATTTCTCAGTTTCCCTAAATTACTTGGAGTCTTTTCTGTAGTTAACATTATGTACATTGATCATTGCCCAACCAGTAACTAGATCTATCGGGTATATTCTCTAAAATGGAAAGAAAAACACATTAGTAATTTCAGTAGATATAGCCACATTGCCTTTGCAGGGTGCATTCCCATTTGAATGCATGGAAGTGCCTGATTTCCACACACTCACCCATGCCATGTGGGCTCACAGGCAAGTCACTAAACTCTCTGTGCCTCAGTTCCCTTATCTGTAAAATGGGGAAAAGATGGGACCCGCCTCGTGAAGTTACTGTGAGGACCAAATGAGTTAATACATGTAAAGTGCTTGCAAAGGTGCCAGGCACAGTTAATGCTGTGTCCAGGTAGCAGTGGTAATTGTCACCGCAGCCAAGCTTTTTGACCTTTGTCAATCTGGTTGGTGAAAAGTGATATTTTGTTATGGTAGTTTTAATTAGTATTGGTCTTATTCTGAGATTAAGCATCATTTCAATTGTTTAAAGCCATTTGCATTTCCTTTTCTGTGAATTGTTGATTCAAGTCCTCTTACACCCTCATATCATTTCCATTCATATCCCATTGGCTAGAACTAGCCACACCTAGATACAAAAAGGTGCTTCTGGGAAATGTAGTCCATTGGACAAGCCTCTTTGCGGTGATCATTCTATACTGTGTGTGTTTTCCATATTTGTGTCCCTCCCTCCCTCCTTTTGGACTAAGATGGGTAACTATTTATTTAATTTTATATATATATATATATATATATATATATATATATATATTTTACTAAACAGTAAACAGACTTGTTTATTAATTCTATTTGTTGTCGTTACATTTTTAATTCATCAGTTTCTGTTTCATACTAATTTTTTCTTTCAATCTGAAATCATTAGGTTTACTTTGTTGTTTTTTAGTCTTCTTGACCTGGGTCCTTAATTATTATTAATTTATTTTTATTTGATTTCTTAAAATATTAAAGGCTAAATTCGCGTCTGAACATGGCTTTAGTCATGTTCCATATGTTATTATGTAAGTGGTCTTCATAGTGTAGACATCTGTCACTTATGAGTTTGATTTTTCTCTTTTAGGTAAGAATTATTCAAAATTTTAAAATTCTAGATGTATTTGCGTTAGCATCAGAGAATGTCATCTGCTCTAATAGTACTTTTTTAAGTCAACTGGTCTAATATAGAATCATTTTATGAACATTCTATGGGCATCTGAAGAGAAGAAAAACATTTATTCTTTATTTTCAGGGACGTACACAAACACAAATACACACTCATATATAAAATCTTTATGTGTACTATATACTTATAATCTTTAACAAGAGATGTGACATTAAGTCTTAAAATCATTGAAAAGGCCCCAACCTAGGTGGGTGGACACCATGGAATCATTTAGAATTATTTCTTAGAAACGCATTCAGGGAGGGTTCTGGGAAGAATCTTCACATGGGTCCTAAACTTCTTAGAACTTTCCATGTATTAATTTTTCTTATTGTTAGGGGGAGGATGTTATTGGGTAATTATGGCCTTGGCTCTTAGAAGTTAACCAAGCTTACTCACATCTGTAAATTTGCGGATGTGTATATATATATATATATATGTGTGTGTGTGTGTGTGTGAATATATATGTGAATATATTTAAGAGCATATCTTTTATTTAAGAACACTTCTGGGTCTTTAGTTGAGAGGTACGGACCCAAAATTTATTGAGGCAGAGACTTGTCTATGTGTCGCAAATAAATCAAATGACTGTTTTTTAAAATAAATGTTTATTTATATTTGTGAGAGAGAGAGAGAGAGAGAGAGAGCATGCGAGCAAGGGAGGGGCAAAGAGAGAGGGAAACAGAGGATCTGAAGCTGTCAGCACAGAGCTCGATGCAGGGCTTGAACCCACAAACCGTGAGATCATGACCTGAACCAAAGTCGGATGATTAACTGACTGAGCCACCCAGGTGCCCTCAAATGGCTGTTTTAATGGGATTTAGTCTAAATAGAAATATGGGGAATTGATAAAGGAGTAGGTGTTGAGCAAAATTTACCATGGGCCTGAAAGCACTACCCTAGAAATGGTGACACAAAAAGGTCAAAACATATGTTGCATTTGCTAGAATCATAGCCCAGAGATTTGGTTAAAGGTTATGGGCAATTCTGCTGTCATTGCCCACCCATATTACTAAATGAGAAATGCAAGCTCTGTGACTAGGTTGTCTTCATGTAGACAGGGCTGAAAGAATTATGGACAGTATCTAAAGATTGCTTGAATGTTGCATGTGGCTGAGGATAAAAGACAGGTGAGGTTTTTATTATTATTATTATTATTCTGTTTTTCAGTGTCCTAAATTTCCATTTCATTACAAATAAAGGAGTCATACTGTGGTATGGCCCAGAATGGGGAAGAATACTCAATCACATCAGATCACACTGCAAAGGAAAATTGCCATTTGATCACTGAGAGTAACCTCCAAAGACCAGCTTAGAATTCTGTAGTATCCGAGGTGAGTTTCCCTTAGAGAGCTGGGTGATTAGTTGCAATGTCCAAGGAGAGGAAAGGAAAATAGACTTCAA
This sequence comes from Acinonyx jubatus, assembly GCF_027475565.1. NCBI lineage: Eukaryota > Metazoa > Chordata > Mammalia > Carnivora > Felidae > Acinonyx > Acinonyx jubatus. The sequence goes on along the minus strand of NC_069388.1, from coordinate 30,390,888 downwards.
GATTTGCAAGGAAATGTTCCTGACTAGCGGTGTGGGTCCTTGGAGATATGAGGGATCTATGAAGTGGGGAAGCCTGCCTTGATTCTTGAAATCACTTAGTGTCCTGAGAGGTGGATGCATGTATAAATGAAAAAAAAAATAATAAGCGAGCAAGAATTACAAATTTGGGACACAAACTGAAGTGGGGGTGGGGGAGGCAGGGGCAGAAAGACCCAGGAGGGAGACGACGGATGTTGTGCTAATAAGGCAGGTGGGGTTTAGGCTAAAGTTTGGAAAATCAAATATGATGTTCTTGTTTTTACCCTGAGTGTGTGGGGCAGTTCTTACTGATTAACTTCTTGGCTATTGGCTATTAACTTTTTAAATTTAATCCATGGATTCCTTTTCCTCTTGAATATGATTATCCAATTTGGGATTATGTGAATAAATAACCTAAGCATATGCTCCTAAATGTATAAGTTTGCATAGAATTTCAGCGACGGAGGGGGGGGGGGGCTCAAAAATGTCTGGAACATTCCTGCACACTTGAATGAAGACCGTTTTCTCTAGGAGGCAGACAAGATCAATGTTTTCCGTGCCCTATCAGTGAGGAAAAGGAGAGCACAGTGGACAAATGACTTGTTCTAGGTCACTCAGTAATTGAGAGTCAGCGCAGAACTAGAACCCAGGCTTCTTCATTCTCTGTCCCCAGAACACCCCTTAGCATGCCATCAGTATGCTGATTTCCAGCAAAAGCCACTGGGAGTGTACCTCTTTGCCAGGACACGTTGTTGTAATGTAAGAAGGGCTTCTGGTCCAGGTTTTTGACAAGGGAGCTGAGGCTGGAGGAGGCTGCACTGCATTCTGCTTACTTTCCTCATCGATAACCTTGATGGACTTGCCAGTCCTTGCAAACACCGAGAAATTGGCCTGTCTTCGAATTTTTCATTGCATTACTATGCTCCCAATCAATATGCGAATCTCTAGAGTCCTCTTGCCCTTGGAGAAGGAGGCATCAGTAGAAATTTGTATTCCGAGTGCTGCCTTGTAGTTATTCTCTGGGAGAGAGGTTGAGAGCTGGAGCTTGCCAGGAGACGGAGACACTTTAAGTGGGGTTGTTACCAGGCATTTTTGTTATGTGCACCCCTGGCTCAACACAACTGGCCTCTCTGGTTAAAAAGCAGGCAGGAGTGTGCTGGAACGTGTTTGTAGAGGTGTACAGTTTCCCTTTGGTGGTCTTTTGCCTCCTGCTTGGATATCCTGCCACCTTCTGGGGCTCCTGCCCTCTTCCCAACACCCATCTTGCTTGTTGTCTGTCTGACATCTGTGTTGGTGTTAATAATGGTGTAACTGCTTCAATCTCGGAGGGATCCTTACCTGTTAATAAAAAGCTCATGGAAAGCACCACTAGATGCTCTAATAACAGGCTACATGACAGGTCACTGAGGGATGCTTTAGCATCAGAGTATCCCCTGAATAATGTCGTGTAGGGAACCATCCCCCTTTTCTCCCATGCATAAGAAAGACCTTGTGATGAACATTATGGCTGCTTGCCTGGCTTCTGTTACAGCTCCTCCTATCATATAAAGCCTAGAAAGCCAGAAACCATAATTTCTACACTATCCTGGGTTTAGAGTTCCAGGTATGGGTAGGCTCCACCGATCAGATCAACTTGTGCAAAACTTTGAGTTGGAGCTTGGGAAGAGAGGAAGAGTGTGGAGAGTCTCTTCTTCTGGTGGGGATTGTGGCATCATTTTGCAGGCTCTGCAGCAGGGATGATAGCTTTCCTGGTGTGCTCGTTCAGCAGGTGACAGTGGGAGCGTTTCCTGATCCATCAGTTGCTGCGATAGGCCTGCACGGTTCTGCAGAAACAATTCCTGGATGCTCAGGCCAGAGTCTTTTCCCTTGATTTTTCCAACAAAGTTTGGATGCACCTAACTCCCCGCATCGTATTCCTTTCTGGTGACACCAGCTAGAATGAGTGCTGTTGTGTGCACCCAGACTCGGGTCAATTCAGTAACGGGTACCAGAAATGGCTGCGGGCGAAAGGTTTTCAAGGCCATGGGAATCTGGGTTTGACCATCTGACCCGGTTGGACTTGAAGACAATGAGGACCCAGTTGCACATTTTTAAGTTGACATCCAAATGTGTGTGTGTGTGTTTTTAATTACAAATTTAAATAGCATCAGTAAAATAAAAAGGGTATAATTTCTAGCATATTGTAAATGCTAGATTAAGATTTCAAAATATAACAATTACATCACTCTGTTAAGCATTTCCAGTGAAATCTAGCCATCGTGGTGATTTATTACCTGCAATCGCCCACTTTTAAAAGTACACAGTCGTCTTTAGCAGAAATTTTACAATATTTACATTGTCTTCTTGAATTTGTATTTCTGTTTCACATCTACCATAAATCATATCTTAATAGAAAGTGTTTTATGCTCAAACATCTTTTATTGTTTGCCCTAATGTACTTCTCTGCCAAAAAAGAAGTTTATAAAATGAAATTTTATTTATTTTTTTATATTCTGTGGCCACAGAGGTCCTCAAGTTTAGGAATTTCCTTATGAATTGTTACTATTACAATTATGAGTAACATAATTAATCAAAACCTATGAGTAACATAATTAATCAAAACCGTATAAAGGTGTTACATATTAAGTAAGTGATTACTTAATCACTTGAACACAAAAGCAAGCTACTAATGGAAACGTTGCTCTCAATGAGACAGATGAAGCTATGTTCACATGAATGAATATTACTTTGTACTAGAATGAGAGCTTCAACATCAATTATATTCTCATTTTTCATTTTTATATATGTAGCCATTGAAAAACCTTACTCACATCAACAAATCAATGGGAATGTAAAGAGTTTTGTTATAACAACTCAGTTCTTTGAAATCCTTCCCAAAAGAGTTCTTAAAATTATTTTAATGATCATTGAAAAATTCTAGTGGTCCTCCTTCAATTTTTTAAAAACAGAAAGCGAAAACCTCCTGATTTTCAAAAAGGGAGAAAAGGAGAATTGTTGCCTAGTCATCAGATTCAACCACTTTCTCAATTTCTGGGAAACGCACCAAGAAAGCTTTATGAAAACCTATAAATGACCATTAATTATAGCATTTGTCTTTCACTTTAAAAAATTTATTTAACCTCATAATTCAGAAAGGTTTGGGAGAATAAAAAATTTTCTTAATTTCAATATATTTTTATCAATACATTTTAAAGGTAAGATAGCTTTATCTTAACCATGCGATTTAAATATCTTTTATCAAAATTGTAGAGCTGGAGATTAAGCTCATTCAGTTTATGGGAAATGCCTGCCGTATATCCAAATTGGCAAAGTCAGTTCTCACGGTCAGATTAATGAGCCAAGTCTGATCTAGTTTCTGTCTGAAATACTCTGACTTATTTTTCAATTCAAATAAGTGTGCTATTATGCATTCCTATGACAGCCCTTTAACTTCTGAATTCTAGGTCCGAGACAGAAAGAAAGGTGGGATAAAACACGGAGCCTTACTAAGTTACCACCTAGGTGACATATCCGATGTCTCCATCTTCAATAACGCTCACGGATCGTTTTTTTGTTTTGTTTTCATGGCAGTTTCCATAAAGACTGAAACATCCTTCATTAAGAGTCAGACAATACAAGTGATGAGATCATTATGACACTTGTCCCCACCCTACAATATATGACAGCACCTCAGCAGAGGCCAGATACCTGTTTCTAATGCCACAGTCGTCCCTTACTAGATGTACACAGAAGACAAGAAGTATCATTTTTTTCTTAAAGTTTTTATTTTAATTCCAGTTAGTTTCCATTGTGCTATGTTAGGTCCAGGTGTATAATATAGCGATTGCATACGTTATAATTGTGTACATTACTCAGTGCTCATCACAAGAGCCCTCCTTAATCGCCACCACCTATTTCACCCCTCCCCTCTGGAAACCATCAGTTTGTTCTCTATAGTTAACAGTATGTTTCTTGGTTTGTCTCTCTCTCTCTCTTTTTCCCTTTGCTTGTTTGTTTTGCTTCTTAAATTTCACATACGAGTGAAATCGTATGGTATTTGTCTTTCTTTGACTGACTTATTTCACTTAGCATTATACTCTCCAGCTCCATCCATGTCATTACAAATGGCAAGATTTCATTCTCTTTTACAGCTGACTAATATCCCATTGTATACATTCCACACCTTCTTTATCTGTTCATCTGTTGTTGGACACGTGGGCTGCTTCCATAGCTTGGCTATTGTAAATAATGCTGCTATAAACATAGGGGTGCATGTATCCCTTTGAATTAGTGCTTTTGTAATCTTTGAGTAAATACCCAGTAGTGTCATTGCTGGATCATAAGATAGTTCTATTTTTCACTTTTTGAGGAACCTCTGAACCATTCTCCACAATGGCTGCACCAGTTTGCATTCCCACCAACAGTGCGAGAGCGTTCCTTTTTCTCCACATCCTTGCCAACACCTGTTGTTTCTTGTGTTGTTGGTTTTAACCGTTCTGACAGGCGTGAGGTGATATTGCGTTATAGTTTTGACTTGCATTTCCCTGATGATAAGTGATGATGTGAATCTTTTCATGTGTCTGTTGGCTATGTGTAGGTCTTCTTTGGAGAAATGTCTGTTCATGTCTTCTGCCCATTTTTTAATTGGATTGTTTTGTGGTTTTTTTTGCATGTTGAGTTTTATATATTGAGTTTTGCATGTTGAGTTCTTTATATATTTTGGATATCAACACTTTATTGGATACGTCACTTGCAAATATCTTCTCTCATTCCACAGGTCACGTTTTATTTTTTATTTATGTAAAAAAATTTTTTTTAACATTTATTTATTTTTCAGGCAGAGAGAGACAGAGCATGAATGGGGGAAGGTCAGAGAGAGAGGGAGACACAGAATCCGAAACAGGCTCCAAGCTCTGAGCGGTCAGCACAGAGCCCGATGCGGGGCTTGAACTCATGGACCGGACCGTGAGATCATGACCTGAGCTGAAGTCCGACGCTTAACCGACTGAGCCACCCAGGCACCCCCATAGGTCACCTTTTAGTTTTGTTGATTGTTTCAGAAGCATCACTCTTGATAGGTCTTGGATTAAGGAAGCTTCTTGATGCAAATATTTGGAATTGTACCTTTGATTGATGCCCCGGAAATGTTTAGCTCTTGTGCCAATGCAGCATATGTGGATGAAATGTTATGATTCTCTTTTGAAAAGTACTTAAAGGTCAGTTTTTAAAGAGAAGGTTGAAATGAAAAAAACTGGCATGGCACTCCAACCTTTAGGTAGGTCAATCTTAGGAAAGCACATATGGAAAATAAGGAGGTAGCAAGTGATTCCTTTGAAACTATCTGCATCTTAGAAAGACTTGTAGACATACCCTGGTTTAAAAAATGCTGTTGTCTGAAGCTGGAATTCGACCAATGGGAAGGAAGTATTCAGAAACTTCACCTGCAATAGTATCCATGCTGCTGGGGCATTTTCAGGGGACATAGACGACTGATCAGGATACAAACAAGAAGGGGGAGAATATCTGCTGGGTCTGCTCTTATCTTCCAGTCTGAGCACTTTGCACCTTGACGCTTACATCTCAGATATCCTAGAGGCTAATGGCTTTATGAACATTCTACCGATCCTGATGGGGTAATCTAACATCTGTTCTGTTCTCATGTAACTCCTCTGCTGCTCACTCTGATCCTTGAGTGTATATAGTAAATGCTGAATAAATATTTAGAATCAGAGAATGTCAAAACTAAATAAAACTTGACCCATCATCTAATCCAATGATCTTGGTGGGCAGATGAGAAAGCTGAGGCACTGAACGGGGAAGTAATTTGTCAGAGGCCACCTACTAATTGAGGTTGGTTGACCTACCATGACTCTGCTCAGACTCAATGTCTCTAGCATTTTACTGTTCAAAGTTTCAAAACCTACAAGTGTCTCTGCAAAACAGCAAATACACCAAATGCAGATAAACATCTGGTTCTGACACACAAGGTTGAAAATAGTGAAGTCCCTTGTCCAGAAGTTACAGCCATGTGATCTTTAGCCTTAACATGGTTCAGGACAGAATTCAGAGACAGAATGTTGGTGTAAAGGGAGGAATGATTAGGGTCAGAGACTGGGTAGGGGCACCCGGGTGGCTCAGTTGGTTGAGCATCTGACTCCTGATTTTGGCTCAGGTCACAATCTTGCAGTTGTGAGATCGAGCCCCATGTTGGGCTCTGCACTGAGCATGGAGCCTGCTTGGGGTTCTCTCTCTCTCCTCTCCCTCTGCCCCTCCCCTGCTTCTATGCATGCTTTCTCTCTCCCTCCCTCAAAAAATAAAAACAAATTTTAAAAAAAATTTTAATAAAAAAAAATTAGGGCCAGAGACTGAGTAGATGGCCCTCTACAAGTGGATATGGCCCTGTAGAACCCTGCAGTCCTCCATCTGACTCTACCTAAGACAGAAAAACATTGAGTTGAATCCATAGATAACAATGGCCCTACTTGGTGCAACAGATGTGTTCCAGAAACTTTGCATACTAGGTTTTAGGATGTATAATCTTTTAAATAAGAGTCGGTACTAGTCATTTAGAAGAATGTCTTCATGGTTCTTTTTCCAAAGTGACGGACTATGGATGGTGCTCAGTGGCGGCCGTGGTTGGACCTGGGGGAGAAGAAACATGTACACTGAGATTCTGGGCCGGATAGTGGAGGTGGGGGGAGATGATAGAGCAGTGTATGCAAGGAGTTTGGTATATGTGGAGAGAGAAGAAGCCTGAGCAGAGCGGGGAGTGTAAAGTCATCACAGAACACAGCCATCGGTAGGAAGACAGTCATCTTTGGGTAGGTGTTGTAACGGACTTCAGCAGGGTTCAAACGCAGGATAGCATTGGAGTGAAGGGCAAAGGCAGGCAGATCTCAGGCCCCAGAGGAACTGGAGTAACAGGTTACTAAGGTAGAGACTCCATTCAAATAATAGAAGTAAAACCCAGTTACAGAAAAACGAGAAGCGAAGCCACTGTTAGGAAGGCAGTTTGGCAAGGTGGTCAGGGTGCTGGCTGTACCGTCAGAAGATTGAGGTGTGAACGCTCACTGAACTTGGTGATCAGCTATGTAACTAAACAGATTGATGGTCAAAAAATTGGCCTCAATTCTCCACGCCTCCCTATAGCCTCACCCTTTGCAATGTATCTTTGCAGCTCTTCCCATCAAGGGGAGGAATCTATTTTTCTATCCCTTGAATCTGGGCTGGCCTTGTGACATGCTGTGTGTAGACTTGTGGTGTTGTGCCAGCCCTAGCCCATAGCTCCAGAGGCCTGGCCGATCCCAGATCTTCTCTTGGAGTCCCATGTGGCTGCCACGTGAATGGGCTAAAGCTAGCCCATGGGAGCAGAGTCAGCCCATTTGTCCCACTTGAAGCCCCAGGCGTGTGAAAGAGTCAAGGCTGACGTGCGGCTGAGTCCAGATGTTGGAGAAAGCCCATCCAAGACCAGAACCATGCAGCTGAACCCCGCCTACGTTGCTGATCCACAGAATCGTGAGCCAACCAAATGGTTATTGTTCTAATCCACTGGGTGTGGGGTGGGTTGTTACACAGGGGTAACTAATACAGTGATCCTGGGAAAATTAACAAGCCTCTTCGTGCCTCCTTTTCCCTTATGTAAAACACAGATGATAACGGTGCCTGGTTTATACAGTTATTATGAAGATCTAATGAATTCATGCCTAAGAGTATTTAAAATGCCACCTGGTAACTACTTGGTGCTCAATAAATATTTCTATGATGTTATTCCTAGAACTGAGGCATGAGGAGGGTTGCAGGAGATAGTGTGGCGACACAAGGGGACCCTTAAGATCCTCCCCAATGTATTATTCCAAAAGTTAATGGGGAAGTGGGTTAGTAAATGCATCTATGGGGAAAAGGAGCTGGGTAGGAAGCCAGCTTGGGCTTTATAATGAGTAACTACCCTCTTATTTATGAGGTTTGTAAATCTAGGTTTCTGCATTTCAAGCTTTCTGAAAACAGGGCTTGTCTATATTAACTATTATACATTCTCAATATAGAAAGCCAGATGAAGCTGTTCTTTTGTAAGGATTTTCGAACCCCAGCCCTCTACGAGGCAGTAAAAACCTACTTCAAAAAGAAATCTGAAGGCTGTTTAGGTACTAATTGTGCTGGAGCTATTTTTAAGAAACCATTTTCGTTCGGCTTACAATTTCCCATTTGCTGATAGCCCTACACAGGTAAAATGAAGTACAATTCATCTTGCCAGACTAAAATATCCATCTAGCGCTGAATGGGTTTTAATCCAAAGCAAGAAATTAATTGTCATAGCCTAGTAATTACCAAGTAGGGATGGGATTTCATAAAAATTGCTGTTGGATAGAATCATGCATGACTCCATCCAATTTTAAAATTCTTATTGGACTTAGCCTCTGATTTATGGGTCAGCTGCAAAAGGCTGCAGCAGAATTTGGTGCCAGCCCTTGTCCAAGTGAAATCTCACTCTCCATTTAAGTAATTAATGGAAGCCACTACAACTCAGGTCTAGTTAGGCTCCTTCATCATCAGCTGCTTCCAGGGATTGAAATGAGATTCTTGATTGGGGAACGTGAAGGAGACCCAGCAATCTCAGCCTCCTGATTGCAGGACACAGTTTTTAAAGCTTCAGTCACTTGAACTTGACAAATAATACTCCTAAGAAACACTTCAGAGGTGTGGAAGTCGGCAAGGTAGCCCAAGTCAGAGGACTGGCAACAGATCCAGAAGAATCATGATACAGTTCCTGACAACTGGGTTTCTGCACACACTGGTTTATTATTATTTTTGTGTGTGGTCATGTCGTATACTTCCCATTTAGATGAGGCCAACTCAAACAGTGGCGTCTATGTCTTTTCTGTGAGACCCGTTATTCTGATGTTTTTAGTGTTTCTAAAATTTTTTTAAAAATTTTGTTTATTTTTGAAAGAGAGAGAGAGAGAGAGTCAGAGCACAAGCAGGGGAGGGGCAGGGAGAGAAGGAGAGACACAGAATCTAAAGCAGGCTCCAGGCTCCAAGCTGTCAGTACAGAACCCAATGCAGGGCTTGAACTCATGAGCTGTGAGATCATGGCCAGAGCCAAAGTTGGACACTCAACGGACTGAGCCACCCAGGCAGCCCTAAAACATTTTTAAACTTTATTTATTTGAGAGAGAGGTCACAAGTGAGCAAGGGGCAGAGAGAGAGAGAGAGAGAGAGAGAGAGAGAGAGAGAACAAGAGAGAAGTGGGGCTCATCCGAAGCGGGGCTCGTGCTCACCCGATACGGGACTCAAACTCAAGAACTCAGATCATGGCCTGAGCAGAAGTCAGATGCTTAATGACTGAGTCTACCCAAGTGCCCTTAAAACTTTTATTGCACAAAAGATTCATCAAGGGATTTTTCAAAATGCATATTATTGGTTGTATGTTTGATTTGGTAGGCCTGGGGTGAGGACCTAGAATTGGGATTTTTAATAGGCTCCCTAGATGACTTTGATGCAGGTACTCCAAAAACTACGCTTTGAAGATACTGTTCTAGGCATGGATTTCTTGAAGTTCTGTTTGTCTGAAAGGAAAGGAGGACGAGACTGTTATGTTTGCAAGGCCTCTATGCTAACCACAGCAATGCCCTGCACACAGTGGTATTCCAGTAGAAATGATCATATTCCTCATGGGGCTAGAATTTGAACTCAACCATTAATTTATGCTATAGAAAGTTAGGGATGTATTAGTGCACAGATAAAAGTTGGTCCTTCGAGAAGAGTAATACATTCTCAAGTAATACATTAGCAAGAATACTAATATTCTTGCTAATTCTTAGCAAGAATAATCAAGAAAAGAAAAAGAGATGGCATGAATACCAATATTAGGAATATAAAAAAAATAACGTTATCACTACAGTAGCAGACATCATGTATTAATCACGCCATTTTATTTTCTGATATTTTCACATCTGAGGCCTTGTTGACCCCATCCCAGGGCTAGCCAATGCCTAGAGATGGTAAAGGATTGTCCCGCAAGTTCACCTTGCATATGCAAATCAGTCCGATGCCCATACCCCTCAACACCTTCTTACTGAGCTCTCACATGTCACATCATTATCCCCCTGCCTTAGTCACCCCAGGGCCGGGCATCAGACAACTGGGGGCAGCCCCTCCACCCTGGAGCTCACCGAAATCAGTCAAACTGGTCAAGCCCACACCTGCTTCACCCATTCCTTCCTGTGAAAACCAGAACAGAGGCTCTTATCTCTATCTTCCACTCCCTCCCTCTGCTTCCTTGACCTTGATGCTTCCTCATAGAGCCCTTTGTGGTGTGCTATGCCTTCTGCTTCTAGGGAGTGACTCAATCTTCTTTCTTCAGCATAGTTATTTTCAGGTCTGCTTTATCATACTCCATTAAAACAAATCCCAGGTACATTGGTACAACGCATCAAAAAGATAGTCAGAGGATATCATACTCTGAGTTTGAAACTTGATGAAAAGGGACAAATCGTGAAAAAACACAATTTATGAACACAAGAAGAAGTAAAAGTCTCAGTATCCCACATCAAATTAAAGAAGTTGAATGTGTAACTAAAACATCTTCCCGTAAAACAAACAAACAAACAAACAAAAACAAAAAAAAAACAAAAACCAGGTGCAGAAGACTTCACTCTCGAATTCTTCCAATTTATTTTTTTTAACTTTAAAAAAGTTTTAAACAGAGCTCCAGAATTATACTTTGAGATGACTTTTACTTAATTTTCCATTTCCATTATTTGAGTTAGTTATATCAACGAAAAGAAAGCATTAAGGCAAAACTGTATTGTGAATTCAGAATTAGTGAAAATACTACGTTATTAACTTCTTATTTTGTTATAACAGAGACCTAAGGACAGTCATTTAATTAAATTTTAAAAATTTACACAGATTTAGATGAATTTTTCACTCTTCATTGGATTAGTAAAATACAGTCTCAATATCCATGTGTAAGGAAATATCTCCACTAAGCCCATAAATTAATTTTTAAGTAAAAAGGAGATGATTTGTTTAGATATATTTAGAATTATTCATCTCATTTTAAGTGCTCGTTTAATTTTTTAATAGACTTTATTTTTTAAAGCAGTTTTAGATTCACATCAAAATGGACTGGAAAGTACAGACTTACCATATACTTCCTACCCCAATGCACATACAGCATTGTGCTGCATTATTTTATTTTATTTTATTTTATTTTATTTTATTTTATTTTATTATTTTATTATTAAAAAACTTTTTAAAAAACATTTACTCATTTTTGAGAGACAGAGATAGACAGAATGTGAGCAGGGGAGGGGCAGAGAGAGAAAGGGAGACACAGAATCTGAAGCAGGCTCCAGGCTCTGAGCTGTCAGCACAGAGCCCGTCATGGGGTTCAAACCCACAAATTGAGATCATGACCTGAGCCGAAGTCAGACACTCAACCGCCTGAGCCACCCAGGCACCCCTAGCCTCTCCTATTTTAAACAACCCACACCAGGGTGGAACATTTATTCTAATCCATGAACCTTCATTGACACATCGTTATCAATCAAGGTGCATTGTTTACATTAGGGTTCACTCTTGTACATTCTATAGGTTTTGACAAATATATATGGCATGTATTCACCATTATAGTATCATACAAAGTAGTTCCCCTGTCCTAAAAATCCTCTGCGCTTTACCTCTTCATCCCTCTCTCCCTACTAAGCCATGGGAACCACCGATCTTTTCTGTTCATTTCATAGTTTTGTCCTTTCCAGGATGTCATATAGTTGGAATCATCCAGTATTTAGCCTTCTCAGACTGGCTTCTTTCACTCAGTCATATTATTTAAGGTTCCTTCATGTCTTTTTGTGGCTTGATCGCTCACTACTTTTTAGTGCTGCATACTATTCCATTGTCTGGGTGCACCACAGTTTACCGACCCATTTACCTACTGAAGGACATCTTGGTGCTTCCAAGTTTTGGCAATTATAGATAAAGCTGCCATAAACATCAGTGTGCAGGTTTTTGTGTGGACGTTAACTTTTAACTCATTTGGGTTAATACCAAAGAAAGCAATTGCTGGATCGTATGGTAAGAGTATACTTAGCTGTGTAAGAAAGTGCCAAACTGCTGCTTTCCACGGTAGCTGTATCACTTTGCGTTCCCACCAGCAGCGAGTGACAGTTTTGGTCTCTCCACATCCTCACCAGCATTTGGTGTTGTCAGTGATTTGGATTTTGGCCCCTCTGATAGGCGTGTGGTGGTATCTCACTGCTGTTTCAATTTGCACTTCCCTAATGCCATGTGAGGTTGAAATGCTCCTTTAACTTTATGTAACCTATTCACGTTAATTTTCTTATTTCTTGCTGAAACATCTGCCATTAAGAGTACCATTACTACATTCTAGTAACATTAAAAGCCTTATGATCTCAACCGTCTTGTCTTAACCACGCAGGTGGTTTTAACTGAAAGAAATTCTCATCTATATAATTACCAAATGATAAGGGGTTTACTCAAATATTGATATCAATATACTAATTTATGTATTATTTTACATGAGCTATGCATATTGACAATAAATTATATTTAATTAAAAAATAAATAAAATAAAATAAATTTCAAGCCCCTCCCCCCAAATAAAACAATGCTTATAACATTTATGGCTTAATTGCCACCTACTGTAGTCGTTTTTAAAATAAACTTTTTGGGGTGCCTGGGTGGCTCAGTGGGTTGGGCGTCCGACTTCGGCTCAGGTCATGATCTCGCTGTCTGTGAGTTGGAGCCCCGCGTCAGGCTCTGAGCTGACAGCTCAGAGCCTGGAGCCTGTTTCAGATTCTGTGTCTCCCTCTCTCTCTGACCCTCCCCCGTTCATGCTCTGTCTCTCTCTGTCTCAAAAATGAATAAATGTTAAAAAAAATTTTTTTAAATGATAAAATAAACTTTTCATTTTAAACTAGTTTTAGATTTATAGAAAAGTTGCAAAGAGAGTACAGTATACTATTAAGTAAAGTCCATTTTATTCTTATTTCCTTAGTGTTTGTTTGTTTGTTTTTGTCCCAGAATCCCACCCAGGATGTCACAGTAGGATTCTCAAGACTGCGACAATTTCTTAGATTTTCCTGGACAGTTTTCAGGAGTCCTTGTCAAGTATTTTGTAGACCGTCCCTCAGTTGGAATTTGTTTCAAGTTGTCTCATGATTATATGGGGATACGGGCTTTGGGGACAAAGACCACAGAAGTAAAGTACAATTCTCATCACAGTGTATCATGCTATGGACACGACATCGCTGAAGATGTTAAGCTTAATCATATGACTGAGATAGTGTTTCCTCTAGAGAAAAAACCTAAAGCAGGCCTTTCCACTGTAAAGTTACTCTTCTTTCCTGATTTTTGTACTGCATTCTTTGGAAGAAAGTCACTATGTGACTTGAAGAGTTTTAAGAGGTAAGGAGTTACGTTCCATTTCCTTGAAAGGGGAGTATCTGCATAAATTATTTCAGTTGTTCTCTCCCATTTATTTGTTCAATCATTTGTTTATATCAGTATGGAGCTGTGGATATTTAGTTTACACTCTAGGTTATAACCCAATGCTACCTTATTTATTTTGTTGGTCTCATTGTTCCAGATTCCTCCAAATTTTCAAGAAAGAAATAATATCATTGTTATATAAACTCTTCCAAAGAAATGAACAGAAGGGAACACTTTGAGGACACACTAGTCTTCATACCAAATACGACAAAGATGTTATAAAGAGAGAGAGAGAGAAAGAGCAAGCAAGTAGAATTTCTTTCATGAACATGGAGGCCAGCTTTGGATGATACTCAAGACACATAAGGATGTAACTTCAGGGGCTCCAGATAATTATCCACCATTGGTGGATCCCACGGTCCTCAAAATTTTTGTGTCAGTTTGGGAAGTTATGTAGGACATTTGACAAGTCCAATATGAAAACTACAGAGCAGACCCAAGGATTTTTGGAGCAAGGCAATTAGACTTCCAATAAGTGACAGTTATCCTTTAAGTAACAGTTTCAGGCTTGATATTAGGCTACACTTGATACTGAACATCTGATCTTGGGAGACCAGGTGATCATGAGTTCTGAACAGCCAATCATGTCTGGGTGCTGTGTTCTCTAATTCGCCATGAAGTAAGACATTTTCAGGAGTCAGCATCAGTGGGAAAGGGTAGGTGTAAGACCAGGCCTCAGTGGGTAGGTCCTGAAGGGGCAGGTTGGTTTCAGAAGGTGGTGACTCAGAATCCCTCTCTGCATTCCTTTTTTTTTTTTTTGCCACTCTTCAATATGCACCCAGATATGGGGGAAGTACCTTATGACTAGTTAACTAAGAAGGAAGAAATTACCTTATTTACAGGTAACTGTGCACAGTATATCATGGGTTACTATGGTATTAGAGCCTTGTAGCCTTCAAGGATAATAAAGAACAGGAAATTCTCCTGTGGGTAGAACTTTGATGATTATATATATTTCCCACTTTTCCTAGAAGGAGAGATGGACTGTCATAGGCTCTACACTGAAAAATGAATAGTGGTTAACGTTTTGGCTGGAGGTTAGCGACAAGGAGAATGAAATATGAGTGATAAAGAGGTTTGGGAAATATACGTGGGTCTAAAATGTCAGAATATTTCTACTCCATTTAAATTTCATCACAAATCCCTCGCTTCGGCAGAGCATTTTAATAACCAAACATGAATGGGCTCATCCGGATGTCAGTCATCCACCTTCCCTAACCATCTGGGGTATTGTTCACGTGGTTCAGGACCAAAGATGCAATGGTAAAAGAAACTTTCCTTCACCACCACTGTTCAGAGCCTAAAATGGCAGCAAAATAATCATCTTTAAGACCCTCCTATGTGGCCATACCAAATACTTGGTAGCTAGCCAGTTTCACTGGACCCTTTCCACCATATGAACTCCAGTGAATTTTCCTTACCAAACTAGATACTTCCGGGGCTAGATTTTCTGTCCCTGCTTGACCCATCACACGTGGACTTATGGAAGGCCTATCCCATACATCACTTCCTCTAACTAGAGACTCACTTCTGAGTGTGAAATTGAAGGCAATGGGTTGAGAGGATACACTGGTCCTATCATGCCCCTCATAACCCAGAAGCAACTGACCTCATAAAATGGCGGAATGGTCTGTTAAAAATGTAGAAAAGGCAACAGAAGGAACTCAAGGGACTAGGGCCTTTCAGGAATGAAAATTTGGTCACCACCTGGAAGGAATCCTACTGACTGAGGAGCTAAATAAAGGCAAAACTAACATCGAATGCACAGGGGAGGAAAGAACTCACAAATAATAGCTAGGGCTTAGTGAACAGCTGCAGAAACAAAGGTCTCTTGGTCATGGCTCAATTGGCCTTTTAGTCTGTAGGCTACAAATTTTTGAGGGGGGTCTGTGACAGATCTAGAGGGTGAATGAAAAATACCCGGTGACTTAGAGGCAAACCCTGAGAGAAGAATTTGTGTTCACTTCATTTGAGACATGTGGTATGGCTGTGTAATGTTGGATGAGGTTATTAGTGAAATTCTGTGGATGAGAATATAGGCAAATGGATAGCCAGGAGAAACAATGTAGCAGACATCTACATACAGCTTCCACGTACCCCGCATCTCTCTGGGAGAATTTGCCCCCAAATATTCTGTTCTGGTAGAACAGTTCATCGGAGGACACCCTGTCTACTGACTACAGGAGTTAAGCACATGTCCAAGGTAGGCCAATCCAGTTGTGCTCCTTCGGAACATAGCTCTGAATGGGAATATGCAGGGACGAAAGGCGGTTGATTCTAAGTTATGTGAAGGCAATGCTGTAATGAAGAAGTCTGTGACTTTCTATGGAATCCGTAGAGCTGCACTGGTTGCATCCTTCCACAGGCTGGTTTGTTCAGCTCTTCCTTCACTTGTTTGAAGTACGAAGCATTCCTGCAATATGCCCCCCTTTCGCTTAGAATCAGTTTGAGTAGCTTACCTCCAAACAAGCCGCACGCACACAAAAGTTCAAAGTTCCTGGAGTGCCAGAGTCAAAATTGCTTGTATAAGAAATTACATGAGCCTGTTTCTAAATAAGTTCAGGTTTATTTTCCCCAGATGACATTAATTTCTCTGAAGAAGGAGGAAAGTGAAGGCCAATAAAAAATTAAAGCTGGATATCTGTCTCTTTCAAGTTCAACAGGAGAGAGATTCATTAAGCAACTACAAGACCAAAACATTTGGCACGAAGCCAACTATTGATACAAACTGATTAAGCTTCAAAGTGCTGAAGTCTTCAGAGGATGGAAAGTGACATGATAAAAGAGGGAGAAACCAGGCAAAGTTATTTGGAATCCATCTTTCTGAATGACTTTTAAGAGAAATTCACAGCTCTAATGAGTAGTCACTTCAGCAGTCCTTGAGGATGCCCTGTTGTTGCCTGGACGGTGGGGAGAAAAAGGATGCCATGTAACATGGTGGGCAGGGAAGGTGAGTTGCCAGTTGGCTCACCTCTCACCTAGAAATTTCTTTGTATGATAGAGAGGAAATTAGGTAGCAGCTGACTTGGCAACTTTCATGGGCTTTTGGATAATAATGAGCTGTTGTGAATAAATGCCAAGAAAGGTTAAATGCCTGTGATATACCAGTCTACACTGATTTATTGGCTGTGGCTAAAGACAGGGTGAGAATAGATTAAAACTTTCAACATGCGGCTCATTTAGAGTTCTAATAGCATGTAAGTTTGTAAGTATCTTCCTAATTCAAAGGCAAGATTTTTTAAATTTTATTTATTTACTTTTTTACATTTATTTATTTTTGAGACACAGAGAGAGACAGAATGTGAGTGGGGGAGGAGCAGAGATAGAAGGAGACACAGAATCCGAAGCAGGCTCCAGGCTCTGAACTGTCACAGAGCCCGATGTGGGTCTCGAACCCACAAACTGTGAGATCATGACCTGAGCCGAAGTCGGACGCTTAACCAACTGAGCCACCCAGGCGCCCCTCAACTGCAAGGTTTTTCAGAGAAGGCTTTGACATTTATACTTAATACCTGTCTTGGTTTGGGTTCCCCCAGCATCAGAGGCTAAGATAAGAATTTGGGTGCAAGGAGTTTGTTTGGGAGGTGACCTCAGGAAGCACTAATAGAGGGGTGGGGAACTGAGATGGACAAGGAAAGGCAGCTAAAACAGAGGAGCTATTGACCAAGCTAGTTCTTCTCCTTCCTGAGTTTCTTGCCTTTTGTTCACATTGTGGATTATTCTGCAAGTCTTTGCTTATCATTATTATTATAATTTTTTTTTTTTTTTAATATCAGCTTTGGGACACCTGGATGGCACAGTCAGTTAAGCATCTGACCCTGGCTCAGGTCATGGTCTCACTCTCAGGTCATGAACTCTCTCTTGTGAGTTCGAGCTCTGCATTGGATGAACCCCGCGTTGGGTGAGCTTAAGCCCTGCTTTGGGCTTTGCACTCTCTCTTCCTCTCTCTGCCCCTCACTCACCCACAGGCGCTCGCTCTCTCTCTCTCTCAGAAAAAGTCATATTTTAAAAAGTAATAGCTTTATTAACATATGAGTCACATATCACAAAATGCATCATTTTAGATGCCCTATTCAATGTTTTTTAGTATATTCACAGACTTGTACAACTTCCCCACTAGAATATTTTCAATGCCAAAGAGAAACCATGGGGGAAGGGAAGGGGAAAAAATAGTTTCCAACAGAGAGGGAGGCAAACCATAAGAGACTCTTGAATCCAGAGTACAAAATGAGGATTGATGGGGAGGTGAGGGAAGGGGAAAATGGGTGATGGGCATTGAGAAGGGCACTTATTGGGATGAGCACTGGGTGTTGTATGGAAGTGATGAATCCTGGGAATCCACTCCCAAAGCCAAGAGCACACTGTATACACTGCATGTTAGCTAACTTGACAAGAAATTGTATTAAGAGGAAAAAAAGAAAGAAAGAAAGAAAGAAACCCTGGATTCATTACCAATCACTCCTCATTCTGTCCTACCCCCTGGAAATCACTAGTCCACTTTCTGCCTTTGTGGATTTGCCTATAGAATGGGAAAGAATATTTGCACATTATATGTATGATAAGGGACTTGTATCCAAAATATCATAAGAACTCAAATTTAACAATAAAAAGATGAATAAACACGGGCAAAGGATTCGAATAGAAATTTTTTTTCCAAGAAAAACATACAAATGACAAATAAACACAGGGAATGATGCTTAACATCATTAGTCATTAAGAACATGCCAATTGGGGGCGCCTGGGTGGCGCAGTCGGTTAAGCGTCCGACTTCAGCCAGGTCACGATCTCGCGGTCCGTGAGTTCGAGCCCCGCGTCAGGCTCTGGGCTGATGGCTCAGAGCCTGGAGCCTGTTTCCGATTCTGTGTCTCCCTCTCTCTCTGCCCCGCCCCCGTTCATGCTCTGTCTCTCTCCGTCCCAAAAATAAATAAACGTTGAAAAAAAAATCATTTAAAAAGAACATGCAAATTGGATGTATAGTGAGCTACCACTAGGTATCCGCGAGGACAGCCATTATCAATAGAAATAGACAGTAAAACGTGTTGGGGACGATGTGGAAAATCTGGAACCCTCATACATTGCCACTGAGATTATAAAATGGTGCAGCCACTTTGGAAAAGAGTTTGAAAGTTCCTCAAAATATTAGACAGGAAGTTGCCGTATGGCCCAGCAATTCCATCCCTAGATACATGCTTCCGAGAAATGAAAACATATGTCCACACTAAAGCATGTGCATGACTCTTCACAGCAGGATTATTCATAATAGCCAAAAAGCGGAAACAACACAAATGTTCATCCGCTGAGGAACGCATTAAAACAAAGGGGTATATCCAAACAATCGAAAATTATTTGAATGATAATACTTATTTGATAACAATTATTTGAATTATTCAAATGATAATACTGATCTCAAAGGGCTATTATAGTATTAGCAAACGTATGCCAAGTGCTCAGCGGGAAGACTGGCACAAGAGAGCATGTAAGGGGTGGCGGTGATAAGGCTGCTGTCATCAGCTGACACAGGACTAGATAGAGCAGATGCTTCGAAAGGACATTTCGACAGCTCCAGAAAATTCCATGGTTGGCTAACATTCTAGGACACATCTGAACCAAAACTGCGAGTCTGGCCGCTGGTGGGCAGGCGAAGAAACGCTTTCTAACTTCCTGATCCGGTCGCCCCACCCGAGCTGGCCTCTGAAGAGATGCCACACATCCTCCCCCACAGGGCGACAGTGGCCACCCACCAGGACTTAGAAAGACATACTTCGAGCAATGAAAAAGTCACGTAGTGTTCCAAGAAGATTTAAATCTGGTCTCCTGGAAAACTCTGTTTTGGGTTTCTTTCTTTCTCTGGCAATTCACTCTGTGGAATCTTTCTACCCTTTTGCCCAAATTTAAACAGCAGAGTTTTATGGAGCAATTGGCCTGTGGAAGACCTCTCAGGGGAACGGTTTGTGGGCCAAGGCATGCTTGCCATGGTAACTGAATCCTGAAAGACAATATCCCTAAGAGATAAGTCAGTTTTGCTCTTCTCTGGGTCCGGTCGGAGCAGACACTTTACAGGCTTTCTGCTTTAACCTGTGCCTCCTTGCACAGTAAATTACTCATCCAGAAGTGTACCTGCGACTCAGGGAGGTGGTGCGGGTATGCACAGGGTATTTTTCACAATCAACAAAGATCCAGGGCACTTAAAAACATCTATTCTCAGGGCACCTGGGTGGCTCAGTTGGTTGAATGTCTGACTTCAGCTCAGGTCATGATCTCATGGTTGCAGAGTTCAAGCCCTACATGTCGCTCGCTGCTGTCATCACAGAGCCCGCTTCACATCCTCTGTCCCCCCTCTCTCCACCCCTCCCCAGCCTGCACGCTCTCAAAAATAAATAAAACGTTAAAAAAAAGACACAAATAATCAATAGCCAAGTCGCTAGTAAGACCCTTGATGTTTGCTTCTTGAATTTTTGGGTCATGTTCTTGCTCATTCGCTCACTTTGACACACTGATCCCTTCCCTCAAGATCTCACAGTGGGGGAGAAGCTGCCTCACAAAAAGAAAATTACTGGGCATGGGACATTGTGAGTTAAGCCCAAGATGAGGCCAGCCCAGGATCCAGAGGGAGCACGGAGGGGAGGGCAGGGTGCATTGGTTTCTAGGGAAGGTTCCCATCTGAAGGAAGAGACACCCAGCTGAACCTTGCAGAGAAGGGGGTGGAGTGAACAGGGTGCTTGCATTGGAGCTAAAAAGCACACGACACTGGCAGAGGTCCAGATTCGACATGCAGCTCAGAGTCTGCGGGCATCTGTGGTGGCTGAGAGAGAACTGGGGCGAGCGGTGGTGGCAGGCCTTGGCAGGACTTTGTCCTGAAGGCAATTGATGGGGGGCCCCTGGGGAGCAACGACGAGTGATAAGGAGGAGAGGGGTATGGTCAGGCTTGAACAGGGGGGTCCAAAAGTCTTGGTGGAGGTTTAAGCTTTAAAACCATGAGAAGTATAAATGCTACAAACTTTCAAAACACCATCATTTGTGAGTTTCATTATTCGAATTTCCTGTGTCGTCTTGTGTGAATTTTGTTTGAATAAATGCCCTTCAATCAGACTGGAGAAGCTCCCTTCTATTATTCCCAGTGTTTTGACACATCGTGTTGCATTAGTTTCGGGTGTAATCCTAGACGTATTTAAATCCTGTGGAGAACGCTGATATTTTTGTTCCAGTAGGTAACTGATCCAGCTGGGTTCAGACTGCACCTTCTGACCTGGCTTCTATGGTCTGTGGGTCCGATGTCAATTCCGTTTTCAAAGCCTTGGTGGTGCTGTTCAGATCTGTCCTTTGTACATGCCGTCCAGTGCCCCGTCTGGGATCTGGGCTGCGGTCTGCCCTATAGTTCAACTCTCAAAGTCTGCGGTATGCTGTTCAGGAGTACAGGCACACGTGTGCAGCGTGGAGGTGAGCCCGAGAGTTCACAACAATTGGGGGGGATTACTTTTCTCCACCTCTCATTCCCTGTGACCTCCCTGATACTTTCTGGTTGTCTGGGGATTCTCTTTTCAGTCCTTCCTCCAGAAAGATGGGGCTTCATGTATTCTGTTATGTTACACGCTTCCTGATACTGGGCCTGTTTCTGGGGCCAAGTGGTGGAAGAACAGAAAAAGAATAAAGGCAGTAGGGGTTTCCCCACCTTTTGGGGACCACAATGCTCTTGCCTGGAAAGGAGGGGTACCCTTTCTCACAGTAGTAGATTCCTTTGTAGCCACCCCCTAGCCCCCTGTCACAGCCCCTGATGCGTTGGATGCTTGGGTGGGAGGGAATGGAGAAGAGAAACAAGGACGGGAGATCTCCCCACTCTCTAAGTGTTGGGAGACATTTCCCACTTCTTTCCCAAGAACTAGAGGGCTTCTGAATCCCCCCGTTGACAGCGAAGGCCACGTCAGGGTGCCGGGCTGCGTTGCATTCTGGCCAAGGGGTCCTAGGGCAGGATGTCAAGCTCACCGCCAGTTTGGTGTTATTTCAAATGCTCATCTTCCCCATCTGTCTGCTATAATTGACTTTTTAGAGTCTTCAAATAGTCGTTCCATGAGTGCTGCCCGGGGTTTTATAGCTGTACTCTGTGGCAGGGACATTTTGGCATGAGCTTACTCCGTCTTGCCTGGGCCCACGAAAGACAAACTTTTAATTTTAATGTTTTGTTTCAGCGAACATTTGCTGTTTTCAGCCGGAAGCATATTGGGTATAGCAAAACTGTTTGCTCGTGCCCACAGGAGTACGGAGTTTGCCCAACCACAGCAGGTGGCCAGCCCAGAGGGTGGCGTCCCCAGAGGACTGGGTGGCATTCCTCTACAGCTGGGGTGAGCAGCGTTTGGTTTGTTTGTTTGAAAGGATCAGAGAGTAAATATGTGGGGCTTGCGGGCCATTTGGATTCCATTTCAGCTGCTCAACTGCACTGTTACAGCATGAAAGTAGTCACGGATATTACGTAAACCAATGGGCAAGGCTGTGCTCCACTACATGATTCTTTGCAAAACCAGGTGATATATGGGGTGCCTGGGTGGCTCAGTCGGTTAAGCGTCTGACTTCAGCTCAGGTCACGATCTCCCGGTCCGTGGGTTCGAGCCCCGCGTCAGGCTCTGGGCTGATGGCCTGGAGCCTGGAGCCTGCTTCCGATTCTGTGTCTCCCTCTCTCTCTGCCCCCCCCCCGTTCATGCTCTGTCTCTCTCTGTCTCAAAAATAAATAAAGGTTAAAAAAAATTTTTTTAAAAAAGAAAAACAACAACAACAAAAAAAACAACCAGGTGATATAGGCTGGATTTGGCCTGCGGACTGTAGTTTGCTGACCACTGATCTGAGAGATCGGTTAGGGCTGATGAGAGCAGCTATCTTTCTTCTGAAGTGAACTCCTTTACTCTTTCTTCCGTTTTTACCACCCGGGAGCAAGGGTTTCTATCCTGGGAGTTCATGATCTAAGAAAAGAAACAAATATATATATATATATATATATATATATATATATATATATATTTCTTTTCATTTATCTACAGCCAAAATCTAACATTTTTTATCATGAATGTAGGCAACAAAAGACAGTAGGGTTAACAGTACCTGTGATTTTGCCACAAATAGAAACCACAGGTCTTTTATCATATCATCTCAGTTCTTGTACATTTTCCAAAATGTTGTTTTTGCTTATCACCATTTCATGATCAGGGAAATTGTCCCACATGTCACTGGGTCTTGATGTGATCATTACATAAATTATTACATGTTACATGTGGACCATAGGTGGTAATGGGCCAGCCATCCCAGAGTTCTTAGCTCTTGCTTTTTCTTTTTTAAGTGAATTTATGGAGATGAAATTCACACAACACAGAATTAACCATTTTTTTAAAAAGTTTATTATTTATTTTGAAAGAGACAGAGCCAGCACCAGCAGGGGAGGGGCAGAATTCTTTCCCTCCAGAGAGGGAAGGAGAGAGAATTCCAAGCAGGTTCCACACTGCCAGTACAGAGCCAGTACAGGCTGGAACTCATGAGACTGTGAGATCATGACCTGATCCAAAGTCAAGAGTCAGATGCTTAACTGACTGAGCCCCCTAGGCACCCCGGAATTAACCATTT
The DNA here is from genome assembly GCF_027475565.1 of Acinonyx jubatus. NCBI lineage: Eukaryota > Metazoa > Chordata > Mammalia > Carnivora > Felidae > Acinonyx > Acinonyx jubatus. The sequence continues at coordinate 30,367,776 of NC_069388.1, read as the reverse complement.
TAAAGTGAATGATTCAGGTACTTAGTACATTCACAGTATTGTGCAACCACCACCTTTATCCAAACATTTCCAATCACTTGGAAGTTAAACTCCTTAAGGAATTTCTCCTCATTTCCCTTCCTTCCTCTCCCTCTCCCCAATCTCTATGCATGTATCAATTCTGGATATTTTGTATAAATGGAATCATACAATGTATGACCATTTGTGTCTGGCTTCCTTTGCTTAGCATAATGCTTTGAGGCTCATTCTTATTGTACCATATATCGGTACCTTATTCCTTTCTGCAGTGAAATAATACTCCGTTATATGTATGTACACCAGTTTATCTACTCATCCATTGGTGGACATTGTATTGTTTACACCTTCTAGCCATTGTGAATAGTGCTGCTACAAATATGTGTGTACCTGCACTTGCTTGAGTATCTGTTTGCAACTTTTTTTTTCTAGAAGCACACTATGATAGTTAGTTTTATTTGTTTAAGGGCTCCTGTTGCAAGCATGGGCTTTGAGACCGTGAGCCCAGATGTGCATAGTTAGGAAGATAAAAGCAAACCGTGGTCCATGTACATGGGTGAAAACTAAAGGTCTCATGGTTAATCACGTTGTAGGGTTTAAATTTCTACAGCCCAGAAGCCAGAAGTCACAGGTCAATTTTAGGTCTTTCTGGATGACCCATAAGGTCTCTGCCCCTTAAATCATCCTTCAGCTTCCAGTTGGTAACGCTGGTTAATCCCTGAGCATTCAGGAAACACGGAAGGCTCAGGAAGACTTCGTTCTCAGTGCCATACATTTCCTTCACCATTGTGGACATTGGATGAATCCTGGATAGATTTTTCAACATGGATTCAGTGAGATCAGTCACACTTGATCCAGTAGCCCTGTTGGTATGTCCTTTTAGCTTGATGACGTCAGAGGTACTTTCAACCTTTCTTCCAAGTTTCACTGCTACTGCCTCCTCCCAAGTCTGGATTCAGTTCCTGGAGAGAAACCCCTCCCCATGCACTCCACTCCACCCAGACACGCTTGAGTTGCCATGTTCTCCCCAAATCCATCCACGGTAACTTCTGGGATGGATGCCAACTTTTCAGCCACATGACAACAAAATCTAGCAGAATTCAGATTATTACACCCACTTCCAATCACATGGTGCTTGGGTAGCCCACTTAATTCCCTGGTAACATATGTGAGAATATCCACTGGGCTGGAAACCTCAATTATGGTGGAGTCGGGACTGTACTTGACTAGCTGAGAAATAATACATTTGAAGACATGAATATTCCTCTGCACCAGATTGAGACGGCTCTCTCCCTCCTGCTGGAGGACTCCTGCAGTTACCACCACAGTCTTAGAATTGGAAATCACAGAGTAATCTTTATCTGCCATAATGTTAGGTGTCTGAAAACATAAGCTCCCATGTTGCAGATGCATCATTTCTCCTTTGAGTTTCTCTTCCAAAACATCCACAAGGGCAAGTTCATCAACCAGAGACTTTCCTAGAACGCTGATGGCACATGCCATATCGACTTGTCCTGTTAGACAGGACACTGCAGTGTTATTTTTTTTTAATTAAAAAAACTTTTTTTTAATGTTTATTTATTTTTGGGAGAGAGACAGACATGGCATGAATTGGGGAGGGGCAGAGAGAGAGGCAGACACAGAGTTGGAAACAGGCTCCAGGCTCCGAGCTGTCAGCATAGAGCCCGACGTGGGGCTCAAACTCACGAGCCACAAAAACATGGCCTGAGCCGAAGTCAGATGCTTAATTGATTGAGCCACCCAGGTACCCCTACAGTGGTCTTATTGTTTGGGACAGTTTCCTCTTCTGCAACTGGTGCAATCAGTTTTTCCTCAAGAGTTGCCATTGCGCCTGGGAGAGAGACGGCTGTAAGAGTCATGCGAAGAAGACAATGTCATCCGTGTGCATCTCCTTGGGTGCAGGGTCTGCTTCAGTTTTTTCATATAGACCCAAGGGTGAAATTATAGGGCCATATGGTAATTTTATGTTTAATCTTTTGAGGAACCACCGAACTGTAAGTGGCCCAACCATTCTGTATTCTCCCCAGCAATGTACAAACCTTTCAATTTCTTCAAGTTCTCACCAATACTTTTTATTATTATTATAGCCACCCTAGTGGGTGTGAAGTGGCACCTCCTTGTGGTTTGAATTTGCATTTTTCTAACTAATTAAAATTGAGCATCTTTTCATGTGTTTGTTGGCCGCATATTTATCTTCCTTGGAAAAAATGTCTATTTTGTCCATTTTTAAGTTGGGTTGCTTACCTTTTATTGTGTGAGAATTTTTTACATAATCGGGATACTAGACTGTGATCAGGTGTATCATTTGCAAAAATTTTATCCCATATGTAGGTTGTTTTTTCAGTTTTTTGATAATGTCCTTTGGCGTTTTTAATTTCTTTTTAATTTTTTTGATCTTTATTTATTTTTGAGAGAGACAGAGACTGAGACAGAGAGTGAGCAAGAGGAGGGGCAGAGACAGAGGGAGACACAGACTCTGAGGCAGGCTCCAGGCTCCGAGCTGTCAACACAGAGCCTGACACGGAGCTCGAACTCATTGACTGTGAGATCATGACCTGAGCCAAAGTTGGACGCTTAACCAACTGAGCTACTGAGGTGCCCTTGGTGTTTTAAATTTCAATGGACATTTGATTTATCTGTTTGTGGCTGTTGCTCATGCTTTTGGTGCCATATCTAAGAATCCATTGTCGAATCCAAGGTCATGATTTACACCCATATTTTTTTCTAATAGTTTTTTAGTTTTGGCCCTTATGTTTAGGTCTTTGATTCATTCTGAGTTAATTCCTGTATGTAATATAAGGTAAAAGCCCAACTTCATTCTTTTGCTTGTGGATATCCAGTTTTCCCAGCAGATTTGTTGAAAAGGCTGTCCATTCCTATGGATTGTCTTGGGACCCTTGTTGAAAATTAGTTGACCACATATGTGAGGGTTTATTTCTGAGTTCTCTATTCTATTCCATTGGTCTATGTGTTTATCCTTATGCCAGTACCACATAGTTTTTTTTATTCCTGTAGCTTTAGAGTAGACTGTGAAATTTAAAAATGTGAGTTCGTTCATTTCAAGATTGTTTTCATGATTTGGAGCCCCCTGTAATTCCATGTGAATTTAAGGTTTTGCTTTTCCATTTCTTCAAAAACGGCCGTTGAAATTTTGATTGGGAATGCACTGAATCTATAGATATTTTTGAGTAGTACCAACATCTTAACAATATCAATTCTTCCAATCGACGAACATAAGATGTTTTTCCATATATTTAGGTCTTCTTTAATTTCTTTCAGCAATGTCTTATTGTTTTCAGTATATAAGCCATTCACCTCCTCAGTTAAGTTTGTCTTTAGATATTTTATTGTTTAGGATGCTATTATAAATGGAATTGCTTTCTTAATTTCCTTTTCGGGTTGTTCATTCTTGGTGTGCTGAAAGACAAATGATTTTTATGTGTTGAACTTGTATCTTGCAACTTCGCTAAATATATTACCTCCGGTTGCTATTGTGTAGATTCTTTGGATCTTCTACACGTGGCATCGCGTCACTTGCAAAAAAGATCGTTTATTTCTTTCCAATATGAATGCTTCTTATTTATTTTGCTTGTCTAATTGCTCTGCTAGGACTTCCAGGACAATGTCGAACAGCAATGGTGAAAGTTGCCATCGCTCTCTTGTTCCTGATCTTTGTCCGTGATGTCACCCCTTAGCTCTTGTTTTGGGGGTCTTCTGCCTCAGGACACCTGGTTTCCCAGATACAGGACAGTAGTTTCCTCTGAAATAAAGCTTTTGTAGCCATATGGGTTGAAGTAATGAATCCTGAAGCCTTTATAGAGCCCAAACATACCTATTTCTGATGGTCAGTGAGAAAACAGGCAGGATCTAGAAAGAGGGCTGTGCTTTATCTGTTGACCATAATAAGACCTAAGCATGTAAAGAAGATTTTTTCACTTTGGTGCTCTCAACAGCTCGCCATCTGCAAATGTGGCTCTGAGCATCGTACAGGCAAGTGACTGCCTAGGTTCCATGACTGAAAGAACTGAACCTGAACCTTGTTCCTCAGGCCACTGCTTGGTTTTCAATCCCTGACTTGGAAACTTCCCAAGCATAGTTCCAGAAGAGCCCTTGGGCATTCGTTCCTTCCCTTCACATTTCCCCCCACTCTGGCCGCACTTGTCAAGGTAGCACGTGAACTGTCTGCTTACTGGTGTGGATTAGACCTTGGTTGTCCCTGATGTTCTTTAGTTTTGTGGTGGCGACTTTCAGGAGCTTCCCACTTGTTGGTAAATAAAACCCTGCCCATCTCAACTGCCACCAAAGCGGATAGGCTGAGCCTTGACAGCGCACCCCAAGTCCTCTAGGGGGCACTGTTGGCCCCAACTGCAAGATCCTTAAACTACACCAAGTCCTTACCCGCCCATGGATACATTCCAGTGCCATATGGGGGCCCGGATGCCAACACAGGGCCAACCTGAAGTCTGGCTAGCTCACGTTCTCTGCTTCATGTATATATTTCTTCTTTAAATAAAGTCAAATAAAATGCCTACCCTTGTAAAATGCAAACAATACAAGAAATGCTGAAGGTAAAAGATTATGTTTATCCTTGTGTTTCCTAACTAGTAGATCCAACACCCCCGAGTGTGCTTAGGAGAGCTTGTCTGTGTTGCTCCAAATGAATCAAGGATTCGGCACATGGGAGGCACGCAGTTACCACAGAATCTGCCTTCAGAGGGTCCCAATTACGTCCCAGGTGTGCCATTCACTGTTGAGCTAGCTGGATGGCCTTCAGCTCATTTCCCTACTTGTTACACGGGGATAATTATAACACATATCCTCCAGCATGGCTTTTAGGGTTGAGTGAAAAGTGCTGGGTCTACCCTTATGTTTGGCACAAAGTGACTTTCAGTACTGGGGGGCCATGAGTGAGGTGAGAACGTGTCTGAGCCTGGGTAAGCACAACAGCAAAAAACACAATCCCAAAAATAAGAAAGGGGTCTCCGCTAGAGGCCCCAGAGGCCCCCTCCCCCCCTCCATGGCCTCTCTGAGCTCTGCAGAGGCCAAGGAAGCTGGCAAATCTCCTTGTTCAGGCTGACAGCTTCCTTCATCTGCCCGCATGACTGCCACCCCTGTTTCCTTTTCTGCTGGGGCTTCTGTCTGTTTATCTGAGACAATCAGTTCTGATAATCTGAGCTCCCTCTTACCTTGAGTCTGGACCTGTGCTACTCCGTGCACAGGCTGCTTCCTCCCCTAGTCAGAACCACAAGTGCTAACCCTATGACCTTGAGACTCAAGATACAAGAAGGCATTGCCCAGCTGAGGTTTGGGGGACATCTTCCCCTGTGGTTGTGGTTGTGTTTATTCCTTTTCTAGTCTTTACTACCCCTCCATTGCTTAAGGCTGGGGTGGGGGGTAGGCGGCGATGCTTAGACTGGAGCTCCAACCGGATCTGGCAATAGGATATAGGAGGTCTATGGACTTGGGCAGGGAAAAAAATTACATCTTAATTTTCACCAACTGATGGTTGAAATTTAGTATTTCTTCCCATTATGAAAATAATTATCATGCCCTAATGGAATTAACAATAACTGATTTTGTCACCAATAGAATTAATAGATATTTCACATGCAAATGATAGATTATTTATGCTTATCATGACTTGAAAATGAGAGTCATTATTAGACCCACAGCTAGATCTTGTATTTAATACAGAGCTTTTCAGAGCATTGGTCTGTGGCCTGCTGCCAGTCCACACACCATTAGAGCTTCATGACAAGGGAATACAGGAATTGAGTGTAAACACTTAGAAGCTTTTATAACAATTTGACAAAATAATGTTTTTTTGAATCATATAAAAATTGGGTTTTGTCTTTCAAATGATCTTTTATTTCATATTTTTATTCAATTTGTAAAAGTTGATAGTCTGAGATGGATTAGGTAAGTAAATTAGTCCTTCCCCACAGAAAGTGTGAAAGCATGATTTAATGCATTCACAAGGAAGCATACATCAAAAAATATCTTGATAACTATGTTTCAGCATAGTTGGTTTCCTTTGTTGTTCTGTGCTGTTTTATTTAAAACACTATTCTGAAGTAGGATCAGTTTGCGTCACCGGAAGGCCAATGGAATCCATGGCAGAGACTAGGTCGGGGATATTTGAGGAGGGGCTCTGGGACCCTTCGTAGGCTTATACCTAAGTCTCCGAGTGGGTAGAGGCCTATCCCTCATCTCAATTCTGGAACATGAGCGAAGAGCCTTCTCCCCTCTCTCCTGGGCATGATGGGATATGTCCACTTCAGCTTCCCTCCCAACATTCCCTCCATATTTTGATTTCCCACTTCGGATGTATAGATGGATTCTCCTTCTCCTTGAGTTTATCATCACACTATGTTCTTTCTTACCATTGCCAAAATTAGGAATAACCTCTCCTAGAATGCATACTTGCCTTCACTTTCTCTATGCGTCAAGACCCAGCTGAAGCCCAACTCCTTCAAAGGAGACCAAGACAACAAGTCCATTCCACACTAATCTCTTCCTCGTCTGAGCTCCTATAGGGCCATGACCTGGCGGGGTAGGTGGAAGACTGGACAGAAAGGGTGGGCAGGTAGGTGGTAGGGTGTCTATGGTACTAGATACTTGCAGCCATTCTAGCTGACATGAGAACAGTTCCAGCTGGTGAAGTAGTGGGAAGATGTTGCTGAGCAATGTCAAACTGTGCCAAGTTTTAGGGAGGTGCATCTTGCAAAGGAGGAAGTTTTGCCCCCCCCTTACTAGTATCTGTCTGTTAACAAAGGCAGAGCTGGTAATCTGCCTGTTCAGGCCACACGTGATTAGATCAAACCTACTTAAGAGTCAGAATCCCTGGTCTTGCCCGTGTATAGGTCTCCATCTCTGGCCCTCTCTTCTGTTCTCATGGTGGACCTTTCTCTCCAGCCATTAGAGTCACACATGAGCATGTTGACCTTTGCTTTTGGCTTAGATTTGAATTCCCAAAATAGCTTTAGGAGGCCTCTGGTAACTAATGTCTGATAACCTCACCCCCAATGCAGAGCCGAGCACTTTGGATAGCTATCTCTTTATGGCTGGACTGGTGGTTTCTTCCCTAGCCTCTAGCCTTATTCTTTCCACAGACAGGCTACTTATATGCACTAACGTCTGGGATTAACATTGTGGCAGTTAGAACATAATAAATTGGACTTAGGACTGTCTGAAACTAGGGTCTGGATTAGAAGAAGACTGTTATCAATGTCCAAGCACTGGATCCAGTCCCTTCCAACCCCCTTCACTCTCACATCTCACCATCCCCTGAAATCAAGGTCTCACTGGATTTCCAGGATGGGGAAATGAATACAAGAGTCTTAGGGAACTATTTAGCCCTTGGGGTGTCTGCTGGAAGAAAGGAGGTGAGCACTGTGACATCTCCAGCTCAAAAAGTAAACCCTTCCTCAAATTCCATAAAGGCAAAGCTTTTTCTCCAAATTATAGCATCTTCTCCAACCACCTTCTGAGTTTGCTTTCTCCTACCATGACAACCACTCACCTTCCATAATAAGCAGTTGGAATCATTACTGAAGGAGGCAAATGAGTAAAGCTTTTGATGTTTCTCTTCCTCCTTCTTATCTTCCTTCTCATCCGCCTTTTTCTTCATCATCATCATCATCATCATCGTCGTCTTCATTATCATTCCCATCACTAACATTTGTTACATCTTCCCACGAGCCAAACACTAAACCTAAATTACTTCATTTAATGCTTTCATTGTCCCCATGAGACACATGCTATTAATATACTGTTCTCTTTCCTACTGGAGATGTATATGTGAATGATGGTTAAGAATTCAGGTTCTGGAGTCAGAGGACTTGGGTTCAAATCTTTCTTCAATATTTATTGCTCATGGGACTATAGACCAGTTACTTAAACTCTATAAGCTTCAATTTCCTCATCTATAAGTAAAGATAATATAGTGTCTACCTAGTGCTTAAGGCTACTGAATGTGCAAAAGAAAGGAGAAAAGACAGGGAAGCCTAGATATGGTTACAGAAAGACATTTCTTATAAGTAAATTGCTGTGATTTGGCTCTAAATTATGGGGAAAAGGTGAGTGATTACAAAGAATTGGTGAATTAGAAGAATTGAAACTTTGGTCCAGAAGGTCGTGAGAGGGGAGTGTCGGTGTTGCTCAGTTAAGCATCCAATTCTTGATCTCAGCTCAGGTCTTGATCCCAGAGTTGTGAGTGCAAGCCCTGGGTTAGGTTCTGCCCTGGGCATGAAGCCCACTTAAAAAAAAGAAAACGAAAAAGAAAAGAAAAAGAAGGTCATGAGCGTACATGGGCTACAATTTCCAACACTCCTGGGTTCAGAGGCTGGACAGCCATGCTAAGATGGTCACATAACCTTGAATACGGGAATCTGGGGAATGGGTACAACTGGAAGTCAAGTGGATCCCGCCCTGAGGCGTTCCTCCTTTGTTCTCATAGTGACTTTGTATGCTGTTGGGAATATTGGGACAGAAGTGGCTCCCTCCCCAACTCCTGTGTCTCCCTCTGCCTTTTGGGCTCTGCTGGACCAGGTTGAGCTCATCTCCCACATAACCATTCTTATAAGTGGGAATGGGCTTGGGGTACAGAAAACCCATCTCTCTCAACTCTCTTACTCCCTCTTACATGTGCACATGCACACACACACACAGATGAAATGCTTGTACAGACTTGCTATGTATGAAAGATGTCAATGCCTGTTTTCCAAAAACTTTATGAAAGCTCCACAGCCTTATAAACAAGAAAACAGAAAGATATTCCCAGAAAACAAGATGCTTCCAGATCTAGAGGTCCCAATTTGTGGACTGGGTTCCAAAAGGATGTGTCAGTTTCAGTGGTTGGAAACTCCCATTGAAATTTTTCTTAGTAATCGTATTCTTAATGGTAGTTGTGTCCCAATAAAAGTCTATATCACTCAATGTGGCTGAAATGCTATATATCCACAATAAAAATATGAAGCTATATTCCTTCAAAATTTATAAATAGAGCATCAAATGCTAACTCAGACTCCAAGCAAGGCTTTTTTGCCCCCTTGACTATTGGTGGTTGATAGCAAGAATACTTAGTTGAGGAGGAAAAGAGGGTTGATAAAGAACTGAATAATTTCTGGACACCAGTAGACAGGTAGCATTAAACGCTTCGGCTCAGGTCACGATCTCACAGTTGGTGAGTTTGAGCCCCGGGTGGGGATCTGTGCTGACAGCTCAGAGCCTGCAGCCTGCTTCGGATTCTGTGTCTCCCTCTCTCCCTTCCCCTCCCCCACTCTCAAAAATAAATAAACATAACAAAATAGAAATAAATAAGCAGGTCAGGCAGGTCTTTATTCTTGACTGCTACCTGGAGCTGGAGGAGAAGGTGAGGATAGAATTTGGAGATTTCAGAATGATTCAAAAGAAGGGGGGGCTATATCAAATTTGAATTTTGTATGTGTAAGTCTTTGAAGAGTCAGATACTCCAACTCAGGGTGTGCCTATATTTGCCCCCCCCCCCCCCCCCGCCCATAACAACTGCTCATCAAGTGATTATAAAACTGAATATTTTTGTCCTATTATCACTCCCACTAACTAGAGTCTCGCATTGACTTATCAAAAAGTGGGATTTCTGGGTCTGAGGTACATTCACCCTCCTGCTGGATCAATGTGTTCCATTACTTCATGCACATATGTGAACAACCTTCTACAAACCATCACAGATCCCCTCGTCCACACCAAACTCTGTCTCTAACCGAGCCATTGAGTCCTCACACAATTGAGAAATCTGACTAAACACATGATGTGTCTACAGCAGCAGTCAGAAAGAAGAGGGAAGAATTTTGTGAATGGAGATATTTCTCTTCGCTAGACATGGCAATTCAATAAAAATGGTTATCAGATGAGTCATCCTTGACTCATCCTCTATAAATGGAAAATTCAGCCATGCAATAAAGCTTCTAACTTTTGTTCTCTAGTCTGGAACATGTCTCAAATGATAGGTTGTTGCCTAGGGAATCAAGATGTTAATAGTTGGGTTCTTGAATAAGCAAAGTACTTCTCTGGAGAAGGTTGTCCAAAAGACACGTCATCAATATCAGAACAAAATCAAGTGCATAAAAGGCTCTTAATAAACATTTGTTGAATGAACTAATTTATGAATGGACAGGTTGATGAAGAAGAGAGGAATTAGGGATTACTCTTAATTTTCTGGCATGGGGGACAGTGCTAGGTTGCTAGGGGGTAGCATTAACTAAGTAGATATATGGGGGGGGTAGGTCTTAAAAATTGGTTATAGACTGTTAAATTCAATGAGTTCAATTTTGAACATGTTGAATTGAGAGGTCTGTGGGAAGTCCAAGTGGATATGTGGATATATGTTGTATAGAGCATAAATTATGAAAATAATAAAGCCCTTGCTTATGTAAAGGTAACCTGGCCAGGATTAATTTTCCTTCCTTCCCTTGGACTTACTCAATCTTCTGTCCTTCCAGATTTTCTATTTTCCTTTCACAAACATTTCTGGGCTGTCTGTCATTTGCAAAGCTTTATCTTAGGCACTGAATATATATGAAAAGAAACAGTTTTAACTCATTCATTTAACAAACATTTTATTGAGCACCTACTATGTGCCAGACATCGTCCTGGTTGTCATCATGGTCCGTACCCTAGTGTACCAAACACAGTCCCTTCTCAGAAAGAATTTTAAATCATTTAGATTACCAGACACTAACAAAATAAGTAAATGACTGTTCAAGACCACAGATTGTTCTTTATCCCCTGCACAGGACATATATACATTAAATAAATGATTATTCTTAAATAAAATAAGTGATTTTTTCAAAATCGAAAGCTTCCTAGGAAATTGATTCCAACAGAAATCAACTGGCTCTTTCTAATTTCCATCCTGCTTGCCATTTTGAGCCTTTTAAGAATATATATTTTTAAATAGCCCTTCAGTAAGCATCTTTATCCATAGTATAAGTGGTGGAAAACAAAACCTGTGAGGCTTCCTAAGGTCCAGATTCAAAGAGGAGACTGAAGGTTTTAAAAGGGTCCCTTAGTAATGGAAATGCTAATGACTACTGGAGTCCATTACTTTAATTGCTATATTTTTGCAAACCTGAGTAATAGATGATCTCATTCAATCCATCAAACACTGCTTTACAAATCCAAGAGAGTGAAAAATGAAAAACAACATTAATTCACTTATTCTGTTTTTAATGCTAATTCTGAATGTCATAACTTAACAAACAGAAACATTTTTTAAAATCTCAAAAAGAAATGCTGATGAAAAACCACAATATACACCCACCAGAATGTAGAATGGCTAAAAAAAAGTGAGAAGAGATCAAAGGTTGGCAAGGGTGGGGGGCAACTGGAATCGTCATTGGTGGTGGGAGTAAAAATCAGCTCAAACACTTTGAAAAATTGTATTACAATTTCTTATAAGGTTAAATATAACGATTCTATGATTCCTAGGTACATGTCTAACAGAAATGGGTTAATATTTTTACCAAAGGCATCTACAAAAATGTCTATAGCAACATTGTACATAACATCCTAGAGTAGAAATAACCCAAGCATTCATTAACAGAATGGAGAAATAAATAGGGATATATTCATACTACTGTATATTACTACTCAAGAATGAAAAGTTCCCTACTACTGCTATCTGCAGCAACATGGATGAATGTCTAGTAAAAGAAACCAGACACAAAAGAGTGAGTGCTGCCCGGTTCCATTTATATGAAGTTCGACTACAGGCAAAATGAATTGATGACTATAAAAGTTACCATAGTGGTTATCTTTGTAGCACATGACTGGGAGGATACGAGGCACCCTTGGGGATGCTGCAAATGTTCCAGGTCTTGCACTGAGTGATGGATTACACAGGTGTATACATAGGGAAAAAAATCATTGAGGGGAGCCTGGGTGGCTCAGCTGGCTAAGCGTCTGATTTCAGCTCAGGTCATGATCTCACGGTTCATAGATTTGAGCCCCGCATTGGGCTCTGTGCTGACAGCCTGGAGCGTGCTTCAGATTCTGTGTCTCCCTCTCTCTCTGCTCATGCTCTGTCTCTATCTCTCTCTCAAAAATAAATAAGCATTAAAAAAATTGTTTAAAAAGAAAAGAAAAAGAAAAAAATCATTGAGCTGTACATTTAAAATTTGTGAACTTTGCTACACACAATCTACCCCTTATCTAAAAAAATTTTTGAAGAATATTTTTTAATTTTTTTAATGTTTATTTATTTTTGAGAGAGAGTGCATGAATGGAGGAGGGGCAGAGAGAGAGAGGGAGACACAGAATCCGAAGCAGGCTCCAGGCTCTGAGCTGTCAGCACAGAGCCCGATACGGGGCTCGAACCACCTTCCTCCACCCCTATCATTTACAGATGAGGAAATTTTAGACCTGGGACAATTCCACAATCTGTAAGAGAGGCCACGAGTAGGCAGTAGACTTTGTTCATGGGTCATTCTGATCACTTTTGAAGTAAAGATCCTTTAAAGGCGTGAGACAGCAGACTGGTGAATTTCAAAAAGAACAACGAAATAAAACAAAATGATGAAATGATATAAGTGGAAATAACCATATCTATTGCAAGCCTATAGAAGGTGACCAGTGAAAGTTACTTAAAGCCCATGGTCTGCCTTCAGAGTCCAGGCAGCAGTCAATGTCAGGGGAGGCAGAGAGGGTGGGTAGTGGGATGGGCAGGAAAAGTGAGTGACTAGGGCAATGATACAAGGTGGATCATCTCAGGGATTGGCTCTCTTGCTTGAATGGACTGGACATTTCCCAAGGACAGCAGAAGTGAGCATCGCGCAGAGGAATGGGGCAGAACTGGGCACCCACTCTGGAGAGTGCCAGATTGCTTCACCTTGCTTTGGCCTGGACATGTCAGTCTCACCTGATGGCCACGTGGTCCTAAGGTGGTGCTGAAGCCTATGTTTGAGGAACTTACAGCCCTGGGAAGCGACGTTTACCCACCATTTCAGGTGAGACACGGCCAAGAAGCTACTGAAGAGTACTCTGTCTGGGGGCACCCATAAATCCCACTGGGGTCTTAGTGGGTCCACCATGTTGGTTGGGAAAAGGCAGCCATCGGGGTCTGAGTAGAGAAACAAAGCTGTTCCCTTCCCATGCTCGTGCACACCAGGTAGCAGCTTTGAGTATATTACTTAGACCCCTTTCCAGATGTCTTACAAGCATCACAGCCTCCCAGCCTTTCATGGGGAAGAAAAGCATGATGTACGTAAGAAGAGAAGGAGAAAATCCCTGCTTCTAGTCGCAGCCACTCCATCATCTGGCTGTGACACATTCTGTAAATGTCAGCGTCTTCATCTACAACAAGGGATTATTGCTGTCCCACCCACCGCTCAGGCTTTCGGGGAGGATATAATGAGAGAACTGATGTGAAAACACCTGAAAAGGCGAAGCATTTTCCAGTTTTTGTAAAAAAGGGGGCAAATGACTTGAACAGATCTTTCTCAAAAGAAAATAGGAGTGCCCAGAACGCAAATGCAAAGATGCACAACTTGACAAGTTATCAGGAAAATGCAAATTGAGAGCAAAAATGCCACATCATGCTCATTAGAATATCTAAAATCAAGGACTGATACTACCTGGCCGTGGTGAGGACACAGAGCCGCTGGACCTCCCATACGTTGCTGGTGGGAACGTTAGATGGTACAGCCACTTTGGAGGTTATCTGGCAGTTTCAGAAACAAGTCAACATACACTTAGGATCCAGGAACTCAACGCCTGGGTATATATCCAGGAGAAATAAAGGTTGATGTCCACAAAAGCACTTGTACAAGAATGTTTGTAGCAGCTCTCTTCTCAATAGCCCCAAACTGGAAACAACCCAAATATCCAGCAGCAGGAGAAATGACAATGGCAGGGGGATATTGACACCACTAAACAATAATGTACTTCTGATACAACCTGGATGTATCTCCAAACATTATGCTGAGAAGAGAACTGATACTGTTATGCCCAGAATTCGTGATCCCCAAAGACCGCCAGGGAGCCAAGTCCGATGCAAAAGCAAAGAGCCTTTATTCGAGCTAGCTCGAGCTCAGTCCCCTACCTGCACCGACGCAGCGGTGAGATACCGGGGAGAGAGAGCAAGTTTCAAAAGCACAAAGGTTTTATGGGGGTCTAGGGGCAGTTGGTGAGGCTGTGGCCTCAGCCGATTGGCTGGGGAAGGGTCGGAGTCCTGTTATGCAGGTCGCCGGGCATGTTTTGATCAGGAAGTTCGAACGGGTGAGCGGGAGGTTCTCAAGGGGAGGAGGCCGTGGTCAAGGTGGAGGACACAGGACAAGATGGAGTCGGCCGGCGTAGGTCCGCCCTTTCAATACAACAGAGTCCATACTATGATTCTATTTTTTGGGAATTCAAGAACAGACAAAACCAACGGGTGGTGTTAAAAATCGGAGGACAGCTGCCTCTGGGGTGGGATAGACTAGAAGTGTGCCAAGGGAACTTTTGGGGTAACAGAAGTGTTCTACACCTTAAAAAATTTGAGGGGGGATTGCATTTTATTCTATTTTTTTTATTGAGGTATAATTGACATATAACATTATACTAGTTTCAGAGGTACAGCATAAGGATTCAATATTTGTATATATTATGAGATGATCACCCAGAGTACATCTGGTTAATATTCATTACCACATATAATTACAAAGAAGTTTTTTGTTGTGATGAGAAGTTTTAAGATCCACTCTCTTAGCAACTTACAAATATGCAATACGGTATTATTAAGTATAGTCACCATGTCATACATTATATCCCATTACATGACATTTATTTTATGGAAGTGTCCTATATCTTGATTTAGGTATTGGTTACAGGGGTGTATACATTTGTCAGAACTCATCAAACTGCATACAGCTGTGTATTTTAAATATGTAGATTATATACTTTAATTTTTTTAAGTTTGTGGAGGGTTTTTTTGGTGTATTGTAGAACCATGGGGCATTTCAAATATTTTTAAAGTTCAGAAAGATATGGATATTATATTACAGAAATGACAAAGAAGGAAAACAAATCTTCCAGAGTCAACCAACATTCATTGTTTTGATTTATGTCCTTCCTGTATTTTTTTTCTACATGTATATGCTTTGCTTTGCTGAATCAGACCTCTGAAAGTAACCGTGTCATTCTTCCATTTACATAAGAAGATACTGAAGCTGAGGTGGAAAGAAACAAATCAAGGCAGGTCCTTGTCAAACCCAGCAAGACTCAAGTCCTAGTTCTCCCACCTCTAAATCTGTGGTATAATCAAGGATGTATCTGGTCTCAAGCTTCAAAAACTCTTGGAACTCCCAGAGTGTTAGGAGTTTCTTTGTTATGCCAATTAGGCAATGCCGATGGGTGCCTCCCTGGGTGGTTTCAGGATGGGAGCTGGTGACCAGAAAGACCAAACTCAGGATTAGAAGGTTGGGATTTTTCAGTCGCTCCACCACGAGGGAGGGGAGACCTGTTGGAGCTTGAGTTCAATCACGTGGCCAATGAGTTAATCAATCATGCCTTTGTAATGAAACCTTAAGAGAATCTGTGGATACTGAGGTTTGGTGAACCTCCCTGGTTGGTGAACGCGGATGCACCATGACTCCATACCATGACTTCCTGGGCATGGAAGTTCTGTGTCCAAGACCCTTCCACCCTTTGTCCTACGTGTACCCTTTATAATAAAAGTACAATAATAATATGTATTATTATATATATAAATAACATATTATATATAACATATTATTTATATATATAATAATATATATATAAATATAACCCTTTCAGTGGGTTCCCTTCCTATTTCTAGCTTCTCAGTTGACTTGGTGTCCATCCCAAAGCCCTTCCCTTGCCTCACCCCTAAGTGTCCTCTTCTGAGTGTTTGGACCTCTGTTCTCCACTTTTGTGATCTGCAGCCAACAACACCGATAATGCCAACGGCTTACTAAGCCTGTACTCTGTGCCAGGCCTTTACACATCTCTCTCTTAAATGCATGCAACCCCATGCAGTAGACATTACCATCATCCCTGCTGTGCAGACAAGGAAGCCGTGGCTCAGGGAGGATAAATCACTCGCTCAAGGTCACAGAAGGTACTAAGCGGCAAGGTCTGCTGCTTCACACCTGTGCCCTTCCGTGCACATTACTTTCCAAACGAAATTCCCTCTCACCTCCGTTCATTCCCTGTGACATTGTCCCCTCGGCCCCCCCACCCCCACCCGACAGGAACCATATCCTCCCACACACCACCAGTCTTTCAATAAATATTTGTTAATTTTTATTTGATTACAAGTGTATTTATTTAAGAGCTGGAGGCCCTGGAGAGCAGGAGCAAAGTGGAGACCAGTAAGAGACAAACTTTGCTCCCCTCTTTGGAGCCTGGAGACTTTGTTACTTTTCCTATTGACCTTGTTAGCTAAGGTTAAGTCTTGTTAGTTTTGAAAATTCCATGCTGGCCCCCAAGGGCCAAGGAGATGACCTCTGGCAGCTGGGAGGAATCAGGTCTGATTCTAAGGGAGGAAAACAGCCCCTGGTGCTGATTGCCAGTGGTTGTGCTCTCGGCAATTGTTATTTTAATCAATTTCTCTGTGTTCAGAGTGCAGGACAGCAGCCTTCTAAGCATCCAGGGAAATTAAACACATAAATCATTTAATCGTCTCCCTCTACCCCCTCAAAACACACGTGGCACAATAGAGAATTGCATCAATAATTATGCCAAGGATTCAAAGGCAAACTTCCTACAACTTGCCTCCCATCTTCTGCCTCTAGTATCAGCTTCCCGGAGTACATGACTAGACTCACCAGGTCTCCTATAAAGGGATTTAAATGGCATACTCCTCCTCAGCTTTGATTACCTTCTTCCCTCTCCTTACACAGAATTCTGTCCTCTTTAACAATCTACGGCGAAAGTAGACACCTAAATGTTGGAAACCATGTCTTGGGGCCAAAGAGGGAAAATCTGGTTTCTACAAAAGGCCCTTATAATCCGCACTCCACTTCTCTGGACTCAAGGAAAGCCTATTTGAGGGGTGCCTGGGTGGCTCAGTGGGTTGAGCATCCGACTTTGGTCGTGACTTTGAGCCCCTCGTCAGGCTCTGTGCCGACAGCAGGGAGTCTGCTTCAGATCCTCTGTCTCCCTCTGTCTCTGCCCCCCCCCCTGCTCACACCTCTCTCTCCCTCTCAAAAATAAGTAAACATTAAAAATAAAAAGAGCCGATTTGACTCTTTCTGAAGGAAAGTTAAAAATATATTAAATTGCCTTTTCTTTTTGAGGTTCAAGTGTGGATCATTTGATGTTTTCGTTTTGGTAAAATGTATAAACAAAACTTGCCATTTCAGCCATTTTTAAATGTATAACTCACTGGCATGAATCATATTGTCAACGTTTATGAGAATCGCCGTCAACACTATTGCCACCATTCAAAATTTTTCATCATCCTAAGCAGAAACTGTAATCATTAAGCAATAATTTCCCATTTCCCCTCCCCTAGTTTGTCACCACTATTCTGCTTTCTGTCTCTATGAATTTGTCATTCTAGATATTGCATGTAAGTGGAATCATACAATATTTCCTTTTGCATCTGGCTGGTTTCACTTAGTATGTTTTCAGAGTTCATCCATGTTACAGTAGGTATTAGAACTTTTTTTTATGGCTGAATAATATTCTTTTGCATGGATATACCACCATTTTTTTTTTTTTTTTTTTATCCTTTCATCTGTTGATGACGCTCGGGTTGTCTCTACCTTTTGGCTACTATGAACAATGCTGCTATTAAAATTTGCATACAAGTATTTGTTTGAGTTCCTGTTTCAGTTCTTTTGGACAATTACCTAGGAGTGGAGTTAATACATCATCTTTTTATAAGAGGGTGCTCTTGCTTGGGTCTGCGCTGGCTCAGCCATAAGAGCTTCATGTTCTTGTCTCTGCCAAGCCCTCCTCCCTCCCTTCAACCCCCTCCCCCCCCTACTTTTCCTTGGAGTTGACCATTATTTCTTTTTGGTCCATGTACCTCCAGACATTTTTCCATTTCATAACCTAAACTTAGAAAACTGCTGCTTGGAATTCCATAGCATGGATAAACATGGCTTATTTGGACTTTTCCCTATCGGTAGAAATTGAGTTTGGGTTCATGACTGCAACAGAGTTGTAATCAACATTCTAGTGTATGCCTCTTTAGGCCTCTTGGATTGGTACCAAGAAGTAGAATTGCTAGGTCACAGGACAACCTTGTTTTGAATTTTAAAAGTTTTGGCCACAAGATCCTCTGAGGGCCTGTAACCAATTCACTTTTCTGCCAGTTG
This sequence comes from Acinonyx jubatus, assembly GCF_027475565.1. Taxonomy (NCBI): domain Eukaryota; kingdom Metazoa; phylum Chordata; class Mammalia; order Carnivora; family Felidae; genus Acinonyx; species Acinonyx jubatus. The sequence continues at coordinate 30,349,435 of NC_069388.1, read as the reverse complement.
CATACAAGAGAACCCATTTAGCCCATTCTCACCAACGCTGACGGTGCCTGTGGCAGAGGGAGGCAGCTGTTCAATAGTGAGCCCTGCTTTAGTTCTTTTTTTTTTTTAAATACACTTAGGTTTTTTTTTTTAATGTTTATTTATTTTTGAGAGAGAGCGAGAGCGAGCATGAGCAGGGGAGGGTCAGAGAGAGGGGGAGACACAGAATCCGAAGCAGGATCTGCACAGTCAGTACAGAGTCCGAGGCAGGGCTCGAACCCTTGAGCCCCGTGATCATGACCTGAGCCTTAGCCGGATGCTTAATTGACTGAGTCACCCAGGGGTCCCAGTCCTGTTCCGGTTCCATCCTCCAGAGTTGTTGCTGAGAAACAGTCACTCAGCCCGCAAACAGCTGCATTTCCCGGCTGCTCTTGCCTTTGCCATTAGGGGAGGCCATGTCACTGGTTCTGGTCAAAGATAACCCAGTAGACGTGATGAGCTGGCTGGTTAAAACCTCTGGTATAATCTTTCCTCTGAAGGGAGGCAGAGGGTCTCAAGAACTCCAAAACACATAATGGGAAATACTCAGAAGAGAGTATCAGCCCGAATCCATGGAGGACTTGATGCAACAGAGCATCCCTCCCCATCACGGCATGTTTTTTGTTTTTGTGTGTGTGTGTGTGTGTTTTTTGGGGGGGAGGCACATTTTCATATATTTTTTGTCACAAGCTCTTTATATACAACCTCTCTTAATTGACAGTAGTCCAGTAAGCTAGTTATTAAAATAACCATATGAAAATGAAAAACTACCCTGGGTCCCATTGCTAGTAAGTAATGAAGCCAGAATCTAAACCCAAGTTTGTTTGGTTCCAAAGCCATTTATAGGGGGTGGGGGGGAGGAGGTGATGGGCAGGGTTTTGGGCAAAGTCAACATTATATTCATCAGCGCATTAGTTTTCAAATTTTGATTTTTAGTCATGGAATCCTGTTCCCAAAGCAAATTTTATGTGGAAGCCTAATAACACTGGTGGTGATGGTGACAATGACAACCGTGATGATGGTGGTAATGACGAATAAGAAGATGATGAGTGTCAGAGCCCAGGTCCTAGGATGCAGGAGAACCAGGTTTTCCCATAAAGAGGATCCTTATCAAGTTCTACATTCACATTCATTTATTCATTCACTCAAAAAAGATTTGTTGAGCATCTCCTATGTTCCAGGTACTGTTTTGGGCATTTGGGAAACAACCATGAACAAGATGAAATTTCTACCCCCACACGAGGCTGCTGTGCTGTACAACTTTGGGTAGCACTATTCACTTTGTGTTATACATGAATGGTACCCCCAGAGCTGAGCAATATGGCGGTGCTGATTCATGGACCTTACCCTCTGGTGGAGAACAGAGATAACAAAGGGTAGACCAATAAGTATAGATTAAGTCCAGAATGTCATATCAGGCGCTATATCGGTTCCGGGAAAAAAAAAAAAAAAAGTAGAGTGACACGAGGACCTTCTTTTGCATCCTGACGGTAAAAACCCAGTGAAAGGCAAAAACATGAAGGACAATGGAAGCAATGGAAGCAATGGAAGCAATGGAAGCAAAGGTGAAGTTTTCTAAGAATACGTTGTATTGTTTGCTGGACAAGGACTTCTCTGGGCTCCCACAGCACTAATTATAACTAGGGCAATCATTCTTGGCTGTAAATGGAATCATCTGAAGAGTTTTAAAAAATACTGATGCCGGGGCGCCTGGGTGGCTCAGTCGGTTAAGCGTCCAACTTTGGCTCAGGTCATGATCTCGCGGTTTGTGAGTCCGAGCCCGCCGTCGGGCTCTGTGCTGACAGCTCAGAGCCTGGAGCCTGCTTCAGATTCTATGTCTGCCTCTCTCTCTGCCCCTCCCCTGCTCATGCTTTGTCTCTGTCTTTCAATAATAAATAAACGTTAAAAAAAATTAAAAAAAATATATTGATGCCTAGGTTTCTCCCTGGAGATTTTGATTTAATTGATCTGGGGCATTGTTGCCTAGGCATCAGGATTTTGTACAACTTTCCTCTCTCATCTTCCCCTTTCTCATCTTGGCATTAGAGAAAAGGAGCTGGATTTAGGCTCATCTTTTATGCAGGGCATTCTCTTGGGCTCTCCCTCTTCTTACCTCCAAACATGTGCAGGATCAGGGAACAGTTTGCAGAAGGGTTGATGTGCTGCTGTGACACCTGGTGTGGTGGTGACCCACAGTGCTGGGTCACTAGTCACTTGACAAGCTGCTATTGGAGCAGAATTCTCCAGAAGCTCTGTTTGCAGGTGGCAGCGTCCCCTCTCTGTCTAACTCACATCCCTACCATCTGCTTACATGGAAGATTGACTTGTTTTTTCTCTTCTGTGTTGTGACAGTGGCTTTTTCCAAATCAGAAAATATTAGAGTTTGCTGCAGTATCCTTTTTTTTTTGAAATCATGTCCTAGCTCTGCCCCTTATTAGAGGTCTGCTCTTGAGAAAGTTAAGGAATCCCTCTGCCCTTTTCTCCCTCATCCATAAAGTGGGAATAATAATGTCCACCTGGAATCACACCCACCAGGAAGTGTTAAGCCAAGGATTAAATGCGAAGAATGTAGCAGAGTGCCTGGCTCGTGGGCTTCACAAACACTAGTCCTCCTTCTGCACACTACCCCTGAACAGCTATTAGGAGTTGTGCATCGAATTCTCTCAAAATTCCCAATGAGAAAGGCCTGTGACTTTTCTTCTACCTTTCTAGCCCCATCCAAAGTCCTCAGCCCAAGACCCTGTTGTTCTACCCTGTCGTGCCTCCAAGTTTACCCAGGGCCTTCTTGTACAGGCCCCTGAGAACAGGATCTAGCAGGGTAGATTTTGCTAGAATGTCACCTTGGTGTAGAGGAGTTGAAGGTTGTGGGAGGTGGTGCTATGGGGCAACGGGCAGGCAGGTGAATATACCGTATCTAAGCCTTCACCCACCAAATCTATTCAGTCCTCTGGCCCAGAGCAAGTTATGTCTTGTAACTGTGTTGGGGTGTGGGTGTGTGGGGTTGACTCCTCTAAGATTTCAGCCACCGTCCCCCACTTTAATAGGTGGGTAGCTCTAGCAGGAAGTCATAGCAGCATGAAGTTGGTGGTTAACAGACCTTAGTCATGGGCCAGCTCTTTTCATCTCTGTCTGGTTAGAGATCCAAAGCTGAATCTCGAGCTTCCGTCTTCCTGTCTTCTCTCTAATAGCCCCTCCTACCAGATGGAAAGGGTTGGGGTAGGATTTTTTTTTTAAAGGAGATAAATATCTAATTCATCCTTCGGCATCCCCTCTACATCCTTGCTCTTTCGTTTGTATGAATGGTCCCCAAGTCCATGTAACAAAGACCATGGCTCCCCAAAGCCAAGCCATTATCACTTTTCCAATTTGGTACCACACACAGGGCCCGGTAGCACCCTCTCCTTTCCCCATATTCCCCGTGAATATGTCACCCTCCTCAAGATTCAGGCAATTCTGCTTTAGAATCCTGCATTTCTCAGGCGCCTGGATGGCTCAGTCGGTTAAGTGTCTGACTTCAGCTCAGGTCATGATCTCACTGTTCATGACTTTGAGCCCTGTGTCGGGCTCTGTGCTGACAGCTCAGAGCCTGGAGCCTGCTTTGGATTTTGTGTCTCCCTCTCTCTCTGCCCCTCCCCCGCTTGTACTCTGTCTCTCTCTCTCAAAAAATAAATAAACATAGAATTCTGCACTTCTCTTTGATGGGGCCCAGATATCCCTACAACTGCCAGTTGCCCAGAATCCATGGAATGGTGCTCTGGCTATTCTGCAGCCCCCTTGTATGTGGAATTTCCTTTTCTTATTTTGGTTGTTTTTTGTTCATTTTGATAGGTTTCAGGAAGTGGAGTTCAGCAAATGTGTACTCACACAGCCATCCTTCCCTGGGCTGCTTTGAAAAAACAAGCAAAGGGGTGGCTCAGTTGGTTAAGCATCCAACTCTGGATTTCAGCTCAGGTCGTGATCTCACGGTTCATGAGATCGAGCCCCACATCAGGCTCCATGCTGACAACTTGGGGCCTGCTTGGGATTCTTTCTCTCTCCTTCTCTGTCTGTTCCTCCCCAGCTTGTGCCCTCTCTGTCTCTCAAAATAAATAAATAAACGTAAAAAAAAAGAAAAAACAAGCAAAGCCCCTAATTTGTATGCAAGATTTCATCTCAAATGTCATAGATTTTTACTCATATAATTATATCAGATCTTAAAATAATTTTATTTCTGTAGTATTTAGGGCTCCTGTGGTTGCAGGTAACAGAAAGTCTCTGCATCTAGATATAGAAAAAACAGGGTTTCAACCTCAGGACTACACAGGTGTGCAGGGAACCCAATGGCAGGGAGACAGCTGGGTCTTCTGCAAGGCCATGACCAGGAGCTGGAATACTGTAGGGAGCTCGAAAGCCTTTTTGTCTGCCTTGCAACCCGCTTCTGATTGTTGCTTCCCATGACAGGCCGGTTTTCTCTGGCAGGAGACAGGGTGGAAAATGGTGACTACTGATAGCTCCCAAGTTTACATGTTGGTTTATGAGAGCAGCTAGACCAAAGTGGAGTCTATTTAGGAAAGATGCTGATAGAACTTATTTGGGTCAAGTGTATAGCTCTGGTCCAATCAACTGTAACAATTAGGACTGCTTGGTGTGAGTATGGATGCTCCTATGGTAAGTGTGAAGAGGGGTTTTCAATTTCCATAAGGAGAGCTGAAAAGCTTACTATAATTAGTATGGCCTTTATTCCTTAATACCTGGAGGAAGAATAATGTTCTCCTCCCAGCTTGAACTGCTGTTACTGGTTGTAGTAGATTACCTCTTCCAAAGATGGTCACCATAATATACTGCATCCCATCTGTACTTCTATGATATGATATTAAGTGATGGGGGTTCACGTTCTCTTCCCTTGAACCTGAGTGGACTTTTGTGACCACCCAGCCAGTACAGCAGAAGTGAGGCTATGTCACTTCCAAGGGTGGATCACAAACACTCTGTGAACTACTGCCTGTTCTCTTGGGACACTCATGCTTAAAACCAGCCCAAGAATCCCCACGGAGACGACACGTATAGGTGTTCTGATCAGCGGGTGACGTCTCGGCCAACAGTCAATGTCAACTTCAGATAACGTGAGTGAAATGAATCTTCAGATGATTACAGCCCCCAGCTGTTGAGTCATCCCAACCTTTAAGCCACTTCAGCTGATGCCGTGTGGAGCAGAGAGGAGCCCTATTCAAATTACAGATTCCCCGAGCAAAATAAATGATTGTTGTTACTTTAAGGCACTAAATTGTGCAGTGAATTATTACCCAGTAGCAGATAATGGATGTGATGGTCATTTTGTTATGCTGATATTTGATTATCTAAGGACTGAGCCACCCTGTTGTTGGTTGAATGAGATTCTGCTTGAAGGGAAGACCTCCTCCACCTGAGTTGCAAGTATGTGTCTCAGAAGAGAAGTTGAAATATGGAGTCAGAACTTTAGGAAGGAATGTTCAGCAAATATTCACTCCCTTTCCTGCCCACTGTGGAAGGAGGGTATTTCCCCTGCCCCTCCTTCACTGTGGACCAATTGGCTATGGATCAATGGCATAGTGGTGGAAGTGACAGCGTGCCAGTTCTGAGCTCATGTTAGAAGCAACATGGCAAGTTTCCACTAGTCCTCTATAGCATCTGCCATCCGCCATAAGAAGAACGTGGCCTAAGCATTCAGGGCTCCTTTGGCTTCGGTTCCAGAATGCAGACAGACAAAAGACCTTGACCAGACCTGAAGCCTTGAGGCCATCTACACTCAGCTGAGCCCACAGCCAACCTATAGCCAACCCACCTACCCGGGAGTGAGAAACAGATGTGGCCGTGAGCCTCTGAGATCTTAGAGTGTGTTTCTGCAGCAGTGGCTAACTGATCCAGAAGGCAGCCAGAGTCAATGTTGATCTCAAAGAGCCCATCGCATGGATGAGCACGTGTTTTAAGACCCACGCTCAACTACTGAGTCCTGCGTTTCTGACTAGCTTGACTTTGGGAGTTTCACTTAACATCTCTGAGCCACAATTTTCTAAGACCACAGACAATAACATTTGCCTCACAGGACACTGTGAGAGTTAAGTGAGATGATGTCTGCGAGTTCAATAGTCAACACATGGCGGGCAAGGCTGAAAGATTTATTCCCTCTTCTTCACTTTCTTCCCATTGGGATTCCAATGGGTCTAAAAGTCGAAGGAACAATTTCTAGGAAAGGGATTAAAAGATGACATACACCAAATCCAGGATGTGTGACAGAACCCAAGAATCCCTAAAATCAAGTTAAGCTCTGATGGAATACCAGCTGTTTGCGGAAATTTTCTTGTTTTGATTCTGTTGAGTATTTTGCTGATTTCCCTTAGGATTTAGCATTTTTTCATGTTTCCGGCTCTCTTAGCTATGAAGAGAGGATGGGGGGGGCACTTTTGTTCCCAAGTGGGCCAGGCTGTGATAGGGGAGCATCCCAGTGCTGGGGGCAGTGGGCTGACAGCCTGAGAGACTCCAAGGGGAAAACAGAAACTCAACTTTCCCATCAGAAAACTTTCCTCACGTTCTACATGACAAGTACGCATATACATATACATCTAATACATGGTTATGTGGCAACTGTCAGCATCCTGTCAGGGAAGCAGAACTACTATGAGTATTATGAAATAAGGGATTTATGTGGGAATCAAACCTACACAGAGGTGGGAGGAGCTTGGGAAGTAAAAGTCCAGGAAGGGGCCTTGGAAAACGAGAGAAAAGTCTTTCCCCAGCCGTCCTGGGACACTGGGGCAGGGGGACAGGTTGGAACTTGCAGGGGAAGTGGGGAAGCCTAGCAGGCACACCCACCTGCCAGAGTGGGCTTGCAAAGGGGAGGTGGCAAGTCTATACAAGCCTACTGCCTCTTACAGCTACCACCTCTGAGACTGTAGCCAAGAGAGGGAATCCAGAGGGGGCACCCAGTGGAAATGCCCAGGGCTGCTGTTGGTCAGCCGGACCAGGGTGAAGTGCTGGATGCTGGGTAGGGGAGAGTTAGGATGACGTAGAACCTGCCCCCACCTTGTTTGCCTTTGTCATTATATCTGACCACAGATTTCAGAGAATAGAGGCTGCTGACGTATTTTTTTCCCCCACATCTCCTGCAAACTTCTCTTTCAGCCAACTCTAACCCAGAATCACACAGAGAAGGGGATTCTGGGAAGAAGATTCAGTGTAGTCAGGTCAACACAAGCACAGGACCGTTGTACATGTGTGTGTGTGTGTGTGTGTGTGTGTGTGTGTGTGTGTTTAATTGCAAAATTCACACATATACCTGTGCTTGCTGAAGCAAATTGAAATAAAGTCATATGATATAAAAGAAAAGAAAAATTTATCTCTCCATTTCCATTCAGGAGTAACTACTTCTAAGTCTTAGTTTTTCCTGTGTGTATATATGATATATATGTACATGCATATACATTGTTATACATGTACAGATTATACATATTTACAGACTTTTTATATATATAAAAAATAGAATCAGGCTATAAATATTCTTTTGCAGCTTGTCTATTCAATGAATGCTTCGTTGGCTTCCCGTGCCATCGTTGCATTGACTATATAGCATAGCATTTGTTTATATGGGCTAGAGAGTGAGATCTTCCTGTCTTTTTATTGCAAATATGTATATATGTCGTTGGGTGTGTGTATGTATGCATACACATGTTTCTGAGTTTGTGCACAATTTCTATCAACCATATTTCTAGAGGTATAATGTCATTAAAAACCATATTTCTAGAGGTATAATGTCATTTTACATTTTGGGGGCTCCTGGGGAGCTCAGTCAGTTAAGCGTCCAACTCTTGATTATTTCAGCTCAGGTCCTGATCTCACCATTTGTGAGATTAAGCCCCTCGTGGGGCTCTGCGCTGAGAGCAGGGATTCTCTCTCTCTCTCTTTCTGCCCCTCCCTTGCTTGTACCCTCTCTCTCTCTCAAAATAAATAAATAAACATTAAAAAATTTTACTTTAATGACTCTAAATGAACAGTCCCCCCAAAAAGTTTATACTAATCCATACGCTCATCTACAGGATACACTTACTTCTTCTGTTCCGCATGGATTATGCCCATTTTTCCAATGTACTATTTGTCTTTTTATATTTATTTGTCAACTGTTAAGTACAGTGTGGATGTATAATGTAATTCAGCTGATTATCTTTTAATTTGTTTGGCGTGTCTTTATTTCAGAAATTTTATGTTTAGACAGAACCTCTACACTCCAGGATTATAAAGCTTTCACTTATATTTTATTCTGGTTCTTTAACTTGTCTTTTATTTAGATCTCCAAGCCACCTGCAATTTGTTGTGATGTGTACGTGTGTAGTAAAGCATTTAACCTTGTGTCCCAAGGGGTCTGGCCTTTAATCTCAGATTCTGGGAAGTAATCCCTAAGTCCTTGAAATGTCACGCTTGATAGGAGTGTCTTGGCTTGCCCGGGAGCCTTATGTCAGGATGGATAGTCTAACTGTATGATTTATGGTAGAGGCCGAACAGTCTTAGAACAAGGGCTGGCCATGCCAGAAGAACAAACAATATGACTTAGGCTAAGGGCTCTGGGGTCATGTGGTATCAGATGACCGGCAGATCGAAATTAGCTACATGGGCGATCAATCAATCAATTAATCATGCCTATGGTATGAAGCCCCAATAAAAACTCTAACATCAAGGCTTGAGTGAGCTTCCCTGGGTGGCAATAGTCTGTGCATATTGTCACACATCGATACCGGGAAAGTAATGCATCCTGACTCCCAGAGGAGAGAACAATGAATATTCTATATTTGTTACACGGCCCCAGATTCCACCTATGTGCTTCTTCCCTTGGCTGATTTTCATCTGTTTCTTTTCCTTGGAATTAACTGTAACCATAGAGATAATAGCTGTCCATGAGTTCTATGAGTCCGGGCAAATGATGGAAAGTGAGGACGGTTTGGGGGAGCCCCCCACACCCACAATGGCTGTCAAAAGTGAGGGTGATCTGATGTAGACTACCCCCCCCCCGCCCCGCCTTCTCTGCAGTTGGCTAAACTCTCTCAGGGAGATAAGGCAAGAATCCAAAACTTTTCTCTCTCTTTTCTAAATGGACAACCAATGTCACCAGCTCCTTTTCCCTCTCACAAACTTAGAAGGAGAGCTCAATCATACACTGAACTCAGGATGTTGCATAGAAATAAAATATTGATCTGTCTCAACATGAGACTGAACTGTTTAAGGAAGTTTGTGACTGGGTGGAGATTGGTAGGAGACGGAGGTGGGTTTGGCGTGCTCCTTGGGACCATGTTGAAATCAGCGCCGTTCTGAAAGAAGGAGTAAGACACTTTCCATACCTGTGTCTTTCTCAAGCCCTGTTCCCCATAGCTGTGGCCATAGGTTTCATGCCACAACCCCCAACCCCCATCACCAGCTGTCACACAAATGCATCGTCAGCAGGTACTAATTAGACTCCTTTGGATGATACCGTGGAACCATCACAACAGGAGGCACCCATCTGAGAGTCGTTATTTTACTCCATGTGTCAGTTTCTTCTCATCTCCCATTCTCACGTGTGTCCCTTCCCGGGGTATTTATGGAGTGACAGGAACTGTCTCCACAGCCCCCCATCCAACAGGGTCTTCCCATGGGGCTTCTGGCCGTGTCCTCGTTGGAGACATAGGCCCAGGAACAGTAGAATTCACCTCAGGCAGTGGCCAAGTTTTTCTGCAATTCCATTGTTTTGTTTTGATACTTAATCAAAAGCATATTATGCATAACTGCACAAGAATCCTCTTGAAGCTGGGGGGTCACTTCTTTCAGAGTAGAAAGTCATGGGAGAGAACAGTGTTTCTGACCCGTCCTGTTTTGAAAGGCCTTGCCTAGTTCCTCTGATTGCCTTTGCTTTTCATCTGTCCTTATCCTCTCCTCTGGCTGTAGGGACAACACACTTACGAACGCCTCCTCACTCCTTAGTCAAAAGGCCAACGCTTTTTTTCTGTCTGTAAAGGACACATTCCAATGAGGAGAGACTCCAAAAATCTAGAAATATTTCTTTCAGCTGCTCTTTTGCCCCGGGAGTGCAACCACCTTGGCCTTCAAGGCACCCACATGCTTCACCCCAAATTTTTCCATGCTGAGGTTTATCCTCTCAGCCTAGCTGCTTCCAAAGGGACTATTCCATACGGCCTGCACCACCTGAGCCCCTCCCACACGGGGAGAGGAACACAGCCAAGCATGCCAAGCAGCTTACGTGGACGCAAGAAACCCAGCTGAATGTGCAGTACAAAATACAATTTAGTAGAGAAAGCAAGATTCTGGAGCTACGCCGTCCAATGTGGTAGCCACTGTCCACACATGGCTACTAAAATTTAAATTAAGTGAAACTTAAAAAGGGTTCATAATTAAAAAATTTTTTTTCAAGTTTATTTTTGACAGAGAGAGAGAGAGAGACAGAGCATGAGCAGGGGAGGGGCAGAGAGAGGGAGACACAGAATCTGAAACAGATTCCAGGCTCTGAGCTGTCAGCACAGAGCCTGACACGGGGCTCGAACTCACAGACTGCGAGATCGTGACCTGAGCCGAAAGTCGGACGCTCAACTGACTGAGCCCCCCAACAAAGGGTTCATAATTTAGTTTCTCAGTTGCACTAGCCACATTTAAAGTGCTCAATGGCCACAAGTGGCTAAAGCTGCCATGCTGAGCAGTACAGGCGTAGAACATTCCCAATCACTGCAGAAAGTTCTATGGAATAGTACTGCTCTACAATAAGCCCTTCTTGGTTTGCCTGGAGGCCTGTCTTCCACCTCTACTGAGTCATCTTGGGGAAACACTCAGTTCCTTTTTGTAACTACCATTGTCTCTATGTCCCTAGGGCCTTGTCCTCTCTATGGCTACGAGTGCTGTTTTCGCTGGTGTGCCCCAAGTCATATATTTTGGCAGAAAATGTTGTTTACAATTCCCAGGGGGGTGTTTATATTTTGATCCTCGGCAGACCAGCTGAAGTGAGAATGGGTGTCATCAGTCACAAGCATTGAAAATCCAGTAGGTTTAAATGGAAACACATATGAATGTGTGATGGACGAGCCCAGACATTCTTCTTCAAGGAGCATAGTTCGTTTCCTACTTGGTAATTACCATATGAATAGAGAGGAGGCTTAGAAGACAAATATTCCAGCAGAAAATCTGTTTATTAGCAGGGGCTGCGCCCACGTCTTTATACTTCCAGTCGGTGGTGCCGGGAGACACGTCTGTGGGTGATAACAGCAGGCTGTCACTGTTGCCAGCCTTCCCTAGCGATCCTCTCACCCGGACTTCCTCGCCCTGCCCCTTGTCGTAGGCCATCGATACAGCGTGATGACATTTTTGTTTGGCCGTCCAGAGATCCCCAGATGTTCTCATTCTTGGGTCTCCCCACTCCTCCCCAGGGGTGTCAGTGGTTTCGTAGCTGCAGCCAGACCACAGCTTCTCCATGCATCTTTCTAGTAACTAGCGACCGGCGCACTCTTGCTTTTCGCTCTTTGGGAGGGTCACGAGCATCTCTTGAACATGCACCAGAGTTCATAACCGTTGCCCAAGGAACCGGCAGAAAAGCAAGTAGAAACAAAAGAAGTGCCTCCTGAAGACCAGCGAGGTCTTTAACTGTATGTTCGTTTAACTCCTAAAGCTGCTATCTCAGCCAGTGGAGTGCTAGCCATGGCCTTGCTGTGTGAGGGTCCGTTGCACACACTGGCAGACAAAAGGAAGCCATCACCTCCTGGAAATGGCCGAGCTGGAAGCCGTGGACAGCCGCGTCCTACCCTGGGAATACCGTGGCCCAGGATGCTTCAGGATCCGAGGGTGCAGCCTGCGCGAGGCAGCTCAGGGGGCAGAAGGAACCCCAGGGTGAGGAGCTGAGAGAATCAGGTCCTGGTTGGGTGCTGCCATTTCTGCACAGTGGTCTGGGCATTGCCTTATTCCCTCCCGGCCTCAGGAGGAAACGTAGATCACTCTCAGGAATCTACTGATTCCTGGAATCGCATGAACCCCATGGAATCGCAATGTGCTGAAATGAGATGCACGTAACCGTGCTTCTCAGACTGCAAAGATCATTTATTGGGTATGTGCTGTGAAGAAACACTACCCTTTTACCCTCGTCCCCTGGAGGGGTCTGAGGGACATATGAGAACCCCACACCTGACACAATGTTTCTCCTGCAATGTCTATTTCATAGTTACCCCCAGTTAAACCCAGTTCTGTGTTCTCTGTGGCCACATTCAATATTCGCACATTAACCACGATCTCTAGTTGTAGACTGGAGGCTCTGATTAATCTTTTGACAATTGGGAGTCAGAATTGGCAAGGAAAGATTGGGGATATTACTCCTGATAGTGTAATTCACTCATGGCCCCGTTTCTTCACCTCTCTCCCATGGCTACACTTTTGGCCAATAACTTTTCACTTTCTCTCACTAAACAGGGGAAGTCTATTTCCTCCCCATTTGGATATGGACCCAACCAGGTGGTTTGCCTTGGCCAACGGAGTGTTGCAGAAATGATAGTGTGACAATTTTGAGCCTAGACCTGAAGAAACCCTGCATGGAGCAGAGATACTCGCCCCAGTCCTCCTGGCCAAGGCCAGCCTTTGTGACTGACTACACAACAGTCAGCTAGCCCCAGACCACGAGTGAGTCCGGCCAACACCAACAGAGCTGTCTAGAGGACCCCAAAAACACAAGTGATAAATGTTGACTATGGAATGCCACTGAGGTTGCGTGGGTGTTTTTTATGCAGCGTTATTTTGGCAATAGAAAACTGATACCCCCTTGTAAAATGAAGAATGACCCCTTCCTTATATTGGGGATAGAGTGAATCTCTCCGAGGGAAACAGGATTTTGGTAGCTGTTCTAGAAAGACATCTGGGCTTTAAAATTGTAATCTCTTTCTGCCACTGTAAATTTTTAATTCTCCTAGGTGAAGCCATTGACTCTACCTTGGGCCCATTCTTGCTCAGACCCCTAGGCCAGTCAGTTTACCATTCTAGTAAGATTTAGGGAGCCCTATAGCACTAGCTCAATGATTCAGAAGTTCAACCTAAGGCTACTTTGCTGCAGAATCTGTTCTGTTCTCATCTCCTTCCTTGTGACTAAGCCCTGTATTATTCTCAGATTCACACAGCCATGACCATCTCGGTTCTCAGGGTCCACACTTTCTTACTCCTTTGGGTTACTGGAGCCCTATGGCTGATGTCTGCTTTCCAAAATGGAAGCACCACAGACTGCCTCTTGCCATAGTTACGTGTCTAGGGTATAAGTAATAAACAACAACAATGGATTACCTTTACTCTATAATGTATTTTCTACTTTTACAGCTGGATTCTGTCTCCTCCAGGCCCCAAATGCCTGGTCCACTCTGGAGGAGTACTTTTTCTGTCTTCGGTCTCATCCTACCACCAACCCAAACCTTTCATGACGGAGAAAGCTGGGGTTTAGAGAGGTTACATGACTTTTCTAAGGTCAGAACACTAGTAAATAGGTTTAACATCCAGGTCTACCTTCCAAAATCTGTGCCATTATTAACTCTTCAACTTATCAACTAAGTTAACCTGCCTAGGATGATCTGGCATGGAATATTTGGTCAACATTCCCAAATTTTCTAAGTCTAAAAAAATCAGAACCTGTCTTTTCTCTGATTCTTTGCACCTAGGAATGCTAGTGGCTTTCAGTCTAATAGCAAAACAAAAGCAAAACCAAAACAAACGACGACAACAACCCAAAACAGGAGGACTTGACTCCCTGACTTGGGGGGCAGTTGTACACACAGAATACTCGACACCACCAACAGATTATTTTTCAAACTCTCTCCTCTGTGCCACAAAATCATGTTCTTTAAATGTTTATTTATTTTTGAGAGAGAGAGAGAGAGAGAGAGAGAGATAATGTGAGCGGGGAGGAGCAGAGACAGAGAGAGGGAGACCAGCTCTGTGCTGTCAGTGCAGACCCCGATTATAGGGCTCAAACCCACGGACCATGAGATCATGACAACTGACCGAGCCACCCAGGCGCCCCATTAACTGCCTTTCAAAATGAATGTATGAGGCATTGTGTTAGGGCTGACCGTAACTGGGAGAGCTTCAAATTGCCTTCTCTGTAGAATACAATGTTTATGATGGATAAATAACAAACCTGTATTGATATGAAGTTCCATATACATTATCAAAACTCTACAATACTCATCATAATTATGTAGAATGTGGTCTAGCAAAAAATTTGGGGGGCAAAGAAGAATTTTATCACATTGTTTAGAAATGCTGGCTCACATGATAACAGAAAGCAGACTACTTTTTACTCGTTTTTTAATACTCATCTGAAATTCTCAATAGACAGTGTACCCTTTCACTGCCAATACCTGAACAGAACACTCCCACCTCCCACTGTTGGCGTCCCGCTGCTTTGGGGGAACTCAACCCGGTTCAGGGCCCGTTCCTTCCTGTAGGGAATGCCTTACACTGTTGGAAAGATTTAGGGAGTTCCCACTTCAGGAGAAAAATGACTATTTGGGGGAGTTCTCAATCTTATAGGGGAGAAGTAGTGACTCACCTCTTTAGAGAGGGCTGAGGTCAGGAGAACAGGGTTCTTCTCCTGGGGAACCTGAGTCTGGGTGGTTTGGAAAGAGTTCATGTTCAGAAATGGGGCTACCAAACCAGGATGGCTCCATGGATATGACTCTGGTTATGATGGTACATAATTTGTTACGGTCATGGAGACACTGACGTGGGAGGACCCTAAGATGACATTAAAACACAGAGGGAGTGCTCTGCTCCTGTATGTTTGAGAGGAAGTTTACGTCTTTGGATTAGGTTTGGGTTTACCATCAATGAAGCTTGCCTTTAAAAAACTTTTTTTCTTTAATGTTTATTTATTTTTGAGAGACAGAGCACGAGCAGGGGAGGGGCACAGAGAGAGGGACACACAGAATCTGAAGCGGGCTCTAGGCTCTGAGCTGTCAGCCCAGAGCCCGACACGGAGCTCGAACCCACAAACCGTGAGATCATGACCTGAGCTGAAGTTGGATGCTTAACCGACTGAGCCACCCCGGCACCCCCAGGAGCTTGCCTTTTGAAGCAGGTAGACAGGAGCATGCTGACAGTGATTCCTAGATGCACGCTAGGGCTCCCCAAGGGCCAAAGGCGGGCGAAGAATGATGGAGATTATCTTCAAACCACCCTTAAGAGCCTGCCAGAGTTGACCAGGATGGATGGGACCAGGGTGCAGAAACTATGCTCTGCCATCCACCCGCTGGGACGTATTCCTCTCGGAGTCTGCCAGAGATTTTAGCAGGCAATGATTCTTTAATCCGAATGAATTATGGAGAAAGACAGCTTATGAAAACTTATGTGAAATTTGGAAAGACTGGAAGCTTTATTGTTCTCAGCCATAAACTGCACTCTTCAATTAAAACAAACAAGGTCTGGCCAGATGTACTTTAATGAATGAAAAAGAGGAACTTCTGATGATAAT
Source organism: Acinonyx jubatus (assembly GCF_027475565.1). NCBI lineage: Eukaryota > Metazoa > Chordata > Mammalia > Carnivora > Felidae > Acinonyx > Acinonyx jubatus. The sequence goes on along the minus strand of NC_069388.1, from coordinate 30,333,936 downwards.
TTGTGTGCCTGTCTTCATTTAGGTTCTGAGTGGTTTAAAGAGAGTTCTCAGTAACATTTTTCTGATTACAAAAATAGTGAAATCATTCTAGAAATCACAGAAAAATATCCAAATTGTCATCACCCACAATTTTATCTCCCATTGTGTGTACAGATTTTTACATCTTGTCCTTCTCACTTAATAGTGAGCTTAAACATTTTTCTCTGTCGTTCATCATTCTGTGGAAATACTTTCAATAGACGTCTATTATCTCTTTGTGTGAATATGCCCTAAATTATTCATTCTATCGCCAATCACCAAACTTAAATATTTTTAATGTTTTCATATAGTAAATAGCACTGTGATGAATACCCTTGCTGAGAACTCTCTATATAATTCTGAAGGCTTCCTTATCATAGATGCCAAATTATGGAGTTATTGGAGAAAGGGGTGGAAGGGTTAAACTGTAGTGTAGGGCTAACCTGTAGCCTTGAGAAATAATAGCTTTGTTTTGACACTATAGGTTAAGAGTCTTATCAATCAAGGAACAAAAGTTCAAGGGAAATCAACTGGATTGGTGTTTGATTGGATTGGGGCAAGGGCATGTTGAGAACTTTGAAAAAATGGCACCGGAGGCAGGGTCAAGGAGATCAATTGCGGCTTACCGGCAGAAGGTCTGAACTGTTTCCACCCCCATCTGGGAACTATTTCTTTGTTCTGTTCCCAGGTGATGATAAGACGATGCGGTCGGCTATAAAAACTCTGTACCCCGGCTGTTCGGGACCGCACTCTGGTCAAGAGTGTCGGTCCCGATCGGTCGGCCTTGCCTCTCATTGCAATAAACTTTGCTGTGACTGTCACTGGTGCCGGTAGCATTCTGTTTCAGGAGTCGTGTGGATGCAACCCTTAGACACACAAGAAAAGAACAGCTGGTGAGGTCCACACTTTCAGGATGGCTCAAGAGGGTACCTAGCCCAGGGTGTGGCTCAATGAATAAATAATAACAACTGATTCTGAATGTGAATGTAAAAATCAGTGCTTGTTCAACTGGAATTTATACTGAATTTAGAATCCAATCAGGTCAGGGACAAGACGCTTACAGAACTGATTCAGGAAACAGAAATTTCCACCCATGTTTTATAATAGAAGATTAAGTTGGGGAGCTAAGAAAAATTGGATATAACTGTCCTTACTCCCCCCAAACCCCCTCCTCTAAACAAACCCCTATCATTTAAAGCAGAGACAGTCTTCCCACATCACTCCTTCCAGCCCAGGGAAACAGCCTCAGTCTTTCTCAACACCATACTCTGGACAACCAGTACCAATTAGGTGAGCCGAATTGGTATACCTGGTGAAAAGTATTTGCAATCCCTTGCCCCAAGGTATTCAGATCATCCAATTAAAATGGATAATGTAAATGAATTGCCGATGAATAAATAATAATTATCTTTGTACACCAATAAAAAATCCAGCACTACATTGTCCCAAGTTACTGGATATCCACACCAATATACAATCATTAGGAATAGCTATAGTTTTGGTTTCTGTTTTAAGTAGTTAAGCAGTTGTGATTGCTAATTAGGTAAAAATGAACAGATTCAAAAGAGTCTGAATGTGAGTGTTCTATCCAATTTCTCCTAGAGGCACGAGCTCAGACTCGCAGACACATGTTGACATCAAGGTCAGGATTGGTGGAGATAATGCAGTGAGGGCAAAATAGAGATAGAAGGCGGTTCAGGGCTCAACGTTATTCTAGAAGAAGCTACAGGGTCATAAAATGATACCCACGTGGGTGCCTAAGGTTTCACAAAGAAGGCAGGGCCAAGAGAGTTATTAGCATTAATAACTGTCATCTATGGAGCAGTCTGCATGAGCCAAAATCTCACTTAAATATTACAGCTATTAAAAAACAAAATTCGAGGGGCCCCTGGGTGGCTCAGTCAGTTGAGTGTCCGACTTCAGCTCGGGTCATGATCTCATGGTTTGTGAGTTCGAGCCCCGTGTTGGGCTCTGTGCTGACAGCTCAGAGCCTGGAGCCTGCTTCGGATTCTGTCTCCTTCTCTCTCTGCCCCTCCCCACTTGTGCTCTGTCTCTCTGTCTCTCAAAAATAAATAAATGTAAAATAAAAATTAAAAAAAAATAAAAAACAAAATTCAATTGAATAAATTTGAAGGTATGATTTGTCTCATTAAGTGATTCATGAAAATTCATGAATTGGGCAGCATCCCATCTAACAAATAGAGAGATGTTCCAATGAATTGTATAAAATTAAAGATTTTTGTAGACAGGAGGTTGGGGCAAGAAAGTTATTAGCAAAAGGAAAGAAAGGATCGTCTCAGGCCAGGACTTCTCCTTTTGGGGGAATGGGGCCCTGAGGGTTTTTATCATGCAGATGACCTCACTAGTGCTGGTCAGGAAATTTCCCATGGACTTGAAAGGTCTTGTTCTTGGGGCACCTGGATGACTCAGTCAGTTGAGCATCCAACTCTTTGATTTCAGCTCAGGTCATGATCTCACTGTCATGATGATGAGGGACCATAAGGCAAGCTGAGGGCCAAGCACAAGATAGCACAACCCCCCCCCCCCCCCCGCCCCCGCCCCCAAGTGGGACATGTGTGATATTCCTCAGGTGTTCACGACTGCCCAAGAACAAAGGAAAGGACAGAAAACAGATCGTTAAACTGATAGAGTCTCCAATCAGTTTACAAATATCTTATCAATAGCCAATCTCCTGGAACTCTCTACTGTCTTAATGATAATGCTTTGCCAGAGGGTAAAACAACTTTAGCTTTACAATAGCAGGCATCCAGTAATCTGTGAGTTTTTATCACATGGAAATCTCTTCAAGAAACTTCCTCTTGACTTTACCTCCCCCCCCAACTCCACATTATACAAGCAGTCACTCTTCACAACCCCAGTGCAGCTCTTTCTGCCCAGGGGTCCTATCCCTGTGCTTTCATAAAATCACCCTTTTGCGCCAAAGATGTCTTCAAGAATTCTTTCTTGGCTGTTAGCTATGAATCCCACCATCACTCCAGAACCTTATAAGTGAGATCAAGCCCACATCTGGACTGGGCATGGAGACTGTTTGAGATTCTCTCTCTCTTTCTGCTCCTCCCCCTTCACACTCTTTCTCTCAAATAATAATAATAATAAAGTAAAAAAATAAAAATAAGGGGCTCCTGGGTGGCTCAGTCGGTTAAGCGACTTTGGCTCAGGTCATGATCTCTCAGCTACTGAGTTCGAGCCTCGCATCAGGCTCTGTGCTGACAGCTCAGAGCCTGGAGCCTGCTTGGGATTCTGTGTCTCCCTCTCTCTCTCTCTGCCCCTTCCCTGCTCGTGCTCTATCTTCTCTTTCAAAAATAAACATTAAACATGAATAAAATAAAATAAAAATAAAAGAATAAAAAAAAGAAAGGTCATGGTCCTGGGATAGATTGAAACTGTAATCAAGTTTTGGTTCACTGCTGTGGGGGCAAATGACTCCATTTTGGGCTTGTCTCTGTCTCTCTGTCTCTCTCTCTCTTTTTCTTTTTCAACACATCTGTGTAGGGTAAGTTTTATTCTCCTTTGGCCCATGAACAAGCTAAGTCTCAGGGAACTGAGCGGTATGCTCGGGGTCACACAGCCCATAAGTGTTAACATTTGAATTTGATCCAACAACAGCGGGATCCAAAGAAAGCTCTGTAAATAACCACACTAGACTCTTCAGATGTGGCAGGCATGTGGCCCCAAGGTAGATGCTGGGAGGCTTAGGCCCACGGAAAAACATGCCAAGAAAGGCCAGAGATTGGGCCACTTCGTGGCGGACTCTCGGCAGAAAGAGTGAAGGGTCCCTGGAAAAAGACAGGCATAGTTTTGGTGGGAGCAAAGTCATCCTAGGCCCCAGGCCCTCTCGGCCATCTCGTAAAAGATTGTAAGAACAAACAGCCACTATCCGGAGGTAGCCTAATCGCATCAGGAACAATAAAACTTCCAGCACTGATTCAAAATTGAAGGTTGAACTGAGGCATGTTGAGTTCTTTACAGGACGTAACCCCCTTTGAATACTCAGATACCAGACCAACTGCAGCCAGAGAACTGAAGTAGACCGTTTGCCCAATTCCAGCTGTGTTCCCCATTGCACAAGCCCCTTCATGAATTTACATGCATCCTTAGCTTAAAATGAGAGGCCTGAGAAAATTGAAACATAAAAGCTTAAGTTACCGGAAACTGAAACCTAACCAAGCTTAACCAGCTTGTTCCGCTTCTGTACAATTGCTTGGCGTGCCCATGTATTCCTGATCAATCATAGTTGCCTGGCACAACCGTGTATTTCTGATCAACCATTGTTACTTGGCACATCCGTGTATTTCTGATCAACCATTGTTGCTTGGCACATCCGTGTATTTCTGATCAACCATTGTAACTTGGCACATCCGTGTATTTCTGATCAATCATAGTTGCCTGGCACAACCGTATATTCTTGATCAACCATTGTTACTTGGCACATCCGTGTATTTCTGATCAATCATTGTTGCTTGCCACATCCGTGTATTCCTGATTTCCCCATGACTTGTTTGTACCTGTCTATAAAAGGGGTGTAAAAACCTCTCTCAGGACCTCTCGGCATCACCGGCAACGAGTGCGCGGAGGTCCAGGTTTGAACCTGCAATAAATGACCCTTGCTGCTTAGCTTTGACTCTGGACTCTGGTGGTTCGTTTTTGGGGGTCTCTTAGACTCTGGGCGTTTCAAAAACTTGTCCAACACTGCTTGGGGAAAGATCCCTGGGGTTCTTTACTTGTTGCCAGTAAATCTCTGTCTTGGTGGTGTCTTTTGGCTCGACACCCACCACAGGGCCAACCCGGTGTCAGGTAACTGGATGAGATGTTGGATAACCCTGTCACTTAAGTTATGCATTTTAATTTACCCGATATCATTAAAATAACAAGATGCGGGGCGCCTGCGTGGCTCAGTCGGTTGAGCGCCCGACTTCAGCTCAGGTCGTGGTCTTGCGGTTTGTGGGTTCGAGCCTCCCTCGGGCTCTGGGCTGGCAGCTCAAAGCCTGGAACCTGCTTCAGATTCTGTGTCTCCTTCTCTCTCTCTCTCTCTCTCTGCCCCTCCTCTGCTTGCGCTTCTCTCTCTCTGTCTCTTAAAAATAAATAAACATTAAAAAAAAACCCAGGATCTATTAGTTAACTGCTTTATTTAGAACTGGCTAGGTACAGAGCTGCAAGAGCCAACAGGGTGTTAAAGAAATAGAGCATCTGAGTATAACGGGCTCCTTAATGTTACCTTCTACGCGCCTGTGTGTGGCCCCAGCCTCGATACTCCCAGTCCAATCTCTGGGCCAGTAGTGCAGGCCTTGCCTGGGTACATATAGACATACAGTCTCAGCCGCCACCCAAGACCTACCAAATCAGAATCTGCGTTCTTTTTTTTTTTTTTAATTTATTATTATTTTTTTTAATATGAAATTTATTGTCAAATTGGTTTCCATACAACACCCAGTGCTCATCCCAACAGGTGCCCTCCTCAGTGCCCATCCCCCACCCTCCCCTCCCTCCCACCCCCCCCCCCCTCCACCAACCCTCAGTTTGTTCTCAGTTTTTAAGAGTCTCTTATGCTTTGGCTCTCTCCCACTCTAACCTCTTTTTTTTTTTTTTCCTTCCCCTCCCCCATGGGTTTCTGTTAAGTTTCTCAGGATCCACATAAGAGTGAAAACATATGGTATCTGTCTTTCTCTGTATGGCTTATTTCACTTAGCCTAACACTCTCCAGTTCCATCCACATTGCTAAAAGATCCTCAGACCATGTGCACTTTAAGGTGGGAGAAGCACTGGTCCAGGGGGCACAAACCAGAAGGAAAGATAGGATGTAAAATACCAAAAGAACCAGCTAGCTATACTCAGAAAAAAAAAAAAAAGGCAAAAAAGATGTTTTGTTTTGTTTTGTTTTTCTCAGAAAAAAAAATAAGGTAATCGCAAGTTTAACTCAGGGAGGTAATTTTTTTTCTCCCTGGTAAAATTATAAGCAGATTCTGTTCACATAAAACAGGATGAACGAGACTACCGGCCTAGGAGAGTTGTTACATCTGGTGCGCACAAAATTGGAAGGAGCTGAATAATACAGTCTTGCTATTCCTTTGTGCGTGAGCTAGGCCCGGTGGCTTCAGGGTCGTTTTCTTCCTTTGTGACATCCCAAACCCAAGGAGATGCATGCTGTTAGAAATTATAAAATGCCCATAAATGTCTTGCAGAGGGAGTGGGAGAGTGGCAGGGTTGGGACGGGAGGGAGAGAGACCACTGGCTTAGGCGAGAGAAATGGAAAACCCTGGAAAGGAGGAGGGGCTTAGGAAGCTGACACTAGCTGAGGAGCTCAGACTTCTCCGTGGTTACGTTCAATTTCAGCCGTCTACAAACACAGCTCTCAGTAAGTAAAGAATAACTTTGTTGACCAGGAAATGGCCACCTATTTTTTTCAAAATGGAAATAGCTGGGGCGCCTGGGTGGCTCAGTCGGTTGAGCGTCCGACCTCAGCTCAGGTCATGATCTCACAGTGTGTGGGTTCGAGCCCCGCGTCGGGCTCTGTGCTGACAGCTCAGAGCCTGGAGCCTGCTTTGGATTCTGTGTCTCCCTCTCTCTCGGCCCCTCCCCTGCTCATGCTCTGTCTCTCAAAAATAAGTAAATGTTTTTAAGAAAAAAATGGAAATAGCTTTATTGTTTTCTTTCCTGATTATGAAAATTATACTTATTGCAAAGAAATTAAGAGTGAAGACAAAATGTGAAATGGAAAATGAAAATCACTTCAAACCCCAGACAGAGAACTATATACTAATATACTCACACGCGTGCGCACACACGTGCACACACAGACGCGCGCCATCCCATGCACGGAGTTTTACAGACCTGGTATCACATAAAACACTTTCTCAATGCCAGGCTCGGAGAATGTAGTGCTTTGTGCTCCTAAAACCCAAGGGATGGACAATTGAGATGGTCCTCTCTAGTTTGAGGGCTAGAAGTATACACAAGTAACTAATAATAATCTGAAAAAATTTTTAAGCTGTTTTATCAGGTCGACGCTAAAACAACAATATTCCTCCATGAAGTTCCCCTAGGTCAAGGTATATTTGTACAGCTAAAAAAAACCCCAAAAACAACGTAGCAGGTCAACCTACCCTCATTTAACTAGAATCTGTAACCCTCTTTCATTCGCCCTAATTCTGTGAACTCAGAGAAAATATAGGAAATGGGGAGGGGGGTTGTGGGGAGTGATGGTTAATTGCTTCAGGGAGGCTGCACTAGGTTGTAGGTGCCTGTGGCCAAAGCGCTGAGCTGGGCAGGGTCAAAGTCTTTAGATGGATGCCTTCAACACATTCCAGAGCTACAGGCGAGTCAATCCACCTAAACGGAGTCTCAGGGGCCCCGGGGGCCTCCTCAGTAGCCCCAGGCTTTGGAGCAGCAACCCCACCCACCTGTCTGGGGCACAACTGGTCACCCACCCTGCAGCCTGGATCAGTCCCTTAACTTACAGATTGCAGTCTAATAAATGCTTGCTGTGAGCCTCCACTGTGAGTCGAATGTTGACAGAGTGGCTTCGGCACTGTTCAGACACCAGGCTTCTTCCCCCGGTCTGGCCCATGTGCTCCTCCCCACTCGGAACCCCCACCTCTGGCTTTCTGTCTTACTAACCTTAAGAATGAGACCACCAATGATTCTACTAGCAAAAAATGGATTTGTTTGCAAATAGTAGAGAACTGCAATCTGGGACAAACAAGCCATGGCAAAACCATAGGTAAGTCCAACAAACAGAGGAGAGGACCATTGTTTTATGGAGAAGAAGGGAGACGTTGGGAGCGGTCATTTTGAACAAAAGTCCATCGAGGAGAAGCAAGATTTCACACTGGCCGAGGTAGGGGGTGTTCCATTTCTTGTGGGAGATACACAATACATCTTTTCCTGTTGGGACCTGTCATTGATAGTCTTTCCTCTTGAGATTCTTCTGTTGGGGTCGGCAATTGACAGTTCTTGTCATTGACATTGGGTGGTAAGGCTCTCCCCACCAGCCTCCCCTTCTAGCACCCCAAGTCCACATTAGTCAGGTTTCTCTTTACTGTCACACTCTCTTCCTCTGGAACCTAATCCAAGACCGACCACCTTGGCCTTGCCTGATGCTTGCAATCTTTCCCTCTTCAGACTGCGGGTCTGCTTGGTCCCCACACTGCTTTCTTTGCTTTGAGATTTGGCATCAGTGCCCTGACCCTGGCCATAATCAAGCATCCTGTGACTCTTAGAGCTTTTAGCAAGAGGGTCCTGACAGTCCTTCCTTCCTCTGCTAGCCTCCACATTTCAGGTTAAGTTTTCTTGGGTCAAGGCCTTGGCCACTTCCCCCACCTCCCATTTTATTTGCAAAACTGATGTATCTGCATCAGGGAAGGTGGTGATTTAAGGGCATAAGAGAAAAGTTAAGGTAGTTTCCATTACACTAAGTGGGGCAGAGAAAGGGGGCAAATTCCTCCACTGGAAATCCCACAAATATGAAAATAGATGAGAAGGTGGCATTTTTTTTATGCCTTGCTCATCAGAGGATAAAATCAGCATCATTTCCCTATGCTGTGAGAACTAGGTTGGAGGTGTCCCTTTAGGAAAAGGTTTTTTTTTTTTTTTTTTTTTTTTTTTTTTTAAATATAGAGTTCTTGGTCACTTTCCCAGATTCTTTTTAAAAAACAAACAAACTCTAACCCAAAGGCGTGTGCGCACACGCACACACACACACACACACACACACACACAGATGCACACACTCCTAATTTGCATTGATTCTAACCAATCCTGACACTTTGGTTACCAGTGCCCTTGAGGCCAGAATGAGGACCTGGCTCCTACCTGCTTCTTCTTAGGCTAAGGTTGATGATGCTGAACATCACAGTTGAAGACTGCCAAGTGGTAGCCAAGTCACAGAGCTCGTTGGCAGAGGAAAAACTTGGCAAACCATGGGTATCAAGAAGGGAAAAGACAATAATTGAGCACTGGGTATTATTTATAGATGTCTGGGGCTGGCTTGATGTGGACTCCAAACAAGCAGTTGATTTGGTAGGAAACTCAAAGGAGGCATCTTGTGTCATGCTGTCACGAGAACCCTTGGGTCTGAGTGAATTTTTACCTCTTCCTTTGGCTGATCTGGTTCGTGTTATTTTCCTGTTTCTTCTTGTGGATCCTCTCAGGTCTGAAGGTCAACCTGAACTCACTCTCAGCTTCTTCTGCTGAGTGACGATGGCCTTAAACATAGATTTGGCTCACTCGTCAGAACAGTTCTTTGAAGAATCCAGTTGGGAAGATGGCAACACGGGAGGTGAGGTAGCCAAGGTCACCAGGAGGGGTAGAGGAGCTGGAGCTAATCTTCCCTACAAGTCATCTGGCCTTGTTGGCCTTGCTGTGCAGAAATGCTGTGACTGTGTCATGTGTCCTCCAGTCATGGCTGATGCTTGAATAACTGACTGTATGTCCTACCCCAAACCCTGGTTCTTGTGCTATTCAGAGCAGTCTTCGCTATTGATGGATCATCTTAATTTCTTGTGTCACGTGGTTTTGTTTTTGGTTAAGCTTAACTTGTAGGACTTGGGCTTGAACTTGGGCTTTGAAATTGGGTAGAATAATACTGGAATAATATTTCCCTGCCACTTAATACCATAAGCTTAGTGAGTTTAACCTCCCGCTAAATCTCTCCGAAGAATTTTTGCCCTTTTATATCAGGCCGTAGTTCTGTTCAAATGCTTGATGTCAACTTTAATTATCGTTTGGAATAGTTACTCAGCTAAAAGGATCCGTTTCTTGCCCAAAAGGTAATTATGAGAATAAAATCGGTCCTATAAAGACATGTAATTTACTTGAACCTCTTTATAAGGCCGCCACAAGGATACAAGGACAGGAGGGTAACTCCTTTTGCAGGCACAAGAAAAAGTGGAGAGACACAGGAAACACACATCACCAGCTTCACAGCTGTCCTCAGACTTGGTCTGTCGGGAAGGTTCCTTTGAAGCAGCCACTGGGGGCGAAGAAGAAAGGATCAGAGCAATACTTTCCCCAGGCATGGGCAGGAATGGGAGGTAAAATTTAATTTGCGACAGTTTCACTCTCATCACACTGATTGATTTGGGGACTGAGTTGAGCAAATTGGTTGTTGGCTTGGGGCTTCTGGAGATAAACCTCATCTTCAGCCATAATTCCAAGTCTTTTGGTGGCAAATCGATGCAGTGAATTCTGTCCAAAATCCAGCCAGCCAGCCAGCCAGGATGTTTTGGCATCATTATTGGAGTTTGACTGGATCATTGCCTGAATTCAGAGAATCTTTTGGTGTAGAACACTGATGTTGCTACTTGAAAATGGCCATGTTTAGCCCCCTGTAACTGAATTGACAAGGTATTTGGCTGTGGTATGGCCGAAACCCAGCCATGGTCATAATCTCTCTGGGTCTAGTCTCTTCACTGGTAAATCGGGAATGAAAACATCCACCTTGTTTCTCACACATGGATGTTGACACATCACATGAGAAAAGAGTGACCCTTTACCATGGTATAACAAGAACACTGTAACTACCATGAAAGTTTCCAGAAAGGAGGGAAACAATCAGTCGTCACCAGTCCATGGCAGGACTGGGACCCTCCCAGGCAGACCTTGTGAAGACTGTGCCCTAGAGGTGCTGGAAGCTTCCTAATTGGCCCTTTTTCCTCTAAAGCACTGAGTGCATTGCAGTTCTTGGCAGGGAGCATACGTTTCCCTGAACTCACCCTACTCTTGTAACTTTGAGGTTTCCGTGTAGCTTTACAAGCACAGGCTTTGTAGGCCAGGCTCATTGTTTCTCTGACAATTCCTTAAAAAATATGGCACGCTTCTCTTCAAGTGGCTTCTAGTTGGCTCCCTGTGCCAGAAACAACATCCTATATTTTTTCCCCCAAACGTATTCCCCAAGTCTGCTTGATTTCTTTGCTTCCCAACCTATACATTTGTTTTTTCCATTATAGGTAATGTACCTATATTGAGACCAGCTGAATCAATGGGCTTGAGAAGGCAACATTCTCAGTGTGACCCTTGCCACAGGTCTAAGCCCCATTGGTTTACTGGAAAGTTTTAATGAGATTGTGCTGTTCAAAGCCTTTTTTGGCCTTATCTCTTAGGATTTAGGGTCCAGAAGCCGTCGGTCTTCCTAATATCTTAAGGCCCTTAGTCTCTGAACTTTATGGCTTTCACTCTCTGCTTATAAACCAGACACGCTTGAGTTCATCTCTCTCTCTTTTTTTAATTTTATTTTTAATTTTTAAAAATTTACATCCAAGTTAGTTAGCATCTAGTGCTACAATGATTTCGGGAGTCGATTCCTTAGTGCCCCTTATCCATGTAGCCCATCCCCCCTCCCACAACCCCTCCCGTAACCCTCAGTTTGTTCTCCATGTCATCTCTTTTTTATAGTAATATCTTCTAAGCCCAGCAGCAGCCAATACGCACTCTCACTCCGGATTGTTCCACCAACTTCTTTAGAGCCACAGAGTCAGCAAGCGTGTGGTCTGCTGCCACGACATCACACCAACACGGGCCTCCATCGTTCCTTCCGCTACCTGTGTCACCCCAGCACTGCCGCCTGATTAGGCCAACGCTGTGCAATTTTAGTCTTTTGAAGATGGCAGCATAGCACTTCCTGGCACGCATTTTTGTGCTAGGTTGACTAGGGTAGACCGCGATAACAAACAGACTCAAACGCATAAGAGCTCAACACTCGGACCCTTGCTTCTCATTCGCAGAATAGTTCAAGCGGATTCCAGACCAGCAAGGAGATCGTGTGTGTGTTTGTGTGCGTGTGCTTCTCTGCTCCACGCAAGTCATTTTAGAGACTGACGTTTCCTATGTGGCTTCCGTGGCACTACCCCATCATCCCATCAGCTGGAAGGGAAACGAGAGGGGGGAGGCTTTCGTGGGCCCAGACTTGCAGTGGCACACATCACTTCAGCTCATCTTCCTTCGGCTGGAACTCAGTCACATGGCCACAACTAACTTTAAGAGAAGCTGGGGGATGCAGTCTCACCGTGTGCCGGCCCAAGGAGAAGAGATGGACTTCTGTAACCAGCCACAGTGTCTGCCATAGTGCTCACACATCTCATCCGTAGAGAACTGGCCTCCCAGGTCTATGAGGAGGAGAAGGTGAGGCAGTGTTGTGGGAGAGCCCCTTGAAATGTTAAGGCATTGGGGATAGCATAATAAAATACCAGGTAAAATATAATCCAACAGAGAAACTGTCTCCATGTGGACTACGTCAGTAACTGTTTTCATCTGCTCTAGATCATTCCCTTATGGAAAAGGATGCCTCTCCATCATCAGAAGTAACCTCCAGATACAGGAACTGTACATCTAGCACATAATTTCTGGCACCTTTCACAAATTGTCATTGAGGAAGAATGTGTCAGCCTTTTATGCAAGAGCTTTGACAATAATGTGATACCTGAGCCAATCCTAGATACTCTGTCTACAGTAAAAAAAAAAAGAGAGAGAGAGAGAGAGCTGGAAAAACGAACTGTCGCTTCTGCATGGCTACATACACACGCCCCGCATCTATGCCAACTTGGGCCATGTCTGTCTGTCTGTCGGTCTCTCTCTCTTTTTAATTGAAATATAGTTGACACACAATGTTACATTAGTTGCAGGTGTACAAGGCAGTGATTGGACAACTCTGTGCATTATGCAATGTTCATCTGTCACCATACAAGGCTGTTACAATACCACTGACTATGTGCCCTATGCTGTACCTTTCATCCCCATGACTTAGTCATTCTATAACTGGAAGCCTGTACTTTCCCCTGCCCTTCACCCATCTGGGGCCGTGTCTCTTCATAAAAAGCCTGGTGGTGGAGCCCAACCCTACAGGGAAATATTTTCAGAATGAATACTGGGGAGCATGTGCATCCCAGGATTCTTTGATCTCAGGAAGGGTCCAAGGGGATGCAGAGATGGAGGGAAGTCTTCTGGTGGCTTCTGGGATGAGAAAAGGAGTCAACCCTTGTCTTTGGAAATACCTGAAGCGTTAGAAAAATCTGGTGGCAGTGGAATGGTTTCTGGGAAAAAAAATCCAAGCAGTTAAAGGGCATTTGATTAAGTGTCTGCATTTGAGGGCTAAAAAGAGACTTTTTTGACATGAAAGGTCGTTGTAAAAGCATATCTCATTTTATTCTTTTGATTACAAAACAATGTTTTCACTAAGCCCCCTCTCCTGTCTTCTTGAACCATATTAGCACAAAAATTGAAAGGTCTTGGCTACCTTCCCAGAACAAAATGAGGTATCAGTGTGTGTGTGTGTGTGTGTGTGTGTGTGTGTGTGTATGTGTGTGTTTCTAAATTGTTGGAAAAATCCTTGTCTTTCTACTCCTCAAGGTCATCCAGGGGTATAAGCAAGTAGTGATTTTTAAATTTTTTTTTTAAGTCAAAGTGAAGTATGTATCTTTAGCCTTAGACTATATTTCTTTTTTTTTTTAATTTTTTTTTAACGTTTATTTATTTTTGAGACAGAGAGAGACAGAGCATGAACGGGGGAGGGTTAGAGAGAGAGGGAGACACAGAATCTGAAACAGGCTCCAGGCTCTGAGCTGTCAGCACAGAGCCCGACTTGGGGCATGACCTCGAGATCATGACCTGATCATGACCTGATCGCCCAACCGACTGAGCCACCCAGGCGCCCCTAGACTATGTTTCTTTATCTATATATGTGCAAAATGTGTGTGCATATAGGAAGTGATTCTCATGCAAAAAAAAAAAAAGTAAATGGATCAGATCAGTACTTAAGGAGATGTGATTGCTTGTGTTAGTTCTAGTGTTACCAGTGATACTAATGGTGTTATTATCACTATTTAAACATCTTTTTAATTGAGATGTAATTGACATTACTATTAATTGCCAAAAGTATTAGTGTTAGATGCTTTAGTGAATGACCTCCAGACAGTAGACGAACCCTAAGAGTTTCGGTTTTATGTTATTCATGTTGAATTACCACTTAGTATAACATATCACGTGCTCAACACACTTTGTTTACGTTTATGCCCCTTCATTCCCACTTTTACTCACATTCTGAAGGGGAAACATGCATTTTAAATTTTTTTTTTAACGTTTTATTTATTTTTGAGACAGAGAGAGACAGAGCATGAACAGGGGAGGGGCAGAGAGAGAGGGAGACACAGAATCGGAAGCAGGCTCCAGGCTCTGAGCCATCAGCCCAGAGCCCGACGCGGGGCTCAAACTCACGGACCGCGAGATCGTGACCTGAGCTGAAGTCGGCCGCTTAACCGACTGAGCCACCCAGGCGCCCCAGGGAAACATGCATTTTAGATGGAAGAAACAGCCTATACAAAGCCCTACAGGTAGAAATGAGCCTGTGATGGCCAGGGACATCCTGTGGGATTTGGTTCCTCCAGTTATTTTGAAGATTAAAAAAAAAAATTTTTTTAATGTTTATTTACTTTTGAGAGAGAGAGAGAAAGGGAGACAGAGCATGAGTAGGGGAGGGTCAGAGAGAGAGACACACAGAATCTGAAACAGCTCCAGGCTCTGAGTTGTCAGATGATGCCTGATGTGGGGCTCAAACCCACAAACTGTGAAATCATGACCTGAGCCGAAGTTGGATGCTTAACCGACTGAGCCACCCAGGGGCCCCCCCTCCAGTTATTTTGAAACCTGCACAGGGTCTGGGGTGGGGTGGGAACATCCTGGCACTGCCCTTTGGGGTTCTTCTTTGGGACCTGAGTCTGGAGATGGTTCAGTCAACGTAGGGAATCTGCATGAGAGGGTGGGGCGTCATTTGGGCCAAACCTGAGGCTACGTGGGGGCATGCTCAGAATTCTGCGTTATTCTAGCACTTAAATATCCTTGCCCACTTTATGAACGGCCAAAAAAAGCCAACCTTACCTCAGTGGATGCAATTAGTGCTGTCAGCCGAACTAACACCCGAGATCATTTCCTTCATCAAAACTCAGTCCTTCCCTGAGCAGCTCAGAAATCCTGCTCAAGAAATGCTAGAAAGACAGGAATAGGTGCTGCACTTTCAGAGTTTAAAGCCTATTTCCGGGTTTCTTTTCTTTTCTTTGTTTTTTTTTTTTTTGTTTTTTTTTTAATGTTTGTTTTTGAGAGAGAGTAGAGGAAGGGCACAGACAGAGGGAGACCCTGGATCTGAGCGCACAGTTTGATGCGCAGCTCGAACGCACAAACCTTGACATCATGACCTGAGCCCCGAAACCAAGAGTCAGACACTTAACAGACTGAGCCACCCAGGCACCGCCTACTTCCAGGTTCTAAGCCAATAGTCCACATCTGGGCTTCCAGCCGCAGGATTTTGTGCACTTGTCCATGTACACGTTTCCTCCCTAGGTGAGAGTTCTCTGCTTTCATAAGACTCTCAAATGGGTCCATGATCCTGGAAGTTTAAGGAGCATGGGTTTGGTACAGAGGCCGAGTGTAAACAGTTCAACCTTTGATTATATCGTGCTGTCCCCACATGGAAATGGGCCACCCAGCTGCTTCTCGCGCGCTCTCCCTAGAAGGGCGCACATCTCGTCTTACACGCTGGCTAGAATTGCACAGCCACCCCTCCTTCCTTCTCTCCCCACTCTTCTAGTCTCAAAAACCTCCGTACCTCGTCTCCCCCTCGACTCACCAGCATGGCTAAGGCCACAAAGCCATGTTCACAAGGACCGAACCAACCTTTCCCACTGCTTTAGGCTGCTCCCGTCTCTATGTTCCTTAGACTATTGGCTCCGTCAATAAAGTGTTGACATTTCGTGCTATCCTGGAATTTAATAGAGACCAAGCCTCGCCCACTTCTGCATGCCCTGAGGTGATATCCCAGTAACGCTTTCACAAATGTCACCATCCTCATTACCATTCATAACCAACATTCGTAATTATAACCATAACACCATATGTCCTAAAATGCAGTTTCGTTTCTATATATGTCCAGATACGCTTTCTCCCGTAAGCCTGACGATATTGCTAGAGGCAGGCAGGAGAGGTGCTCCCCGTTTTTTCAGAGGTAAAGTAGCGGAGCACAGCCTAGAGAGACGGGCTTGCAGTCCCGAGGAAGTTAGAGGCAGGAGGAAGAATGAAACAGAGATCTAAATTCCTCTGCCTAGGGGGCGCCTGGGTGGCGCTGTCGGTTAAGCGTCCGACTTCAGCCAGGTCACGATCTCGCGGTCTGTGAGTTCAAGCCCTGCGTCAGGCTCTGGGCTGATGGCTTGGAACCTGGAACCTGCTTCCGGTTCTGTGTCTCCCTCTCTCTCTGCCCCTCCCCTGTTCATGCTCTGTCCCAAAAATAAATAAACGTTGGAAAAAAAAATAAATTCCCCTGCCTGCTCCAGGGCCACACTATACCTTTGTGTACATTTTTTTTTTTTTTTTTTTTTTTTTTGGACAGGAGTCGGGCTTTTTATTTTAAGCCACTCCAAGGCCCTTAACTGGCATCTTGTTTTAATTATGCCACTTGCATGCTGAATTTATTACGGTTGCCATGAGAAGATTTGATGGCTTAAGTCACTCTGGAGGAAAGCACCACAACCGGATTTTTAATTGGATTGGCTGAAGATAAATCAAGCATAACCACATGCGAATTTTTAAAATGCTTCTATTAGGCAAATAGAGCCAGCTTTTACCCCTGCACATTAGAGTTACTAATCATCTCCTATTCCTGATATTTTTTTTCTAGTCTTTTCTTTTCCTTTTGTTTGCCCGCTCTGCTGGAGACGCTGTGCCTCATGGGGTGGAAACGTGGATTATCGCATCGAACTTATTATGTGAAAATGCTGAATTGACTGCAGTTAGGACACAGGAGCAGGCTCTTTGCATCTCCATCTCCTCTCCTCTTCCTTACTCCCTCCACACTGAACCAAACCCGGACGCCAGGCAAAGCTTTAGATGGTCTGGAATGGGATTAAGAGCCGTGTGCCTAGTCCGTCACTCCCAAGAGGGAAGGTAAGAAATAATCCCCACCATTTGGAAGTCCACAGCTCTGAAATGTCTGCAACTCCACAAAGCTCTTGGACTGAAGGAGGTGACAAAGGCCCTTTCCCAGTGTGATTATTGGCAAACAACCCTTGCCTATTGGACCACCTTCTGCTGGTGACAAGTCTCCCCAGTATAGTGTCAAGGAGGTGCTAAATAAGGTAGATAATTGGGAATCGTGGAGGTAATCGTGTGGGTAATTCATACTAATTAACCCCGTGGACCACCAGAGCTAGCCGTGGGCAAACCAGTACTTTCATATGTGCTGGATGATGCCATTTACAGTGCAGGGTAGTTGGTGGGGTGGGGAGTGGGGTGGAGGATGCAGAGGCCTGGTTACCCCAGAAACCCTTTCATTTTATGAGATTGCGTTCTGGAGCCGATGTGGCCTGGGAAGCATACTGGAAAGAAGAAGGGGGATTACATCGGAAGGAACCGGCCCTGTGGGAAAAGAGGCTGGAACCCTGGACAGACATGGGCTGCTGGACTTGAGTCTTGGAGATGGACAGGGCAGCTCAGGGCCAGAGGGACACTGAGATTCTTGGCACTGGAACTTGCCATAAGAATCACACTTGAATTAAACCAGGCTCAAATAGTCTGGACATTGCTAATTGCACTATTTCCATCAGGCTATGTGGAAGAATGGCCACCCTTCCTGCATCTCTGTTGTCTCTATTAACAACCAGCCCCCTTGCCTCAGGGCAAAGTCATGAAGCCATTAACTGTGATTTAACTATCCAGATCCTTTGATTTCAAGGAAAAATTCCAAGAGCCATAGGTGATCTTTTGGGCACAGCTGAAAAGGAAAACTCGATGCGAGTATGAGTCGGATTATTTCCTTATTACGACAGAAAACCTATTTTGAAATTTCTCATAAACCCAAACAATAAGAAATATTTTGCCAAACCGGGGTAGAAGATCAAATGGCTAAGCCGATGCTTCCTTGGGTACATGCCTCCAAAGCTTTAAAGAAAGGAGCAAATATGTTCTGCATTCTTTAAGTCAACTCAGGAAATATTTGTTAACTCCTCACTTTGTACAGAGCATGGCACTCTGGGAAAAGAATTTCAGCAAAACTCTATAGCGGGGGATGTAAGACAGAGCAAGCCCCAACACAGAGTTGGTATCTTTCCATTTGTGGAAGCTTCTTTTTTAGCCTGACAAATCAAAGAGAAGCTGGCATCTGACACTTAAAAATGAAAAGATGTGGAAACCCACCATGACATTCTCTGCAACCCCGGTTTCCTAAAACGCGAAAGCCCTCATGGAACACGTTAACTCCAACCCAGTTTTTCTTGGTTCCTAAGATACTTCTTGACTATTACCGCATTTGAAAGATGCATTCATTTCTTCAGAAGCCTAAAATCAAGTGGCCCCAAAGACTGCCTACTGGTGTCCATGGGGAATATTCAACAGGGAGAGGCTTCAATAGTAGAGGAATTCAATATTGCAAAGTTTTCCATTCAGCAAACGGACATGGAATAGACCAAAGATTTGCTTCATGATGGAAAGAGAGTGTATCTGCTAGATAATTTCAGCAATATGGAGGCAGATCCCCTATTTCTCAACAGTGACTGGTCCCCAGACACAATTACAAAGTTGATGAAATTTGCCTTTAGGGACTTTTGCCCTGTTCTCTGCTCCATCCCTGACTTCCAGATGCCCTGCATTCCGGTCTACAGCATGCTGCCCTCGGATAGTTGTCTGTGGACGGTGATTCTGCAGCCAGTTGCCCTGGGACTTTTCTTCACCTTCCACTCCAAATCTGATCCCGTAGTCGAATGCTATTGTTGGCCCACTTAATTCTCCTGTGCTAAGAGGCTAGAGAACATACTGTTAAGATGTTGGTACTTTGAATTTTGTTGCACATTGCTTCACATCCTAACCCATAGTCAATTTGGACAAGTGTTCCACATGCGCTTGAAAAGAGTGTGCATTCTGCCGTTGTTGAACGCAGTATTGTGCTAAAATCTCCACAATAATTATGGGTTTGTCTATTTCTTTTTAGCGCTCTCAATATTTGCTCAGGTATTTTGAAGTTAAATTATTGGGTACATAAAAATTTAGAGTTGTTTTAAATTTTTTTTTAAGTTTATTCATTTTGGAGAGAGAGAGAGAGACAGAGCGTGAGCAGGGGAGGGGCACAGAGAGGGAGACACAGAATCTGAAGCAGGGTCCAGGCTCCGAGCTGTCAGCACAGAGCCCGACGTGGGGCTCGAAGCCACAAACCGTGAGATCGTGACCTAAGCCTAAGTCGGACGCTTAACTGAGTGAGCCACCCAGGCACCCCTAGAGTTGTTTTAGATTTCTGGTGATGCGTGCTTTCATCATTATGCAATATTCCTCTTTACCATTGGTAGTACTCTTAAGGTCTACTTTGTGTGATACCCACATCCTCTGTCTTTTATTTAATGTATACCTCATTATATTTAACTGCCCTTTTACTTTTTTAAAAAAAGTTTGTTTGTTTGTTTGTTTATTTATTTATTTATTTATTTATTTATTTATTTATTTTGAGAGAGAGAGATTGAGCACGGGAGGGACATAGAGAGAGGGAGAGAGATAATTCCAGTCAGGCTGCCTGCTGTCAGATGTGGGGTTCCGTCTCACAACTGTGAGGTCATGACCTGAGCTGAAATCAAGGGTCAGTCACTTAACCAACTGAGCCACCCAGGCGGACCACTGTCCTGTTCCTTTCAACCTTTCTGCATCTTTATACTTAAAGTGTGTTTCTTGTAAGCAATAGTTTTGTTTTGAAAATCTAATCTCACAATCATTGTCTTTTAATTGAAAGATTGTCTCTATATTTATATTTAATGGTATATTTGAATTTATGTTGGCTATCCCCCAATTTATTTTTTCATTTAGCTCATCTCTATTTGTTTCTTTTTTATCCCTCTCTTTTTTTTTTTTTTTACCAACTTAGTGTTTTTATAATTCCATTTCTCCTTCTCTATTATACTATATTCTTTTTTTTTTTAATTTTATTTTAGAGAGAGAGAGAGAAGGAGGGGCGGGGGGGGGAGAGAGAGAGAGAGAGAGAGAGAGAGAGAGAGAGAGAACCTTAAGTAGGCTCCAAGCTCAGCACAGAGCCTGACATTGGGCTCAATCCCACGACCCTGGGATCATGACCTGAGCTGAAATCAAGAGTCAGATGCTCAACCGACTGAGCCACCCAGGTGTCCCTATATTCTATTTTTCAACGTTACCAAAATGACAGCATTTATTTGTTATTTAGGATATAATATACATTGTATTTTACTGCTCCCTGGATGATTCGGAGGCTTTAGAACACTTTAACTCCATTTATAAACCAGGTCTTCAAAAATATTTAGACATCTGGGTTTTTTTTAGATTTGTATTACTCATCTTTTTATGACATTACATTCTTTTATTGTGATTACATTTGCTTTGTCTTTCTGCTATTTGGCATACAACTGGAAGCAATTTTTTAAGGAGTTCTGACCAGTGTGTTTTCTGAACCTCTCAAAGTCTAAAATTGGCTTTCTCTTGCTTTCCCACATGAATGACAACCTCTCTGAACATAAAATGTGGCATTTACAAACTTTAACCCTTGTTGATAACATGACTTTGTTTTTCATCGTGAGGTTTAAAGGAACTTTGCTTCAATATGGTTCAAATGTTTCCCAGTTTTTGTCCAGGGGAAGGTCTTTCCCCATTGATTTCACCTGTTACAGTTCTGTATTTATTTGTTTATTCCTTTTAAGAGACCAGCTCTGTGCCAACGATACCCCACGGAAAGACAACACGATTGCTTTCAAGGAGTGTCAAGGAGTATCCTTGGGGATAGATAAATAAAATATCCTTTACAATTTAAAGGATTAAGAACAATGATATGGCAAATATGAGACAGTGTGGAATCCGAGAAGAAAAGCACAAAGCCCAGATAGAGATTTACCTGAAGTAAATGTTTCCTGGAGGAAATTTGTGATCTTTTTCGCAACCACAATTCTCTCTAGATGTTGTTGTCACTAGTATTATTACTTATGAAACTAGCCTCCACCTCTCTGAAGGAAAACGTGATTGTCATTGTAACAAACACAACTTTATGCTCATGTCGGGGACCCGTGACGGGTTGCCCCCAGGGAACCTGTCTTCTCAACCAGTTAGCCCAGGTGGCGGATCTCCGAGTTATACCTACAGGAGGAGCTGGAATTTAATATTATTTGTGGCAATTAGTGACTGGAAGATCGTTCATTGGTCTCAGTGCATCCAGTTGACTATAGAGTCAGGGCTTTTGAACTGTGCAGTCTCCCCTCCATGCTCCACAGATTTGCTGAAACACATTTCTATGGCCTGATCAAGCAGAATGTGATAAATGACTTGTATGACATCTTCAAATACTGATGGAACCATCCAAGTGCGACTTCTTAGCTTGTACATTTCTCACCTTCCTCCCCCAGCAATGCTTGTTTACAAAGACTAATGAGGCTAAGCGAATCATAAAAATTACCGTTTGTCTTAATTTGGGTATTCCCAGAAGAAGACAAGTTTTCAAGGGCAAGGAGTGAACTTGGAATGCGTGGCTGGCAAACACCAGCAGGGGAGCAGGGCAGTGAAACGGGGAAGGGAGGGCAGCCGATAAAGAGCAGAGGAGCCCCAGGGGACTTGGAGAAAGCCCTCGCCCAGAAGGCTGCAAAAACGGGCAGCTGAAAGTAGGCTGGGGCTCTCTGAGGTGGGGAGACAGAGGGACAGGGAGCCAGTCAGTGTCGCTCCTGGTTCTTCATGCTCTTCGCCCAAAATACACCAGTCTTCACAGAATAATTTATTAAAAATGAAAAACCCATTCCTTTTAGATCCTTGAGATCCTTTTAGATCCCAAAACCTTTTAGAGCCTTGAGGAATAAAAAACACATTTGAAGAGTTCAGGTTACATCATCTCTCCCTGGACCATACAGCAACTCACAAGGAGTTCAAGATGGTCCCTCGGGGCATCCTTACTTATCCAGTCTGCCTCCCCGCCTGAGCTAACTAACTCGCATGGCCCATTTTCAACCTAACCATCTGGGGGGGAAAAATCCATTCTTTCATGGAGGAAACATATTTGAGCAGTTCCTCTGCTCAATAGAACTCCTAGTGGGCCAGTCCGATCCAGTATAGTTCCATTGCTTTGTAGTCAGCCCCAGGAAAATAACAAAGTTAGAAAGATGAATATATGCAAACCATGTTCTCGAAAGTATAACAGAAACTAATAAACAAATAAAAGGTAAAGCGAATTTTGCACATGCTCTTTTGAATAGTAATTGGATTAAGGAGGAAATCAAAAGAATAAAGGCAGCTAATTGAAAAATAATTAAAATCAGGGTAATTCAACATTAAAAATTATGGGATATGCATAAACTTGATCTCACCCAGGCATCCTGCTGTCCTGTCTTTGCACTTAGCCTGGCTCTGGTATGGTTGCAAAGCAATGTCACAATTTCAAGCATCCTACCCAGACATGACAAGATCTAGACAAAGGAAGAGACTGCATCTTCCTTAGATTTTTTTTAAATATTGAGAGACTTTTGCCCACACCGGCAGATACTGTCTAATATCTCATTGCCCAGCATTGGGTCACATGTCCATCCCAAAAATGACCAGCAAGGGAACGTGGTGACAATCATTAGACATCACAGACAGCAGGTAGTCAATTATGCAAACTATCAGATTTTTAGAATAGAGAATCTATGTCTATTTGGGGTGTTTCAGGAGCATTTTAAACATTTCCTCAGATGAGTTCTATGTATTTTTTGCTAAATTTATACTTACTTATATTTTCTCTTTCTACCATAAACAAAATCATCTCTGCTGTTACATTGTTGAACTCACTGGTGTTCTAAATGAAAACTGTGGGTTTCTACATATTGATTTTTATAGCCTGCTTATTTATTATAGTGTCTTTCTTGTTTGAAGAAGTTTCCAGTTAACTCTGCTGGATTTTCCAGGTGAAAGTCATACCATCTACAAAGAGGGATAATTTAACCTTTTCTTTTCCAATGTTTCCAACCTGAAATATTTTTCTTCTGTCCAGGAGGAGGGTCATACCTCCAATACAATGTTAAATGGAAGTGGGCCTCCTTATTGTATTCCTAATTTTAGTATTTATTAATTTCCTTTTTGAAAGTCTTTTTAAAAAAATGAAAGTCTTCTAAATTTAAGAATGGGTCAAATGCCATTTCAACATCAATATATAAAAAATAACGTTCTCTTAAGATCTATTGATATGTTGAATTATATTCCTTTCCTAACACTAAACCCTTCTGGAATGAATTTCTGGAATGAATCCTTCTTGATCATGCTACTATTCTCTTAATGAACTGCTTAGCTGTAGTTGCTCTCGTTATATAA
Source organism: Acinonyx jubatus (assembly GCF_027475565.1). Taxonomy (NCBI): domain Eukaryota; kingdom Metazoa; phylum Chordata; class Mammalia; order Carnivora; family Felidae; genus Acinonyx; species Acinonyx jubatus. Next base: position 30,310,599 of record NC_069388.1, on the reverse strand, counting down.
ATTATTGATATAAAACTTTAGTGTGCATATTTACAAATGAGATTAGTGTGTGCATTTTCTTTTTTTGTACAATTTATTTTAGCTTTTGGTGTCAATGTTATACTCATTTTATAAAAAATAATTTGGAGGGGCGCCTGGGTGGCTCAGTCGGTTGAGCGTCAGACTTTGGCTCGGGTCATGATCTTGTGGTTCGTGAGTTCAAGCCTCCCATCGGGCTCTGTGCTGACAGCTCAGAGCCTGGAGTCTGTTTTGGATTCTGTGTGTCTCTCTCTCTGCCCCTCCCCTGTTCACACACACACACACACACACACACACACTCTCTCTCTCTCTCTCTCTCTCTCAAAAATAAACAAACATTAAAAAAAATTTTAATTATAAATAAATAAATAAATAAATAAATAAATAAAATAGTAATTTGGAGATTTTTCTTCTTTTCTTATGTCCTGAATGAGTTCAACTAACATTATAATGCTCTATTCTTTAGAGGCTTTCTAGAATTATCATGTGAAATTATCTGGGCCTGCATTGGATGTTCTATGATTGCAAGGAGGCTTATACTTTAAAATTTTTCTCTATTTTTTTAATAGAAATTAATCCACATAGTTTTGGTCCATTTGGTTTTTGTATTTCTTCTAGGATTAGTTTCAGTGAATTATATTTTCCAGGACAATTATCTATATCAGCCAGGTTTTAAAATTTCATTTATAGTTGCATATTTAAAACCTACTTGAATGAAATTGTGCAAATAGTCTAATTAAAAAAAAAACCACTTTACTCTGTTGCTGAGGTTATTTCTCTTTACCCTTTCTTATTTTGTGTTTGTGTCTCCTCTCTTTTTACCTGCTTAAATCTTCTATTTGTCCATCTATTTTACTGATCTTTAAAAAAGAAATAGATTTTAATTTGTTAATCCTCTGTTTTTCTAACTTATTAATTTCTGCTTTTACTATTATGAAGTCCTTCCTTCTTCTTTTAATTTTTTTTTCTTTAAATTTGAGAGAGAGAGAGAGAGAGAGAGTGTGTGTGTGTGTGTGTGGTGGTGGGGGGGAATAGGGGCAGAAGGAGAGAGAGAGAGAGAGAGAGACAGAGAACCCCAAACAGGCTCCATACTCAGCACTCATGCAGGTCTCAATCACATGATTCTGGGATCATGACCTGAGCCAAAATCAAGAGTTGGACACTCAGCCAAGCTACCCAGGCACCCCATTCTTCTGTTATTTTGTGTTTATGTTCCCTAACTTTTTGAGTGGGATATTTAATGCATTGATTCTCTTTGTTTTACTTTTCTCAATATAAATATCTAAGGCTAAATTTTTCTTTATTTGAGATAGAGAGTACATGCAGGGGAGGGGCAGAGGGAGAGGGAGAAAGATCATCTTAAGCAGGCTCCATGTGCTCAATGAGGAGCCCAAAGTGCTGCTTGATCCCACGAAGCTGGGATCATGATCTGAGCCCAAACCAAGAGTTGGACTCTCAACTGACTGAGTCACCCAGGCACCCCTTATGGCTAAAATTCTTCTGAGCTCTGATCTGTTTTTGACCCATAGTTCTGGCATTTATTTAAATGATCATCGTTTTCTGCAGGGCACCTGAGTGGCTCAGTTGGTTGAAGGTCCAACTTCGGGTCAGGTCATGATCTCATGGTTTGTGGGTTGGAACTCCGCATTGGGATCTGTGCTGACAGCTCAGAGCCTGGAGCCTGCTTCGGATTCTGTCTCCTTCTCTCTCTGCCCCTCCCCACTTGTGCTCTGTCTGTCAAAAATAAATAAATGTAAAATAATAATAATAATAATAATAAATTATCATTTTCTGGAAATAATATGTGTCTTAGAGCAGGTTGCTATAACAAAATGTCATAAATTGAGTGGCTTATTAACCACTGAAATGTATTTCTCACAGTTCTGGAGGCGAAAAGTCTGAGATCATGGTGCCAGCACAGATGGGTTAGTGAGAGCCCTCTCTGGTTTGCAGATGGCTGACTTCTTGTAAACTCACATGGCAGAGAGAGGGTGAACTAGGTCTCTGGCCTCTTCTTAAGGCACTAATCCCATTCATGAGGATTCCATGGAACCTCATGAACTAATTACTTCTTAAAGGTTCCATCTCCAAATACCATCACTCTGGGGATTCGATTTTAACAGGAATTTCGAGGGGACAGAAACATTCAGTCCAAAGCACCAGATAAACATGAATGTACTTGCAAATCCCCTGGGTATTTTGTAAAATGCAGATGCCAACTGTGAGAAATAAGCCCACTGACCCAATCAGAGGAGGGACACAGAGTCTCAGAGCCCAGTGAAGGGAGGCTTGAATCAATGTTCTTGCAAGAGCAGGTGTCTGAGGAACAGGCATACTCCGGACAGTGACAGCAGGCAATTTATCTCCTAGTGTGAAGTCCCTCCTTTAATTCCTCATTGGCTGAGTACTACAGAGGTTACAGCCTTACCCGGAAGTGCCTATGCCCATGTAAGGCCAAAAAGTAGTCTGATTGGGACAACCGTACATTCCTTGAGATGACTCAGACACTTCAGTTCTTTGGCACACACTGATTGCAAAGACCACGAAAAATAAGCCCACGAAATGAAGAGGGGAAGAAGAACCAGGAAAAGAAGTGTCTAAGAGTTTGGGACTCCATCTTTGCTGGGGGGAGGGTTTGTACATATTTCCAATAGGTTGTAAACCAATTGCTAACAGCTTTTATTTGGTATATCTGAAAATGAATCATCTCACTTCTCACACTGACTCAGTAGGTCTGTGAGTCTGCATTTCTAACAAGCCCAGAGGGATGGAGATGATTCTGTCTACAGACTACTATTTGAGTAGCAAGAATTCAAAATAGGCTCTTCTTAAAATTCTCTAATCAGTTTTTTTCTGATGTTATGATTCTCTAGTTTTATTTTAATGTGATCAGAGAACGTTATCTGTATTATTTCTGCTTTTTGGAACTTATTGAGCTTTTCTTGGTGGTTAATATGAGGTCAGTTATCATGAATGATCACGTACACCTGTCAAGATGTACTCACACTTAATAGAGTTCCATCGATAACTACCTTATTGGTTATTAGTTTATGTTTTTATATCCTTAGTTAATTTTTGTCCACTTAATTGGTCTTGGACTTAGAACATTGAGTTAATTTTCTATTGTTAGTGTATTTGTCTTGATATAATATTACTATTAGGGGCTAAATAATATTTTATGTTCACATTGTCATGTTTATATAAACATTATTCACAACTGAGCATTGTAGCATACTACAATGTCTCGTTTCTTATTCTTTATTTTTCCTGAAGTTAATAATTGACTTGCTTTTAGTTTTCTTAGACTTCTTTTTGCCCTTTGCTAACTCCCCCTACATCTTCCAATAGCTTCTCAGTATGATTTTCCAAAAGATCACTCATATCAAGCAATCTATAGTTTCTATTTTTCTCTTGGATACCTGCCCTCTGGGAACCTCTATTCTCCTTTTATCAGAGTTAATAACACATTAGGCCTGATGACGTTGAGATGTATTTTTATTGTCATTTTGAAATTCCCTTTGTATTTCTCCTGGGTCGGATTCTCTGTTTCTCAGATCTCATCTCTTCCTCTGTCGTGGTTTATTCTTTCAATGTGATAGAGCACAGGGTGGGAGCTTGAAGTGGAAGACAAGCACAGACTTTGACTTCTAGTGCTTGGAACTTGCCCTGGGGGCTCTGTACAAATAAAATCCTATCATCATACCACATAGTAAAAGATTTGTCTGCAACAGGGAGAGAACATTTGGATCAGGTTATACAGAAAGGCAAAAACATTTGGGAAAATATATTGTCCGTGAAGATGGCTTTCATCTAGGACTTTGTCACCTCCAGAGTCACCTCTGTCTGTCAACTTTTGGTGTGTTTAGTCCAAACACTAGGCATCTGGCAGTCACAGTTGGACTGCTTGGCTTGTGTGCTAGCTTGTCAGAGCCCCATGCTACAGAGGCACTTGCAGGAATCTGTGACTGCTTGATTAGTATGATTCCTGAGTAGAGATAGTCTTGCTCTTCTGTTAAATTCCTTAGTTGTCTTTGAGTGCACCTGCAGGCAGGCAGGCAGCCTTATTCTCTTTGGAAATTGCCAAAAGGCATGAATGCTCTTATCAGTTGACACTGAAATTCCACACCCTTTCCCCAAGCAAACCTTCCTGGGCAATTGTTTAGACTTTTAGTTTGAGCTTCCTATATTGTTCGCAGATTTAAAAGAAGTTGAGTCATCATTCTTAGAAACTTGATTCACTCTTTCAGTCTGACTTGAACAAACTGGGCCCCCAGAAAGAAGTGTCAATATGAGTGAGATGAAAAATTGTCAGGACATGGGAAGCACTCTGCCAGTGTGGGACAAGAAATGAAGATAATGAGAAAGCGTGACAATTCCATGAAATATCAAGGAGTTGCTTAATAAGCCAAAGTCAGAGTCTCTGCAATAAATACTCATGTCGAAATAAAGTGTGGGCTGGTCTTGCCCTCTGAAGCGTCCTTGGAATGTGGGGCAGCTTGACCCTGCTAAAAGAATTCACCTACAGGCATTTGGAATGTGACCCATGACATCTGTTCTAGAAGCACTCGCTGGAAGATCAGGGGCCAAAGGGCATAGTTCCTCCCCACAAAGGATTAAAATTCTAGGAGGAAAAACAGACAAGTTAGCATATAAGATTGAATGAAACCAGGGCTACAAGAAAAGAACAAGAGAAATTTCTTTTGACTGGGGGTTTGGGGAAGGCTTCAGAGCAGAGTGGCATCTAAATTGAGCCTCAAGGAAAGACTTGGTGGGAGAATGGGTCAAGGGGCATTCACAGCTGAAGAAAACATTTGCCCAATAACTGAAGTGTGAAAGGGCTTATCCCATTTGGTAAATGGCAAATGGCCTGCTGTACGTGGAGTTAGGAGGGTGGAAAATGAGGCTGAGAAGGACATTTGGGACAAGATAAAGAGGACAAACCCTCAGAGAACCCTAAACTCCACTTTTAGGACCTTGGATTTAGTATAGAGGAGAGGTAGAGTCTCTCATTGTTTATGGAGGGGGTTACCGAATGAGTAGATTTGTGTTTTGGAAAAAGCCTTCTGTTAGAAGTTGGAAGAAGGGAAATTAGGAGGCAAGAAGGCCACCTAGGAAGGCAGGGCCGTGGAAGGGGGGAATTCCCAACAAAATCTCAAGAGATGATAGGCCTCCGGTCCTTGGACTGTACTGTGAATAGTGAGCTATGGATTGTAACCAAATAAGCAAGGATCACTGAAAAGGCGACTCAGGGGAAAAGTAGAGGGGCAAGTAACTGGGCAATTTTGTGCCAAAGTAGAATGCCATTTCTCAAAGAAACATAAGAAGGACAACGGCCTAGGCTCGGGGTTCTCAAACTTGGCTGCACAAATTTGGAATTGCTTGGGCAGCTCTAACAACTAATGGTAGCTGAGCCCCATCCCAAGAGATTGTGGGATCACACAAGTCGTGGGTGCCACCAGGGCTTCAGGATGTGTACAAGCTCTTAGGGGGATTCTAATACACACCCAGGGGTTGAGAACCATGGGTTAGTTGTTAACAGGTGTGAATTACTCATGCAGGGACACAGAGCTCAGAGATCATTACAGTGCCTGGTGTCCATCCACAAGCCGAGGGTGAGATTATACTGTTGCCAGTGTTTTGGAAGATAAGACATCACTTAAAATATTTGACTGGTTGTTAATTCAGTGTTCGGGAATAAGTATTTAAATTATATTTTCCTAGCAATTCTGAGTCAAGCATATAAATTGGCGCCTTTTTATTTTCTCAACCTTAGATAAAACCCTCATTTCCTTTTTTCTCCCTTTTTTTTTTTGTTAATATAATCTGGGGTTTCATATCAAAACTATAGTTACTACACTATTTTTAACACCAGAGCCCTTTCATTTCAAGAATAGTTTTGGCTTTTCCATTCAATTTTAGAAACAGATGTACAGTTTTCAGGCTTTTACTTTAACTGGTTTCTGAGCCTTTTTACCATGGTTTGCTCAACTTTATGTTTTGTATTTGGAAAATACCTTTAAGACATTTGTTTTGAGGAAGGCTGACATCCTTTGCAAATCCCTGTGTGATGGTTAATGTTATGTGTCAACTGGGCTAGGCTATGGTGCCCAGTTATTCGGTCAAATACCAATCTAGATGTTGCTGAGAAGGTATTTTGTAGATGTAATTAATATTTACAATCAGCTGATGTTAAGTAAGGAAGATTACGCTCCATAACATGGGTGGGCCTCACCTAATCAGCTGGAAGCCTTAAAAGCAAAAACTGAAGTTTCTCCAAGGAGAAGGAATTTCGCCTCAAACTATAACGTGGAAATCTTACCTGAGTTTCCAGCTTGCCAGCCTGCCAAGCCCCACAACCGAATGGGGCAATTTCTTAAACTAAATCTCTTACTCTCTTTCTCTCTCTATCCTATTGGTTCTGTTTTGCTAGAGAGCCCTGACTGATGCACTTTGAAGGTCCCAGCAATATCTTTTGTACCTATGAAATACGAACAACTTGGCTGAGTAAAAAAATTCCAAGGCCACAACTTCTGACGTCTGTGAGCTTCCAACCCTTGTTGTTCAAGAGCAATGATAAAGCAGCCCAACACTTGTTCTTTTGGGGTAATCTGATATTTAGGCCTGGAAGCCTAGAGGATTTTTTTCTCTAAGAGTTTTGGCCAACAAATCTTTAATTTTGGGTATTTTCCACTCATATTCCTTGGAACTCGAGTGAGCCTTTTCCATCTGCATTATTTGGATCTTTCTTTAGCTCAGGACATTTTTTACATTAGCACATTTTCTCAATTCTAAGATGACACCAATTGAAAAGGTAGTCTGACTACTTGGGGCGGGGATGGAAATGGCATGCAAACTAAGATATAAGATGCGTCTTAATTTCAGAAAGATCAAAATGGGGGGAAAGTATAATTGAGGAAATGTGAAGGATTGATTTTCGCTCCATTGGTTTTTGGTCTTTTCTGGGATTTCCCGTGTTTGGATTTTCGGTTCTCCATCCTCTGTTTCTATTGTATTCCCTCTTGTCATTTTCACCTGTTTGTTTTTTTTTTTTTCTGTATTCTCAGATTTGCTCAGTGTGTCACTCATTTTCCGACATCATTTTGGGTAAGTTATTATAACCTTCAAATGTGATTTTAAGTTCAGCATTTATAGTCATTTGAGTCCTTTCAAGGATTTATATCTGGGGCACCTGGGTGGCTCATCTGTTGAGTGTCCGACTCTTGGTTTGGGCTCAGGTCATGATCTCATGGTTTATGGGATCGAGCCCCACATAGGGGCCCATGCTGACAGTGCAGAGCCTGCTTGGGAGTCTCTCACTCTCTGCCCCTCCCCCCACCTCTCTTGCAAAATAAATAAATAAACTTAAAAAAAAAAAAGGATCTAAATCCTTCCTGATCTTGTACATTTCTGCGGTTCTCGTCTAGGTGGCTTTGCATAATCTCCTCATGGTTTTTGTCCCCTGACACTTAGAAGCCCTGTCTTTATGCATGCTGCTGAGAATACCATGCGACTTCTGGAAATTTTCTTTGGGCTACTGCCGGTGATGATTTCCAGAGCCATTCTCATCCCCTGCCTCATCTGGATGTGCTGCTCTCTTTGCTTGGTTCTGCTCAACTTTTTCCATAGGTCCTCTCTTTCCTCCTTTCCCAACTGGCTGGATTCCATCGCTTCCACGGGCAGTCTGCATGTGTCTCCCCGCTCATTTCTTTGGTAGGTAAGACCCCTCTCAGAATCACGGCCAGAGGTAAGGTTGGTATGCAGGCACCTGGTCCAAGTCCCATTCCCAGTAGCCTCTCCTCACCGCACCCTCTACCTCCCACCCCCTCCCCAGCCCAGCTCACCACCCTCTCTACAGTTGCTCACCCCCCCTACTTCTACCTTCTGGCCTCCGGACATCCACGGCAATGCCTGTGTGCAACCCATGGGCCCCAGAATGCACTGCTCTCAGGGCACCTCCTCCTTTTGTAAAGGGGTCCCCCTCACTTGTCTCGAAGTGATTCCCCGGAAAGTAAAAAATGGCCCTGACAGCTGGTAGCTAGCAGCTAACAGCTAGGCTGAAGCAAAGTGTTCCCAAATGAACATAAACAGCTTTCCCAGAATATAAACAATAATCAGGCAAGGCCACTCCATGCCTGAAACAAGGCAGAGACGGGGCCATACCACAACCACAAAAAGAAACCCTTTTCTTCCCTTGCTGATAAGAATAACCGCTGCTTCTTCACCAGTGACAAGCTCTCCAGCTCTGCTTTGGTCCTTCCACCCCCAGGATAAAAATGACTGAGACACCCCGTCACCAGATTGCCGGCACTTTCCGCCTCCACCCCCACCAGCTTTATCGAGATATAATTGACATATAACCCTGGGTAAGTTTAAGGTGTTGGTTTGCCACACGTATGTTGCCAAATGATTACCGTGAGGACGTTAGCTACCACCATTCTGTCACATAATTACTTTGTGTGTGTGTGTGTGTGTGTGTGTGTGTGTGTGTGTGTGGTGAGAACATTTGAGATCTACTCTCATAGCAATTTTCTGACAGGCATGGCACCAGGGCCACTACTTACTGACATATCCCATCCAAACCCAACTGCCAACTTCCCTCACCCTCCTAAGAATCACTCAGCACAAGTCCGAAACCTATAAGAAGAACCTCTTCACAAGCCGTCCTGTGGGTACCCCCCCCTCTCCCCGCCCCGTGTGCTCTCTCCCTTTGCTACAACAAGCTAAATAAACCTAACTTTGACCACAGGCACAGTCCTGGTGGTCTTTGGTTGGTGAGGCTCGACATCCTGTAAGACTAAGTCACTTCTGCTGTCATCATAAGCAGCTGATGTACAGTTTCAAATATTTTTAGGTATCAGCAAGGGATAATTACCGGTAATCAACCTGCTAGTAATTTGGCATGTTGTAAGAGTGTCCTGAGAGGATGTGAAGCTGATGTTCTCCGAAATGTGGCTCAGGCAGCTGGTAAATGCAGAGTTCCGCCCTCGTACGCAGCAGAGGCAGACTTCCCCGTCTGCGTATCATCAATATTGGAAGTGACTAACAGGAAAGTGTTCAGAGTTGGCTTGGCTGCCTGGAGGCCAGGGGAAGCCTCAGCTCTCCCGGACCCCTTTGAGCCTCCGGTTGGTTAGCCCCGATTTTTTTCTCACTTCCTCTCTAGCCTAGCGGCCAAAGCAAGTCCCAGGACCAGCCCTGTATTCACAGTGGGTGGAAGCTACAAAGTCCTAGGACAAAAGGCGTGGATACAGGATGGCCATTAATTGAAGCCATTGACACTATTGTTTAACATCTCTGTGTCTTGTCTGCAGAATGGAGAAAATAAAACCTACCTCACAGTGTTTTCTTGCGAAAAAATATAGAAAATAAATATAATGTGTAAAATAATCTACATGTATATCATATATATGTATATGATATATAAAAATGTATAATATATATGTATATAAATATATGAAATTTATCTAAAAGGAGTTAACATATTGAAAATGTTGGGGTAAGTGTCTGGCACCCGGTGGGTACTATACAAACATTTTTTATTGTTGTCTTGAGTTGATTGTAGTTTCATATTAAGGGTTTCTCGTTTTATACATTTTTTTTGGTTTTATTTAATCATCTATTTTTTGTGGTTGCCTGGTTAACCCTACAGTCGACAGGGGTGCATATTTTCATCAATACTATTTTTGGCCTACTGTTTTCCACAATCAGAGCTTACGACGTATATGCATCTGGGCTCATGTGAAACCATCCAGTTTCTTATTGCGAAAGTAAATATATTGTAATTTCCCTTGAATTCTCTTGATCAGTCTCACATTATTAGATGTGCTTCCCCTGAACTTGTGTTATTTGACTAACTTCCAAACAAAATCTCAAGGTATGTGTAATAAAATCATTGGGTTATTTTTAAGTGCCTAGAGCATACTTTCATAATATAAAATCTGATATAAGCTGAAATTGCAACTTTGAGGGTTTTTTCCCTCTCCAATCCTTGGTAGAGTTCTCTTCTCCACTGACAACTGGGATCGGGAGGGAGAGATTGTCCGAGGGGTCTGTGAAAGGCATCCCTTGGGATTGCACAGTACACAACCTGTGCGATCAAACACAGTGTCTCTGGGACTGTCCCCCCAGTGGACATGAGCTTTGGTCAAAAAAGTTGAAGAAACACCCGTAAAGAGCCACTTCTAGTGTAATTCTCACTGTGCTGTTTTCCTGAGTCCATTTCACTGGTTTGTCTCTGTTGTTTTTCATAAATTGAGGCAAATGCTGTTAACACAGGCTTTTTAGGGTAAGCCAGCATCGTACAGAGACCAAAACGCCTTTTAGATAGTTGCCTCTCAGTGTTGACTTGATTACATTTCACAGAGCTTGGCCAGCTCCAGCCAGCTTTCTTACAGGGATCTTCACAACCTACAGGGTTATCAAGAGACACGTCAGACTTTGAATGGCATGGTCAAGGTCAAGGTCAGGCAGTAGTGTGTCATAGCACTCCCATGCAGCCCAGCCCCTGACTCCAGGCCTACACAATGCCCACCCCACTGTATCCTCTCTTTTTTAAAAACTGAAAAAAAGGGAAGAAACAAAGAAAGCAGAGCACTGAAATCAACAACAGGTTCTTTCTAAAGACAAATGCACCATCTGGGGACAGATGGGATGTAAATATTAAACCTCCCCCCCAAAAACACTCAGAGTTACTGTCTGGTAAGAAACAGGCTTTTAAATTGGTTTTCAAATAGAGAGAGTGTTTTTATTCATCCTTATATAACTGTAAAAATGACTGAACACTTTGGACTATACATTTTTTCAATCTTTCCCAAATGAAATCACCTTTGGTAGAGAACCAAGCATGGAAAATTTCAGCTCAAAAAAAAAATGACTCTGTAAAATCATGGAGCAATTTAGAAAAAGTGGTGGAAAGAAAACATGTGTTTAGCCAGAGATAGTAACACTGGTTGGTCCGAAGTGGTTGAGAATGGATGCTTCTGAATAAACAAATTTCTATACAACCAAAGCATAATCTGTTATTGTTTTGCATGGAAATTCATCAATTTCTTTTCCATTGTTAGCTGTTGAAAATAAGGCAGTGCCAATATTTTTAAAAAGAATCGTTAAACAAATTTGGGGCCACAGTTTCATGTTTAATATCTTTGTCATACAAATGGAAAAGAAATACGGGTGGTAGGATTCCAGAGGTTTGGAATGTTTAAAAAAAAAATCTTTCAATAAATATGACAGAAATGTTTAGGTCTACTTTATGCTTCCTAAAATAACTAGCCAAAATTTTAAAAATAGAATGTCTTCTCAGAAAAAAATAGAAAGTACTGATAAAAAGGAAGAAAATAAAAACCACCTATGGCCAGTGACCGGAGATAGCTAATGTTACCGTTTTGTTTTTATCCTTAGCATTTGTGTGTGTGTACAAATTTAACTTTAGTTCTTCTTGCAAACATGGGATTAAACTTCACAAATTATTTCATAACTTTCTTTACACTTAATAACGTATTGTGTAATATAAGACTTTAGCATTGTTTTCAAATAAATCCAAGTCCCAAAACTGTGTATTTTCCCTTATAACTGTGGATATCACTTTTTAATGCTTTTTGATCAGTTCATTTGATCATTTTATTTTGCTACATTGACTATCATTCTACCAGGAATAAATCATTTAAATTACTATTTTTTTTTAAGTTTATTCATTTATTTTGAGAGAGCAAGTGAGTGGGACAGGGGCAGAGAGAGAGGGGGAGAGAGAGAATCTCAAGCAGGCCTCTCACTGTCAGTGCACAGCCTGACATGGGGCTAGAACTCATGAACCATAAGATCATGGCATTAACCAAGGCCAGATGCTTAACTGACTGAAGCACTCAGGTGCCTCTAAATTACTAAATTTTTATATTATCTTAATTTTTAGGATAAATGAAATGTTTCTAACTCTTTTTTTTTTTTTTTTTTTTTGCTATTCTTTTCTGATGTTCTTTTAAAGGACTTCCACATCGTTTTGTTGAGAGGTAATGAAGAAGATTTTGGATTGGAGAAAGCTTAAATTTATAGGTTAATTTGGGAGAGAATCCTTACAACGTTATCTGCCCATTTCAGAATATTATATATATAGATCCCTTCCTTTATTGACTTCTCTTTTTTAATATCCTTTGGTAAAGTTTTGTGGGTGTATTTATATGCCTGTGCTGCCTATTTGTGGTGCATTTGCTCTGATGGATTTAGCATTTTGCTTCTTTTAAAAGCGGGATGTATTTACTATTTTTTCTTTGATTAAGAAAAACTTTTTTTAATTTTTTTTTTTTTTTTTGAGATAGAGACAGAGTGAGAATGGGGGAGGGGCAGAGAGAGAGGGAGACACAGAATCTGAAACAGGCTCCAGGCTCTGAGCTGTCTGCACAGAGCCCAACATAAGCCTCGAGTTCATGAACTGTGAGATCGTGACCTGAGCTGAAGTTGGATGCTTAACCAACTGAGCCACCCAGGCACCTTAATATTTTCTTTGATTTTAAAGCAACACGTGCACATATTTTTAGAGGACTATAGGAGCGCTTATTTGCCTAACAGAACCTTCAGTCCCATTCCTGAAAAGCAAAAACATTTAGGTTTGTTTGCTGTTTTCATGGTGTTAAATTCTATAAATCCAAAGAATATAGATTTTTTATTCTTGGTATAGTAACTCTGAACTATGTTTATTTTTTTAAATTTTTAAAAAAATGTTGATTTATTTTGAGACAACGCGAGAGACAGAGTGCAAGCAGCAGAGGGGCAGACAGAGGGAGACACAGAATCTGAAACAGGCTCCAGGCTCTGAGCTGTCAGCCCAGGGCTGGAACTCACGAACCGTGAGATCGTGACCTGAGCCGAGGTCGGATGCTTAACCGACTGAGCCACTCAGGCGCCCCTGAACTATGTTTATTAATCGACACTGTCATCTTCATATCCTTCCCTCTTTAATCCACCCAATATTTGATATATTACTTTTAGTTGGTGGACCACGTAAGTTTTCTCTTCTGTGAAATGCCTGTTATTGCTTCTTGCCCAGCCTGTTTTCTTACTGAGTTGCATGTTACATTCTTACGAATGGTGGAAATTCTGTATATATTCTAGATACTAATCCTTTGTTACAAATGAGTTACAACATCTTATCCCAGCTTTTGGCAGTTTTATCACTCTAGAGTGCTTTTTAAAAGATTTTTAAAAATATTTATTTTAGAGAGGGAGAGAGAGAAAGAGAGAGAACACGAGTAGGGAAGGGGCAGAACAGAGAGGGTCTGGAGCCGGCTCTGTGCCAACAGCAGAGCCCAATGTGGGGCTCAAACTCAAACCATGAGATCCTGACCTGAGCCGAAGGCCAATGCTTAACCAACTGAGCCACCCAGGCGCCCCACTCTATAGTGCTTTTTAATGGAAAGAAGCTCTTAGTTTTGATACAGATGAATTCCTCTATCTTTTCATTTAGTGTTTGTGCTTTCTGTGGTTTTTATTTAAGAAATGCTTCTCCACTCCCAGATCATAAAATTTTTTTCCTGTATGGTTTGTAAAAGTTGTACCATGCACATGTGAGGTTTAATTTCACTTGGAACCGATCTTTATGCCTGGCGGGGGGGGGGTGGGGGGGGGTAGAAATCCAATTTCACATTTCCCGCATGGAAAAGCCAAGGAATGCCTAGAAATTCCAACTTTCCCCACAGCTCTGCCGTACTCACTGCGGTCTGATCGGGACTCCATGTTACTGCATATACATTTTAGAATCATCTTGTCAAAGTCCGTGAAGTAAATTGTATCAAGTCTATAGAAGAATCTGGAGAGAATTTTGGTCTTTGTGACATTAAGTCCTTTCATCTATAAACATAACACACTCTCCATTTATTTAGGTTAATATGCTAATATCTTTAATAAAGTTTTGTACTTTCTCCCGTGTTTTTGCACATAGTTTGTTAGCTCTATTCAGAATTGGTGTTGGCTTTCAAAATTGACCTTTTTGGTATTTTGACTTCATATTCGGAATCTTTCCAAATACTTTCACTATTTCTAATACTCTGTTCTATGAAGACCCTTTTATTTTTTCACCATAGACAATGTTAAATACAATGTTTTTTCCATTCCAGTTGTTATACGTTTTATTTATTTTTCTTGAGTCACTTCACTGCCTAAGACTTCCAGTATAGTATTAAACAGAAGGGGAGAGATAGGACATCCTTGCTTCACCATTTTATAGATGCTTTTTATCAGGTTAAGATAGTTCTTTCTATTCTTAGTTTGCTGAGAACTTTTAACAATGAATAGATTTATAGTTTTACGAATTGCCTTTCTTGCATCTATTGAGATGATCACATGGTCTTTATCCTTTCATTTGTTAAGAGATTTTCCTATGTTTAACTTTCCTGTACCCCTGGAATAAAACCAACTTGCTCATGATGATATTCTCTGAATTTGACTTGATAATTTTTTGTTTAAGATTTTATAAATAAGTTCCTGGATGAGATTAGTCAGTTTCCTGCCTTTAATTCTCTTTGCCTGGTTTTGGTATCAAAACTACACTAGCATCATAAATTAATTGGGAAGTATTCTCTATCTTTCTATCATCTGGAAGAGTTTGCATATATGGGAATTACCTATTACTTGGATGCTTGCTAAAACTTGACTTTAATACCACCAGAGCCTAGTATATTGTGGAAGGAAAATTTTAAACTGCAAGTCCAAATTCTTCGAAGGTTAGTTATAGAATATCAGAGTTTCTTTTTTCTCTAGTCTGTTTTGTTAAGTGGTATTTTTAAAGAAATTTATCTATGGGGGGTGGGAGGGAAGGGAAAGTGGGTGATGGGCATGGAGGAGGGCACCTGTTGAGATGAGCACTGGGTGTTGTATGGAAACCAATTTGACAACAAATTCCATATTTAAAAAAATGAAATAAAATAAAATAAAAAAAGAAATGTATCCATTTCGTATGTGTTTCCAATTTATTATTTAATAAACTACTCCTAAGAACACTTCCTCTGTTTTTAATTTTTCTGTATCTTAGCTTTGCATCTTTTTTTTCTCATATTTAATTTTGTTTTTTATCTTTTTTATTGATTAATCTTGCCAAGGTTTGACTATTCACATATTCTAAAAACATACTTTTAGCTTGTTAATGCTCTCAACTGTGTATTTCTTAAATAATGAATGTCTGCTTTTATCTTGTTTCCTTCTTTCTACTTCTTAGGATTTATTTTGCTGTTCTTTTTATAGCTTCTTAAATTGCCCGCTAAGTAAATGAGTCCTAGCCTTTCTCCTTTTCTAATATAAGCATTTAAAATATTAACTTTCATTAAGTGTACCTCTTTAACTACAAGTATAACCACAAGTGTTGATATGTGATTTGTTTTTGTTTTAGTTCAATTACAAAGAATGTTTCTAATTGCCATTATGGTTTCTTCTTTGCTTTATGAATTGTTTAGAATATTTCACTTAGAAGAATATTTAAAATATGCAAACACAAGGGAAAAAAAAAAACCAACAAAGAGGCAGATACAGTTCCAAGCACTAAGCCTGTTTCCTTTGTCAGAACAAGAGACATGGCATGATGCTGTCAGCAAGGGCCTAGACCCAGGGACATTGTGACCCTAAGGGGGAGGAAAGACAGAAACAGAAGATTGAGATTTAAAAAATAACAATTAAGGGGCGCCAGGGTAGCTCAGTCAGTTAAGCATCCAACTTCGGCTCAGGTCATAATCTCACCGTCTGTGAGTTCGAGCCCCGAGTCGGGCTCTGTGCGGACAGCTCAGAGTCTGGAGCCTGTTTCCGATTCTGTGTCTCCCTCTTTCTCTCTCCTCCCCCGCTCATGCTCTGACTCTCTCTTCTCAAAAACAAATAAATGTTAAAAAATAAAAATAAAAAAATAACAATTAAATTTGATGCCCATTCTGCCACTGAATAAATGAGCCAGCCCCATCCCCTTATTTGTAAAGGGAAAATAATAAAAATAGCTGCCAAGGGGTTTTCAAATGTATCCTGTTAGTGACCATGATGTTCCTGACCAGTGGGAATTTTTACTCTCTTTTTCACAGGTGAGGAAAAACTATGGCTTTAAGACATTATGTGATTCTTACTGTACAATGAAGTGTTTAACCTTGCTCAAAGAGAGGTCTAGACTTTGCTATACAATGGAGCAAAGATGATCTTTTCAACAAACGGCGCTGGGGGGCGTCTGGGGGGGCTCAGTTGGTTGAGCGTCCAACTTTGGCTCAGGTCATGATCTCACAGTCCGTGGGTTCAAGCCCCACATAGGGCTCTGTGCTGACAGCTCAGAGCCTGGAGCCTGTTTCAGATTCTGTGTCTCCCTCTCTCTCTGCCCCTCCCCCACTCATGCTCTGTCTCTCTCTGTCTCTCAAAAATAAATTTAAAAAGTTAAAAATTAAAAATGAACGACGCTGGAACAACTGAACATCCATATGCAAAAAACAAACAAACAAACAAACAAAACAAAACGAATCTAGGCACAAACCTTACAACCTTCACAAAAATTAACTCAAAGTAGATCACAGACAGAAATGAAATGCAAAGTGCAAAATGTGCCACTTCTAGAGGACAGCATAGGAGAAAATCTGGATGAGACGGGGTTTGGTGATGACTTTTTAGATACGACCCCAAAGACGCGATCCATTGAAAGAAAAAAATTGATAAAGTGAACTTCGTTAAAATTAAAAACTTCTGTTCTGCAAAAGGCACTGTGGAGAGAATGAGAAGACAAGCCCCAGGCCAGGAGAAAATATTCGCCTGGTGAAGATCTGGTAAGATGCTGTTCCCCAAAATATACAAAGAACCTTTAAAATTCAACGATATGAAAACAAGCAACCTGATTTGAGAATGAGCCAGACATCAACAGCCACTTCGCATAAAAAGATGCACAGATGGCAAATAAGCATGTGAAAAGATGTTCCTGTCCTAGGTCTTCAGGGGACCGAAAAGAAAACCACAATGAGACAGCACTACATGCCTATTAGAAGGGCCCAGGGGCGCCTGGGTGGCTCAGTCGGTTAAGCGTCCGACTTCGGCTCAGGTCACGATCTCGCGGGTCCGTGAGTTCGAGCCCCGCGTCGGGCTCTGTGCTGACCGCTCAGAGCCTGGAGCCTGTTTCAGATTCTGCGTCTCCCTCTCTCTCTGACCCTCCCCCGTTCATGCTCTGTCTCTCTCTGTCTCAAAAATAAATAAACGTTAAAAAAAAATTAAAAAAAAAAAAAAAAAAGAAGGGCCCAAATCCCAAAACACACTAATTCTTGGGGAGGCTATGGAGCAACAAGGATTTTTTTTCGTAGTTTATTTATTTATTTTGAGACAGAGAGAGAGAATGGGGAAGGAGCAGAGAGAGAGAGAGAGAGATTGAGAATCGAGAATCCTAAGCAGGCTCTGAACTGTTCGCACAGAGCCCAACACGGGGCTCAGACTCACAAACTGTGAGATGGGACCAGAGCCAAATGAAGTCGAGAGTCAGATGCTTAATCTACTGAGCCATGCAGGCGCCCCAAGAACTCTTACTCACTGCTGGCGTGAACGCAGAATGGTACAGTCACTTTGGAAGACAGTTTGGCGATTTCTTACAAAACTCAATATTCCTCCCGTGTGATCTAGCAATCGTGTTCTTTGGTACTTACCCAAAGAAGGTAAAGAAAACGTTAAGTCCACGCAAAAACCTGCACACGATGTTTGTAACAGCCTTATTCATAATTGCCCAAACTTGGAAGCAAGCAAGATGTCCTTCAGTAACTAAATGGGCAAATTAACTGGTCCGTCCGAACAATGGAATACTATTCAGCGCTAAAAAGAAAAGAGCTATGAAGCCATAAAAAGACACTGAGAAACTTAAATGCATATTACTGAGGGATAAAAGCCTATCTGAAAAGGCTACATACTGTATAATTCCAATTATATGATTTCCTGGGAAACGCAGAACTATGGAGACAGTAAAAGGATCAGTGGTTGCAAGAGGTTATGGGGGAGAGAGGGATGAAAAGGCAGAACACAGAGGAGTTTTAAGGCAGTGAAACTACCCAATGATGCCATAATGGTAGATGCATATTATAGAACGTACAATAGCAGGGCGCCTGGATGGCTCAGTGGGTTAAGCGTCTGACTTCGGCTCGGGTCATGATCTCACAGTTCGTGGGTTCAAGTCCCATGTCGGGTTCTGTGCTAACAGCTCGGAGCCTGGAGCCTCTTTCAGATTCTGTGTGTGTGTGTGTGTGTGTGTGTGTGTGTGTGTGTGTGTGTCTGCCCATTCCCTGCTTGTGCTCTGTCTCTCTCAGTCTCTCAAAAATAAGTAAATCTTAAAAAAAAAAAAATAAATAAAAGAACTATACAATACCAAGAATGAACGCTAATGTAAACTCAGGACTTGGATGACCAATTATGTATCCATGCAGATTCATCATCCACGTAGGTAATATGAAAACACCCTTCTGGTACAGGATTTTGATAATGGGTGAAGGCTGTACGTGGGGAAAGGAGGTATATGGGAAATCTGTACTTTCTGCTCAGTTGTCTTGTGAACCTTAAACTGCTCTACAAATAAAGCCTATTTAAAAACAAAACAAAAAACGACTGAACAGAGTCCTGCTAATGTCTGCCTCCCAGAGGCGCATCCTGCCTAAGACCCCACAAGAGGCAACCTTTAAACCTAAACGAAGAAGTCAGGGTTCCTCTTCCTGGATGTCCGCAGACACCAGCACCAAAAAGTCTTTCTCTGCCCCTTTGAGGGTCCCCCAAACCCTGCATGTGAGAGCATCTCGTATGCCACAGAACATCTACTGAGCTGCGGAATCCCCTCCGGGTGAATGAGTTTGTCAGAGTCTTTTCTGAGAGCCAAGGTCAGACACCTAAATAGGGGCTTCAGACCCACGACACATCTCTATGTGTCTGTAGGAATATAGAGACCACATCTCTAGGTCTGGGCTCACCGCTGCTCCCAGATAAAGCACTAATCTCCAGATCTCAGATCTGCACATTTACACTTGCTTTCTGTGGAAATGCTTCATTCTTATAGGGGGACTGCAGGCAGCATGTCAGGGGGCACAAGGCCAAGTTTGGGGAGTGCCCAGCCTTTCTGTGATTTTGAAGCCACACTCTATTAAGCGCTGTCTACTTTGCTCATGTGTAGCTGGTTCCGAACACGAATCCCCTACCCATTCCACCTGCACCGGGAGACCAGGGGTTGCCATTAGCGGTGAGAGGGATGGGAAAAGTTATCAAAGCCACTGGAGGGAAGAAGGGGTCAGGAGTAAGGGAGAAAAAAGACAATTAAGAAAGGAGGGGGCTCCTCCCAACTGTAAATCCCACTGGAAAAGATGTGAGGACCAAATCCAGAACCCCATGGAGTTCACTCCAAGTGCATTATGGTGGGACCAGCCGCCATTTCCAACCCTCCACCTGAGGTGGCTTTGCACACGTGTTTGCTCTGACTCAAAGCCCCCCAGCCCTTTTCGCCAGCTGCCCCCAAGTCTGAACTTACAGAGCAGAGCATGGGCACGAGTTCTATCTTTGGAAGTTCTTCCTCTCTCTCACCACTAAAAATAAACCATCGCAGCTGTCCAATGTCATTTGCAACAGACCCTCCCAGTGACCCTACTCCTCCAACCAAGGAAAACAGAGATGATGTATTGAGGGTGACATGGCTCCCCAGCCACGACTTCATTCTCCCCTCCCTTCAGCCCACTTCTCTCTGTCCAAGACTTCTTGGAAACGTTTGACTTCAGGAAAAAGTCATGAGGTTATTAAGCCCCGTGCGGTGTGAAACGACAAAGACAGCCCTTCGATGCCACCTAGGATTTGGGGTTCAGAAATAAGAGCAAGCGGGCAGGAACACAAAGCCAGAATTGGTGGGAAATACCAGGAGAGCGTTTTCCATAGGAACAAGGAACGGGGCCATTATGACTGGGATAAAAACAAACAAACAAAAAATAATTAATTGTGACCTTGAACCGTGCTCGCGAGTGGTCATATCTTTCCATGGTCAACTTTTCTAAGCAAGAACGACTTGAGTGAGTGTGATTCATTTCCGCAAATTTGTTCTAACCTGAGCTTTTAATTTTAGACCAGGGATCCAAGTTAAATATTTCATGTGAATAGACCAAGAATAGAAGATGAGAAAAAAAGAAAGGAAGAAAGAAAACCCTTCCTTAGACAAATTGCAATGCGTATTCAATCAGCATCCGTGGAGTGTCAGTGATCAATCAGGCACTATGCTCCAGATATTTCTACATCCACTCAGAGTCCTCACCTCATCATGCTATTTAAACTCCTGTCATCTTGGGTTCCATTTCCTCTGCAAGGAGATTACTTGTCCAATTATGCATGCAAAGTTGTCCTGAGTGGAGTTACTTCTCCGCGAAGGCCATTTGGCCCTGCCACGCCTAACTCCAAAGGAATGAATTTCTCAAAGTGAAGAAGCCCTGGATGGGCTAGGAAGGAGAGCTATCTGGGATAGCCAGCTGCTTGTGGCTATCTGAAAGTCCTATCAAGGAGAGCTCAGCGGCCTATCACGGCCCATTTCTCTGAGGGAGTTTGCCTAAGATCTTATCTCCCAGGATCTGATGGTACTCTCCTCTTCTGTCCTGTCTACTAAAGGACAAGGCAGCAAGTGCACTGTCAGTTCTGAACCATCGTCTCTTCTCGTCCTGACTCTGAGAGCCGCCCAAGATGTGGTTTGGGAAGCGGGGGGCACCTCATAGAATAGGCATGGACCCCATATATTGCCTTTCTCCAAACCTCCTGTTCCCATGTCCTGACTGGGGCCTCCCAGGGGAACAGACAACTCCCCACGGTTTCTCCGTGTTGGGGTGGGAACGGCCTGGAGGCTTGGCCTCCAGGAGTCTGCTCCCAGCTCCAGAGCCCTGTCCATAAGTGGCTGCAACTTGATAAATGGGCTTTATTTTCTTCTCATAAGACTTTCTACCATTTATATTACGACCTTAAAATTTCACTCTTCATCCAGCGTCCTTTGATCTTCAGGAGCTTTTAGTGTTGGGCATTGTGTCGGGCCAATAGCCTCCATGGAAGGTAAACCCCTCACTTCTCCTTCACCTGCCCAGGGACAAGAAAGCCAAGTGCTGCAAAATACCATGCCAACTCCTGGCACCAGATTACCTCCTATCCTAAAAGGCTCCTCTGGAATCAGCTCCTGCCTAGCCCCTGGAGCATTGCTGGAGCAAGGCCCCTGCAAATTGATTAATGTTTCCTGGGCCAGACAGGTTCCTCTGCAACTATTTTTACCCACTCACTCACTCAGGGTTTTAGACAAATTCCATGGTCAGGCCAATGCTTTTGCCGCCTACCACCCACAGCTTATATATCCCACCACTGAAATCCAAGTCTTATTTATAGTGTGAGCTCAATTCTGCAAAGTGCAATTGTGCATTAAGCCCACACGGATCGCCCCATGCCTGAGAGAGGCCAGTGAGCCTGAAACACAAAGGGCAGAAATAGTTTGGTTGGAAGGCCTCAGCGGCAGGCTTTTCCTCCCTTCCTTCTGGCTGGGCAGAGATGTGAACTGAGACCTTCCGGAAATAATCCAGGGTAACATTCAGGTGGCTGCTCAGGGCTTCAGAGGCAAGTTGTATCTGGGTAGCAAAGAAAGGGCATGAGGGAAGAGAAGTCTTTAATTTTATACTTGCTGTGCGCTAGGAACCGTAAATGCGTGACTCTGTCTCTGAAAACAGCCCTATTATATACACATGAGAGAAGTCTTACAGAGTCAAGACTTTGCTCATGGAATCCAGGTGGTGGATCCAGGTTTCTAGGATGTTGTGAGCTCACGGCGACGCCTCAGCAAAGCTGTAGGCATGGCCAGCTTTGTCTCGAGAGCTCCAGACCTCCCTTTTCTTTCTCTTGGTCATTAACTGGCCACCGAAATCTCACAGCCTCGTGGTCATCATCCCTGAATGGATTAGCCACCAGGGTGCTGTAAGCCTCGCAACAGTGGGAGATGAAACATGTAGAAGAGCATTTTAAACCCATGACAAGGGAGGGGAGTCGGAGCCTCCTTGATCTCTCTGCACATTGGGAGCCCCCACCACGGCTCTGAGCATCTGGGGAGACCCTGGCTCCTTCTGAGGGTAAACCACCCATTGTCAGGGCCCTTAGGGGCCAACTAGAACTGAACTGGCTTGTGCGTGAGCCAAGGCCTTTGAGGCTCTTCCAATAATGCCTCTCATCTCCATAAAGCCTGGAGTCCTTAAAAGGCAATTCTCTCCCTGACCCACACGTTCACCTACACTATCCCTTCCCACCCACTCCTGCCTCCAGCCCTGCCCTCATTCTCCAACCACTTGGCCTCCAGCCTGTGGTTCTTCCTCTTCATGCCGTTTCCTGACGTTGTCCTGGGAGATCCCAATGTCCAGGTAGGTGGCCACCCCTCCCATTTTGTTTTTGCCTCTCAACTCTTCCTCTCTTGCTTCTACTTTGTCTCAGCCTGTCATGTCCAGAGGTGAACCCTGAATCTCCTCCACTCCAGTCTTAACGCTCCAATGCCCTGCTCACTGCACTGACAACTACCCTCCCACATGGCTCCTACTGCTCCTGTTCTGCCACCCTCCCGGAGGTCCTATCCCTTGGCACACCCGCCCCCATTAAATAGGATGTCAGCTGCATCCCGGCCCGGCTTCTTTTTTCTCCAGACTGAATGCTTTTTGTTGGATTGTTCTCTCACCAGAAACTTCCATTTCCTTGTACACTCATCCTTCTGCTCACCTGGCCTGCAAAATGTCCTTCCAGAATCATGACTCCAATCTCCTTTCTCCACTTATGATGCCAAATGCTGCTGGAGAAAACCAATCGCTACAAATTCAAGTTCCCAAACTTGGCTTGACCCTAGGTGCCCTGAATTAAGCAATTCTCTTACTCTGGGGAGGCAGCTTATCTCCCACTGTCCTCAACGACTATTCCAACCTTCTTTGTCCTCATAAGGCCCTTACTAAACCCTTTCCCCATTTCTCACTCTCAGCAAAAGACCCTGCCTTCTACTTGAATGAGAAAGAAAAGTAGGTCATCAGACCTGAGCCCCCACGTGCTACTCGCACCCCCTTTTACACTTATCTACATCCCCAGCCATCTTCACTTTCCCGTACAAGGCAAGGCCTTTGACCCAGTCATCCTCTTTCCCTTACACCTGACCTTTGTCTTTCTCTGCTGGTAACATCCTCTCAGACTCTAAACAATAATGTTTATTTCAGGTTGCCCTCTATCTGTGACCCCCCCCCCCCACTCATCCGCACCTCCCAGAAGACTGTTTACTGCTTTACTCATGAAATCAGAACCATACCTATTCTAACCATCTTCCCACAGAAGTCACCCATTTCCTCTACCCCGTGCTCAGTCCAAATCCTGCTGGAGTTCTTTGCATCTTCAGTGTTCCCACCTCATTGAAATGTTATATTCCCTTCCCTTCCATATCACTGCCTTCTTCTGGTGTCTTTGTGGGCCTCCCTTCTCCATTTGGGGATCCTCCTTTTCTCCACTTGCCCCTTGAAGATCAGCCCAAACCCACTGTTCTTGTTCTCCTGCAATGACTTTATCCTTTTTCAGTTTTTAAAAAATTTTTTTTAATGTTTATTTACTTTTGAGAGAGAGAAACAGAGCATGAGTGGGGGAGGGGCAGACACACACACACACACACACACACACACACACACAGAATCCGAAGCAGGCTCCAGGCTCTGAGCTGTCAGCACAGAGCCCGATGTGGGGCACGAATCCATGAACCGTGGGATCATGACCTGAGCCGAAGTCGGACACCCAACCGACTGAGCCACCCAGGCGCCCCTCCTTTTTCAGTGTTAACTCCCACCCATATGCTAATAACTTCTGGATCCAACCCTCCAGTCCTGACCCTCATCAACTCAAACAGATTCACAGTCACTGAACGTTTCCACTTCATGCCCCATGGGCACCTTGAATTCAACAGATTTAAGTGGTTCTCATCTTCCCACCTCCAAACTGTTCTTTGTTCTAGATTGTCTATCTCAACTGGTGGCCCTGCCACACACCCGGTCAACATTAGAGACTTGAGAGTCATCCTTGAGCCCTTAATATTCCCAACTCTATACATTTATTATCTGACCCCAGTCTATCTGTTTGACTTCCTCAAATAGGTTCTACTAAACAGTAGCATGAAGGCATTTAAGCATTTATGGGATTTTCAAATACAGCACCTTCCTAGTAAACTAAATGAGTCCCATATCGCCAACCAGGAAGAGTGCAAGATGAAATTAATGTGGTTTCTTTCTAAATGTAGAGAAAGGTGTAAACCTATAGAGACAATATTCAAAATTGCATCCTTGATACAAAAAAAAAGGTCACACAATTACCAAGAAGCTGAGAAAATCAGCTGCAAGGTTATTTACAAAAATGATGCTCAGAAAGGGAGTAGCAGGAAGTTTTACCAAGTGTCACTTTGAGTATCACTTTGGGATGTAAGGTGAAAGGTGAATTTCTCACCCCTGACGTTCTCTGTTGGGATCTAACCAACGGTCTACGCACAGAGCACAGATATTCTTGAAAAGCTCATATGCCATCGATGTCATACGAGGGAGATGGTTTAAGTAATGTTTCATTCTCTTTACTCTGAACACCCAGCCTATAAGAGAAGAGATTTTTTTCATACAGTAAATGACTATTTTGAAAGCCACTGGACAGACTAGAAGCAGTCAAGTGTTCAGGAAGAAAGGGTGTGACCACACAAAGAATGTCCTTGAACGATTGGCCTTGACTGGGTGTTGAGTTAGGGTTTCCTTGTCTGTGCCCCCATTTGCCCCACACACATCTCTATCACTGCCCCCATCACACCGAATTAGAATTCTACATGTCTGTTCCTTTATTAGATGGTGAGCTCTCAGCAGTCAGTTTGTAGCAGGATTCTCGCACACAGGGTCATGACACCGAGGCTTTTTTTTCTTTCCAGGAAGCAACTTTATTTGTGCTGGCACTGCTCAGTTGGGTTTGTACCTGAAGAACTGAGCCCCAAATGCCACGTGGCATAGCTTTTTATACATTTTTTATTTTTTTGTTTCCCTTACCTGGTAACATACAAAACATGTAGTCTGATTAAGTGGTCTCATGTTACAAGGTCGTGAGGGATGTTGTCACGCACGCGTATAGCCAGGTTGCCTTGAGGTGTTTTTTTTGTCCTTAGGGAGGGGATCCTACCACCAGTTCACTGACTGGCCCATAGTAGGTGCTCAATAAAGATTGCTAAATGAATGAACAAGGAAGTCAATCAAGATTCATGGAATTGAAAGTGAGGTGGGTTATGTCTTCATAAACTGAACACTGGACGCATTTTTCACACTTCCCTGGGCAACATGTCTCATGCCATGTCTTTATCTCCAAAGAGAATTTAAATCACAACACTCTGTGGGGAGAAGCGGATCATTGAAGTGGGGTGGACTCTGGTCTGGACACAATTCACAAGAAGCAGAACTCTGGGAGGCAGCTCCCATCCTGAATAAGGCAGCAGTGAAAAGGGCAGGCAGGTCCCTGGGGAAGTTTCTCTCCCTCAGCTCCTGAACCTGCTTCTGAGCAGAGTTCTAGATCAAAAGAGAAATGAACGCGGTCCGTGTTCAATATTATTACCAACATTACACCTAACACTGCAAGTTCTACCCATGCTTCCAAAGCCACCCCTTCAGGAAGTGGTTTTCCTTATTTGCCCTCTCCCTAGTCCCTTGTCCTTTCCATGACATTTTAACATTGCCCTGTGCATGCACCATCACAGGCATTCAGTAATATAGATGAGGCATAAGTGGGCCACAATATTTTCAGCACTTGTTTCTGTCTAAGAAATATTTTTCTTAATTGCTTTGTGTATGGGTCGTCCCTCCAAGGAGAGTTGCCCTGAAGAAAGGAGTCTTCTTTTCTTCCCACCGTGCCTAGCATGGGACAGGTATCTTAGCATGGGATTGGGTTCTCCAGAAGTGTTTTCCTAAGATGGTAATACACAAGTAAGCATCTTATAAAGGAAGTCATCTCTGGGGAGACCAGTAAGATAGTAGGGGGGATGGGAAGCAGAAAGGGGAAGGAGCCAAGTATACAGTCTTGGCCTTGGCCTGATCTGAACTGATCACACTTGAGTTTGTCCGACCTCAAGGCAAAGGGCTTTCAGACTGCTGCCTCAGTAGTCTTTGGCCACAGGCACTTCAGGCTGTCCCCAAGTCTGGGCAGAGTGGCTCCAGGGGTTGGTTCAGTTCTTTGAAGAATGCTGGGAATTCAGCGCATTAGGAATGAAACACACAAGAGCTTGGGGTTGGCGCACAAACCTGTAACACAGTCCATGGAAGGGATTTGATTAGAGCAACGACAACGTGCACGACAGCCAAACACATTGTAGTTGTGCATAGGCTGCATGTTGTATCACTGATTTTAAATTCTGAGAGGTGGGGAGCCTGGGTGGCTCCGTTGGTGAGGTGTCCAACTTTGGCTCAGGTCATGATCTCACAGTTCATGAGTTCCAGCCCCACATGGGGCTCTCTGCTGTCAGCACGGAGCCCGCCTCGGATCCTCTGTCCCCCCCTCTCTCTGCCCCTCCCCTGCACTCCCTGTCTCAAGAATAAACATTTTTTTTTTTTAAATTGGAGGGTGATGAATTTCCAGATGGTTACATAAACTTTTAGCTCTTTAAAATGGTTTGGCATTTTGTAGTCAATGTCTGAGTCCTCGAGGGTTGAGTGTTAGCAAAAGCGGGTCCCAGGGAGATGGAATCACCTTCTTTTGGCTTTAACAAGTAAAGACAATATCTCTGAGCTCTTCCATTGTTTCCCCGTAGGTTCTCCCCTATGTTACCAGTGGGTGCTGTGCAGGGGCATACGTGTTCCATCACCCCAGCTCCTGTGCCAGGTGTGGGTAGGATTTCAGACAGGCCGTTGCCAATTAGAAAGCAGCCTGAAATAACTGGGCAGGAAGTGCAAAGAGGGATAAAAGGTAAACATCTACCCACACCTCCCTAGGGTCACTGGGACTCCTGATTCTGAGGGCAATTTCTCACTGGATTGGGAAAAACACAGCATAAGAAGACCAAAGCCAGAAGTGTCCTTTTCATGCAGGGCTAGTCTATACATGAGAGATGGCCTGGTCCCCCAAGAATAAAAACCCACACCCCCCTCATCCTCCAGTGATGACCAACATCACTGCCCACAGCCAGGACCATTTGTGAGTCCTTCCTCTGACTAAGTGATGACTCAGCATTCATTTCCTGGCGTTTCTTTTCCAACACAACTGATTTTCTTCTTTCAGAACCTGCATCTCTCCCCATAATCAGATGCGGGGGATCCAGAAGAGAGGGTGATTGTGGTCTGAAAAGAACGTGAAATTAACTGAACTCAAAAGCATGTAAAACTCCAAGGGCACAGACTTTTTCGTTTCTCACCCCCCCACCCCGCCCCCACCACCAATGATGAGCTTGGAAAAACCCTGCTTGCATTTTGCCCCAGCTTCTAGCTTGTTTGTTTTAGAAAGTCCATGAGGCTTTGAGGGGAAATATAATCCATAGGTTTGACGTCCTGTTAGTTTAACTCATCTTCAGCTTGTTTACGGGAGAGATTTATTGTCTATGAAAATTTTATAGACCTCTTGGATAAAACTCCCTCCCTCATATATAGATGTGATGTGCTTTTCAAAGAGCAGGTTGGTGCTATGTGTATACACTGTCAGTTTCATCCCAACAGAAAAAGAGAATGTCAGCTCGTGTACACACAGGTAAAAGAAATTCACCTTTCACATTGCATCCCAAAGTGATACCCAGAGTGACGTTCATTCTAGTCTGTTTCTGAGCATCATCTCTGTGAATAACTCTGCAGCTGGTTTCACCAACTTCTTGGTACAGAGGAGCAATACTTATTCTGCAAGAAGACATTTACACAAAAGATACACACCCAGCACAATAGAAAGGGTATCTGTGGTGTGGAGACGGGCCTGAGGAGAGAAGGTAAAAAGGGGAATGTATTAATAGAGAGTTAACAGAACAAGATGTTAGGTTTTAAAAAGGGAAGATAAAACCTCTGCTAATCAATTTAAGCCTCTCATTGTACAGATGATGAAGCTCATTTTACAGATGAGACTGCTGGGGCCTGAAGTCACACAGTGACAGATCCCAGGTCGGAACTTGGGTCTGTGAACGGCCATGTAGTGCCCCTCACATCATCCCAGGCTTTCTCAGTAGGGCTTATTTTCCTTGCTGTTTTCAGAGTGTGCACTGGGTCACCCCAACTAGACCCCGAGGTTTCTCAGGGGCTGAGCTGTCCCTTCTCCCTTTGTACCCCGTCTCCAATGTGCCACTGCCCTGCCCCGAGCAATCTGAATAGACCTACAGTCTCTCAAAACCCACAGTCTTAGACTAGAGTTTGGTCATTTGCTTCTCTCGCCTGCACATTTTCCCAGGAGTCATCACTTCCTCCATCATTTTATAGACAGCGAATATTTAGACACAGAAGGAGCCGAGGAGATTGCCTTGTGGACCCGCTCCTTCATTTTGTGAGTAATAGACATTTGGAGAAGGCCACTTCCACACTGAGACATTCTGATGTGGTTTAAAGAATGGACCATTAAATTCCTACCTTAAGAAAAAATCTTCCTGGGGGCTCCTGGGTGGCTCAGTTGGTTAAGTGTCCGAGTCTTGATTTTGGCTCAGGTCATGATCTCTTTGTTCATGAATTCAAGCCCCGTGTCAGTGCAGAGCCTGCTTGGGATTCTATCTCTCTGCGCTGCCCACCACCCCCCCCCCCAAAATAAATAAACATAGAAAAGAAAAGAAAAGAAAAGAAAAGAAAAGAAAAGAAAAGAAAAGAAAGAAAAGAAAAATCTGCCCAATAACACAAACCACCACAGACACCCTCATGAATTCCTCCAAAGAGCAAGTCAACGATAGGAGGAAAAAAGCGACAAGGCTCAGGGAGGTCTTCAGTGAACGTGCATAGAACAAAGTTTTACACATTGATGGGTCATTTTTTTAAAGGAGCTTCCTAGTTTTAGCTTTTACATTTTTGGTCTATGATTCATCTTGAATTAATTGTTATATATGGCGGAGGTAGGAGTTACTGTGTTTTTTTCCCATACACGTATTCCATGTTCTAGGACTATTTCTTGAAGACTTTCCATTTTCCATTGGATTGTTTCCATGTCTTTGTTGAAAATTAAAGGACTATATGAGTGCGGGTCCATTTCTGAGCCCCTTCTGTGTCATACATCTCTCTATTGATTCTTATGCTGCTTGAGTATCGTGACTTCATAGTTAGTCTTGAAATCATGCCTTGTAAGTTCTCCACTTTGCTCTTCCCTTTCCAGATTGTTTTAATATTCTAAGTTCTTTGCATCTCCATACACATTTCAGAATCAGCTTGTGAATTTCTGGAAGGAAAAAAAAAACCCTACTGAAATTCTAACCAAATGATGCAGCATTTTTGTGAGCTTGTCAAAACTCCTTCTTCAAATACCACATGCTTTCACTCGTATGCAGAATCTAAAAAACAAATCAAATAAACGAACAAACCGCAGAAACAGACCCATAAGTGTAGAGAACAAACTGGTGGTTGTCAGAGGGGCTGGTGTGGGAGCATGGGCAAAATGGGTGAAGGGGAGTGGGAGGTACAGGCTTCCAGTTATGGAATGAGTAAGCCACAGGGATAAAAGGTACAGCACCAGAAATATAGTCAATGGTATTGTAATGGTATTGTAATGGTTGCGGGTAGCTGCACTTGTGGTGAGCACAGCATAACGTACAGACCTGTCGAATCACTATGCTGTGCACCTGAAACTTAGGTAACATTGTGTGTTACTTCATTGTGTCAATACTTCAATTAAAAAAAGAAACACCCCTGTTCTAAATTTTCAGCTACGCGTTTAATTAACGATGAAACTGAGACCTACAGGAAATCAGGAGACTTGCCAGAGGCCACAAGTCATACGGGGGCCACGGGGGGGCTCCGGGTGTCTCCACTGCCAGCCTGTTTACTTGACTCCTCATAGCGTTTTGTCCAAAAATCGCTCAGCATCATCCAACGCATGGACCAACACCCACAGGGATAAAGGACTATAGCTGATAAAAGCCTCAGTCAGGGCCACCTTCTCTACACACTGAATGGTTTTCCTATAGGGAAAAAATGCCATTCGTTTTCAAAGTGACAAAGTCTTATCTTGTCACCATGGTAACCTATCTTCTTCGGGCATCCTGACTGGCCTCTTTCTTGAAATAGCTTTTCTTTCAAGCCTCCCAGGCCTGAAAAGCGGAGCCTGACTGTTCGTTCTGATGCCCGCTGGAGGGGGCCAGCACAGGATAGAACAAGGATCCATGTCTTACAACTTCCCCCACACAGGGACCTGTTTGGGAGAGGAAAGTGTCCAAGATGACTCTCCAAGGAGGCTGTGGACGGCAGGGGTTAACTTCTCAGAGTCTTGAGGGTGGACTGACTGGGTGCTGATGTGCATTGGTTCAAAGCCATAATTCTTGGCTTCAAGGACCTTTTGTCTACTTAAGTAACTGGGACGGAAACAAAGCAAGCCAAATTGTCAAATAGAGCCATGTCCCTTTCTCTAGGAAATCTCAGAGCCTTTGATTGGTAGCTCTGCCTGTGGTTCCCAAAAGGAACACGGCATGAAGAATTTCCCAAACTTACTTGACCACAAAGCTGATCTAATAGAATGTTGTTACTTTTATCATTCTTTTTCCAAAGCCTTGGTACCCCTGATGACAAGTAGCCATCCCCTTTGATAAATTCCATAGGCTGAACACTTGCTTATTCATGAAATACTCTTTATTAATACTTCCTATAGGAACAGGTCACAGTATTACTCTGCTCAGTGCTACCCCAAAGGCCCACAATGACCCTTACATGGTATGGATTTTGGTGATATTGTCCTACAGGCCCACATCCCTTAATATCAAACGTTTATTTGAACTCATACAATAAAAGTATATCAAAGATGTCCTAGGTATTTAGACAGATGCTTTATATCCTGGCTAGAACTAATCTGAGCTAGAACAGAAATTGGATTGTGAAGGGTGAGAGAAGCCCTTGACAAAGAACCCATGGGGTAGTGTGTTTGGGGGGATGGGAGGGCATCCACTGAGGGAGATCTAAGAGAGACATCAAGGCTGGGGCCACGAGGACATTTCCCATATCATGTGGTCTAGAAGCCAGAAGGAGAGCCCCTTTCTTAAATTTGTCCTGGGTTTTGAGAGTACAGGCTATTGGATTTTGAAGAAAGTGCAGTTGGGACCCCATTTCGGCAAGAGGTAGAAAATCCTAACCTGACAAGAGTAACTTTTCCACTTAGAATTTTGACTGAGGCCTAAAAGAAACCAAAAGCAAACTTGTTGGGTTAGAAGCACCCACAGAGCAAGTTGAACTTCCCTGAATCCACACAAGTCCACCCCAGCAGCCTTGCTGGTAATTGTTCACCACTCTGATCTCCTGTCCCTGCTCTGATCCCTGGGCTATCCTCTGGTGCCAGAACATTCCTTATATGTAGCAGCTCTAGAGAGGAACAAGTCAAACCCAAAGTCTCTAACTCCATTTGATAACCAGTCAGGATATTCAGGTCTTTATTTGGAAACTGCCCCTAGTGCCAAAAGGTGCCAAGATCTTTTAACTCTTCATAGGGCCAAGATACCCGGCCAGGGCTCTCTACCTAAGAAACCAGAACAACAGGAAAGACGCTTGGGTTATACACCAGGCACTTGCGTTGAAATTGTACATCCTATATTCCTTCAGCCAACCTGATTTCCATCAGAAGATAATAGTTTTGGGCATCTAAGCAAGTTATCCCAGAGACTGAGAACACCCTTTGCTGAGAACACCCCTCCAGAGAGCCCTCCCCAGTTATCCCAGCCTGTAACATTCCCATATCAGATGCCCTACAAAATGTTCTAGGCCCAGTGGTAGGCCTTAGACCTTTATCCCACCTCCTCATTCTTAGTGTGGACAGGTAGGGAGGAGAATCAATTCACCCTAGAGTTGGAATAGCATATATATGACACTCTTACCCCCACTCCCATCCTGGCCTGCGACAGACAATATTAATCAACCACTTGTTCTTTTCTTCTGAGCCCAGATATGTTCTCAAAATCCTTCTGCACAGTAATTGATAGGAACTAGAATCTAAGATGAACTACATTCTTCATTCCTGTTCTAGAGATTGCAGTGTGCTATTAAGAATGTACCATGAAAGAGATACAGGTTAGAATTGTTCAGAGGAAGGAAAGAATGTTTCATGCCTTTCTTTGATTTATCAGATATCTGTTGAGCATTTACTCTGTACCAGGCTCTAGGCTCAGATGATCGAAAGCACCATGAAAGTACAGAATAGGGGCAACCAAATCAGACTGGGGGGGTCAGAGGAGGCTTAACAAGAAGGAAAATTTTTAAGGAAGTAAAGAAACTAGATAAATTTGGAGGCAGAGTGGGGGAAAGCATAGCAGACAGTAAGAACAATTTATGTCAAGGCACAGATGTACAACAGCTACACAGAAGTTTGATGACTAAAGTAAAGGGTATCACAGTGAAACAACAGGAAGTGAGTTTTTATGTGTATTTCTCAGAACTGCGTGACTCAGGGTGTGGTTTGTGGACCAGCAGCATCAGCATCACCTGGCAGCTTGTTAAAAATGCAAAATTTCAGGCCCAATCCCAGGCCCCCTGAATCAGAAACTCTAAAGAGAAAGCCAAGGGAGGTGGGGTTTAATGCACCTTCCAGCCCAACATCCAGAAGCACTGCTCCAAAATGATGATCAGTGCCATTGCAAATCATTGACTTCACCTCCGTGTCCCTTGGGGACACCCACCATCCCAACTGGGCCCAGCATTTCCCCCACGGCACTCAGGGTCGCTTCCTCCCGTTTGGCCTGACTCCATGGAAGCTGGTGCCACCCGGGGTTTCAGACTCTACGTGTTAGTATGACTTTGATTCCCTTCCCCACACCATCTGACACATCCCATCTGCCCTCATGTCCTGGGAGCTTGTTAGTCTGACTAATAACCTGAATCCACTCAATATGGATAAAATGTCAAGAGACGAGATGACAGTGGGCATTGCAAAGGAGGTCATGTCAATCTCTTCAACCAGATGGACCTTTCTTCCTCAACCCCCCACTAGGCAAGGATGGAGGGCCCAGGCTCCCATCCTGACTTCTCCTCTTTCTCGCTGTGTGACTTTGGGTGAGCTGTTTAAGATCTCTGTGCTTCGGGCCCCTCAGATGTGAAACAGAGATAGTATTGGTATTTATCTCATAGGGTTGTTGTGGGGATGAATGAGTTCATACAGGTATAATAATTATTAATTTGTTAAAATTATAATAAATAAAAGTATTAAATCATTTCAAAATCATTAAATGAATAAGAAAGGTTAATAAGAAAGGTTAATAAGAAAGGTTAATTAAAGATTATTTAGAATTGAAATTATTGAAATAATAATATTTTAAAATACTAAGTGTTATTATCATCATCATTATTATTAATTATTATTATAACTATTACATTATTCACCCATTGCCATAGCCTCCCGTCCTCCAGTCTCTCTTCATTGCTCTTGGCCTTACAACCTAGCCCACTGGATATCGTGAGCATGGCAGCTTTGTATTGAACAGGTTATTCCCCTCCTCAAAAGTCTTTAGAGGCTCCCCTTGCCCATCTTTATCATGAATTCTGCATTTTTTGGTAGAGTAATGGAACCCATTGCTTCCAATGGACTCTTACAGACAGTAGTGGACCTTCTTTGGTTGATGTCAGGGGGTTGGAATGCCCTTCCAGCTTCTCCCTTTGCCTTTCCTTGCCCACCAAGAGACATCCCCATGGAACTCTGGGACCCAAGGAATGCAGCACAGAGAATTTGGCTTATGAAATCCAAACAGCAATCATTTTGCCCATTTGCTCCAGGATTATGGTCTCCTTCCCAGGAAAGAAAAACACCATGTGCAATCACACCTCACAGCTTTACTCCAACTGTTCCCTTGGTCCACCCATCAGGATGTTGGGCCTGAATTTCCCCCCTAAGTCTGGTCTCACTCTGCTATGTGTCCTCCCGGTCAGCCCAGCCCTGAGGGACTGTTCCTTCCTCTTGACCCTGGTCTCTCTTGTACTTGTCAGACACCCTCCCGCAGGCAGGGAACAACAGACCCTGGGGAGCTCTGAGAACAGAGGAGCCTAGGAGGAGCTATTTCCAACTCAGAATGTTCTGGCCGGTTGCCCAGGCTTTGTTCCGATTTCTGATGTTCTTTAGAATCTTCTCATTACATCACCGGGAGAAGCACAATTAAGTGCTACCCCCTTCCTTTCTTTTTAATAACTTTTATTGTGTTTCCTGATTGCCAATGTAATATATGGCCAATGTATTGGAAGAAATTTGTAAAATACAAACACAATTCTTTAAAAAAGAAAAGAAAGATAAACTTCATTGGATTTGAGAAACAGTTATTTTAGAAGGAATTTCTGCATGTTGGGAAGAGGAGGGCTGGTAGGTAGAATGATGAGCCTGAGAACTTTCCACACCTTAATCCCTGGGGCTGTGGATATACTGAGATCTCATGCCTGTGACTATGTTACCTTGCAGGGCCAAAGGGATTTTGCAGATGTAAATGTAATTATGTTCATTTCTTAGGCTGTATAACAACGTACCACAAACTGACTGGCTTAAAAGAATAGAAAAGTCCAAGATCAAGGTATTGGCAGGCCCATGCTCTCTCTCCTAGCTTACAGTTGTTACCAGCAACCCTTGGCATCCCTTAGTTTATGGTTACTTAGCTTCAGTCTCTGCCTCTGTCATCGCATGGCTGTCTTTCCTCTGGGTCCACAGGGCATTCTCTTCTCTGTGTTTCATTGTCTCTGCGTCTCTTTTTATTAGGACACCAGTCATATTGGATTAAGGGTCCACCTCACTCCTCATCTGACCTCATCTTGAGTAGACATGCAGAGACCGTGCTTCCAAATAAGGTCATATTCACAGGTATCAAGGGTTAAGGCTTCAATATATTTTGGGGGGACACACAGTTTAACTCACAACAGCATTATGGTGAGTTGACCTTCAAATAGGGAGATTATCCTGGATTATCTTGGAAGGCCCAATATAATCACATGCATGCGTATAGGCAGAGAACTTTCTCCTGCCAGAGTCAGCGAGATGCAACACCAGGGAAAGACAGAAAGATTCCAAGCTTGAGAAAGGTTCCACATGCTGTTGCTCGTTCTGACATGTAGGGAGCCACGTGCAAGGAACAAAGAAAGGCCTCCAGGAGCTGATGATGGCGCCTGGCTGACGCCAGAGAGGAAATGCGGACCTCGTTCCTCCCACCACAAGGAAGGGGATTCATCCAACAACCCAAGTGGGCCTGGAAGTATATGGTTCCCCAGAGCCTCCAGAAAGGAATTCAGACTTGCCAATACCAGGTCTGCCTTGGGAGACGTGGAGACCTGGTGACCTGGCGACCTGGCGACCTGGAGACCTGGAGTGGAGCAACCAGCAGGGTTTCGCTGTGCCTAGTTTATCACCTATGGAAACTGACAGATGATAAACGGGGTTAAGACACTAAATTTGCCGTAATCTGTTAAGCAGCGACAGGAAAGGAGAATATAAGGAATAACTCCAGCTTTCTGTCTTGAGCACCCAGGTAGGTACGGTTGTCTTTGCTCTGGTGGGGAAAACCTGAGAGAAGCAGTGAGGTGGGTGAGGCTGCCAAGAATGGCAGTGTTCACAAGATCTAGGAGAAAGCGCTGGGAGCACAGCAGGGTCACAGCTGGACTCATGAGCCCAAGGGTTAGCAGAGGTCGGGGGTAGAGTTAAAAATGTGGAAGTTGTGGCCCAGAGACAGTGTTCACAGTGTTCACCGTGATCACCCAGAAGAAGGGAAGGCGGTGAGCCCAGATTGAGCCTGGGAACTTCCAACCCTGGCTGAAACTGGGTTGAGGAGAGGAAGGGCAACCAACAAAGACACTGGAAGAAGTGGCCTCACAGAAGAGGAGAGGTCAACGTGGTGGTCAACAGGATGCATGATGGGAGACATCTAGTAAAATGAGGACTCAAAAAATCCATTTCAGTATCCCATACAACAAGCATACACCCACCATTTGACACACCAACCCCATTCATCGGGTTCTACCCGGAGAAATGAAAACGTATGTTCCCTCAAACACCTGTATATAAATGTTTAAAGCAGATTATTTATCTATCTATTTATCTATCTATCTATTTATTTATTTTGAGAGAGAGAAAGGGACAGGTGCAGAGAGAGGAGAGCAGAGAGAGGAGTGCAAAGTAGGATCTGCACTGTCAGTACAGATCAGTCCGGATGCAAGGCTTGAACTCACGAACCATG
Source organism: Acinonyx jubatus (assembly GCF_027475565.1). Lineage (NCBI taxonomy): Eukaryota > Metazoa > Chordata > Mammalia > Carnivora > Felidae > Acinonyx > Acinonyx jubatus. Next base: position 30,274,265 of record NC_069388.1, on the reverse strand, counting down.
AGATCATGACCTGAGCCACCCAGGCACCTTATTGTAGCTTTATTTTAATCACCCAAACCTGGAAACAACCCAAAAGTCCTTTGACAGGTGAATGAACAAACAAACCATGGTTCGTCCATACAATGGAACACTACTCAGTCCTAAAAAGGAATGGACTATTGATATACCCAACAACTTAGATCCAAATCTGTATGCTGTATGGTTCCATTTATGTGATATTCTCAAAAAGACAAACTACAGGTGCAGAAAGCAGACCAGTTGCTGCCAGAATCCGAGAGAAACAATGATTACAAAGGGGTACCAGGAAGGAATTTTTGGGGGGGGAGTGGAACTATTTTATATCTTGATTATTGTGGTGATAGTTACATGACTCCATGCATTTCTCCAAGCAGAACTGTGCCCTTCAAAGTGTGAATTAACTTAAACTTAATTTTGTGGATGAAGGTAAATATTAATTTAAAAAATACCCAAGGAATCTAGCCATTTGGAAGTCAGTGGTGACTTTCAGAAGAGCTGTTTGAAGGGACAGCAGGCCTGGAAACCAGCCCAAATAGGCACATGAGTGACTGGGTGACTGGGGGGGGTGGTGGTGAAGGAGCAGACACCTGGATGCCAAAGGGAGGAGCAAGGGCAGAAGCTGGCAGGAGACCAGAGACTGAAGAAGAGGCATTTCTCATCCTCAGGAGCCAAGGGTTGAGTTGACCATGGCCCTTGGTTCATGACCCGCTTTCATCATCAGTTTGTGCAAGGCCCATCTCTGTCATTTCCCTTTAGTCTCTGACGCCCAAATGCTCCCAGGCTAATGTGTTTGTTTCATGCTTGAATATGTATGTATGCATCTGTAAAATATGAAATGTTCCCCTACTTGTCTTGTATTTGTGCTTTTCATTTACATAAATGGCATTATGCAATTGGCCTCGTTCTGTTTCTCCTTGTTTTAAAAAAAGATCTCATGGCTCTACCGCACTGGCTCATTGCTCTGAGAGCAGTGTAGTATTCGTCAATGCGTGTCCTCTGTACTGCACCTTCCATTCTCCTAGCAATGGACTTAAGCTTGCCTGTAGCTGCTCTGGTGGACATTTTTGTGCACATCCCCGTGTGACTGTGAACCAATTTACTTGCAGTATGTCCTCAAGAGTGAGATTGCTGGGTCAGAGTGTACTAAGCCTCAGTCATAACTGCAGACTCCTTCCCTGATCACTGTACCCATTTAGACTGCCACCAACAGCATAGGGGCACTAAGAAAGGGACCAGGTTTTTCACATAGGATTGTGGGTAGATGGAATCTTTTCTTCCTCCATGCCTCAAGTTCCCACAGACAGAGGCAACTCCTACTCTTTTCCCCAGGAGAGAAATGTACTTGGAGACTGATTCTCCTCTCTCTGCCTTCCATTTCCAGAAGGAGTGGCTTGTGAGATTGATAGATTCATGAGTATTCAGAGTGTGTGTGCAAGGCCTGCATCTCCTGGGTGTTTTCTCTTTGGGATTCTCAACCAGAAGATAGGTCTCTGGGACTCCTCTCCTCCATACGGTTTACTTATACGAGCCAGCTCTACCCCATATTGTGGGAGGCCTACAGTTCTACTCTCAAGGGAATGATTGTATCAGGAAGCCCAGCTGGTCAAATCTTCATCCTCAAATGTAACTGCAGCAATCAAGCCGATATTTTGATTTCTCTTTGCTTTAATCCTACGGTCATCTCCCAGTTAGCATCAAACTCAGAGCTACAGTAAAACCTTGGTTTGCAAGCATAATTTCTTCCAGAAACATGCTTGCAATCCAAAGCACTTGCATATCAAAGCGAATTTCAAGAACCATTGGCTCAGTTGCGGTCACCATGTGATGCTGGGCATCACATATGACTTGTATTGCAAGACATCGTTCACTTATCAAGTTAAAATTTTTTAGAAATGTCTGTTCATCTTGCGGAACACAATCCAAGGTTTTACTGTATATGGGGGACAGGGTATGATTTGCCTTACATCCTTAACGCATTGGTGCAAAGGCCTGAAGCCTTGAAGAATGGGTGTAGGGCCAAGCACTGGGGATTTAAGTGATTAAGGCTTGGACCTTGGGCTCATTATAAGACAAGGTCTCACAGTCCTTTGACTTCAGCAGACATGTTAAAATATGTTCCACAAACACGACATTCCTTGCTGACTCTGCTCCCCCCTCCCACTATGGGGGACTTGGCCAGACAGAATCCACGGAAGTACTAGTAACCCGAGTCTGAAAAACAAAGAGGAGCCGGGGAAGAAATGAGGAAGAAGGCATTCATGCCCATCAAACACGGCTGACCCTACATGTGGAGTAGATGCACAGGGACCCAGTTAAGAAACAGGTCCAAATGCTAACACTCATCCAAGACGGTCTGATAAAAGGCAGAGGGAGACGAATACTGGAGGGTCACATGAATGTTGCAGCACAGTGGCAGGAAAGGGATTTGCAGCTGCCATCCAAGTGGCACACGTTCAAGGCTCTGGGAAAAATCAGACAACAGAGTTGGTTCTTACCAGGTCCCTGGTAGCTCAGGACCCAGTGTACTTCCTGCAGCTCCAGGTCTGGAATCTCACAGGGAGCTCTTCCAGCGGAAGCAAACACGGGGACGAGGGGGCACCCCCACCTTGAGGTAGGTTTCATGGGCTTGAGGAATGTCATACGGCTGCTCACAAGAGGTGTCAGAGGCTCTGTCTCTAAACGGCGTCCTCACTGAGTTCATCTTTAAATGTCAGGAGTATAAAATTCAAAATGGTTTTCTACCTGCAGGATATTAAAAAAAGGAATACCTCAGATGACACTTGGTGACAGGCTAGGTTCATTCCATATAGTTAAAAATTTCGCTGAAAAATCAAAGCATCTGAAAAGCCACCCCATGGTAGAGAAGCAGTATATACAATAGACTTCTCCCACAGGTCTAAGGTTGGGGGCCCCGGAAGCAGAGCCTGAGGCAAGGATTTTGGTCCCAGGAAACACGAGTAGGACACGAAAAGTGGAGTCGGGAAGGGAAGAAAATCAACAAAGGGATGCTGCTATGGGCAACTGAGACTCTCAGGGACTGGTTGTGTCCACTCGAGCCATGAGGAAGCTGGAGGGTTTACCCACCAACTCCTCCTGTCCGTCATTTAATTAAAGGCACTGCTTCTGAGGGTTTCAGCTCACTGGTACTTCTGGACAGCCCCATATGTGGTCTGAGCGCACTCCCACAACCAGAGAAAGCCCTCAGCTGGAGAGTCTCGGGTGCTTGCAAGAGGAAGTCATCAACATCACAGTCATCGTGAACGCTAAGAGGATGCAAAAAGGGCACCAACTACATTTGGAAAAACAACGTGTTCTAGTCAGCCTCTTGATGAGAAAATTTCTCCCAGTTGAGGGTCATTCTCATGACACGTAGCCTGCGTAGCCTGAGGCTGGCATCAGGAAGCTGAAGCCCAGATTTTTTTTTTCCCTCTACTCTCCCTCGGACACTGCTGAATCGATACTGTTTCAGCAGGGGTAATGTATATTCGGATTAATGTAAATAATGGGTCCTGCTTGTGATAACACAAAAGGCTTTCTCCCTAGTATTTCTGAATTTCCTGAGCGTGCATCAATGCCGTGACAGTCCTGTGCATCCTCTAAAGTTTCTTTGCCGTAAAGTGTGAGCACTAGACGTTGGGTTGCATGAATCAACTCAGATGTCCTGAAGGAACTGCATCCTGTCCAATGAAAGACGCCCAAACCATGGCAGCGGAGGGGCTTAGACTCCACACAGGCACCTGAGTGAGACCCCTCATGGCTGAGGCCACAGAGTGAACATTGACAAGGGTGATTTAGGATTTTAATTTTTGTGAAGCTCTTAACAATTTTTATTTCCAGTGTCTCAGATGATGTTTACAAGCAGGTGTTTGGGTATTTGATAATGGAAGCTTGAGCTGAATCCCATCATTCAAGTGTAGGACAGTTTTCTCTCACCACCATTATAATAAGAGAGTTTTTAAAATCTATCATCTGAGCTCATTTCATGACCTCAGCTGAGCCATTTGTACAATGAGGCGTCCCCTGAGATGGGAACGCCAAGGGAGTGAACCCCCCCCCCCATACGATGTAGGTCTCAGAGTTGATTTAGTTAATGTATGGTGCTGATGCATTTCAGAGCCTTTAGGGAAAGCACTAAATTGCCCACCCTTGTGTTTTAGAAGATTCTTTTGATGTCAAGACACAACACAATGACACTCGAATAGATGAAAGGCAGAACTCTTTGTTACTTACAGTTCCGAATGAAAGAAGGCTGCCAGAATGAAAGAGCCCCACACACGGCAGGTTCACCCAAGCCAAGGTAACAGCAGGTCTGAGCTGAGGGGGCAGCTTATGCCTGGCAAGCGGTGTGGGGATGGCTCGGTTACTTGGGCTCTCTGTGGATTGTTTAATTTGAATAATCTCCCGGGCACCGGGGCATCGGTACTGTCCCTACTTGTCTGGGACCTGCCCCCAGAGCACTCAGGGCTGGTACATATGGCCTGGAGGATGAAAGCCTGATAAAGGAAGAGGTCAGGAGCGTGGGCTTAATCGGCTGCTCAAAACAGGGGAACTGACCAGCCTCCAGCCAGGGCTTCAAGACTGGGTCCGGACAGCATAAACAAATAAGTCAAACAACCTATATGACTCCTGGTCTCAAGGTGGTGAAAAAAAAATAGCGGCTGGTGTCGGGGTGTGGCTACATGACTGCGGCACCGAGCGCTCCCTGATAGACTGACTGCTCATCTCCTCCCCTGAAGAGGTGGCCACACCCCTGGTGGACCATGAGTTTAGACCCAGTGTCAGTGGACAAGACTCGGATATGTCAGAGGGTGCCATCTTCTCCCTGCTTTCCTGCCGTTACACCAGGACGGGTCCTCACGCTTGTGAAGAGACCAGCACATCCTTGGGAAGGGGTAGGGTTAGGGTTAGGGTTAGGGTGGAAGCCTCATGATAGCAATAGTGCCCGTATAGAAAAAGAAAGCAAAGAGCTTTCTTCCTCTGTCTCTGGTTCTCTGTCTCTCTGTCTCTCTCTCTCTCTCTCCCATGTAAGGCTATAACAGAAGCCAGGTATCCGCTGGCCAGGAAGAGGGCTCTCACCTAACCCTGGATCTGCCAGCTCCTTGATCATGGATTTTCTGGCCTCCAAACTGGCATAGAAAATGTTTGTTGTTGAACCTCTCGGTCTAAGATTTTTTCATGACAGCAGGCTGAAGTGACTCTGACGCCATGAAATTCCCTTTGTCGGAGTGTTCGTTCTGTCTCTCGCATACCCATGTCTTCAAAGCTTGATTCGTTCTCCAGCCCTGCTCATGCCCCTACCCACACCACAGTGCTAGAAGTTCCTTCCTCTTCCTCTTCCTGCTCACCTCACTGTACATTTCTATCCATCTCTATACCTCATAGGTGTTCAGGGGGAGATTGTTGTCTGTCTTCCCCTTGTATCTCCACGGCCTGGCATCGTGTGTGACCCCTATTAGGTGGTCAACAAACGAGGGAATTGTTACTCGGCCAGCGTAAGAAAGCAAAGGGCGAACTTGACTCACAGGTGTTGGGAAAGATGCATTCACTTGGTGTGCCCAAGGTAATTACAGGTCCTGGGTGATTTAAAGGCTGTTTCTGCAGGAGCCAATAAATCTTCTATGAAGGCCTTGTCGTCCAGCATAATTGCCCAGCTTGTCTTTGGCTGTTTAAATGCACCAGGTTATACCATCTGAGACTCTGGGAGTCCAACCAATGATCCTGCCCAGCCGGGAACACTCAGGCACGGGGCTGGAGGGGACAAGGCCCACTGTGGAGCCTTGGCAGAGGCTCTCATGGGAGGAGGGGTCCACACAGGCTAGGAAAACTCAGGGGTCAGAGAGGGGGAGTGTGGCAGAGTGGCAGATTGCATTAATTGCCCCGATGCTTACCCCTCCCTGAATCCAAGTCGTTTGCCATGTGGCTTAGTGAGTGTATATTCCTACCTCCACCCTCCAGGGAAGGAGGCAGGAGCAGAAGTCCAAGGAAAATTCTCATGCTACCTGTCTGGAGCTTGTTCTTATCAGTGCCTGAGAGTAGAAGGCATCCAGCCACTCCCATCAGGTACAACATCCGGGCTCTGGGCAGCTGCTGGCTGGGGAGCAGGAAAGCTGGGTCCTAGCTGCAGAGGGTCTGCAAGGTGTCCTGGCGCAGGCAGTCCCTGCTCCTGTCTAAACTTCAATGTCCCCAGCAACAAAGCAGGGCATTGCACGAACGTCCGTATCTTTCAGGATGGGCTAAGTGATGCAAAAATAACAGCCCCCCCTTCTTCAAATTTCATATGCCTTCAAAACAAGCCAAAAAGGTCGAGGTTTATTGGTGTTATCCTCACTGAGGACCCAGGGTGACAGAGTGGCCGCGCTCATTGTTGCTAGTCACCGAGGCAGGGGACAAAGAAGGGGCAAGGCATGCACACTGGTCCTTGCAGCTCCTGCCTGGAAGGGACCTGCTTCCACTCACTTTTCACGGACCAAGGCATGTCCATGACCAAATTCAACCTCAAACGGGCAGGGAGATACAATTTTACCCTGCGTCTGGAAGGAGAAAGACAGGGAACATTTGCAAACAGGTCTGATGGCTACTTTGCTCTCCAGACAGCCTGATACTTTTAGTGTCTTAAAATATTAAATGTATGGGGCGCCTGGGTGGCTCAGCTCCTTAAGGGTCCAACTCTTGATTTCAGCTCAGGTCAGGTCTTGATCTCACGGAAGCCCCACATCAGACTCTGCGCTGATAGCCCAGAGCCTGCTTGGGATTCTCTCTCTGCCCCTCCCCTGCTGTCTCGTTCTCTCTCTCTCTCTCTCAAGGATAAATAAACGTTTAAAAAATGAAACGTATCATTCTTCCAGCTGCAATCATCATAACTGTCCCTTCGTCTATCTCTCCTGTAAGGTGGCTTCTCAATTATGTGTTTGTAATCCACATACTGACTGGGGCCACCTGTCTTCAAGATTTAAATTAAACTGGCTGAATCCCCATCTGTCTTCCGGTGGCAAGTCCAATGCCCTTCTCCAAGCCTTCTGTGAATTGCAAGGCCACCTCCAGCAAGTCTCATCCTCACTTGCATGTCACCTGCAGTAGCTTTCCTCTCCTCCCTTCATTCTGACATGGAAAAAAAAAAAACAAAAAAGCCCCCTTTTCCTTGATCTCCCCTGAATTGCTTCATGCAGACTTTGCTGAAGGTCAGTGCCGGGAGAAGGATTACATCACAGAGCATGCGCACCCCCCCCCCCCCCCCCAATGAATATCAGACGTTCCTGTTCTCCTGAGATTTCACATCACCCTGCCACTGGGAATTTCTCTCTGGGCTTCGCTCTGCAGGAGAAACTCTTTGCCGTTGGGTATATCCCCTCTCCTGACAGCTTCTACCCACTCTTTCTTATGCACAGCAACATAGCTCCCTACCCTCCACTAGGTTCCACGGGTATGTTACACACAGAACACTCTCTCCGAAGCGTCTGCTAACCAAAGCACATCTACGGTGGGTCCTGGGCCGTTCGGAAGACCAGGGCCGAGGCCCTAAATTCCAGTCCCCACCCGCAGCTCTGGTCCCCTCCATAAGGAGAAGGGAGCAGTATAGAGATTTATGTGTCCACGGATCCCGGCATTGCTGCCTTCCCTTCGCTCCGTCCCTTAAAAGGCAGAAGTTGCTGAAGTCCGTTTCGGTTTTAAATAACTCTCTCTCTCTCTGTTAAATACAGACTCACTTGTTTTTATGAAGCACTCCTATGTGAATGCCAGGTCGCGCGCCCCACCCCCACCCGTGCGGAAGGTCCCAGGCTTCTCGTCAGGGTACAGATAAGGGAATGGACGAGAAGCCCTTGCCTGGGTCTCCCACGCGGCGCCCACGTGGAGCTCAAACCTGGGTCTGTAGCACAAACCCCCCTTTCTCCTCGGTCAAACTGCATCTTTCTGACCTCCTACCCTTTACAAGGAAGGCCTCTGCTTAAAGGAATTCAAGGCCTCTGCTTAAAGGAAGTCAAGAGGTGAATTTCAGGAGTGTTTCCTGCCATCACCCGCCTCTTTGCTTCATCTTGAAATACATGTTTCAGCCAGTGAAGGGGACGTCCACCCCCATGTGCCAAGCTCCGCCGTCTGCACCGGGGGAGAGCGGGGAGGATGGGGAAGGGCTTGTAGTTGAGCCACGGAGGGTACCGCTGTGCCGGAAACAGGGTTTCCTGACGCCCACCAGTGGCCCCCGGGCTCCCTGGGGAAGCTCCCGCGGGGAGGTCGGTGGGGGCTGAAGGCCGGGTATGGGCTGGACTGTTCACAGTCGCTTCAAGGAGAGCTTGCCAAGTTTCACCTGTCCATAGGGGCAGTTAATAAACATTCCCTTACATTTTCCTCTCATTCCCCCAGAAACTTGGGCCCCATCTTACTGCAAAGTTTGATAGCGTCTCACGGGCAGGCTAGGGGCAAACTGCTGGCCTGGTGGTGTAGGACTGATCCCTTCCACTGGACCTCACACCCTGGGAAATGCTCAAATATCCCCATTTCACACATGGGGAAATGGGGAATCCCAGGAATAAAGGACTCACCCTAGATCTCCCAATTCCTTGGTGACAATGGTGAGACTCAGTCCGCACGTCACCAGCAATCCAGTCCTGAAATGCTCCTGGACCCCAAGCCTGCCCCACGGGACCCCAAGTCGCCGGGATGTGGCAGCCAATCGCAACTCCAGCAGACGTCACAGTCAGAGCCGGGCGCGGGCAGACCCGATGCTTTTGGCTGGGTCTCATTAATGAGGGTCGGGTTGCATTTCTCCCTGTGGGTATCTGGGACCGGCAACAATTTTACCACAAAATAATGTCATTCTCTACTTCTCCGAGAGGGCATAATGCTTCCCATTGTGAACTAGTGGTGTCCTTGTTTCTGCAGATAATTTATATAGGGAAAATTCCTGGTCTGGTGCCGTATTCTCGCTACCAGGACGCCCTAATAAATTATACTGGAGCTGAAAATACCATGTGTTTTCCGCACCACATTTACTCTCCAAGTCCTGCATTTTCTAAGAACATAAAAGAATGTACTTCAGAAAAAGCTGGATGCTAAAGAAAGGGAAACCGCTCCAAGGTGGTAACAACCCTGCAGTTTCGAAGGGGCTAATGCTGGTGGTGACCGCTGAGAAGTGGCTTTCAACGCTCGCGTTTTCAAAGCATCTCCTTCCCGGTCAGCTCACGGCCAGTCTCCCTGCTGCTGCGGGAAGCAGAAGGTTCGTGATTTCCCCTGTGCTGTGAGTGGGAAGACAAATCCACCGTGGTGCAGCGGTTCACGGCGGGTTTCTGCTTCCCGGGCTTGGCTCAGGTCACTGCGGTGAATCTCGGGCAAACCGTCCTCTTCCTTTGCTTTCCTGATCACTGGCATTACCCTGTTGCAGTGTAATGGAAAGAGCTCTGAAGCTCTGGATTCAAATCCTGCCTCTGTCGCTTAATGCAGAGGGATCAGGGCACTTTGCCCCCCTTCTTTGAGGCTCAGCTTCCTCATTGATACAACGAAGACAGTGGAACCAAGGCCAAGAATAGAGGAGAAAAATATGGATTCATTTTCATAATGAGTTCATTTGATCCTACATGAACTACTTCCGAAGGACTTGTCTCTAAAGGGGGGACCTGTCTCTAAAGCCATTTTGCCTGCCCAGAGTCCATCCAAAGGAAGGGTGGGAGGCAACCCCACTTCCTGCTGTGGGAATTGGGGAAATATTTCTTTTTCCATGTCTCCTGACAGCAAAATATGGGTTCACGGCCTAAGCATGGCCAATCAGGTCTTCAAGCCCAGGATTTTGACTCTAAAGAGAGTGACACAAAGGGGTAGAGTCCGTTGGAGGTTTTTTCCATGTGACTGGCTGGAATAGAGGATGTCAGAGACGGCATCATGCAGGCTGTGGTGGGGGTGCCCACTGCGGCAGGGACCGAGTGTCCAGCAATGGAGGTCTCACGGGCAGACCTTTTCTATGGTCTCACGTCTTCTGTGAGCTGCCCAAAGCCCTTCCGATGAACTCCACGCAGCCCTAAGTTAAGCGGAAGCGGTTCCCGTTGCTTCTAGCCAATAGTTCTGACTCCCAGATTCTGTCAAATGCTCTATTGAGAGCATAGAGTAAACGTGATACTTAAAACGTGAACTGTTTCTCAGTTGTAGGCCAAGTAGGAAATGGACAGTTTAGTTCATCAGACTTTGCCATGATTCCCAGGTCTTTTAGCCAAGGGTCTCACTCAGAGGAGAATTTCTCCTGGTTATTTGCTGCCAAGTGGTCAGCATTCATTACTAATCAGTTCACATTCATTGAGCTCCTACTGTGTGCAAGAGATTCAGATCCGAATTAAGACTCAAAGAGCACACAGGTAAAGTCGTGCTTTCTTTCAGTCACTGGAGCTTTCCAGTTACCCCCAAATTCAGCTCCTAACGGATGGTAGCATGACTGCTGAATTCTTCCCTTCAATTACCAATTTGCAAAACAGCTATTTCAAAATGTGATGAATTCGGGTTTTTTTTTTTCCTGCTCTCTTTCTCTCTCTCTCTCTCTCTCTCTCTCTCTCTCCTCTCATGCTCTCTCTTTTTAAGATAAACCAGCAGTAAATGACATGATTGGGTCATTTGGGAATGGTCTGGATATCGATGATACAAAAATGTGCTATAATAGAAAGTACAGATTGTAACCCCAAAAAAGTACATTAACAAAACTCTGTGATTTCATTTATTACCTATATGTGCGACACGTACACAAGGAAAGATCTGGAAGGGTATGCACCAGCATGCTTCAGTGGATCCCCTGGTGGTGAGAATGTCTTAATTCTTAAGTGCTTGCTTATCTATATTTTCTGATTTTGTGCAATTTACCTGTACTGCTTGGGTACTAATGAAAGGCTATTTTTAAAAAGAAAAGAAAAGGGAATAAACAATCTAGCACAATACCCAGCAAATGCTAGGCACTCCAGAAATAGAAGCTATTAAGAAAGGTCTCCTTACTAAGACAACTATATATAAATATTTTGGTAGTTACCAATGACTTAGAAAAAACGATGCACCATCTAGAGCAAATTTGGAGACAATAAATATTTGGATACAACCAGATACTTAACTGTCCCTACCACTGCTTAGTCTAACTTTGTTTTGCTCGCCTCTGATTTATAACCAGTAACTTTTTCTTCACAATATTTTCTGGCTGTCCTTCAATAAATGGAAATATACAGCCTCATATTTAATAGATAAAAAGGTTTTCATTCTATGAATGTGCCGTCATTTACTTCAAGGTTTCTCAGCCTCAGAACTTGCCGGTATCTGGGGCGGACAGTTGTCTGTCGACCCATACCTTGTGGGGTGCTTACCAGCACCCTTGACCTCTACTCACACGATGATAGTAGCACTCATTTCTCCCCCAGGGTATCAATCCAAAGTGTCTCTGGACATTGCCAAACATCCCTTGGTGAGAAAACCCACATACATATATCTGTGTTTGACAACCACTGCTTTAACCACTTCCGTTTTGGTGGATAGATAGGCTGTTACACATTTTCCGCATCACAAACAATGCTATGCCAAACCTACCTTGTATGTTTACATCTTTGCCCATTTGTCTGATTATCTTAGAATATGTTCCTAGTGGGACACGTGGGTGGCTCCATGGCTTAAGCGTCTGACTTCAGCTCAGGTCACGATCTCACAGTTTGTGAGTTCAAGCCCTGCGTTGGGCTCTGTGCGGACCGCTCGAAGCCTGGAGCCTGCTTCAGATTCTGTCTCCCTCTCTCTCTGCCCCTTCTCCCCTCACACTCTGTCTCTCTCTCTGTGTCTCTCAAAAATAAACGTTAAAAAATTTTTTTTAAATAATATGTTCCTAGAAATAAAACATCTGGACAAAATATACGGACACAATCAGATTAAACTGATCTGATTATACCTATTCTCCCACCTATAGGCATATAGACACCACACCCAAGAGTATTTTATTCTTGCTAACATTTGCCAATCCAAACACTTAATAATAGTTTATAGATATCATTTTCCATACAAAGGATAACATTTTTGTGTGTTATTAGTTACTTGCATTTCTTCTTTTTTGAACTGTTTAAGGCATTTACCCATTTTTCTTTTAAAGTACCCATCTGGGGGTGCCTGGATGGCTTAGTTGGTTAAAGGTCCAACTCTTGGTTTCCGCCCAGGTCATGACCTTGCGGCTTTGTGGGTTTGAGCCCTGCACAGAGCCTGCTTGGGATTCTCTCTCTCTCCTCATTCTCTGCCCCTCCCTTGCTCGCTCTGTCTCTGTCTCAAAATGAGTAAACTTAAAAAAAATAAAGTGCTCATCTGGATATTTATATATAAATGATGCTGATTAACCTTTTGTTTATTACCCATACTGAAAAACCTTTTCTAGCTTACTAATTGTATTTTAAGTCTGTGATTTTTGTTACTGTACTGAAAATGTTGTTTTTAACTCGCAGAATCTTACCAGTTTTCCACTTGGGGTTTCTGGACATGATGTCTGATTAGAAAGGGTCTTCTGTACTCAAAGATTATTAAATGGTCAGTTATTTGTGCCTACACAATATTTTGTCTAATGATTTAAAATACCAACATCACTATATGCCAAATTCTGTGTCTGGATGTGCTAATCTATTTCATTGATCTATCCATTTTGGCCTACCACGTTCTTATTATTAACTTGGCTTTAAAATATCTTTTAATATCTGGCAAGGCGAGTCTCTTTATATCAATTTTCTTTTAAAAATTGGATGTTCTTGTACAGTGGCCATCATTACACTTTTCCAGAATAACAGTTTACTCATATTTTTTACTTTTAAGGAAAAAATGGTACTTTTTTTTTAAGGTTTCAATAATAGCAAAGACACCTTGCTTTACAAAATCGTTAGAAATGAGAGAAAGGATGTTTTTGAAGGAATAAATCCATGGAAATACCAGGGGACAAAGAGTGCCAGGTGGACCAGAAATTAGGAGGCATACCTGAATTATATAAAAGACAGATGGAATTGGATTGAAAGAATGTGGAATGTGGATTGAACACGGCCCAAAATGTGTTCAGAGAAACTTACTGCCAAGGTAGGAGTTCCCATAGATGTGCCAAGCTAAAGAGCCAATACGTGAAATGAGCAGATCGAAGACACACGGAAGGAAAATTCGATGGGGATCACCTCCATATTCTTCCTGTCCCTCTCCCTCTCCATGGTACTGTAGCACTGAGTGCCAGTGTTTTTATCTGTGAGGCTGGTGACTCCCAAAAGGAGCAGGGAGCCACCAAGCCCAGGAAATAGCTCATCACGACTGCCCGCGTGTCCATCCTTGCCCCCACTGGAGGCAAGCTACAACGGCAAATGCACCCTTTACAAAGAGACTAACAGGAAAAGACAAACAGATAAGTACACAAATCAGAGTAGCCAAACACTTGAGTCAAACTTAACACCATTCACCCAACTCCACAAAGAAGAAGAGCCAGCACCTGGGGAAAGAGAGTTCATGTCGCAAGGAGAAAGAAACATCTACTGAACAAAAACATGCTCTCTGATAACAGAACCAGTTGGGGAGAACTGGTGAGAACTGGGAGAAAGAGCCAATGTACCTTCTAGTAAAGATGTCCAGCTGACTCTAGGCAAGAATCACCTGCACTACTCCAATATGCAGACGTGCTACGGACACAGTGTGATGTTTAAATACATATCACTGAACTCAGAGGTTAAAATGGGAACACTTCCAGGTGTCAAAAATGAAGAGAGAACCTATGGTCATAGCAGTGAGTGAAATTGGATCCATACTCTCCCTCAGTGAATTGAGGATAGGGACTAAGATGGGGATTCATGATTCATGATGAGGAACTTGAACCTCACATCCTGTGCATCACAGGGAGCCGGGAAAATAATGATCTATGAATGAGGACAGAAAATCTTTGCCTGTTTATCCTTCCCAAGCCATATGATGAAATAGAAATAGAGTCACTAGTGAGTGACCAGAACGTGGATTTGTGCCAAGCTTGGGCATAAGCCTAATTCCCATACTCCTGGCAGTACAGGGGGAAAGATAGGTGTGTGGTTGGGGGGAGGGGGGAACGAGCATTTAATGTGTACACATTAAAAAAACAAGGTTCTAATGACTCATTCCTTGAAGAAAAACTCAGCATGAAAATCAGGAAATAACTAGGATGAATGAGTGTGAAAGAAGGCAAAATTTATGGAATGCAGCAAAATGTATTAAAGGAGAATATGTCTATTAGATGTTGGAGCTCCTAGACTGATTCTCTGTGATATTTATCTGTTCTCCTTATCAAAGGGTAAAAAGATAGATCTTTTTCCTCTCCATTTGGAGAAATTTCCTTGACATTAACTACCAGCTCATTTTTTCCCCCACTTATATATTTAATTTCCAAGAAGTTCTTTCTTGTTCTTTGATCATTCCCTTTTGTAACAACCTATACCTCCTTTATTGACGCCATGTCTTGTCAAATATATCCGTTAATTGCCGGGATGTTTCACAGTCCATTTTGTTTACTGAACTCTTTGTGTCCTCAGGAGTCTGTTACCAACGAAATGACATGTTCTCAACTGCCTGCAATTTGCCAGGCACTGCTCCAGGCACTCCAGGCAAGAAAACAAAGCGTTGCTGCCCCTGTGGAGCTTACGTTCCATTTGGGAGAGGCAGAAAATAAACTTATAAACAAATAAAGAAGTTAATTCCAGGTATTGATAACAGTTACGAGAAAGACACGTAAAAACTGGTTCCGAAGCTATGACTCCAGTAGGGCTTGGTCAACCGCCATGGGGAATAACCAACCAGGGCACAGCACAGAGAAATAAACAGATGGAGATACAAAAAGAGAGATTGGACTTGAACATAATGGATTAAGAAGCAGCAACATATTGCTAGATAGGAGTTCCTTTGCCTGTCCACATACATTTTATGTTTTTATTTTATTTTTTTAAATGTTTATTTGTTTATTTTGAAGTGTGCGAGTGGGGCAGGGCAGAGGGAGAGAGACAGAGAGAGAGAGGGAGGGAGCCCAAACAGGCTCCACACTGTCAGAACAGAGCCCCACGCAAGGCTCAGACTCACAGACCGCGAGATCATGACCTGAGGCAAAATCAGGAGTCAGACACTCAACCGACTGAACCACCCAGACGCCCCTCCATGTAAATTTTAGAATAATCTTGTCCATATATACAATACAAAAAAAAAAAAAATCTTGCTGGGATTTTGATAGATATTGTGTTAAACTTGTATATCAATTAGGATTTCATCACTTATTTATATTTTCTTTGACTTCTTTCATCAGTGTTTGTAATTTTCAGCCTAAGTCTTCTTTATGTTTTGTCATATTTAAGCCTAATTTAATCATTTCATTTTTTGAGCAATTGTAAGTGGTATAACATCTAAAATTTTTGTTTTCCATATACACATTGCAAGGATATGGAAATTAAATTGATTTTTGGGTGTCGATCTTGTATCTTGTGAAATTACCACATTTACTTATTAGGTCTGGGAGGTCTTTGGAGATTCCCCGGGATTAATATTTATTTAGACCGTCATGCCATCTGCAAAGAGAAGCAGTTGTATTTCTTCCTTTCTGATATTTCATGCCCTTTATTTCTTTTTCTGCCCTTATTGTAGTGGCTTAAAATTCCAGGATAATGTTAAATGGCAATAGTTTATGTCTTGCCAAACTGGGACATTTTCGGCCATTATGTCTTTGGATACTTTTTTCAGCCCCACTCTGTGCCTCCTCCCTGCTGGGACTCCCCTGACACGGATACCACACCTTTCGTTATAATCCCACATCTCCTTGGGGCTCTGTTCATTATTGTCAGTCTATCTTCTCTAATTCATTCTGGGTCATTACTCTTGTCCTGTCTTCAGTTGCAACCAATCATCCCACTGCTTTCTGCATTCTTCTATCAAGCCCAACTATTACGTTTTCATTTCAGCTGTAGTAAATTTCAGTTGTGAAATTTCCACTTTGTTTTCTTGGCTTTTCTGACTACTTGTTTTCATTTGCTTCAAACATGTCCATAATTGCTCATGAAGCATTTTTATGATGGCAAATAACCAGATAATTCCATCTAATCATTTGTGTTATTTCAGAACTGGGATCCGTTGATTGACTTTTCTCATTCAGTTTGAGCTATTCTTTTTTTTTTTTTTTAAGTTCACGTACCTGTTTTCGTTTTTTTTTTTTTTTAAATGTTTTATTTATTTTTGAGAGAGACAGAACACATGCATGCAGGAGCACGGGAGGGGCAGGGGGACAGGACAGAGGATCCAAAGCAGGCTCTGCGCTGACAACAGAGACCCCAATGCAGGGCCCGAACTCACAAACTGTGAGATCGTTACCTGAGCCAAAGTCGGTTGGACATTCAACTGACTGAACCACCCAGGTGCCCCCTGTTTGAGATATTCTTGATTCCTAGTGTGATATATGTGATTTTTTTTCATTGATCCTGAACATTTTGAGTACTATTTTTTGAAACTAGATTTTATTTAAATCTCATGTTTTAGCAGGTCTCTGACGACAGAGCTCTTGTGGGCGAATGGGGTGCCATCTCCTTACTCCCAGTCGGGTTTAGGAATCCAGGTTCTCCAGTCAGCCTCCAATGACACCCAGGTTGGAAGACATTCCTCATTAACACCTGCTGAGGGTGGCAGTCTAGGATGTCCACATGGTTTCCACAGACATTGGTGGGGGAAGGGGGATCCTCATTATTGCTGAGCAGTGGTGAAAGTCTTGACATCCTCCGATATCTCCCCCAATACCACACTGGTGGGGAGGGACGGGGTGGGGGGGTGCCTCCATATTGCCAGGTGCAGAGAGTCCCCATGTGATATCCATTGGCAGTGTGGAGGGAAGGAGTTGTTAACCTAACGTCTAGGCTCCCTGTTTGATCTTCTCCAAAACTACATGGTAATTGTGTGACACATAGTAACACTAGAACAGCTGGAGCATCTCATAACAACCTTTCAAGGGTACAGGGTAGGGACTTTTCTGGCAATGGTGGAGGTGGGGACATATCAATTTATCTGATCAAAATACAATGGAAATAGCAATCAGCAACCAAAACAGCCTTCAAAAAATAGAAAAGAAATTCTTTATATTTAGACACTAGAAGGCACAGTTCTAAATGACTCATTGCTTAAGAGAAAAGCACCCTGACAATCATCAGATAGTTTGGAGTGAACAACCATGGAAGAAAGCAAATCTGTGGGGAGGCAGCCGTGGAACTTCAAGACTGATTCTCTCTGGTGCTTAACTGTTCTTTTTATCGGGAGGTGAGGCAATATGTCTTCTCTCTATTTTGAGAAATCTCCAGACATGATCTTCAAGTTTCAGCTATTACATTTTTTTGCTTCTATTTTACCAATCACAGATTTAACTTCCAGAAATCCTTTTTTTATTCCCTAATTGTTCTATTTAAATAGCAGCTTGTTATTTTACAGTTGCAACATCCTGTTATGTTTATCTGTTAATATTAACTTGAGTGTGGTGGAGGGCATGGTGTCTTAACATTCTGTTTCATTCACGCAATTACTTGTTTCCCCGGGGGATCTGTTACGTTTTCCTCTCCTGGGTTTCCATTTTCATACTGTTCGTTTTCTTCATATGTGTCTTAGTTTGGTTATCTCTGAAAGCAGATCTTGAGACGAGGGTTTGAGTGCAAGTAAACTAACTAACCAGTCACGGCTGGAGGATTAGGTGAGCCAATTCCAGCGTTGAGCTCTAACAAATAAGGCTGCAACAAACATTTGTACGGAGGATTTTGTGTGAACGTAAATTTTCATTCTTGGGGATAAATTCCAGAGTGTAATTGCTGAGTTACATAGTAATTGCATGTTTAATTCTATAAACTGTCACACGACTTCCAAAGTGGCTAAACCATTTTATATTCCCCACCAGCAATGTCTGAGCGATCCAATTTTTTGCACCCTTACCAGCATTTGGTGTTGCCACTATTTTTTTTTTTATTTTAGCCATCCTGATAGGTGTGTACTGATAACAGTGATGGTTTTAATTTTCGTTTCCCTGATAGCCAATGATGCTGGACATCTTTTTATGTGCTTATGTGCCATCCATACGTCCTCTTTAGCGAATTTGTTTTTCATGTCTGTTGTCTATTTTCTGATTGAATTGTTTGCCTTTTACCATTGAATTTTGCACATTGTTTTCATATATTCTCCATACTTCTGCTTTGTCAGATCGACGGTGCACCAATATTTTCTCCCAGTCTCTTTTCACCTCGTCACGTGAGCTTTCACAGAACAAAAATTTTTGACGGTATATATATATATATATACACATATATATACACATAAATATGTGTATATATGTACATATATATATACATATATATGTACATATATACACATATATATGTATATATAGACATATATATGTGGATATATATATACTGTACATATATATGTGTATATATATACACATATATGTGTATATATATACTGTACATATATATGTGTATATATGTGCATATATATACATATATATGCACATATATACACATATATATGTGCATATATATACATATATATGTGTATATATATGTGTATATATATATGTGTATATATATACATATATATGTGTATATATATACACTGTACATATATATGTGTATATATGTGTATATATATGTGTATATATACATATATATGTGTATATATATATACTGTACATATATATGTGTATATATACATATATATGTGTATATATATACATATATATGTGTATATATATACTGTACATATATATGTGTATATATGTGTATATATATATGTGTATATATACATATATATGTGTATATATATATACTGTACATATATATGTGTATATATGTGTATATATATGTGTATATATACATATATATGTGTATATATATACTGTACATATATATGTGTATATATACATATATATGTGTATATATATACATATATATGTGTATATATATACTGTACATATATATGTGTATATATGTGTATATATATGTGTATATATGTACATATATATGTATATATATATACATATATATGTATATATATGTACATATATATGTACATATATATGTATATATATGTGTATATATGTACATATATATGTATATATATGTACATATATATGTATATATATTTGTTTTTATCCTTCTGAGAGGATCAAACGCTGTGTAATATTATGGGAGTTTTTTTTTTGCGCTTAATATTTCCCCGATTCATCAAGTTGTAGCGGTGTTCCCTTAATGTTGACAGCCGTACGACACGTTATTGTGTGACTGTGTTGCCGTCTGTTCGTCGGATCCCCAGCGTTGGGCATTTGGGTTGTTTCCAGGCTTTGGTTGCACGAACGAGGATGAAATGTACATTTTCCACATAACTTTCTTCTGTAAGTATGAAAGAATTCCTACTGGCGTATGCCTAGGAATGGAATGATTCCTCCATAGGATGGGTTCAACCTGGGGATGGGGCTCAGCAACCTTGTCATCTGTGACTGTATTTGCCTCACACCCAAGCCTCTTTACTCTTTCTTATGCCTCTCCTAATGATACCTTTGCCACTCTATTTTTTGATTATTTTTTAATTTTCATACTAGTAAACCTTTGAGACATTTGGGAGACTAATAGATGGTGATAAAGATGCCTGTTGGCCTCTGTTGCCCCCATTTAATAAAAGAAACAAAAAATGAGGAAGACTCTAACCTCAGGATGAAGGACAGTTCTTCCTAAGAAAAGATGGCTGGCATCTATACTCACATCTAAAAATGAAGCTATTTTAATTACTTGAAAATAGAAAAAAATACACATTTAAAATTTTATTTTTATATGTTTCCATTTTTTAATTTCATAATTTAATGTTAATTTTATACTACATAAGATATAATTTTTCCCTTGATGGAAGCAGGTCAGTGTGTGGCAATATATTGGGCAATAGAAAACACATTAGTGGTTGAATTTCCAACTTTTTTGGGTAAATAGTTTTTAGCCCAGTTGTCAAAAATGGGGTTTCAGGGTTCCTGGGTGGTCAGTGGAGCGTCTGACTCTTGATTTCAGCTCAGGTCATGATCCCAGAGTCATGGAATCAAGCCCCATGTTGGTCTTCATGCGGGGCATGGAACCTGCTTGAAAGTCTCTCTCTCTCCCTCTATCTCTCCCTCTACTGCTCATGGTCTCTCTCTCTCTCAAAAAAAAAAAAAAAAGTTTTATATAGAAACAAATGAAAAAGGTGGAATCCACACTCAAAGTCACCTGTGATGGTTATTTTTATGTGTCAACTTGCCTAGGCCACCAGCTGCCCAGATAGTCATTGTGAGGGTGTTTTTGGATGAGTTTAACATTTGAGTTATTCAGGTAGACTGAATAAGGCAGATTGCCCTCCCTCATATGGGTGGTCCTTACCTGATCAATTGAAGGCCCAAATAGAACCAAAATTCTGACCCTCCTTGTGAGTAAGAGGGACCTCCCCCTGCCTGGTTGTTCGAGCTGGGATATCAGTCTTTTGCTGTCTTTGGATTTGAACTGGAAACATCAACTCTTCCTAGGTCTAGAGACTATAACTTTCAGACTGGAACTTATACCATTAGGTCTCCTCCTTCTCAGGACTTCAGATCTTGAGACTTAGCCTCCATAATTGTGTGATCTGATGCCCATAAGTAAATAGATATGGAAAGGTATACATACATAATTATGTAAGTATACATATTTATTATAAAGAATAAATTTGGGGGGGCACCTGTGTGGCTCAGCTGGTTGGGTGTCCGACTTCGGCTCAGATCATGATCTTGTGGCTTGTGAGTTCAAGCCCCGCATCAGGCTCTGTGCTGACAGCTCAGAGCCTAGAGCCTGCTTTGGATTCTGTGTCTCCCTCTCTCTCTGCCCCTCCCCTGCTCGTCCTCTGTCTCTCTCTCTCTCTCTCTCAAAAATAAGTATACCTTCAAAAAAAATTTTTTTTAAAGAATAAATTTGGGGTGCCTACATGGTTCAGTCAGTTGAGTGTCCAACTCTTGATTTTGGCTCAGGTCATGATCCCAGGGTCGTGAGATTCTCTCTCTCCCTCTGCCCCTCTGCCCTGCTCATGCATGCACTCTCTCTCTTTCTCTCAAAATAAAATAAAATAAAATAATGCATTTGATTTATTAGAAAGAATCACACACTTATGGAGGCTGAGAAGTCTCAAAAGCTGCAGTCAGAGAACCAAGAGAACAGATGGTGTAAGTTCCAGTATGAAATAAACAGATACCCTCTTGGTTCTGCTTCTCTGAAAAACCCTGGCTAATATATCATCTTAAGCCATCTCACTCAATTTGGAACATTCTAGGTGCTCCAGAGAAATAGAGAACAATGGCCCTGTGGTCATCCTGCCTTTCCCCAGCAGGCCTGGGAACTGGGAATGAGGGGACAAGGCTGATCTTCCACTTGAGAGGCTACTGGGGAGATCTTCAGGGCTCCCCTACTCCCCAACGGCCCATGAGGTCTGTGAGGCTGGGGTCCCATCGGCATGATGCAGCGTGCTCAGGGAGCTGTAGGCCTCGAACAAGCAGAGGGATACTTGGAACTCATGGCTCCATTGAGTGAAGGCTACTTCAGGCGACTGCCTCCAATTCATCAACGATAAGAACATAAGCTTCCTTCTGTCGTGACTTGACGTAAATATACATCCGTAAGTGGAGATACACGCCTGTCTACCTCCTCTTCCCATCAAGGCTGAGCCAGGACAGCCTCTGGCTGACCTCCAGCATCCTGCCTTTTACAGATTACCTCCTATACTGTTTTCCTAGAAATTGTTTTCTCAAACAACCCGAATCCTTTTGCCCCAGAACAGTGTAAAGCACCATTTAGACTAAGTTTTCAAACAGAGTGTTAAAGTGGTTTCATAGCAACATTACAAAATTATCTCTCAGACTGTCTGATAATTGTCATTTTGGTCCAAGGGAAACCAGAGACATTGCCCAGGGACACGAAGGATGGGCGGCTAGAAGAGAATCTTCAAGGCCAAATGCCTGGCTCGCAGTTCTGAATTTGAAACACCTGACCTAGCTGCATTATTTTGGACGAGCTCAATCACACGCTCTTGAATGGTTTTTGCCTCCTTTGGTTTAAAAAAAAACAAAAAACCAACCTAACATTCTTCAGAAGGAGCCCTTGAAACACAAAGCCTCTCAATTCTCCCTCGGTGGGCAGTAATTTTCCTATTCAGTTTGTTCTTTGCGGGGAAAAATCGTCACAATTCTAGAAGTTACCATTTTTAAATGCCAGTACCGTGCTGGGTATTAATTGAGGCCCTCTGGGCAATGGATACACCTGGATGCTGGTGGGCGAGGCAAGGAAGGCTGTCTTCAGAGTCCTGCTCTCAGGCCCTACCCTGCTGGAATAGAGCAGGCCCAAGGAGCTTGGCACCAGGAGGCCATGGGGAATGTGTTCCTAACCTCCAGGATGGTCTTATGTTAAAACCATTAGGTACACAAGACTCTGATGTGTTCCCAGCATGCTCTCAAAACACTCAGGGAAACCTAAGTATAAGTCAGTGGCTTTCCTCTTCCCAGAAGATGCAACAAACTTCTAAAAACTAATTTTCTTACTATTAAAAAAGTAGACAAACATGGAACACAGAGTCATAGACTCCAGTGTCCTTGGGGTCTAGACAGATGCTAGAACAATGTGGCAGAGTCAGGCATAAGACAGCGGATCAGTCCTTAGGTGTGACCAACAAACTCAGGTCAGTTGTCACCGATGACCGGTACCTGGAGACTGGAACATCTTGAACCTAAAATAGCCTGCGTTAACATCATGGCGGCCATCCACCCCAGTTTCTGCAATACCTGCCGCTTGCATTGTGTCTGAACATCCTCTTCAAAAGCTTTTCCTTGAGGAGAGAAAAGGGGAAGCAAAGGGTGGAAGCAGACGATGTGCTGAAAGGGGTAAGAACGGTGCGTTTTCAGAGAGCGAATGGCAGCCGACGGTTTTG
Organism: Acinonyx jubatus; assembly: GCF_027475565.1. NCBI lineage: Eukaryota > Metazoa > Chordata > Mammalia > Carnivora > Felidae > Acinonyx > Acinonyx jubatus. The sequence continues at coordinate 30,251,303 of NC_069388.1, read as the reverse complement.
CTCTAATGGAAGGATTTTAGGCACAGGTAGCAAATGCAGCGGGGAGTAGATGACTTCTTCATGGAGTTGGGGGGGGGTGCATATTTAGCTGCTCCCTAAATTCTCTGAATAACCACCAGCTACCCACTCTGCTTAAGCTAGCTCCAAAGATTGGTTGGGAGGAAAGGGGTTTTACAGTGCTTCTCAAACATAAGCATGCACAAAAATCACCCAGAGGGCTTGTGAAAACACAGAGTGCTGGTCTTTACCTGTGAGTCAGCAGGACTGGGGTGGGATCCAGGATCTGGGATTCTACCGGGTTCACGGAGGATGCTGATCCATGGGCCACACTCTGAGGAGCCCTCGGACAGGGGCCTTGGGACATTGCTCACAACTAAATAACTAGGGGCCATCTCTTTTGTGGACTCACCATGCTCTCTCTCTCTCTGTCCTCCTTCTTCTGCCCTCCCGTGGCTAGAATCTCATGTATTTGATTCCGGACGGTTGGAGAAGAGAGAAGAAGGGAGGGTGGGAGGAGGGGAGGGTGGAAAGGTGGGAGGAGGGGAGGGAGGAGACACCACCACGCTCCATTCTGGAATGTTGCAACACATTAGCAGCTTTCACTTCAGGGAAGAGGTGGCCCAGCTGAGGCCTCTCTACAAAACAAGAGAGGCCAGGGGTCATTTCTTTATGGGAAGTGTGTTACTACCAGTGGCTTCTTCCAGAAAGATTAGGTTCTTCATATTCAAAAATATTTTAAGCCCTCTTTTTAAAAAAATCAAAACTGTTGGCAAGCCAGAGAAAAGGCAGGATGTTGTCTTGTTTTTAAGAAGTCACCATGTTTTCATACTGACTAGAGAGCTGGGAAAGAGGAAGCATCCTTCTAGGAAAGTCCTGCAAACAGCAAAATAACAAATTGAGTGAGGACTGTAGTGTTCCAGGCCTGGGCTGTGGGGAGACCCAGTTCTTGCCCCAGAGAGTGGGGACGACTGCCAGAAGAAAGAGAGAAGAAGGAGAGAGAACGACTGCCAGATGAAGAGTGGGAGACCACAACAGGCACAGGACCCGAGTCGGCCTTAAGGAGGTGCAGTGGGGTTGGGATGTGTTGTCCAGAGCCAACTTCAGGACCAAGGTACCTGCTCCCGCGGCTGCCAAGAGTGTTGACTGATGATAACGCACATCTGAGCCCCCCTCCTAGAATTTGGACTCAGGTCCAAGGGGCTATCTCCCCAAAGGTGACATCCCTCCTCAGGAGCAGCCATTTCTGCGGGCTGGCCAATGCAAGGCTTCAAAGACTGGATTCCTGTGGTGGTTCATTTTATGTGTCAACTTGGCTGGGCCATGATGCCCAGATATTGGGCCAAACATTATTCTGAGTGTTTCTACAAAGGCGTTTTTTTAATTTTTTTCTTCTTTTTTGGATAAGATTAATATTTAAATTGGTGGACTCCAAGTCTGAGTAAAGCAGGTTGCCCTCCATATTGTGGGTGGGCCTCAGCTAATCAGTTGAAAGACTTAGTAGAATAATGACTGACTTTTCCCAAGCCAGAAGGAATACTGCCAGCAGACTACCTTTGGACTCAAACTGCAACAGTCCCCTGAGTCTCCAGCCTGCTGGCCTATCAGATTTGGGGCTTGCAGTTTCCATAATAGGTCAATTCCTTAAATATCAATCTCCTTTTTTGGAATACATATTCTTTTTATCCCCAGCCTGAGGGGCATCTTCCGCGTCCTATTCTGGGATTCTGGAGTTAGAATGATACCAAAGGCCACAGCCCTAGTAGGAGGCACTTCATGCTAAAAGTGTGAAGGAAAAAAGTTACGTTTAGGGCTTATCTTTCCTTTATCTTTGCTCATTACCTCCTGGTTCTACGTCCCCTTCATCCATTCACCCCAAACATCCAGCTCTTTGATGAGGCACATGACTCCCAGAAGGAAAAACGATCACAACCAATTTATACCATGGAATGCATATCCCTTCCAGAACTTTCCATAGCTTAACAAAAAAATGATGCTTCATCCAAGGCAAGCTCTTTGAACAGATGAACTCAGATTCTGAGAGCAGCTGAAGTAGGCATTCAAGCCTTTCTCGTTTTCCCACCAAACTCATTTTCCTACAGGGCACCTGCTGGTTGGGAAGTTCTGATGTTTCTTCACAAAAACACCCATGGTCCTGTCTTTTTTCTAGTCTCTGTGCATGGTCATTTTTAAGGAATAGAACCCAGCAGAAAGCCACATCAAGGAAAAATGCAATCTATGAGTTCATGGAATGCAAAAGCCCAGGGGTGAGGTCGAATGTTTCTATCCGGGCTACAGCCAATTTCAAGGAGACTTGAATATCTGTCCCTTTTTCCCCATCACTCTCCCTGTTTGCCTTTGGGGTGGATTCCTTCCCCCTGCTTCTTTCTTCCTGCTCCAAAGAAACCTCCAGGTGATCTTTCCACCTCTTCACAATTCATCTCAGGGAACTGAGAGACCCTTTGTCTCTCACAACCCACATCAACCTCAGCAAGGATCTCTGATTGGCTGGGTTATATGAACAACGCTCTGATTGGCCAGCTTGAGTGCATGCTCCCACCCCTTGGCTGACCAAGCTCTCCAGGAACACCTGGTATGGAGGAGGGACAGTTTCCCAAAGAGAGGACCCTGGAAACAGACACAACAAGAATATGTAAGCTTTTGTGACCAGAGATACTGGCTTGTTTTGGATCAACGATGCATTATTATTTTCTTCCTAATTAGTGCTAGAGTGTGGGATATGGACACCTACACTGGCCTATCCCCCACGGCTGTTCTTTCTCTCCTGTTCTGGTGACAAGTCTGAGGCTGGCTGGGTAAGAGAGCTTAGGACTTTTTCTTCACAGGTCTCAATGTCTAGCTTTGGAGAAAAGAGCGGAAAGGTCCTACTTTGGCTTCAAATTTCATCCAGCTTCTCCACTCCGACTGATACCAGAGAGTTCTGAATCTGGTGGACCGTTGGGTATTTCACAGCCATTGATGAGGCTTTGGTTCTCATTTGTATCATGACCCTCCGTCACCAGAACCCAGAATGGAGAGGGGGTGATTCTTGGGCCCACACTCCCGAATGTTTATTAGCTGTTATCACCTGTCTTTACTGCTTCCCTAAGAACAGGGACTTCTGACTTGGCTCCCACTATACCCCCAGCGTCTAGCAGAGTGGGTGCTCAAGATGTAATACATTAACTAATGAACACGTTTGGCCAGAAATGCATCCTTCAATTTTGTTTTTCTTCCCAATGGTGACACGTTGACAAACATTGGAAGCAAAGTGTGGAGCCCACTGGAAATAAAAGCCATACCTTGCGTCTGCCAGAAATTCTTTGCAAAGTTTCCCTTGCCAGAGAGCCCTGTGTGGGAGTTTTCTGCAAAGCAATAAATAATAACTTACACCCACCCTGCACAGGCACATTTTATTTTATTGGCTAAATATAAACAAGTAACTGCAGGCTTCTTCACGGACGCCCACGCGGTATCTCTCCACCTTCCCTAGATGGGGTTGTGCCCCTAGTCCTCCTGCCTCCTCCCTCCCCGGAAATAATCCCCCACGGGACCAACCTCCCAGACTCCTGGGGTCAAAGGACCATTGGTTCTGTCAACGGCCAACATGCCGTCGCTTTATCTCAGCCTGCAGATAACATCATTCCTTCACACAGAGAAAGGCTACGTCTCGGAAGATCCGTCAGGGATGGCTTGAATCCCAAGTCCCCAGAAATGAGGCCGAGCAGAAAATTAGCATTTCCCATAGAGACAACACTGCTGTTCAATGAAGGGAAAACTCCCCCGGCTTTGGTGGCTGCTCTTGTATCACCTCCTGAAAAGCACCTCTTTTATCTCTGAACTTCAGCTTTCCAGATTTATTTTCAGAGAGGTTCCCCATTACCGCCCCTTCCCTCATGTGGAACAGCTCCTGTGTACCCTTAGGCTCCTGACCTTGGCGCAGGATCCTTGGAATTGGTGGAATGTGTATGTCTCCCCCGCCCGACTTTGAGAACATCGTGAACAGCAACCATGTCTTAATTTATCTTTAAATCCCCAGAGCCTAACACATGGCAGACCCTCCATAAACATGCTCTAAATGAATGGCGGGGGCCTACAAGTGTGCGTGCACAAATGAATGAATGCACCCGTCTCCCGTGCTTTATATCCATCATCCTGTTGATTCCTCACAAGTCTACAAAGAGGAGGGTTTACCCCTGTCACATCCCCATTGCATAGAAGGAAAGACTGAAATCAAAGACGTTAAACTACTTGTGTCAGTTCACCCAGCGAGTGGGGTGCCTGGGTGGCTCAGTCGGTTGAGCGTTTTGACTTCGGCTCAGGTCATGATCTCATGGTCCGTGAGTTCGAGCCCCATGTCGGGCTCTGTGCTGACAGCTCGGAGACTGGAGCCTGCTTCGGATTCTGTGTCTCCTTCTCTCTCTGTCCCTCCATATCTCATGCTCTCTCTCTCTCTCTCTCTCTCTCTCAAAAATACATAAATATTAAATAAATAAATAAATAAATAAATAAATAAATAAATAAGTAAGTAAAAGTTCACCCAGCGAGTAAATGGCAGAATCAGGATTTGAACTCTGAGGAATCTGACTTCCGAACCAATCCCTCAAGAGATCTTCAAGCCAGTTGAAAGTTTCCCGGCCCCCAGTCCTACCCAGTGGCCAGTTACCTTCTCAGAGGATTGTTCCTCTACAGGCTCACCTGAACATCAGTCTTTCCAAGACTGGAAAGAAGAAGTGAGAAGTGAAGATGGGGAGAGGTAAGGTAAGGTAAGGTAAGAAGCAGGACTAAGTCCTCTCACTTCCTGTAAGCATGCTTTAAAATACAAATCTTGAGTAAAGCTGCAAGGAAAGTTCCTTACTGAACAACGTGCAGCCACCGTTACCAGTTATTTAATCCTCCTCAGTGGTCAAGAGAGAGGCAAGTCTTCCAGAGAAATGAAAACACCCTGATGGAGGAATGTGGGAATGAAACGGATTCAAAACACTTTCTCTGATCCAAAAAAGCACATGCTGTAAGGCAAAAAAAAAAAAAAAAAAAAAAATCATTGAATAAGAAGCAAAGATGTTTCCATTTAAAAAAAATTTTTTTAATGTTTATTTTTGAGGCGGGGCGGGGGGGTGGCATCGCGGGCAAGGCACAGAGACAGGGAGACACAGAATCTGAAGCAGGCTTCAGGCTCCAAGCTGTCAGCACAGAGCCCGATGCAGGGCTCGAACTCACAACCTGCGAGATCATGACTTCTGGCGAGATCATGACCTGAGCCGAAATCGGAGGTTTAACCGTCTGAGCCACCCAGGCGCCCCAAAGATGTTTCCATTTTAAAACCACTTAGCTTGTACCCGGCTCACTCCTTAGTCTACACCACTGCCACCTCCATTAAAAAAATTTTTTTTTAGTTGACGTACAGGATGTTTTTTAAGTACATGTACTCCACTTGACAGATTAGCTAATCTTTTTAACAAACTATTAATCGTTTGGGGGGCTCCTTTGCATTACTTGCAAACTGAAGTCTCAAGAGCATGAGCCAAAATTTTGAAGAATGACAAGAACTAAGGCAGACACAGCAGGTTCCTAACACTGCACTTCCACTTGTCCCTCCCACACCCATAGCAGACCTCTCTAACTGATCACAGCATTGAACTTGCATGAGGGCCCAGAACCATTCTTAAACACATTCTGGTAGGTGGGCTCTAATAATCTGTGAGAATATCATACCAGCCAATCATCCCACCATTCTCGGCAGTGAAACACATGTTGACTTAGGAACTAGGGTGCCTGTGCTCAAGCTGTAACTTTCATCTAATGGTTATAGGACTGGAAACAAGTAATTGACCCTTTCTGGCATCGTTTTCCTACATGACCTAGAGTTCATAGTAGCTGAACCAAAACTGGTCCAGGGAAATAGATGGCCCCAAACCGCAAGAATGACAGAAAGCATATATACAATGAGTCTATCACAACCTGGACAACGATACCGAGGTCACTTGATAAAAAAAATATTGACTAGAAGGTTGATGGCATGAAATCTATGAGGGAAAAGAAGATTGTAAACAGCATCAGCCAAAAACACAGGCAGAGAATAAACTCCAGGAAAGCTAAGGTTTTAGAGAGCCCCAAGCCAAAAATTCACAGACGCAAGGAATGAGTGAGGGTTCTCAAGTATTTGCCAGTGTGATCATTTGGGGAAGAGGGTGTTTTAGCTTCCTGGGGCCTCCCATACGTACCACAAGTTGCATGACTTAAGCAACAGAAATGTTTTTGCCTCATGGATCCGGAGGCCAGAAGCCCAAGACCAAGGTCTCAGCAAGGTTGGTTCCTTCTGACATCCGTGAGGTAGAATCGGTTCCACGCCTCTGCCCCAGCCTCGGTGGTTGGCTGGTGATCTGTGAGGGCCGTTGACTTGTAGAAACGTCACCCTGACCTCTGCCTTCATCCTCACGTGGTGTGCTCCCTGCGTGCATGCGTGTGCCTAATTTTCCCCTTTTTGTAAGGACACTTGTCCTATTGGATTAGGGCCCACCCTAATGACCTCATCTTAACTAATTGCATCTGCAAAGACCCTGTTTCCAAGTAAGGTCACATTCTGAGGTAATGGAGGTTTGAGCTTCAGCATATTAATTCTGGACGGACACAGTTCAACCCGTAACAGGGAACTGTCGTCAGAGCCACTCAGTAGCTGGGTCCTCCTTTTCCCCTTAAGTAGCAACAGCTGGGCACCTATCCCTGCACCAAAGCAGGAGATTACACAGGACAGCCAGAGGAAGCACAGAGCCACACATGGTTACCGAGCCCTCAGAGAGACGGGGAAGCCCCCCTCCCACGAAATAATCTCTTGGTAGAACCCACCCAGGAGTGAGTCCTATATTCCCTTTTACACAACCGTCAGTGGAAGCCTATTAATCCCAGGAATTGTTTTAGAAAATCAAAACCAGCCATTTAACTATAACAGTGATAGTGGATCGAGACAGGCAGGGTTTATCCCAGGCATGCAATGATGTTTCAACAATTGAAAACGTACTAATATAATTACATGACATTCTAAGGATGGGAGACAGAGTCTACAAATACCTCAATAGATGCATGTGATCAATCGCATTCCTCGTCCCAGTTTCTATCCTTTCCCGTATCCACACTTTCTGCCATGTGACCTTGAGTTGCTTCCTCCAGAGGCCAGGTGTATCTCCCCCACATCACTGTTGTCGGGCTTTGCCATGTGACTCGGTTTCACCACTGAGAATGGGTGGAGGCGAGAGTGTCCCAAGCCTAGCCGTCTTGTGGTATCATTTGTTTCTGCTTGTCCCCTCTTATACTTCTGCCATCACCATAGAAGCCACCATTTGCTGGCTAGGTCACTGGTCCCAGAAGGATAAGAGACATTTGAAACAGTCTGGATTCAGCCTGAAGCTTAGAGCCAAGCTAGACTAGCCAAATCCTAGTCAACCCACAAATGTGTAAGAGAGAAACATAATTATGGTACTAATCCACCGAGTATGGGTGATTGTTGCACAATGTTATTGTGCCAATAGCGAAATGATATGACGCAGCAAAGGCCTTTCGTAAAATTCAACACTGGCCTCTGATCTAAAATACACCCCCACACATACTCACACAACTACCTGCCAACTGTAGTCAGCTAATAGGACAAAAAAGCTTCCTTAATCTAAGAAAATTTAAAAAGATTTTTTTTTTTTTGCAAGAAACTTCAAACAAGCTGAATGGTAAAACACTAGAAATAGTCACATAAAAGTCAGAAACAAGACAGAGATGCTTCCCTTCAGGGATATTTTGCAATAATGCACCCTAGACAAAGAATGAAACAAGAGAATAAGAAGAGGTACAAATATTGGAAGAAAAGTGAGAAAAATGTCTTTGTTTACAAAAATACGGCTGCTCATCTAACGAATATAAATTCACCAAAAACCTTTTAGAACTAACACCAGAGTCTCAGTAAATGACCAGACACAAGATCAAGAGATGAAATTCAAAAGTGTTCTTCTACGTGAACAAAAACCAAATAGAAAATAAGAAAGAATAATGGTAAAATATATATATTATATATAGTTATAGTATATATTTATTATATATATGTATTTATTAGATATATAAGTATATAATAACTATATGTAATATATAATAAATATAATATATAATATATAACATAAACATATAATATATAATAAATAATAAATATAATAAATACATAATATATAAATATATAAGATACATATCCCACTTAATTTATAATTAAATATATTTATAAATTAAAATATAATAAATATATAATATATATATTTAAATATATATATATCTCCCATGTATGATAGTAACCAAAAAGAAAAATAAAAGCAGTGATTACTTTTTTTCACAGGGCTCATAGATACGAAAAGACTCCGGTATTGATGGCAATATCTTCCCAGACTGATTGCTACATTCAGTTCACTCCCAGCCATGGCCCCAGTATTATATTCCCTTTTGAGAGCACCTGACAGACCGATTCCAAAACCCATGTCAAAGAACAACATGTGTGCAAAATGCCAAAATAGTGACTATACTGGGGACAGGTGGAACAGGGTCATATATATCCCAAAACGTATTTAAGAAAATTTTTGAAATTATTTTTTTAAATGTTTATTTATTTTTGAGAGAGAGACAGAAAGAGTGTGAGCAGCGGAGGGGCAGAGAGAGAAGGAGACACAGAATCTGAAGCAGGCTCAAGGCTCTGAGCTGTCAGCACAGAGCTGGACACCAGGCTCGAACCCAGGAACCGTGAGATCATGACCTGAGCTGAAGTCAAATGCTTAACCGACTCAGCCACCCAGGAGCCCCAAAAGCTCTTATTAAAAAACAAAGATGGATTCTTTTCCAATCCAACTACAATTTTATTTACACTCAATGTATATATAAGGCACAGAAAGATTAGAAGGAAAGGATAGATACAAGGCAAACAGTGACTAAAGAAAGCTTTATTAATACCAAACGCAACCTAGTTCAATGCAGACAGTAGAAATAGGCTTAGTGTGTAATTAATGCAAGAAGAGAAAAATATTCCAAATTTGTATGCCTTGACACCAAAGCTTCAATATACCAAAGCTTGTGGTGTATTTTTATGCCATTAACCACAAGAGCAACTTCAATAACACAACCGGGTGTGACTTTTCCTCCTTAACACCCCCCACCCCCACCTGCCTGCCTCCCCAAGTCCCACTTCCCTAGGAACATCTCCAAAATAAGCCAGCTACACCCCCAGCGTATTCAGGCTCTGCTTCAGGGAAGCCAGGCAGGCAGAATCCACATGGGTGAGTGCTTTAGGAAATGTTCCTGAGGAGGTAGGACACAGCCCCAGAAGTTTGGACGGGGTCTGGGAAGAGGAATGAAGGCGTCAGAGCATGTACCCGAGCCTGGGAACAGGCCTCAGGCAGCTAGCCGGGGAAGCAGTCAGAGTTGGAGGACGTTTGGCGGAATGGCGGCAGGGAGGGGTCCCCAGAAAAGGACAAGGGCCACAAGGACCGCCCTTGGCATTCTCCTCCTGTCAACTCTGGTCTCCCAGAGGCCCTGGCAGAAATTCAACCTCGCTCTCTTTCTGGCTCCCACCCCACCTCGCATTCCAGCCAAAGCTCAGTCTGGTGCAGAAATGCAACCCTCGCTTTCGGGCACAGGTATCACAGAACAAGAGGCCTCTTCTAGAAACCCAACTTTGTGTTTCAATTTGTTGACAAAGATAACTGGCTTCCCTGAGCAGCCAACACAAACTAGCAGCAAAAGTCCCTGCAGGCGGAAAACCCAGCCCCCACTCTCCGCCTTTCTGGAGCAGCTTTTCTGTGAGCAAGTTCTTGGGCCCAGGGGCGTGGGTTCCAGCCCCAGCTGGGGATGGCCTCCTGGCTTGGTGACCCCGGGATAGTCACTGACCCTCTCTCGGCCACAATTTCCCAGCTGTGCAGTGGGAATAAGAGCACTCCGTCCCCTCCCCCTCCCTCAGGGGTTTTCTTGTGTGAGATGCTGGGGCTTGAAGTGAAAGCAAAAGGCTCTGTTGGGAACCTCAATTTATCTACTGAGGTTCCTTTTTCCGTTCATAAAACATTGAAAGATGCCTACTTGATGTTCGATTGTATGCTAGGCATTGTGGGAAATTCCAAATGTGAAGGCCCCTCAACCAAGAGCCTGTGGATTTGCCTCTTTTCACCTGAACAATTAGCTACATTCTTACCCCCACCCCCATCCTACCAGCTCTTCCTCGAGTTCTAACGTGCAACCTTGACTCCATCCTGTTCTTCCCCCCAGGGTGCCGACCTGTTATGCCCAGAATTCGTGATCCCCAAATACCGCCAGGGAGCCGAGTCCGATGTAAAAGCAAAAGAGCCTTTATTCCAGCTAGCTCGAGCTCAATCCCCTACCTGCACCAACGCAGCGGTGAGATACCGGGGAGAGAGAGCGAGTTTCAAAAGGACAAAGGTTTTATTGGGACCTAGGAGCAGTTGGTGAGGTAATGGCTATGGCCTCAGCCGTTTGGCTGGGGAAGGTTCCAAGTCCTGTTAGGCAGGTGAGGGGGGGGGTTACTCAAGGGGAGGAGGTGTGGTCAAGGTGAAGGACACAGAACAAGATGGAGTCGGCCAGCGTAGGCCCGCCCTTTCAGACCTACCTTCTTCCGGTCAGTCTCTCAGCTGTACTGGCTCTTCCATCTCACCCCCCAGTGTCCTCATGCTTTTCTCATCCTGAAAAAAAGTCTATCTTTAAATTTGCTTTGTCACATCTGCGCCCGGCGTTGTCAACCAAGCTGTGCTCTCGGCTCTCAACTCGGTCCAGACCAGGAGACTGCAAGCTTTTTCTGCAAAGGGTCAGACAGTAAATATTTTGGGCTTTGCAGGCCTTGTGGTCTCTGTCACAACTACTCAACTCCCTCATTGTAGCGCACGGGCAGCCATAGACAACACGTCAACATGTGGCCGTGTCTGTGTTCCAATAAAACTTTGTTTATGAAGACAGGCTGGATTTGGCCCACAGGCTGTAGTTTGCAGGCTCCTGATCCTGGCAGTGCTTCTTAAATGTTAATGTTCATGAATCACCTGGGAATCTTGTTAAAATTCAGTCTCTGATTCAGGAGGTCTGGAGTAGGGCTCAAAAGTCCGCATTTCCTTTTTTCTTTTTTTTTTAAATATTTATTTTTGAGAGAGAGAGAGCACGAGCAGGGAAGGAGCAGAGAGAGAGGGAGACATAGAATCTGAAGCCGGCCCTAGGCTCCGAGCTGTCAGCACAGAGCCTGACGCGGGGCTCGAACTCACAAGCCATGAGATCATGACCTGAGCCGAAGTCTGACGCTCAGCCATGTGAGCTGCCCAGACGCCCCTCAATAGTCTGCAGTTCTAACAAGCTCCCAGGTGATGCTGATGAAGCCGGTCTCGGGAGCCAGGCTCTAGATGGCTTGTGTGACAGGTAGAGCCTGCTCAAGTGCCACTCCAAGCCCCTTCTCCCTTGCTGCCTTCCAAGAGAGAGGCTGGAAAAGCCACATAAGCACTTTCTCATCCTTCCCTCTCAGCCAGGGTGTCCATATGGGCCAGTTGTGGCCAACATGATGAAAGCAAAATGCTGGAGGTCTTTCAAGAGTCCATGAGTTGCCCCCTTCTCCCTCCCCGAGTTCTCAACAATGTGAGAATTAAGACAATGGAGTGGCATTGGAAGGCTTGAATTATTGCCCTTATTACTTATAAAGGCTGTTACTGTGGAAAGCGCGGTTTATTGCGAAATGGGCCTGTCAACTGAATTGCCGAAAGAGGCAGACTGATGGGTCCCACGTGGATGGGACAGACCCTGTCTGGGTGGAGAGATGGGGGTAAGACTTACGGCCCAGAGGAGCAGCAGTGAACTGGTACCTGCCGACAGGCTCCCTCCCTAGAGGAAAACTGGGGTTCACTCTTCCCAAATTTAGCAACACATTCCACCTCCCCTGGGATAGGATAAATAAAAGGCAGCAGGAAGCTGGAAATGTGTCCCAAGGAATGGAACCATTTCAAGTGAGGCAAGCATATCACTCCCTCTCCAGCGGCCTCCACCTTTTGGTTCTGTTAAGACACTGGGCATGAGGCGCCTGGGTGGCTCAGTTGGTTGAGCGTCTGACTTCGGCTCAGGTCACGATCTCGCGGTCCTTGAGTTTGAGCCCCGCGTCGGGCTCTGTGCTGACTGCTCAGAGCCTGGAGCCTGTTTTGGATTCTGTGTCTTCCTCTCTCTCTCTCTGACCCTCCCCTGTTCATGCTCTGTCTCTCTCTGTCTCAAAAATAAACATTAAAAAAAAATTTTAATAAAAAAATTTAAAAAAGTAAAAAAAAAAATAAAAAAGACACTGGGCTTAACCACTAAACCTTCAGTCAGGAGCAGGTGTGTAGTCTAATAGGGAAGCCCCACATCCACCTTCACAAGACTGTAACAACCACTTTTCTCTTGGGACTATGACAACTACTTCTTTGCTGTGGCATTTTCCTGGGAACCCTGGTGCAGAATTTTCCCCATGGCGGTCTGAAATGTGTCAGAAGAGTACATGAATTAAACTCCAAGGTTATTCTGGACCCAGGGCCCCAAATTCGTCCTCTGTTCTAATTTATGGCCCAAATTGTATCCAGGCATGTTGTCCACACCACTAATCAGAGTTCATGGATTCATTCATTTGACAAATAACGTAGTGAGCACCTGTTTTGTTCCAGGCTGTGTTCTAAGTGCTAAAGACGTGAACAAAGATGAACAGCCTGCCCTAATGCAGTCGTATTCCAGCAAGGGGAATGGACAAGAAACAATCATCAATTATATCACACGTTTGACAGTGGAAAGCATCATAGGAAAAAGAAAAAGTAGAACAGGGACGTGGGATCAGGAATGCAGTGAGGTAGGGGAGTGTTGCAATATAAAAGGTAGTCAGGGTGCATACTGGAATTGAAATAAAATAAAATATTTTTTAAAAGGTAGTCAGGCTAGGTCTCTACCTTCAGGAAGATTACATCGAGCAAGCACTTGAAGTGAGGAGTTAACAATGTAGGTAATTAGAAAAATGCATCCTGTACATCAGATAGTCGTTGCAAAGGCCCTGCGGTATAAGTAGGTTTGACCTGTTCAGCGAGGAGCAGATTGGCTGGAGTGGAGTGACCAGAAGAAGGGGGAAATCAGAGAGGTAATGGAGGGTCACATCCAAAGGGGTAGAAATGACCCCAAAGAGGAGGCTCTTGCAGGTGAGAGAAGATGATAGCTTGGACTGAGATGATTAGCAGTCGAGGAGGAGAGAAGAGGTTGAATCCTGGGTAAATTTTCAAGGTAAAACCAGTAGGATTTCTTGGCAGGCTGGGTGTGTGAAAGGACAGTCAAGGACTCCATGGTCATCCTTGCACTGAGATTAAATGAAAATATTAAGATACGTGATGTTGGGGACACCAGGAATGGCAAAGTGAGGAGTGTGGCCCACACAAAAACAATTATTTAAGTGGCAAAAAAATATTAAAAAAAATATTTACAGGTTCTAGAATCATCTTAAGGGCATACAGCAAGTAGAGAAACACTCACTGAAGAAAATCTATGAAATCTCATTAAGGACAGCAGAGTCCATGGTATCTGAGCCATGACCTGCTCCCTCCTCCTCCTCCCACTCTGTGTTATGGAAACTCTACTCTGTTGAGTGTGGCCAAGAAGACAAGGACTCCCTTTTCCCTCAGTTCCCAGGCCGGGGCTACAATTTCGCTCTGAGAAGGGCAAGGCTCCAGTGTTTCTCCAACCCCGTGTTGCAGAACCACTATTCTGGGTGGGTGTGGATGAGGGAACCCACATCCAGTCTCTATTCGTATGGTGGAAGCTCTACTCCAGCCGACCCTGCCCCAGCTCATTCACCAGGTGGAGGTTCCATGCTGATAGGGAAAAGGCAAGAAGACAAGAAGCTACCATCCCTCCTGAGGTCTCGCAGGGCAAGAGTGTCACTCAACGTCCAGGAGAAAAGGGCCATTGTCCCCACTCCAGGTTCAGTGCAGATTCTTCCCAGGGGAAGAGACAGGCCAGAGAAGGAAGAGCTCCACAGTCCTGCCTGAGGGGATTGACTTTATTTGGAAGAGAATGGGGAGAATTCCGTGTTTAAGGGTGTTGTTGAAAACCAGGAGATCTTGGTGAAGGGGAATGGAGGGCGTGCTGGTAGCTCGTAATGCTGGTAACAGCCAGTGAAATGGTGAGTGACCAAAAGTTTAACAAAAAGAAACAGGGTAAAAGCTAAGAAGAACGCTCCTGTGGTCCCAGTTGACCCTGGGGGTCAGGCAGGCTGTGCACATGTGGTGGTCTGTGTGCGGGAACAATCAAAGCGGGACGTGGGTCAGACCTGTAAGCATTCCCCAGTCCACACACAGAACAATCCTGTGCCTCCCAGGGCAGGAGTTTAAGCACAGCCCGTGACGAAACACTGGCTAAACACTGGCTTCCAGGGGGCTGTGAAAAGAGAACCACACACATCCTAGAAGTCTTGACAAATGCGTGCAAGCCAAGGCTCTACCCTTTCAGGAGTGATGCAGGAAGAACTTCCAAGCTAGCCCCTGGCTGAAAGTGGACCCAAACCGTAAATTCCCTGGACTGTGGTAGTAACCTTGAAGCTACACACACACACACACACACACACACACACACACACACAGTCTCGCTGGCTAAAGAAGCCTAAGCACAAACTTTGACCAGTAAGTAGCTTCTGTGGAGTCAAGGATGACGCCCTAGGTACCCAGAAAAACAAATCTGAGCAGGAACGTCAGAGGCTGCACACTGCAAGGGAAATAGACTTTACCAAATTAGTGGAGCCAGGTCACTAAGCAAATAAACAAACATCAAGCACACAACAACAACAATAACCCCAGAGGCGGAGGGGAATCAGTAGCCAGAGTTACTACAATATATCACCGAGATACCCTGAGGCTAAGTGACACTAACCAGTAATTTAAATCCACACTGAAAAATAAAGAGCGCCAGTAAAAGTAATCGTGGAGCCAAGCAATAAACGATGGCATAATGGCATATTTCTTCTCCTGTCTTTAATTGATACAAAGAGTGGTTGCGTAAAACAGTATGTATATAATTGTATTACTGGCTCCACGAAGTATAGAAATGCAATGTATTTGACGGTATTGGGAACAAAGACATACTGAAGTAAAGAAATTAATCCAACCACATGGTAACTGGCATCCACAGGAATGAATGAAGAAAACTTGAAATGGAAAATAAGATTAAGTTACCAAACTGTACGTATATCTTAGTTTTCCTCTCTTAGCTTCTATCAAAGACATTCAGTTATGTAAATTAATAATTATAGCAATGTGTTTCTGGGTTTGCAACATAGATAGAGGTGATATTGGGGACAATAACAAAATGAAAGGGGACGGGCATGGAGTTATACAGCAGAAAAGTTTTGGAATTCATTGGAATTATGCTAGTAAAATCTGAAGAAAATTTGGTAAGGAAGCCGTATATTGTAAGCCCTACAGCAACCGCTGTGATAATAACTTTAAAAATATAGTGGAACAGTCATTAAAGTAATTAAAATGCTATTCTAGAAAATATTCACTTAATACAGAAGACAGTGAAGGAGGAGCAGAGGGGGACAAAAGAGAATGAGGCATAGAAAACAAAAAAGCTAAGTTGTAGGTGTAAATACAGCCATGTCAATAAAAACACCAAGTATAAGGGAATTAAATTATCCAAACAAAAGGAAGAGATTGTGGAAAAGAGCAAGATCCGACGGTGTACTGGCTCCATTTTATTTTCTTAATTGCCTTTGTTAGCATTTTATACACGTAACAAAATGTTATCATGTTAATGATTTTTAAGTGTACAATTCAGTGGCATTAAGTACATGTAGATTATTGGGCAACCGTCCATCTCTAAAATATTTACATCATTTCAGACATAAACTCTAAGCCTACTAAATAATAACTCTCCATTCCTCCCTCTCCCCAGCCCCTGGCAAACACCATTCTACTTTCTGGCTCTATGGATTGGTTACTTTAGGTAAGGTGGAATCATAACAGTATTTGTCCTTTGGTCTGGCTTATTTCACCAAGCATAGTATTTTCAAGGTTCATCCATGTTGCGACAGATATCAGAATCGCATTCCATTTTACGGGTAAATAATATTCCGTTCCTTTAGCGAGGGTGGTATTAGCTATTTACTTATTGATTACACTTTATTGAGGTATAATGGACAAATAAAATTGTATATATTTAAGGGGTACAACATGACCATCTGAATTCTGTGGACTCTACGAAATTATTACCATAATCAGGTTCATTAACACATCCATCACCAACTAAAACATAGTTATGCTTTGTTTTTGTTTTGTATATATATAGGTGAGAATCCTTAAGATCTTCTCTCCTAGCAAATTTCAAGTACACAACACAATATTATTAACCATAGTCGTCATGCTGTGCATTAGATCCCCAGAGCTTATTCATCTTAGAACTGAAGGATTGTTCCTTTTGACCAGCATCTCCCTATCTCCTCCACCTCCTACCCCCTCATAACCACTGTTCTACTTTCTGTTTCTGAGTTCATTCTTTTTGTTGTTGTTGTTGTTGTTGTTTGAGATTTCACATATAAGGAAGATTATACGGTATTTATCTTTCTTTGTCACAATGGGGAAAGAATAGTCCTTTTAACAAATAGTATTGAGATCATTGGATTCCACGCGCAAAAGAACGTATTACGTAAAAATTAACTTGACCTAAATGTAAGAGCAGAAATTGTAAAAATCTGAGAAGAAATCATAGTTGCGAACTTCATGACCTTGGGTTGGTGATGATTTCTTAGGTATGACACCAAAAGCAGAAGCAATGACAGAAAAAAAATACATAAATTGGACATCACAATAAAAATTTTCATGCTGCAAATACATGTTTCACACACACACACACACACACACACACACACACACATGCCCTAGATGAAAAGACAATCCATGGAATGGGAAACAATATTAGCAAATCATATATCTAAAAAGAAACATACCAAGAATATATAAAGAACAGCTCAATACCAAACAGACAACCCAATTTAAAAATGGGTGGGGCACCTGGGTGACTGGCTCAGTCAGTTAAGTGTCTGACCTCAGCTCAGGTCACGATCTCACGGTCCATGAGTTGGAGTCCCACGTCAGGCTCTCTGCTGTTAGCACAAATCCTGCCTTGGATCCTCAATGTCCCTCCCTCTCTGCCCCTCCTCCACTAGCGCACATGCACTCTCTCTCTCTCAAAAATAAATATTTTTTAAAAAGAAAAGGAAAGATCTTCAACATCATTCGTTGTTAGGAAAATGCAAATCAAAACCACAACGAGAGAGCACTTCATACCCACTAGGACGGTTACAATCAAAAAGATGGGCAAAAACAAGTGTTGGCAAATATGTGGAGAATTTGGAACCCTTGTGCATCATTGGTGGGAATTTTAAATTTTTTTTTTTAACGTTTATTTATTTTTGAGACAGAGAGAGACAGAGCATGAACGGGGGAGGGTCAGAGAGAGGGAGACACAGAATCTGAAACAGGCTCCAGGTTCTGAGCTGTCAGCACAGAGCCTGGCGTGGGGCTCGAACTGACGGACCGCGAGATCATGACCTGAGCCGAAGTCGGCCGCTTAACCGACTGAGCCACCCAGGCGCCCCGGTGGGAATTTTAAATGGTTCGATCACTTTGGAACCAGTTTGTCCCTCACAGTAGTAAACACAGTGTTACCATATCCCCCAACAATCCCACTCCAGGCATAAAATCAGGAGAAATGAAAATATACATCTACACAAAAACTTGTACGTGAATGTTCACAGCAGCTTTATTCATAATGGTCAAAAAGTGGAAACAATCCAATGACTAATGAATTACAGACAAAATAAGGCATATCCAAACAATGGAATGTCATTCAGCAATAAAAAAGAATGAGGTATACGATATACACTACAAAATGGATGAACTTTGAAAACATGCTAAGTGAAAGAAGCCAGTCACAAAATACCACGTATTGTATGATTCTATTTATTTAAAATGTCCAGAATAGGCAAATCTATAGAGCCAGAAAGTAAATTAGCAGTTGCCTTGGGCTGAGAGGAGGGTGTGGGGGAATGGACAGTGACTGCTAACAGGCATGGACTTTCTTTGAGAAGTGATCAATACTATTCACACTTAGGGCACCTGGCTGGTTTAGTCAGTTAAGCTTCCGACTTTGGCTCAGGTCATGACCTCATGGTTCATGAGTTCGAGCCCCGCCTCAGGCTCGGTGCTGACAGCTCGGGGCCTGGAGCCTGCTTCGGATTCTGTGTCTCCCTCTCTCTCTGCCCCTGCCCCGTTTGCACTCTGTCTCTCTTTCTCTCAAAAATAAATAAACCTTAAAATTTTTTTTTAAAATAAACTTACATTGTGTTGATGGTTGCACAACCCTGTGAGTGTATTAAAATTCACTGACTTGTATACTTTAAATGGATGATATCTATAGTAGTACATGTATTATATCCCATTAAAGATGCCTTTAAATATCCATACAAAGATGTTCCAATAATTAAATGCATAGACATTGCAATAGTAAAATGCTAACAGGGGCACCTGGGTGGTTCAGTCGGTTAAGCATCTGACTTGGGCTCAGGTCACGATCTCACGGTTCATGGGTTCGAGCCCACGTCGGGCTCTTCACTGACAGTGTGGAGCCTGCTTGGGATTCTCTCTCTTTCCCTCTCTCTCTGCCCCTCCCCCACGCATGCTTTCTCTCTCTCAAAAATAAATAAATAAACTTAAAAACATAAAATAATTACATAAAGTGCTAACATATAGTGACGCTTGAAATTTGAAAATATTTCTTCAAACATTAATTATATCCAGCCCTGCCCCTTACCTGAATTCCAGCCCACGTTTCCTACTGCCTGTAGCCCCCCACCTGGATTTCCTGTTGGCCCCTCATGCTCAGATCCGGTCCTGCTCTTAGGGGCCCCTCACCGATATAGCGTTGCCATTTCTGCAGGCTTCTAGACCGAAAAGCTCCGTACCCACTTTTGACCTTGGGTTGGTCATCTCCCTCGTTCATAAGTCCAGGTGATTTCACTTCTGCCCAAGGTCACCCACTCGCTACCTCCCCTCCATGCCGGCGGCTGCTGCCGTAGTTCAGTCCCTCAGTTTTGCTCCTGCATCAGGGATGATCTCTCACTTCTCCCACCATCCCGCACCAATCAACGCCAGGCTAACACCCCCAGGAAGAACACAGCCACATCACACCAAACCGCAGTGGCTCTCGGTGGCTCCCTGTGCTTATTGAATAAAGTCCAAATTCCTTCTTCTGGAAATTCAGGACTTTCTAGGTACCTTTTCCCCCTATTTTCATCTGTCCCTGACGATTCCCTTCACAAATACTTTATATCAAAAGCCATCTGCCTTTCCCTTTGAGCATCACTAAACCTCTCCTTTGCCTTTGCCATGCTGTTACATATCCCGTCTCCTTGTCTACGAACGTCCAGATGCCTGGTGAGGCTCCTCCAAGAAGCTCTTCCCAAGCTGGTGACAGCACCTCCTTCTTGTAAACGGTCCTCACATTCTATCATGTAGCAGTCATGCTGCAGACAACCGTTCATCAGATATTGTAACCCTCTAGGTGCATCCCATCTTGTACTGCTATTTCTAAGCTCATTCATCCATCTCTTCTTTTCCTTCAATATTACAACCAGTCTTTGCATGGGATTCTTCGGGGCCTAATCTGTGC
Source organism: Acinonyx jubatus (assembly GCF_027475565.1). Taxonomy (NCBI): domain Eukaryota; kingdom Metazoa; phylum Chordata; class Mammalia; order Carnivora; family Felidae; genus Acinonyx; species Acinonyx jubatus. The sequence continues at coordinate 30,231,581 of NC_069388.1, read as the reverse complement.
TCGGAGCTTCCAGCACAGGGCCAGGCACTTAGTAGGTACTCCGTAAATATTCATGAACACAAAGCAGAGAGAAAAAAACAGAAATACTTCCTGGCTTTGCAGAACTTACGCTCTCACGTGGAGGCCAAACATAAATTATTTTGACGCAAGACAGGAGGAGGGAAGTATACGATAAATGTGTCCCTCAGTGTTATCGAGCACAAAGGTGACATTTAACACAACTGAGAGGAACAAGAAGAGGTTACTGACTGGGGTGGGATCCTAAGGGATGGATTTAAGATGAAGAGCATTGCAGATTAAGGGAATAGAATCAACACGTACCCAAGTAGAAAAGTGTCAAACACATTTGCAAGAGGTGAACTGTGGGATACGACTGATGAGTAGGGTGTATGCTCGGTTGGAAGGGGAAAGGGTTCTGTAGCCGGAGACGAGCCTTGAAAATTGTGTTGGAGACAGATCACAGAGAGTGTAGGACTCCAGGCTACAGAATTTGGACATTATTCCGCGGGCAGTGAGCAGCCCTAAAGATATTCAGTTGAGCAATGATAGAGCTCAGGGGTTAAAGGAGACTGAAACGCCTTCCTATAAAGCAAACTGTGTCTCGATGAATAATCAGCTGCTGATTTACCCGATTTGTAAATCTGGCTGTTCAGATTTGAAAAATGCCCCTTGCAAAATGGGGGCCGATGGTGATTAATTTTTAAAGGGACAGCAAAGAGTGTAGCTCCCTTCTTTAAAAAAAAAAAAAAAATTGTTACAACCTCTATTTTCCTAAAGTATGCATAAGTTAACCAAAGACTCCAGGGTAAGTTTCTGTTTGGATAATGTTTATTTTGGTACCTTGAAAGCTTGGCAGTTGTTTAGAAATTCAATTACCACTCTCCTTTAAACAAAACCACCCTTGGGAATGGTGGGTTTGAGCTGATCTCAATATATTAACTTGACATTATGAGGCGGTTACGCTGCAGGTTCAGAGGGTTGATTAAATCTTAAAATGAGCACAGAACAGGCGCCGAAAGCACACACTTTGTTTAATTGGCTCTTTCAACAGACGAGACAAAGGGGGAAAGAAACAGCAACATCAATGGAGGCTATTTTTATTATTGTTTAAAAGGAGGCCTCCGCTGTGTCAGATGGGAAACCTAGCATCAACTCTCGCGGCTTTTCTTCAAGACTGCGGATACGAGAAAAGTGCAAATTGACAGGGCTAGAAGGAAACTGAGGCTCCGAGCCACATGTAAGCCAGCTGAGAGGAAGAAAGGAATGTTAAATACTGACACGGTCGATCAAAACTTTAATGTGCTCTAGCAATTAATCATTGTATATGCGTATACACGTATACATGTTTTTGCACTTGATTCTTAGCCAAGAATCAATAAAAAGGCCAAGAAGCGATACGTACGCATTTTTTTAACCGAATCCAACGGTTTTAGCCCACGGCAGAGATATTTAGATATTTATTGTTCACTGATAATAATCAAATGTTTCTTCCTCATTTCCCAGCCTCCCTGTTGGTTAGATGGAGGCCAGGTGACTGGTTCTGGCAAAGGCACTGAGAGCAGAAATGAGGTGATATCACTAGTGAGCTGAAGCATTCAGGAGCCCGTGTCCTCCCTCCATGCCTTCTCTTCTCCTGTTACAGGGGTCCAGGAGGTCCTGGGTTCCCGGTGAGTCAGCTCAGTGATAGTAGAGTGTCTGTCAACCTGGATTCCTGAGCAAGAAATAAAGTTTAGTTATGTCAAGCCACTGAGATATTAGGGTTTCTTTGTACCACAGCACAGCCTCGCCTATTCTGACTAGCCCATCCCCAGTAGCTATCCTTTCTGTTACCGTGCTGGATCCCCTAATTTCTGTCTGGACATGTGGCTACCCAAGATGAAGACTATATTTTTCAACGTCCCTAAGTGCCTGAGAGAAGCAAGACATTTAAAATCCAGCCAACGGAACGTAAATGGCAGTATGGTCTCTTCCTTAAGAAGCAGCAATAATATCCCTTTTTCTCTTCTTCTTTGGCCTACTCTTTATTGTGCTGCCCGGAGGGTAAATGCTGCCATCTTGGACAAAGGGTCAAGGCCACAAGAGGCGCAACAACAGGAGAAGAAGCCAGAGTCCCCGAGAGCATGGAGCACCACACCCATTGCAGACAGCTTCGCCATATTTTTTTTTTCAACGTTTATTTTATTTTTGGGACAGAGAGAGACAGAGCATGAACGGGGGAGGGGCAGAGAGAGAGGGAGACACAGAATCGGAAACAGGCTCCAGGCTCTGAGCCATCAGCCCAGAGCCCGACGCGGGGCTCGAACTCATGGACCGCGAGATGGTGACCTGGCTGAAGTCGGACGCTTAACCCACTGCGCCACCCAGGCGCCCCATCTTCGCCATATTTTTATGTGAATGAGAAATAAATTTATACTTTCTTCATGCCATTGTTGTTTCTAGAATCTTCCATATATTTAGATGTTTGACTATGTCACCAAATTATCTGTCTTTCTCACTTCTTCTACAGATGTCGTGGAAATAAGTGGCCAGAAGAGAAGGCCAGAGGGGTGCCTGGGTGGCTCAGTCGGTTGAGCGTCCGACTTCGGCTCAGGTCATGATCTCACAGCTCGCGAGTTCCAGTCCCGCGTCGGGCTCTGTGCGGACAGCTCGGAGCCTGCGTCGGATTCTGTGTCTCCTTCTCTCTCTGCCCCTAACCCACTCGCATTCTGTCTCTGTCTCTCTTAAAAATAAATAAACATTAAAAAAAAAATTTGTTTAAAAATTAAAAAAAAAAAGAAGAGAAGGCCAGAATCAGCGCTAGGGCTGCCCAGTAGAGTGGATATTTTAGATCACTCAGGTTACCTAGGACAGCTTTACAACTCTTCAAGAAAAAAAGATCCTGGAAGCAGTAGAGGACATGTGACGACGTAGGTACGGTTAGTAATAGAGTCTCTGATTACCTTACCTAGGAGGTAGAAGCCATAACTGTTCATAACAACTTACGAGTCCATTTCTTTTCTTTTTCTTGACTCTGAGGTAAACTCCTGGCAAGAGAAAAGCCACTTCCCGTCTCTGACTTGACTTTCTCTTTTTTTTATTTTTAGGTTTCCCACTTGAGAGAGAGATTTCTCTCCCCATTCTGAGTAAAACCCATTGCTACTTATTTGCTGAGCGTTTGCCCATTTCTTATTTTTTCCCTTCATGATATGGTCCCTTCCACATCCTGAAGTCTCAGTGGGTGTGAACTTTCCTTATTCTTCCTGTCCATTTCACTCCCATAATTTATGGTTTGCTACTGAGAGCCCTGTTCTGCTATGGAACAGAATAATTCCCATACCCAGTAAGTGTCACTAGAAGGAAAGCTCCACCGAGGCAAGGATTTTTATCGTGTGTCTCTAGTGCCTTGAAAAGTACCTCGCATATAATAGGAATTCTATAAATATTTGCTGAATTTAACATCGAACAGTCTTCTCTGCTTCCCTCACTACCACTCCGCTATTTCCTTCTGTGTTATATCAGCTTATGTGTATTCAATGCACAGAAATATCCCGAGTGACCAACGGCCAGAGTCCAAAAATATATAAATATCGAACTTAAATACACGAATAGGCATCTTTTTTTGGCATAAACTTTGTATAATAGAATTTTAAGCAATGGATAAATTAAAGCGTGAGTTTATTGTAAGCCATACTGCGTTGAGAATACATTTCTGGGTGTACGAGCTCTACCTAGAATCGTGCCGTGATAAAAACCATCTTCCAAATTCGGTGGCATACAGCAAAAAAACACTGAATTCTCATGCTCCCATGGCTGCAAGGTGGCTAATTTAAGGCTGGCTCAGCCGGGCTTGGTTCCAAGTTCCAGGCCAGATCCAGATAGGCCCTACGTGTCTCCATATTTTCCACGCGAGGTGGTTACCCAGGGAATGCTCGTCCCACGACAAAAGGCACTGAGCACAAAAGGTAACTCCAACTGCACAGGCACTCTGCTTGTGACCTACCTGCTAACATCCCATTGGCCAAAACAAGTCACATGATCATGCTCAACAAGGGTCAGGGAGTAACTGACCACTATGAAGTGCTAGCAAAGGCATGAAGGCATACAGAAAGTGGAGAATTGAGATCAGTGATTCACTCTGTCACACCAGGTTTGATAAATCTCCAACGTGAAATCGGGCTATTTTCTGATAGAAATGCATCTCTATTAAATGCTGCGAACTGACACTAGAAAGGAAAGTGGAGCATGAAATCCCCAGAACTTAACTCAGGGGTCCCTAATTCTGGAAAACAGTCTTCTGTTTCTTTCTTTCTTTCTTTCTTTCTTTCTTTCTTTCTTTCTTTCTTTCTTTCTTTCTCTCTCTTTCTTTCTTTCTCTTTCTTTCTTTCTTTCTTTCTTTCCTTCTTTCTTCTTTCTTTCTTTCTTTCTTTCTTTCTTTCTTTCTGTCCTTCTTTCTTTAATGTTTATTTGTTTTTGAGAGAGAGAGCGCAATGCGCAGGGAGTGGGGGGAGCAGGGAGAGAAAGGGAGGCACAGAATCTGAAACAGGCTCCAGGCTCTGAGCTGTCAGCACAGAGCCCGACCTGGGGCTTGAATCCAGGGAATGGGGAGATCATGACCTGAATCTAAGTCAGATGCTTAACCAACTGAGCCACGCAGGTGCCCCAACATTCTTCTGTTTCCAAATGAACCACACATGCTGGGGAAAGGTGGTGAAGGTGTATTCTGGATTCACACCTTCTCCCGAGCTTATCATGTTCCATCCTTGTCTAAAGCTTTTGACTCTTCCCCGGGGGAAACCCTCGCCGGAGAAGTGAAATCAAGAAATTTTATTTACTACTTTTAACCTCATTGGGATGATGGTTCCTTATCTGATTAAAAAGAAAGTACCTTGAATGCCAGAGAGGATTACAGAGTTATGGAGGGTAGGCAGTATCAGAGACCGACCAGATTCCCATCAACAGTATGGGTCCTTTGACATCTGACACATCAATGGCTTCCCAGCCTTGTTGACTGTTGCCTCCCTACTGTGGTCCCTCTAGGGACCCTTGACCTGGGGTCCTCAGACTGGACAGAATTTGGGGGACTCCTGAACTGGGGTGGAAAAAAAATTAACTAATGTGTAGCTAAACTAATGTTTAATTAATATAATAGCATTTAGCACTTCCCTCAATTATGAATGTAGGTAACAACCCATAATAGTGTCAGCAATGCCTGTGCCTTTATCACCAAATCACACATTGTTTTCTTATCACATGATGCTTGTACATATCTTTGGTAGATATCTTTAGAGATGTGTGTGTTGAGCACGACTTAAAAACGCAATAGTTATTAAATCCATTGCTAGATATGGTTCTGTGATGTGTTCTACTACATTAGAAACATGTTTTGCTAATATTTTGAGAACTGTATTTGTAATCTAAGTATTTTGTGTCATGAATGTAAAGACATTATACTGAAATAAGTCCATTGGCTTTACCAGTCTGCCATTGAACAAGTAAGATTAAGAACTTCTCCCATAGGTGAGGTCGCTAGACCCTCAGGAGATGCATTGTGGGTTCACCATGTGCTTGTATGCAACAGCAGGTGCTGTGCCCCAAAATATCTTGGACGTATGGTTTCAGTTCATTCCCTTTTATCCATATTTCAAACCCTTTCCCTTTTCATCGCTGTGACTGTCCTCTGCAGAAACTATCCCAACCCCACTCCAGTTTCTTCTTATGGTTTCTAGACAATCTGTAAAAATCTCTTTTTTTTTATCATTCGTTTATCATATCTTAGTCTCCAACTACAAGGAATGGTCAAGATGGGTTTAACTTAGCAATATCTCCATATTTAATGTTAAATTTTTTTTTCAACGTTTATTTATTTTTGGGACAGAGAGAGACAGAGCATGAACGGGGGAGGGGCAGAGAGAGAGGGAGACACAGAATCGGAAACAGGCTCCAGGCTCTGAGCCATCAGCCCAGAGCCCGACGCGGGGCTCGAACTCCCGGACCGCGAGATCGTGACCTGGCTGAAGTCGGACGCTTAACCGACTGCGCCACCCAGGCACCCCTCCATATTTAATGTTAAAAATGTCCTCCTGATCGTGTTACATCTCTTGAGCTGTCACCAGGGAAGAGAAGTTCACCCCACTCCCTTGTCTGCCAGTTCTTACCTTAGGAACTATCGCCTGATACTGACACGAAGTCTTCTCTCCATTAAGGATGGTTCTGCCTTCTTCCCCAGATCCACTTTGAGACAGCTTCATACCCTCTCCACAGAGTCTTTTCTCTTTTGTACCAAGCAGCCACTGACTCTTCAAATATGGCAAAGGCCTGCTTGGTCTCCAGACCTCGCCTCACCCTTGTCCCCTCTGCATGCCACTGTGGGTGTATGGAGCCCAGACGGGAGAGTGATGCGTTACACATCTTCCACGTGCCACCCAACTCAAGACTTTGCTCATTTCACTGTGGATACATCACGTCTGTCTGGGCGATCAAAGATGAGTTTGTTTTATTGATGCTTCGTAGATGACCAGTAGGGATGATCCAGTCAACCAACCATTTATTGATTCACTTCACATTCACGATCTTGTACAGAATGACCCTATCAAGCCATATATATATATATATATATATATATATATATATATATATATATATCCTGCTATGGACTGAATGTTTATGTATCCTCCTCCCCAAATTTCATATGTTAAAATCTTAACCCCAAGATAATGATATTAGAGATGCGGCCCTTGGGAGGTGATTAGGTTCTAAAAGTGGAGTCCAAATGAATAGATTAGTGCCCTTATGAGAGGCCCCAGATTCGAGCCCTGTGTCAGGCTCTGTACTGATAGCTTGGAGCCTGGATCCTGCTTCAGATTCTATGTCTCCTTCTCTCTCTGCCCCTCCCCCACTTGCATTCCGTCTCTCTCTGTCTCTCAAATGTGAATAAATGTTTAAAAAAATTTTTAATAATAATAATAAGAGACCCAAGAAAGATTGCTCACTCCCTCCCACCATGTGAGGACACGATGGGATGTCGGCAGTCACAACCCATAACAGGGCCTTCACCAGAGCCCTACCGTGTTAGCACCCCAATCTTGGACTTCCAGCCTCCAGAACCATGAGAAGCAAATTTCTGTTGTTTATAAGCTTCCCAGGCTGTGGTATTTTGTTAGAGAAGTCTGAACAAACTAAGATACCACCTGTAATGGACATTATGATGTAACACCAGATTCCCCATCAGAACTCATTGTCCCATCTGCTGAGAGTGCTTCTGGTTGATTTCCCTGAGCTGTTAACTCTTCCTGGAAACTACCCTTGGCTGGAGATAGCTACCTCACCCAACAGGATAGTCACATCCAATGACTGGTCATTGGGGGATATAGAGGCTCAGAACTCTCCTTGTGACATTAGACAACTGTGAAGGGCCATTTCAGCCTCAGAGCACTGCGTAGGTCAGCTGAGACCTTTGTTGAGACTGCATTGCGGCCCAGCTTCTCCCAGTACTTGATCCTGCTTCCTTCCCATTCACAGAGTTTGATCCCCAGAGCTCCAACAGCTCCACATGCTAAAACCTCATCTCAGAGTCCACTTCTGGGGGACCCAACCTGCAGCACTCCCTCACCCCATTCCAGGGCCCTAACCCCACCAGACCTTAAATATACCACTCAGATGTCCTGTTTATTGCCATATCCCCAGTACCCTCTACAAGGCTTGGCACAGAGGAGGAATTTAATAAATGTTTAATAAATTGAATTTAATCTGCAAATTTGACCAGCCTGCCAGAAGTACCCTCCTCCAAGTCTTCTGTAGTAAGAATCTTGGCAGTCTATAAGCTATTTGCCAGTGGGTCAAAATAAACAACTTGCTAGTTAGCCATCTAGAGGTGCTCTCTGAGAGCAGTTAACGGTCCTGGCAGGTGTCTCAGGCCATACAGCCAAACACCAGAAGGCCAGTGCCAAGAGCCTACTTCCTTGGGGTCCCTGTCACCCCAGGTTCCAGGCCTCAGTGAGACCAGCTTATAATAGACAAGTGGGCACCGAGCCCAAAGCACTGCTCTTGTCCTGCACAGAGGGACTTCTCTCTGAGGCTGATGCTTAACCTTTAATCTTGTTTTGCTCTATCATTGTATCTTCTGGTTTTTAACCACATTATTTTTGAGCCATATGAATTTGTTATATTGCTGTAGGTTTCACAGGATCAAATATTGGGTATTTCATATACTCAACCTGAGTGTTATCCAGCTTAATTTTTGATTATAAACATTTATTCTTACTGTATCTAATTTGTCCTAAAACTTGCTTTTTTGTATGTTAATTTATACCTTTTTTTACATCTTACCACTTTGTTCTTTCATTCTTTTTGTTTTAGCTTGATTTGTCATTTTGTTCATTAGCATGTCCTTTTAAATTGGCTTCAGATTAACAAAGCCATTTTCCGTCCCACCACAAAGAGCTGAGTTCCTATGAGATTCTCCTTACAGCCCTTGAGGACTACTGGGAATGTCGCAATTGGTCTCTCCTTTAGGAGAAGACTGTCTTCCTCCTATCTACCCATGCCAAGTACTGCAAATAGGAAAAGATAAGGGGCGCCTGGGTGGCTCAGTCGGTTAAACGTCCAACTTCAGCTCGTCGTGATCTCGCAGCTTGTGAGTTTGAGCCCCACATCTGTGCTGTCAGCACAGAGCCTGCTTTGGATCCTGTCCCCCTCTCTCTCTGCCCCCCCACCCCATGCACACTCACGTGCTCTCTCTCTCTCTCTCTCTCTCAAAACTAAATAAGCTTTTAAAAAAAGAAAGAAAAGATAAAATATTAATCCATGTGCTTGATGCTTACTTTAGGGCACTGGTTCTCAACCTTAGCCCTACATCAGAGCCCCCTGAATTTTTTAAAATTCCAGTGCCATTGACATACAGTGGGTTATACTTTTCAGGTGTACAATATAATGATTCAACAATTCCATATATTACTTAGTGCTCATCAAGGTAAGTGTACTGTGACCCGCTTTACCTATTTCACCCATCCCCCCAAGCCACCTCCGCTCTGGTAACCATCAATTTGTTCTCTATGGTTAAGAGTCTGTGTCTTGATTTGTTTCTTTTTTCCCCTTTGTTCATTTGTTTGGTTCCTTAAATTCCACACATGAGTGAAATTATATGGTATTTGTCTCTCTCTGACTTATTTCACTTAACCTCATGCTTTCTAGATCCATCCGTGTTGTTGCAAATAGCAAGATTTCATTCTTTTTTTTATGGCTGGCTAATATTCATTGTACATACACCACATCGTCTTTATCCTTTCATCTATCGGTGGACACTTGGGCTTCCATGATTTGGCTATTGTAAATAATGCTACATAGACATAGGGGTGCCTGTAAGCCTTTGAGTTAGTGTTTTTGTGTTCTTCGGGTAAATACCCAGTAGTGCAACTACTGCATCATTTGGTAATTCTATTTTTAATTTTTTGAGGAAACTCTGTACTGTTTTTCAGAGTGGCTACATCAGTTTGCATTCCCACCAACAGTGCATGAGGGTTCCTTTTTCTCCACATCCTCACCAACATTCATTTCCTGTATTTTTGATCCCAGCCATTCTGACAGGTGTGAGGTGATATCTCATTGTGGTTTTGATTTGCATTTCCCTGACGATGGGTGTTGTTGAGCATCTTTTCACGGGTCTGTTGGCCGTCTGGATGTCTTCTTTGGAGAAATGTCTGTTTGTGTCTTCTGTCTCTTTTTTAATTAGATTGTTTGTTAGGTGTCGAGTTGTATACATTCTTTATGCATTTTTGGATACTAACCCTTTATCAGATATATCATTTGCAAATATCTTCTCCCATTCAGTAGGTTGCCTTTCACTTTTGTTGATTGTTTCCTTAGCTGTGCAGACGCTTTTTATTTTGATGTGGTCTCAATAGTTTATTTTTGCTTTTGTTCCCCTTGCCTCAGGGGACCTATCTAGAAAAAAGTTGTCACAGCCAACGTCAGAGAAATTACTGCCTGTGCTCTCTTCTAGGATTATTATGGTTTCAGGTCTCACATTTAGATCTTTAACCCATTTTGAGTTTATTTTTGTGTGTGGTGTAAGAAAGTGGTCTAGTTTCATTCTTTTGCTCATAGCTCTCCAGTTTTCCCAACATCATTTGTTGAAGGTGAATTTTTTTTTTTTTTAATACCAATGTTCAGCCATTCTCGATCACATGAGAATATTGGGGTGGGGTCCAGGCATTAATATTTCTTAAGCTCCCCCAGGTAATTCCAATGGCGGTAACTTTGAAAACCACTGGTCTGTGACTGCTCTTCAAAGTGTGGTCCGTGGACCCACAGCAACAGCATCACCTGGGAGCTTATGAAAGATGCAGAACCCGGAGCGCCTGAGTCACTCAGTTGGTTAAGAGTCCAACTCTTTGTTTCAGCCCTGGTCCTGATCTCCACAAGTTTGTGAGTTTGAGCCCTATATGTGCAGAGCCTGCTTGGGATTCTCCGTCTCCCTCTCTCTCTCTCTGCCCCTCCCCTGCTTGTGCTCTCTCTCTCCCACTCTCTGTCTCAAAAATAAATAAATAAACTTAAAAAAAATTTTTTTTTTCAGAACCTTAGGCCCCACTTCAGTCTTGTTGAATTCTAATATGCATTTAGCAAGATTCTCAGGGGATCTGTGTACATACTGAAATTTGAGAAGCATTGATTTAAAACACACTTTGATGGGGTTTGCATTTTCACCCTTCTTTTTAAAAACATCTTTGAAGACTTGAGGATTCTGCATCACAAATATTTGCAAGGTTAATCATTTCTATTCTCTTTTTGATTTACCCTATCTTATAGGAGATAGTAATTTGGCTAGTTGATGATAAAATGCCTCTTTCCCAGTTGGACTAAATTGTTTCTAATTAAAGACGTGGAGAAAGTTGAACTGATCAGAAGTCCCTCTTGAGGAGAGCATCATGTTTCTTTGGAAGGTTTGCCTGGAGAAGCCTGGTGGGGGAGAACAGAGCAGCCGTGGGCAGGACCATCGGCAGGTGCCAAAATCTGAGTGGAGGAAGAAAAGCACTCTGCTAAAACAAGGACAGAGTTGGCTCCTGAGAGGGAGAGGAGAGAGAGAAAGAGAGATGGGGGAGAGGGAGACACAGGCAGAGAAAAGAACTTTCAAGATCAGTGGAAGATGGGTACATGACCCCTCAAACTCTCCATAAGGGTAATGAACCCCTGGGTCTGGCAACAATTTGGGGGAAAACAGTGAAAAGTCTTAGTGCACCCAGGTTATGACATAGAAACGGAGTAGAGATTTGATGTTTGGATACAGAAGCTATGACCAAAAGGACCATGAGGAAAGTGGCCTTCTAAGGTCCACAGAAATCACCCAGGGAATGCTTTGGGCCATTAGAGGCTGTGACACTAGGGTGTAGAGTCCAGTTTATTTTGATATATAGGAGTGGGAAGGCCTTAGTTGAGGAGTGGGTTCAGTGTCTTGCTTCCCCCCTCCTGGATTGCTGGAGACAGGATAGGTCCTCCCCACTGACCGAGGCTGCTTGGAAACTGTAGGTTTGACTTAGGCTTGTTTGGGAAAAGCAAGCAATTCCTGGCTTCCCCAGAAGCTCCTGTCCCTGAATGGTATTTCCAACCACATTTCCCAGAGGTCCCTGAGGACAGTGAGAGCTCTTCCCTGTCTGACTCCAGGCTTCCAAAAAGCAGGTGCCACGTTTGCTCTTAAACTCTTAAAACCTTCAAGCCTTCGCTAAGTTGGGGCCAGAGCCTCCAGATGCTGTGCTGGAGAGGATGGCTTTCCTTCCTCCAGCTGGGAGGACCTGAGACTGTTTCCTCTCACAGGGAGAAAGTTGGACCATCTCTGCAACACTGTACCTCCCCCAAGCTTTCTCACTCAACCAAACTGAGCATTCTTTTGCTGCAGGATTTGGTAGAGGCAAGAAAGTGTTTCCCTTCCTCCCCTACTCAGTGGGACTCAGGACAAGCCTGGCCCTCGTACCCAGCGTGCTTCTCTTCAGACTGCTCGTGTGCTGGCCAAAACACGTCAGCAGCAAGCACGCCATCCTGGTGCCAAGGGGGTGTTTATAAAAATTGTCCAGATGCTTATTTCTCTATTCCAGAAATTGCCTTCTGTCTGATCCAGTTTACCGGTTTGTGCCAGAACACTGGGTCTTGAAAAACTGTAAAGAATATTTATCAACATCACCCAGAAGTTTTCTCCTTCAGCCATGCCATTCTTCAACCCCACCCCCAACAAGTACATCATTCTAAATTGTTAGGGATGGGGATTTCAATACATAGATATTTCCTTCTTTTTTTCATGTTTCTTTTCTCTTTCTCCGCACCCCCCCCCACCCCGTGTTTCTTAATTGTGGCAAAAGCATACCTAAAATTTATCATTTTCAAGCGTGCAGTTCAGTGGCACTAATATTCCATTTCGATGTTGGACTCAAACTGGGATTGTTGGCCGTCTTCCAAGAACTGCCTGCTTTGTTGCATCCCTCTGATCTCCAGCCTTGTTTTTGCTTATAGGACAATGACCAGAATGGCTCTCCTTAATGAAAAGTTTGTCTTCTAATCTCGCTTAGGCTCCCTGCTGTCCTGTAGGTGTGCCCAGCCATACAAAGCTGACTGGCAAGCCCCCGGGAAATCTGTGCGTCTCAGTGAAGTGCTCGTTTGTCTTTGGTGTGTTCTCTCTCTCTCTCTCTCTCTCTCCCTCTTTTCCTCTCTTTCCCTCTCCCTTTCCCTCTCTCCATGCCCCCCCTTCTTTTGGGTCCTGCCTTCACCTGTGAATCATAATAAGTGAAGACTCAGCGTGGGCTCGTGTGACTTCTGATTCCATCTGGATAAGTCTCTGAAGGATGTAGTTCTGCTTAAGTAGAGAAGGAAGGCAAGGTATCCGTGGTGGGATGTGGCACAACACAGAGACCGCTAACTCCAGACTTACTGCTCAGGACACACTGATTAAAGCAGGGCGTAAAAGATCTCTGCAACATAAATCTGAAGAGGGAAATCAGCGTTAAGATGAAGGTGCCAGAGTAAGAGAGGTTAGTTTTATCCTGAAAAAAATAGGAAGCCACGGAAGGTAGAGGAGGAGTCTAAATCAGTCTGGGTAAGGGAGAGCTTGTCCACAAAGAAGACGTGCTGTGGTTTGAGCTGCAGGCCTGCTGGGTCCAGGTTCTGCCATTAGAGCAGGAGAGGAGGGACCCAGGGAGTTGGTGGGCAAAACCCAGGAAGGACCAACCCAGAGAAGGTGGTTGGTGACCGGGAGTTGGGGAGGAGAAAGGTCTCGAAGGGGAGCTCCAGACATAGAAAGACTGCAGGAATAGAGCCAGTCACAGACAGGAACCGCATTCTGAAGAAGTAGCCCAAGCAATGGAGCAGATATTTGTCAGCCCTCGCCCATCTCTCTTCCACGGTGACATCTCCACACTGAAGGGTGCCCCTCGGGAACACCTGCCACCCACGGACGGTGGGCTTTTCTGACTGTGAGAGCCCACTCAGCCCACACATAGGAGCAGTCGGAAGTCCTCGAAAGTTAGTTACCCAGGGGCAGCCTCCTATCCGTATGGACAGGAGTGGTGGACAAATACCCCAGCTCCCTCACCCCTCAGGTGGGAATACTCTGAGGTGCGCCGTTTCTGAGTTCTCCGACGGGACTGAGCCTCCGTTGCCCACTTGGGAATGGGCTCGGTGGCACATCCTTCGTTGGTTGTCTTCCTTTGGCTGTCTATCGAAGTTTCCCTCAGTTCCCAAATAAATCATTCGCACCCTAATCCTTGTCTCTGGCCTCTTTCCAGGGGGGGCCCAACCCAAGGGAAGCCTCCCCCTTAGTGTGTAACCAGAATCCCTAGATATCCACTGAAGGTGTGCAACACTGAGCCCGGGGGTCCCCTCTCCCCTGCAGCCAGCCCTTCGCTGTGGTCTTCTGGGTCTAGTTAACCCAGCCAGGGGAGGAAACAGACACAGGGGGCTTCACAGAGGCAGGGCACCTGGGCACGTGCACCACCTCTACCACCAAGGCCATGGACAAACTCAGGGCTGGGAAAGGGCCCTGGGGGCCTGGAGCCCCCTTCACCACATTGGAGGGAAGACAGGGAAGGTTGTGGACATCGAGGGGACCCCACTGGGGGCAGCAGGTGGGGTTCTCTTGCTAACCTGTCAGACGCTGAGACTGCTTTGCTTCTCTTCATCAGACTGGAGTCCTGGGGACTTTGTGGGGCATCTGTCTGCCACCTTGTGCTCTCCACGCCTAACTCTAAGGCAGAGGAAAAGGATTTGTTAGTTTGATCAGAAAGGAAAAGGAAAGTGATATTGGGACCGCCCACGATAGCACCGAGGCTGCCCACTCTCCAGCTGGCCCTCTGGCAAAAAATGGCCGGGGTTTGCCCATTGACTTGCCTCGGTGCTGAATAAAGAGCTGATGGGGTCTCAGGCTGCTGTCCACATCAGTCATTACCGGGAACTGGTACTGACCCCAGTAGCTTGCTGGAAATTAGTGCGGTGAGGAGAGGTCATCCGGATGCAAACAGGAGATGCCAGACCAATGAGTGAGATGCTGTTGCCAAGCCCAATCTCAGTCCCTCCCAGGCTGAGCCAGGCCCGGCGACTGGGGCTACAGTCTGAACGGTCACGGGGCTACAGGCCCTTAAAAGAGGTTCAGCCGTTCTCTCAACCTGGCCCCTGACACTTCACTGCCCACTTCTCAGCTCCTGTCAGGGATGAGGTCAGGGAGTCCCCTTGCCTGACCTCACAGTGGTCCCCTAGCTGGCATGCTCCTCTCAGCCCCCTCCCTGCCACTCTCTAGGGGCCACAGGCATGTTCCTGGATCTCCTCCAAACCCTACACGGCCCATGGGAGGCTGGAGCAGGGCTGGGCAGGGAAATCTCAGGGCCTTTCAACACAACCAAGCCTCGCCATCATTTTTACTTTGTCATGACCTCTCCCTGGAGGTGCAGGCCACTCTCCGAGGAGGGCTTGGCCTCCTCCCCAGCGCACGGCAAGGTGTTCCCATCCGCTCTGGAGTTTCCAAACCTGTCCCATCTGGTACGCACATCCCCCACCCCCAGTATTTTGACCAAGAGGGAAACAAGGGAGCAAGTCTGGACTCTTCAGTTCTCATCCCCCCACCCATAGCTCCTTTCCTGGAGCCCAGAAAGGGTCCTGCTCCTGCCTTCGCCACCGTGTGACATAAAGTGCGTGTCCCCACACCATGACTTCGAGTGGGACACCGCTGAGTTTTCCCAATACTTTAAGAGGAACTTAGTGGAGCTTAGAAGGCCCTTTCACATATCCACAAAGCCCAGCTCTGGCAAGCACAAATCCTTGCCTTCCGCCATTCTCGTTCTGAAGGGGGCTTCCCTGAGAGCTCTTCCTGCTTCCTGAGCATCAACCACTGAACGCTAACTCCTTTGTCTCCCTCTGGGTCTTGTTTCATCCATGAATCATAACAAGTTGAGGCCCTGGGAACGACAAGAACTGTCAGCAACAAGGAGTGCATCCTTGAGTGTCGAGGGTTAACACCAGATCTGGATCTGCTCGGAAGTGACCTTGACCTCCCGCTTCCCACCGCCTGGTTTCCTGGAACCCATAGTAAACATGAAACATTTACACGGGCTTGCAGGCTTTGGGCCTCCTTGACTCACACAGGATGAAAAGCCGATGGAGAGCAAAAGCTCTGGTTTCTGTGTCAAGGTGACCCGCAAGCACCTTGGCTCCCACTGTGGCAGCCGTACACCCCCTGTGGTCAAGGAGGCCAGAGAAGCTGGGAGCTTGGGGGGCTGCTGGCCCTCCTGATATGGAGATGTTGGGTATCCTTTGTCTCCATTCCTCTATCCTTCTATGAAGATAAGCCTACTGGTCAGGGTTCTCCAGAGAAACAGAACGCACAGGATGTGTGTATACATAATAGAGAGAGATTTATTTTAAGGAATTGGCTCATGTGATTGTGGAGGAATGATGAGTCCAAAATCCGATGGGGGAGGCTGACAGGCTGGAGACTCAAGGAAGAGTTACGGTTCGACTCCCAAGGCAGTCTGCTGGCAGAATTCCTTCTTGCTCAGTGGAGGTCAGTCTTTGTCCTATTAAGGCCTTCAAGTGATTGGATGAGGCCCACCCACACGGAGGGCAATGTGCTTTACTCCAATTCCACTGATTTAAATGTTGATCTCATGGAAAAAACACCTTCACAAAAGCATTCAGAATGTTTGGCCAAATATCGAAGCACGTGGCACAGCCAAGTTGACACAAAAAACTGACCATCATACTAAGTAACCATAGTAAACATAAGGCGATTGATTGCATCTCGAAGCTTCTATTATGACCATAATTGTAACCCACAACTACTGTCTAAGTGCAATCACTGATGTTTCTCTAAGTGCCATTCTGCTCCAAGGGTCTGTGAAAGGCACATTGGCGCAAGAGGGGACCATTTTTTTCCCCACCTGACCACTGGCATCTACAGCCCTGTCTGCAACTATGCAGGGAGACTTTCCCCTACTCTTTCCTTGGCTCTTGCTTTCCTCGCAGACCACACAACAGCCAAGCTTGGGGATGGGCACCCAGCATCGTGCTGACTGCCCAAGAGTCACCCCTTGGCTGACCTGGTCCTTGGAAGGCCCTGGAAGAAGGTCTGCTACTCACGGAGAAGACAAAAAATGCTCAACTGTGGTCTTTTTTTTTTTTTTTTCAAACTTAAGGTCTATTTATTTGAAAGAGAGTGAAAGAGAGTGAGCAGGGAAGAGGCAGAGAGAGAAGGAGACACAGGATCCAAAGCAGGCTCCAGGCTCTGAGTGGTCAGCACAGAGCCTGATGCGGGGCTTCAACTCATGAACCATGAGATCATGACCTGAGCTGAAGTTGGAGGCTTAATCTACTGAGCCACCCAGGTGCCCCTCAACTGTGGTCTTAAAAACGAACATCCCCTCTCATGATGCACAAGACTTTATAGTTTGCAAAGCATTTTCACATCCACTATCAGTTTGAGCCTTCCCAAAGCATGCGAGAAAAGTCTTGATTCTGGCCTCTGCTGCTGCCTGAGGCAGTCAAAGATGGAGCTTTCCAGATTTCCTCCGCCGGCTGACCCAGGGGCTGCCCTAACATGTCTCACTTGCTCACGCTGGCACAGACATGTGGGGGACCCGGGGGAGGCTCAGTGATGGCAGGCTTCAAGAACCCCTCCAGCTCCGAGTCCCTCAGCCTCAAAGATACGTCAGGCTGCCAGCCCAGTCCTGAAGACAGAGAAGCAAGCCATGCCCTGGCACTCCATCAGCCACTGAGTCCCCAAAAGGCCAGGATGTCTGGTCTGGCTTACAGCCTTGAAAAATGGACTCAGCTCGTGTTATCAAGAAAGCCAACAAACGGCCCCGGGAAGTTATAAAAGCCCTTCAGCTTCTCATCTGGCAAGACAGCGTCTGGAAGCCCCGGGTTCTCTGTCTGCTGAGCCCCATCCAAGCCCAGTGGACAGGGTAGCACAGACACAGCTGTGGTTGTGTGTGCCTGTGCGTGTGTGAGTGTGTGTGCAGCTGTGCACATAGACGCATATATTTGTGAGTGTTTGTGAATAAGCGCGTGCATGTGGATAAATATGTGTGTGGATAAGTAGGTACCAGGTGTGGGGAAAGGGGGGCCACGAGGCCAACGTCAAGCACATTTGAGTTGAAAACCCAGCCGGAGTTACTGATAAAGAAAGGAGAGGGCCGGGGCGCCTGGGTGGCTCAGTCGGTTAAGCGTCCGACTTCAGCCCAGGTCATGATCTCATGGCTCGAGAGTTCGAGCCCCACCTCGGGCTCTGCGCTGACAGCTCAGAGCCTGGAGCCTGCTTTGGATTCTGTGTCTCCTTCTCTATCTGCCCTTCCCCTGCTTGCACTCTGTCTCTCTCTCTCAAAAATAAAGATTAAAAAATAATAATAATAAAAAAAGAAAGTAGAGAGCCAAGTCCTCAGCAAGACCCATAGTTCACAGGGAAGCCTGTGGTCCCTGCCCTTGGAGAATATGTCTGTGGAGGAAATAGACACACAGCAAATACTCAGATCCTAGGACGCTGTGGGGACTGTTTTAGTTCAGAACCAGAGCCAAGGCAATGAGAGAACTTCCCCATGCAAGACCGTGCATGTGGCCCCAGAGCTGGATGGATGTGGGGGAGGCTCTTCTGCCCTCCAGGGACCTCAGACTACTGCTGGGGCAGCCCCCAACACAGCAAACAGACCAGCGATCAAGAGCACCAAAGGGCCCCAACCAGGTGCTACATGAGAGAGGAAACAAGCTGTGTGAGGTCTGGAGAAGCAGGGACACGGCTGGCCGGAAGGGCTGGCCAGCAGCGTCCATGGGCTCAGTGCCACAAGGGGTAGGTGGTCAGGGCACGGAGAGCCACTCTTAGTGAGCAGCAGTGACTGTCAGAAGCCCAGGTACTTGGCCCCCACCTCTCTGCTTCTCTTCAGTCCCAACCTGGCAGGAAACATCATAAGCCCAGAGGCGGGTCTGCCCTTAACATTTGTGAAGAGGTGAGAGGAGACAACAAAGGGAGGCTCCTAACACACAGCCCACACCCCTCTCACGGCAGCCCTGCACCACACAGGGCTTTGCCTGCACATGTGTGGACAACTAAGCCTTCCAGTCCAACCTCTGTCCATAATCCTGCCTCCCTGGTCATGCTTGCCAATGGCACGGGCTAACCTTGGCACAACAGACCCAGAGAAGATGGCCACACGGGGCACAGTGGCAGGATGAGGCCATTTTTTTTCTTTCTTTTTGTATTCTCAAGTTAGTTAATATACAGTGTAGTCTTGGCTTCAGGAGGAGAACCCAGTGATTCACCTCGTACATATGACACCCAGTGCTCATGCCAACAAATGCCCTCCTTAATGCCTGTCACCCATTTAACCTACCACCCCCACCAACTCTCAGTTTGTTCTCTGTATTTAAGAGTCTCTTATGGTTTGCCTCCCTCTCTGTTTTTATTTTATTTTTCCTTCCCTTACCCTATGTTCATCTGCTAAGTTTCTCAAATTCCACATATGAGTTAAATCATATGATATCTTTCTATGATATTTAGCTTAGCATAATACCCTCTGATTCCATCCACGTTGTTGCAAATGGCAAGATTTCATTCTTTTTCATCACCGAGTAATATTCCATTATATATATATATATATATATATATATATATATATATATACCACGTCTTCTTTATCCATTCATCCGTTGATGGACATTTGGGCTCTTTCCATACTTTGGCTGTTGTTGCTAGTGCTGCTATAAACATGGGGGTGCATGTGCCCCTTCGAATCAGTATTTTTGTAGCCTTTGGATAAATTGCTAGTAGTGTAATTGCTGGGTCGCAGGGTAGTTCTATTTTTAATTTTTTGAGGCACCTCCATACTGTTTTCCAGAGCAGCTGCACCAGTTTGCATTCCCACCAACAGTGCAAGAGGGTTCCCGTTTCTCCACATCCTCGCCAACATCTGTTTCCCGAGTTGTCGATTTTAGCCACTTGTACCAGTGCGAGGTGGTCTCTCATTGTGGTTTTGATTTGTATTTCCCTGATAACAAACACTATTGGGCATCTTTTCATGTGTCTGTCGGCCATCTGGAGGTCTTCTTTGGAGAAGTGTCTATTCATGTCTTCTGCCCATTTCTTCACTGGATTATTTGTATTTCGGATATTGAGTTTGGTAAGTTCTTTATAGATTTTGGATACTAACCCTTTACGGATGTGGACATTTGAATAGAAGATTCCAAAGTCCTGCTTACCCTGAGTGTGGCCTGGAAGTGAGGGAGGTGACAGGGGGTCAGGAACCCCTAGTGAGCAGGGGTTCTCTAAAGCAGGACTGCCCAAAGCATGGTCCACAAAGCAGACCCAGCCCTAGAGCCGCACTCTGCACCCTGACTAGGTTAGCATAGAAATCGAAGAAGCATTTAGGAAGCTTGTAGCAACTTGACCACCTAATTTTGCCTCTTGAATCTAATTAAACCAAAACTGGGGCTTTGTTTTGTGCGTTTTTCTTTAACATTTCGCTTCTCTAGTAATTCATTTTTATTGTAGTTTACAAAAGCATTGGTCCACAGCAGATTGGGAGATTTAAAATCTGGTCCTTCAGCACAGTCTGAAAAGCTTTGCTCTGCAGCACCGAACAAGGTCAGAGATCCCGAGTGCCCAGGTCTAAGGGTCACACTTCCTGGAAGTTATGTCTGGGGAATAGGCAGCCCAGTCTCTCTGCGGGATATGCGGAGGCTGGCCCCAATCAGCCAGTCCTTCAGAGTGAAGGCAGCAGGGCCCTCCGGAAAAGGCCACCGTGAACAAAGGCTCTCACGGTGGGGATTGGAAAATTTCCTGCAGATGACATCTGTGCTACACACAGGAGTCCCAATACTTGAGTCTCTGCTGAGCCATTTGCCAGGCGGGCAATCCTGACCCAAGGCACCTTCCCTCTCTGAGCCTGTTTCCTCATCTGCAAAATGGTATAAGTATTAAAACAGGATAAAGCATCTGAAACCCTCAACCCACTCAGCATATGAGGTGTTAGGAGGCTGTGAACTCAGAACCAGCTATTCCTGCTGTGCTCACACCCAGGATGGCAGGAGAGACCCTGGGTGGGGGAGTAGACATCAATAGGCCAGACCTGGATCCATATGCCCTCTACCTAGGAACTTGATCTCTGGTGGCCCTCACTCCCACAAGCCTCCTGGACCCCTGCAGTCACAGGGCCTGCTAGCAACTCTGCAGGGAACACTCCCACCCAGTGGGGCCTGAGTCATTGCTCCTGTGGGCCCCCAGAGAGGGATGAGGGTTAGCAGGAACCTAGGATCCCGGTAGGAATACAGACACTTAATGGTTCCCATATGGTGAGCTCAGAAGCAACAAATACTAGACATATTACTCAGCCCCCACAAGGCCCCGTACCCAGAGATGGCGAGAAGGGGCAGGGCTGAACTGGTGAGAGTGTAAACTTGGAGGTCAGAAGATCTGGGGTCCAGTTCTGATGACATCGTTCACAAGCTGTGTGACTTCTAGCTAATACTATGGAGGATTCATCTTGGGTCAGGTTTCCCAGAAGCAGAGCCTGAAACAGGGATGCGGGTGTGCACAGGTTATTGGGTGGAGAGAGGGGTTCTCAGGTAAAAGAAAGTAAGGGACACAGGGTAGGAGACGGAGCTTAATTGGGCTGTGGTCTCAGCTGGAATCTAGCTTCAGAAGCCTGACCCCATGTGGAGCTCTGGAGTACAGATGGCACCACAGAGTTGTCCCTCCCAGAAACAAGGAGGCTGAGCGGTTACACTCCCAAATCAGTAAGTCATTGACCAAAATCATTACACCCCATATCAGTAAGTATAACCAGGTGTGGTTATACTCTCCCAGGCTTCTTCCACAGGGCAGCTCCCATCAGCCAAGAGAAGATTGGCTCCCATCATTCTCCCAGAGAAGATTCCAGAGGTAAGCCCTCAGTAGCCAATGCATGTAGCTACTGGGGGAGGGTCCCGTGTCCTGGGCACCAATAATATCTACTACAGAGTTGTTGTTGGAATTAGTGAGATCGTTGACATGAGTACAGCCGTGTCCACACACACACGACACTCAATAATGCCAGTCACATTGCGTCACAAGATCACAATTCTAATATTGGCTGTGCAATATTGCTAATGCTCAATATTGCCAATATTGGCAAACACACTCTCATGGTACCTTTGCCAAGTCCTTTTACCACCCCATTCCTCTTAGCCTAAAGCACCCTATCAAGGGGAGGGGGTCTCCCGGTTGTTCTCTAAGGTTCCTTCCAACTCTCAAGTTCAGAATTCCAGGTTCTATGCACTTCTGGGTTAAAGACCCTGTTGTAGACCCTCTTAATCTCCCAGATTTAGTATACCAAGAAATATAGTGAAAAACTTCTGGTAATACAGGAGGTTTCACAGAATGCCACCCACCCCAACCTACTTGCCCCAAATTCCCTACGTCCTCGCTGGCCACGCATGTTGTCTAATTTTCCATCATTCCAAAGGGCTTCACTCTTTTTGTAAGGCCTGACCCCTCCACGTTTACTTATATTTCCAGTGCCTTGAGAGGGGTAGTATATTTAGTATGTGATGGCTCAATGATTTAAAAAATAAGCTGAAAGCTGCGATCAATGGGCTCCTCCACAACTGGAGGGTCCTGGGAACTAGTTGAGAGGGAATCAAAGAGGGTGGAAGTTCTGTTGACAGTGGTGTCCAGGACGAGTGTCTGTGGCAGAATATGAGTCGTGGAGCATTCTCAGCTCTATTCCCACCACTTACACCCTCCCCACAGCAGTCCCACTCTGCTGGACCCCCAGGCAGTCCTGGCCTCTTCTTCTTTCCTTCCCATCTTTTCCCACACACCAAAACTTATCTCTCCCATGTCCCATCTCCCAACCATGCAAGGTTCTTTGCTCTCTGCCAACGACTGAAGGTGAAGGAGCAGATTGGTTAACCCAAGACATGACATGATCAGCAGCAGAGGGCAGTAACGGGACCCTGGGCACCGAACTGGGGGTTACACTCGGACTCTATTCCCTCCCCTGCGCTATTTGTAACCACGGTCAGTTGCATATATGAACAGAAGTTTTTCCCCTCCCTGTGCCTCCACCCTTACAAAGTGACTTTGCTGCTCCTTCCCTCAAGAGGCGAAGTCTCCCTCCACTCCTTGTACCTGAGCTTGGCCAGGTGATTTCCTCTAAATAATAAGACAAAGGTGATGCCAGCAGTGACTTGAAGAGAGCTGTGGGGGGGGGGGGGGATTGCTTCTCTTGCTGCTCTCAGGAAACCTACAGCCACCATCCTACAAGCAAGCCTGGGCTAGCCTTCTAGAGGAAGAGAGACCACGTAGTTCAGTTACCCCATCATGCCAGCCAACAGCCAGCCAATCACCAGTCTCGTGAGGGAGGCCACCAAATCTCAGCTGACTGCAGACTCACAAGTAAGTTAAACAAGATCAACAGAACTGGCCAGCCAAAATTACTGACTCACAGAGATCATGAACTAAGTACATGGTGTTATTTTAATACACTACGTTTAGGGGTGGCTTGTTACGTGCCAATAGCTAACTGATACAATAACAAACTTGCATGGTCAGTCAGAGAGGCAGAGAAGCATGGGACCGAGTCCTTGGACTGGACTTTACATTTCTCTCTTTGTTGTACCACAGTCTTGGTTGAGTCATCAGACACACACACACACACACACACACACACACACACACTGAGACTCAGTTTCCTCATCTTTGAAATGGAGACAGGGTAACTGTCCCTCTTGGGGTTGTATTGCTTCTTCTTATGCAGCCCCAGAGCATCGCTCATCCTCAGTCTTCCAGGTTTCCTGCACTCAGAGCAGAAATCCCTCCCTCCCTCACCCCCACTGAACCCCAGGGGACTCCAAGAGAATGTGTGACTTCCACCACAGCCCCAGCATCCACCCTTCGTGGTCAATCTGAGAAGGGTCAGAGGGGCTTGGTATCTGGTGGGTGCGAGTGTGGGAACAGTTTCTAGAAAAATTTATGAAAAGCAAAACACAAGCTTCTCCCCTGGGAAAGAAAGAAGGAAACACTCAGCTCCAGTTGAAAGACAAATTTTTGAAGAAGGAAAGTTTATTTAGAGAATAACCAAGCCCCTAAATCAACAAGCTGTGGCCTTATCTCTGAGCATGTGGGTCATTATGATTCTCTCTGCTCTGCTGACCACTCTTGGCCAGGCTGGACCTTGGGGCAGAGCCCTTGGGCCCAAGGTGGCCGAGGAGGCAGAGCCCTGGGGACTGAGCCTTGGGTCCAGTCATGTGCTGAGAGCCAGAGTTGGGGAAGAAGAGGTGCCAGCAAATGGGACGCTGCAGGCTGCCCTATTGGCTTTTATTTTTAAAACTCCTTATCATTTCTCTGGAGATTTTTTTTTTTTTACTGCCTCGGGCTGCGTGCTGAAGGAGGTCCAAGCTGTGTGCCCCTATCATCCTTCTGTGTCCCCTGGGGCCCCCACCCCACACATTATTGTTCTGTGAAGACAGAGAGACCATATGCACTATGCTAGTTTTCAGGAGGTTTTTAGGACTGGCCGAATGCAGGCAAGACTCTTTGAAGCAAACCTTATATCTGACAAGTCGGTAGACTCAAACAGTAGACTCAAGGTAATTATTCCATTTTCTGAACGATTTGCAGCTTGACCAAAGGACCAGACATTTCTTTTCTTTCATGGGATGTGACTGAGAGCCTCTTACTTGACATTAGAGACCTTACCGAAACTAATCTACTCTTTGGAGACTACCTTGGGGTCAAAAGCAAGGATCTCGATTGGCAGCAGCATGGAAGGACGCCACCTGCAAGGCACCTGGGGTCCACATGTGGCCCACGTCCAGGAACAAGTGTCGTGGGCTCTGACAAGGGCCTTCCAACTCTAAATCTCTTGCCATCCTGCTCCCCAAACTACCTTCTCCAGGGCCCATAGCCTTTCCTGAGACTTGCCATCTTACCGACAGGGAAGAATTCCTCTCTTACTTGGATCTCCCTAGATGCAAACCCCAAGGCAAGGAAAATTATTCCGGAAAATAGTGTTTGGGGGACAGGGTGGGGAAATGACGTGGGGAAGGGAAGAGAAAGCAGTCAATATCGTTTATTATTACTTATGTTGAATATGAACACGAATATATCTATATACTACACAAATATTAAAAGCAATGGTCCAATCCCTCTCTATCCCATCTGTTGAAGAGAGAGATTCATTCTAGAGCACAAGGCAGGGGAGGGGGGAGGCAGTGAAGGCAGAAATGCCACTTCGATGCAGGGGAAAGATCACTAGACTAGGAGACAAGGGTCCTGGTTCCAGTCCTGGCTCTACCATTGGCTTGTTTGGTATTCTTTCTGGACCTCAGTGTCCTCATAGGCGAAATGAATTAGATGAGAACCACTT
This sequence comes from Acinonyx jubatus, assembly GCF_027475565.1. Classification (NCBI taxonomy): domain Eukaryota; kingdom Metazoa; phylum Chordata; class Mammalia; order Carnivora; family Felidae; genus Acinonyx; species Acinonyx jubatus. Next base: position 30,206,739 of record NC_069388.1, on the reverse strand, counting down.
GGCCTTTCAATATTCTGCAAACATACTCTATTAGCCAGGAGGCAGTTGCAGAAACTGAAAACTACTTGAACTGTACTAAGCAAAAGTAGATTTAATGCGAGACACCAGGGATTTAGAGAACTTTCGGGAGGCTGAAACCACACAGCTGAACTAGCTCAGCAGAGGAGCTGTTTCTGATGCCACACACATAGGACCACAACACCTCACCGGCACGGGGCATCACAGGTCCCCGGTGCAGCGCTTGTTCTAGAGTAAGGGCATACTCTGCAGACCTCCACAAGAAAAAACACATGGATGCCCTGATCCCTGCCCCTCAACACCCATGAACTTAGCGACTAGACACTGGAACGCACTACAGAAAACCCCAGCATCTCAGTGGCCAAAGCCTGCTAGCCAGAACAACCAATGGAAGCGGCAGAAAGTTGGCCTCGGTTTCAATCTCGTTCAGAACCCTAGCTTCCGGGGAGTCTGGCAAATGTGGGTTTTGATGTTCCAGCCCCTCCATATAAAAAGGGCACTCGAAGGAAGTTGACATGGATGGTGAGCCCAAGGCACTCTATCCCCCCCAGGTGCTCTGGGCCCGCACAGCTGTGCGGCACACCTGAGCTTCAAAGAGGTGTTGGACATAGCCCTGTCCCCAAAAAGCTTATAGTCCAACTGTGTAGCCTAAAAGTGCAATACAATGGTGCAGTTACCAGTAAAAAGTCAGTACCAAAAGATGTGGGGGAAGAAAGGCAGGAAAGGACTCGAGGCAAGGGGGTAGACAGTTGCTTCCAGGATGACAAGAAAAAGTGCAGAGAGGAAAAAACGTGACTCCTGGAAGGTCAATTAGGGAGAGAGGCAATCTAAGGGGAAGGAGCAGAAGACGCACGGGCACAGATGGACAAGTAGTCATTTGAGAAACAGCTGTGTGAGATGCAGGGCCAAGGCAGGAGGTGCACAGGGTAGGGGGACTGGCCACACAGGTGAGGAAAGGTGGACCCAGCAAGGGTTGCAAGCCATGCAGAAGACCTTCGAGGGCATGGGACACCAGTGAAAGATTTTAAGCAGAAAAGAAATATGGGTACAACCAGTCTGGTAATCTGGATCCCTGTAAAGAGAAACCGGAATTCTAGAAATCCAAAAGACTGGACCAGGAGATTCAGGGAAAGACAGACTAAGAATAGAGGGACAGGAATGCGGAGTGGGAAAAATCACAAGGAACTGACTTCTGGTCCAAAGTGAGCTTCTGCAGGCACAGCTGTGCTTAGTGCTTCATGTAGCTGCGTCAGGGTGAGAGGCCACAGGTCAAAGTCAGTGACCAATGCAGTTTCACTAAGCAAGAATATTCTCAGTGACTTGTCCCTTCATGGAAACCCTGCCTTACCCAAAATGGATGGAAAGTTCTAGAGGTGAGGAGTGAATTGGGGAAGAGAGAGCATGAGCGAGGGGAGACAAAGAGAAGGGAAGAAAAACAAAAGTCTGTGATTAGGTGTATTCCCAAACCATGCTGACCAGTACTAGGATGTAGTCCCAGATCACAGCCTAGCCCACGTGCCTTCTTTGAGAGCTGAACTTGGCCCCTCAAATCCTGAGTGGTTCTCTGCAATCCCCTGGGACTTGCACAAAGACCTTTCTCAGTGACTTTCACCCCCAGTCTTTGGGAAGCTTATTTCCATCCGTGAAGAAAGAGAACTGTGCCTCCCTCCTCCGCCTCCCCCATCCATTGCCCAGGAACCTTTGTTCTTTCTTCACCAAACACTTCTCCAAGTTCACGAGGAGAACAAATGTGCTCTCCTGGGAGCAGCATCTGAGATGGAGATTGGGTGCACATAATCTAGCGGAGGAGGGACCTCAGGAGAATGGGAATGAGAAAAGCAAATGGGGCAGAGGACAGAGCTGAGCAAGGATGTGCTCTCAGCTGGAGTCTAGCATAGAGCTCTGGGCATGAATGGCACCACAGAGTAGACATACTTTGAGGTAAGAGGGCCAGTCTTTTGTATCATGTCAATTGTTGGCTAAAAGCTGCCCTTCCCCAGCAGGGGACATGTAACCTCCAAGAGGAGATAGTTCGCACTCAGCTGAGGGAAATTCTAGGGAGAAAGAGCCCCTTGTGAGCCTTCAGCAGCCAACACAACCACTCCACAGCAATGGAGAAACCATACCCCCTCCTGGCAAAGGGAATCTGGACAGGGCACCAACAGCATCCAGTGCAGGTGAAATGCTCATTTTGTCAAGCTCACTGCACTGGATCCTTTTCTCCTCACCATGCCTGTCTTCTAGGAGACTCCCTGTAAAAAGTCAAAAGAGCCCTGACCTTGAGGAGAACAAGTGAAGAGTACAAGTGGCCCCATGGGTCTCTTTCACATGGCTATGGGTACGCCATGAATCCAAGCAAGTCTTCTGGAACACAACTTCTCCCACCTTCCACTCTCTGGCTCAGCCCAGGTCTCAGGAACCTGTACCCCCCACAATAACTGGTCCACAGAAGAGTTCACTAAACTTGTTCTGTGGTCCCACAGGTATTCAGCTTGGCTGCCCCTAAGCACTGGGAAAGATGTTCCTTCCAAGTTGAGAGAGCTCTCTCAGATAGCTTTACATGAGCATAGTTCTGGCTAAGCTGCAAAGTAACTACATGAGCTGCTTCTCCAATTCAGGATATGATATAGAACACCTTCTTTCATATTGTCTTAATTAATCATTCAAGACCTATTAGTAGAAGTCCAACATCTCTGTGTCAAGCAGACTCCTCCTTGCAAATTTTCTAAGGAACTTGGAGCCTGAATCAGTTTGAAGAGGGTTCATTCTTGCTTCCAAATGCCAACAGGAGAGAGAACTGGAGTCTCGCCAACTTCTGGGGCTGTAACTTCTTATTTTTTGTCAGTGTCCAAGACAGGTCGTTTGCATCCTTGTCCATGGCTGATGGACTTCCCTGGCCCAGATGCACGGAAGGCCTCATGTTTGGCATCCAAGGCTGCAACCATATTAGTTTGCAGCCCATGCTCACTCACCAGATCCCAGAGATGACAGCTATGATAGAAGACTCCCACCTCCACACATGTTGGACAGAGCAGGTTCTCCCTCACCAACCCCTTGGTCTTCATACCAAGCCCCATCCTCAGCTTAGTGAACTCCACTTCTAGAACCTCATGGCTCCTCCCAGCCCCTGGGCTTGGTCCACCCCAACAGGTTTCCATAACTTGGCATCTCCAGGAACAGACATTGAAATCTTTGTCCTTTTTCTCATGAAAGATCCTGAGACCCTTATGCAAATAAGTTCTTCTAGTAACCTAGAGCTCTGCATAATGGGAGAAAGTTTCCCTCAGCTCCACAAAACAAAAGACTTAGGACAGGTACTCTGGAGTCCTCTTGTATGTTATTCATTCAGTGTTCTGGTTCTTCCCTCCCTCTGGCTCAAAATAGAATTGCACTTCTCTGCCCTCTTGTGGTCCAGGTGGGACATGTGATCAGTTCTGGCCAATAAGGTATAAATATAAGTGACACATATCACCAGGGCTGGCTACATAATTTATAGGGCCCAGTGCAAAATAAAAGTGTGGGGCCCTGGTTTTTAAATTCTTAAGGTTTTCAAGATGGCGACAGCAGAGCATTAAACCAAGCACGGAGCCCTTCTGAGCCTGGGGGGCCCTGTACATAGCTTACATGCCCATGAAACTGGCTTTACTTGCCACTTGCAAATTGGAGCATTTAATTACCTACGTGAAACACTCCAGAGGTCTTTCTTTTCCTCCAGAAGACCAGCAACATTTGAGATTGTGGCTGCTTCATCAACCTGGGTCCCTGACAGCTACCAGGAGCAGAGCTCCTCCTCCACAACCCATAATGGACAGGTGGCATCGCAATAAATAAGCCTTTTTGTGGAGTTGTTTGCTATTGCAACATAGGTATCCCATCCTGATTGAGGCACACCCTAACCCAAGACAATAGCTTTCTACTAGGCATATATTTACCCCTGTAACACTGCCACTCATTTATCCTTTCTAAGCCCAAACGATAACTGTCTCCCCCATCCTGTCAATCTCATGAACAGCTAGCTCCTTCACTGGATGAAAATCTGTACCTGGTTATGAACCACTTGCATAACTTTTCCAGGGCGTCTGACCCTGGGTAAGCCCTCAGGAACTGGAATTCTAGAGATTCTAAATATTTTGAAGTTTTCCATCAAAACTCCTTGGACTCTTGTACTCCACATTATAAATGCCAACACAAAAGATCCTAAACAAAAAGCATTAACTCACAGAACTAGAAGTGCAGAGGTAGGGTAAGCTCTGGCTCCGTTTCTTAGAGACTCTCTCAGCTTCGCCCTCCTCTGAGGGGAGCTTGTTCTCCGGCTCCCTTCTCAAGGTGGCAAAATGGTGCCCAGCAGAAACAGGGGCAGTGCGTTGCTTTGTTCAAAATAGTGGAGAACACAATGAACCTTTCATTTAACCTTAAAAGTCCTTCTCTTCAGCCTCATTTGACCCAGCTAGGTCATGTATCCGTTCCTGGACCAATAACAATGGTGAGGGGAATGCCAAGTGCTGATTGTTTCATTCATCAACGTTTATTGAGCATTTGTTGAGTTCGGGGCATTATTCTAAGTTCTGTGATGACAGGAGCTTAAATATGGCCTCTGGAAATATATATTGAGAAAGGTGGGATGGGCTTTCCATAAGTGGCTTCGACTAGTCAGAACTGTCCCACCTCCTTCCGTCCTCGGCTGGGCTGAGATGTGCTTTCTTTACCTGCATGGATTGGGGGAGTGGGAGTAGGGGGCAGGCTCCCAGCACAATGTTGGGGTTCTGCCAGAGAATGGAAGAGGGAGTGGATATTGGGTAGACAACCAACTATGACTGCTCTAGTCCTTTTTCTGAAAAGATTTAGTTTGTGAAACACATTAAGACCTAATTTTGCAGTAAAACAGGCTTCTGCATAAATTGCAAACAGAAATGTCAATAGTGCAAACTCTTTTGCGATATTTTCACAGTATGTAGGAAAAGCTATAAAAATTTTATATCTAAGGGATTTTATATTTAATGATTCCAAATCCCCAAATTTGGTAACCAGTTGCCATAGCTCTGCCCCCCATCTCTCTCAGATCAAAGTCAAACTCCCCCCCGCCCCACCCCGTCACCCCTCCTCTCTTCCTTTCTGCCTTGTCCCTCAACAATCTCTTCAGATCTCCCAATTCCTTCAAGGTTTGGCCATGACACCAACCTTGAGATCCAGGGCTCTTGCCCTCATTTCCAAAGGGATCACTTAGTGATCCTAATTGTTTCATCCTGAGTGGTTCTCTGCAATCCCCTGGGACTTGCACAAAGACCTTTCTCAGTGACTTTCACCCCCAGTCTTTGGGAAGCTTATTTCCATCCGTGAAGAAAGAGAACTGTGCCTCCCTCCTCCGCCTCCCTCATTATAGAAAATATGAAAAGATAGAACATTCTGGGCCCACGGGTAGCTCTGTTGGTTAAGTGTCCAACTCTTGATTTTGGCTCAGGTCATGATCTCCTGGTTTGTGGGACCAAGCCCTACATTGGGGTCCGCGCTGACAGTGTGGAGCCTGCTCAGGGTGCTCTCCCCCACTCTCTCTCTGCCCCTCCCCAGCTCACCTGCATGTGTGCACACATGCTCCCTCTCTCTCCCTCATTATAAGTAAATAAACTTAAAAAAAAAATACATAGAATAGTCAGATGAATAAAAATAATCATCCACACCCAGAAAATATTTTGGTCTCTCTCCTTTCAGTCTTACTTTTATGTATTTTTACGCGGTTGAGCTCATGGCGCATCTATAACTTTATGTTTTGTCTTTTACTCCTATGCAACATTTATGCAATATAACATGCCCCATATTTACAACATCTTTATAAAGATCTTAGAGTTTAATGATAATCTGTCCTCAGACAGCCTGTAGTTCATTCACTCTCCCTTTCCCTTGAGCATTTACTTTGTTTCCAGTTTGCTGCTACTATAAAGATTACGATCATTTCAAGCAAGAGCCTTTTACCAAATGGTCTCCTTGACATCGATTCCCAGACATGGAATGACTACATCATTAGATATAAAATTTTTACAGCTTTCCCCACGTGTTGTGAAAATGTCGCCAAAGAGGTCGCACTGTTGACATTCCTGTTTACAATGTATGCGAAAAGCTGTTTCACTGCCGGCATTAGCTTCCAGTAGCTTCCCATTGCTGCTGTAACAAATTACCACACACTCAGGGGCTGAGAGAAACACAAATGTGTTCCCTTTTGGTTCTGGAGGCCAGAAGTCCAAAATCAGTTTCAATGGAATCAAGTTGAGGTGTCAGCGGGGCTGGAAGCTCTAAGGAAAAACCCGCTTCATTGCTTTTTCCAGCTTTATGAGGCCACTTACAGTCCATGGCTTGTGACCCCTTCCTTGAATTACAGTCCCTTGCCCCTATTATCACATCTCCCACTTCTCCTCTACAGACAACTCTTTCTGCTCCCATCTTATAAAGATACTTATGATTACCCTTAATTCCCACCTAGATAATCCAGGATAATTTCAAACTCCTTAGTTTAATGACATTTGCAACATCCCTTTTGCTCTATAAAATAACATTCAAGGCTTCCAGAGATTCGGGCATGGACATCTTTGGAGGTCACTCCTCAGCCTACTCAGTACACTCTTGCCCACATCAGGTATTCCTGTTTTTCCTTTACTTTGGACTAATTTGATGTATGGGACATTAAAATATCAATGATGAGTGAATTTACCTTTTATTATTTTAGTAATTTAAATTTCCTCTCTTACAACTTGTCTGCTTCTTCATGTATCTGTTGAGATATTAAAACTAAGCTTACCAAATTCAAAATTATTTTTACATATTAAGAACATCAACCTTTGGGGGCTCCTGGGTGGCTCAGTCAGTTAAGCATCCGACTTTGGCTCAGGTCATGATCTCGCGGTTTGTGGGTTCGAACCCCACATCGGGCTCTGTGCTGACAGCTCAGAGCCCAGAACCTGCTTCAGATTCTGTCTGTCTCTCTCGCTCTGCGCTTCTCTCGCTCATGCTCTGTCTCTCAAAAATAAATAATATGTTTTAAAAAGCTTCTTAATTAAAAAAAAGAGGGGCGCCTGGGTGGCTCAGTCGGTTGAGCGTCCGGCTTTGGCTCAGGTCATGATCTCACAGTTTGTGGGTTTGAGCCCCGCATCAGGCTCTGTGCTGACAGCTTAGAGCCTGGAGCCTGCTTCTGATTCTGTGTCTCCCTGTCTCTCTGCTCCTCCCCCACTCATGCTCTGTCTCTCTCTCTCTCTCCTTCAAAAATAGATAAAAACATAAAAATTTTTTTTTTAAAAAAGAACATCAACCTTTTGTTTGGTGTGTGTATTGCCAGTACTTTAATGTTTGTATGTTTTCAGCAACTGTTTTTTTCTTTTATATCTCTTTTGCAATTTGTGTTTGATTTACAGAGAGGGAAGTTTTCTCGGGGTGGGGGGGGAGTATAGTTCTATGAGTTTCAACAAACGCACAGAGTTCATTGAACTGCCCTCTCTCTTGATATTGGTAATATGTATACTTTTCTGTTACTATTTTGATTTCTGTTTAATTATGATGGGGTGGGAGCAGGATGGACTACCGACAGAAATTTTTAATGTTATCTAATAAAATTTGTAACTTTTATGATTTCTTCCAACTTTTTAAACCTTATTAAGTATTCCCCATCTAGAGATTTCCTCATGCTTTTATAGCCTTTTTTATATTATAGTTGGTTCTTTAATCCATTGAAATTTATTTCGCTGTACAGTAAGATGAGACTCTAAATTGATTTTTTTCCCCAAAGTTGTAAAGCTATTGTCCCAGTACCATTTATTGAATAATCCATTTCTTCCCTACTGTTCTATGAGTCTTCCCCAAGGAGTCATTTAAAGGCACAATTTGAGGAGGCTAAATAAACTCTTACAGTTTTTTTAAAACCTGAATTTTCTTGCTCGGAAACACAAAAGAAATCTATGCTAAGTTTAAAAACTTTTATTATTAATTGTTAACACATCTTGGATTCCCAACCCAAAAATAAATTAAAAGTAGTTGTTGTTTTAAGTCATTAGTTTTGTCTTCAGCTCTATAGTGGAGCTAAATGAAAACTGACAGGTTTACCCAACCACCTAGTGGTTATCTGTGGGGTCTCAAAAAACTTCTACGTAAAATTTTGTACCTGGAGATGGATGGGCGGAAAAAATTTGTACTTGGTACACACACTTGGTGTGTGTACGCACATGTGTGTGTGTCTGTGTGTGCGTGTGTATCTAGTGTTTGTTTAAGCCCTTGCTCCCCAAACTTTGATTTCCCCAACCAGCAGCATCAACCTCAACTGACAGCTTTTAGCAAGTCAGGATCTCAGGCCCCGCCCCAACTTACTGAATGGGGATGTGCATTTAAAAAAAAAATTTTTTTTAATGTTTATTATTTATTTTTGAGAGCGAGACAGAGACAGAGTGTGAGCGGGGGAGGGGCAGAGACCAAGAAGGAGACAGAGAACCCGAAGCAGGCTCCAGGCTCTGAGCTGCCAGCACAGAGCCCAACACAGGGCTTGAACTCATGAACCACGAGATCATGACCTGAGCTGAAGTCAGACACTCAACCAACTGAGCCAGCCAGGTGCCCTGGGGATGTGCATTTTAACAAGATCCCCGGGTGACCCATGAGCAGGTTAAAGTCTGAGAAGCACGGGCTTCAGCATGTGCTGAATTACTGCTTGATTTGACTAGGGCTTTCATTTTGATAAATTCTATCTGCAAAGCATGGTCTTTTAACCACAGCAAACGAACAGAGACCCACCCAGGTAACTCCGTTCAAGGGCACCAAGAAGCATCAAGGCAGCTCCACGGGCTGAGTTGTGTGGTTCTTCCCTCAACCTGAAGAGTTCCCTGGTCATCACTCCTGTTCTCTACCATGAATGTGACTCAGCCACTGGCCTATCTCCTTACTTTCCCCCCCCGGATACATATTGGCTGGTTCTTTCTATAACTTCCAGATAAAATTCCATAAAAGGATTGTCTGATTGCCTAATGATTGGCTTTACTCCAGGAAGCAGAACGTTCATGCCAGGCTCTCTCATGGCCAGCCTGGGTATTATCTACCCTGGGGCCCCTTCCTTATCACCAAGGGTGATACGATTTCCCTTAGAAGGACCCATGGGTGTGGAATGCCCAATATTGTCGCACATGCTTTTCTTACACTTTAAAGAAGGAAGCACTGTGGTCCATCACAGTCTGAGATCTGAGCTCTGTGCCTGAAGATGAACGGAATTTGTTAAAACATTCGTAACTTCTCCCCAAGGCACTTCGTGTGTGATTGGGTAGAGACTTAACTGTCCCTAAAGTCAGGAGTTGCTATCCCACCCATATTTATTTTTGTATTTGAGTATAGTTGACACACAATGTTACATTAACTAACGTACAGGTATACAACATAGTGATTCAACAAGTTTATACACTGTGCTATGTTCACCACAAACGTACCTACCGTCTATCCCAATACATTGCTATTATGATATCGTTGACTATATTCCTTGTGCTGTGTCTTTTATTCCCATAACTTATTCATTCCATAACTGGAAGCCCCTATCTCCCATTGTTCTTCATCCACTTTGCCCAACCCTCACCCCCCCCCCCCCGGTAACCATTGGTTGCCCGTAAATCAAGATCACAGTCTTGCCCACAACTTGCTCATCATTTGACCACTAAAACAAACCAGATATTGAGTTTTAATCTACTTATTTTGCCCTGGTGTTTCTCTCCTGGCCCAGTGTGTTTGGTTCTTAAGCCCAGTACCTGGGCTCTCCTATCTTCACCCCACATGTAGGTTAATGTCTCAACTACTCTGAGCTGAGCGAGCTTTCCAGGTGGCTGGGGAGGGCAGAAGCTGATAATTCCAAGGGCTCATCTCAGGCCTGTCCTCTCCATGCCAGCATTCAGAAGTCATTTTGGCCAAATAGGACACAAGGGCTAGTGACCATTTACTGAGCACCTGCCAAGCTGAGGGAGAGACAGGAGGAGATTTAGTCCTTACCCTTGGAGAGCTCACCATCTGCTATGAAGGTAAACCAACTTACAGCAAAGAGAAAAGCAATTCAACAAAGAGGAGTTTTTACTCGAAAGTAGTAAGAGAGGAGAGGCCAGGTAGTCTGGCCAGAGTGTTCACCTTAACATCATAACACCCACAAGTGTTCGTACATTCATTTTGTACACTAGCTCATTCATTCAGCAAACGTGTGGAGCGCTCAGTGTCATTTAAATCCTCATGCTCCTGAGAGGCAGATAGTATTATCAGCACTTTACCGATGAGGAAACTGAAGCCCAGAGAGGCAAAAGGGACTTGCCCAAGGCCACATGGCTCACAGGTGATAGGGCTGGGATTCACGCTGGGGGCTGCTGCCTGATTCCCGAGCTCCCACTCTCAGATGGTGTGCCGTTGGCTCCTTACCCGGGGCTGGGACTCAAAATAGCAGGAAAGGAGGGTGCTCCTGGAAGAGGGTGGTGTCAGGAAGCTTGCTGTTGGAAAAATGGGAGATGTATTCTCCAGATAGATTAAGAGGAGCATTTGCTGCCTCCTATAGAAGAATCTGGAAGGTGATAGACATTGGGGCTACTCGGAGAGATCTAAAGGGTAAATGACAACCAGATCAAGGACAGAGGAGCCAGACGGCCTCAGAAAGACCTCAGAATCCTTGTCTTCCCCAGTATTACAAAAGCACATGAGCCTTTGCCCATACACCCCAATCCATGTAAGGAAGAAGAGGCAGGGTAGCTGAGGGTGGAAGCAATTTTATCCCGAAGATCCCAGGCATTAGTTAAAGGGAACTGGATAAGATATTGTATCATAGTAAGTTCTAAAACCGGGGGTGGGGAGGGGCACCTGAGTGGCTCAGTCAGTTAAGCGTCCAACTTCGGCTCAGGTCATGATCTCATGGTTCCTGAATACGAGCCCTGGATCGGGCTTGCTGCTGTCAGCATGGAGCCTGCTTGGGATCCTCTGTCTCCCTCTCTCTCTCTGCCCCTCCCTGCTCATGCTCTCTCTCTCTCTCTCTCAAAAATAAATAAACCTTTAAAAAGAAAAAGAGTAGGGGTGCCTGGGTGGCTCAGTTGGTTGAGCGTCCAACTCCAGCTCAGATCACGATCTCATGGTTTGTGGGTTCAAGCCCCGCGTCGGGCTCTGTGCTGACTGCTCAGAGCCTGGAGCCTGCTTTGGATTCTGTGCCTCCCTCTTCCTTTGCCGCCTCCCCACTCATGCTCTGTCTCTCTATCTCTCCCTCAAAAATAAACATTAAAAAATTTTTTTTAATTAAAAATAAAACCTGGGGTGGGGAGACCAGCTCCCTTCAACCAATACTGAGTGGGTGGGGGTTCGGATAAGAAAACAGCCGAGAAACTAAAGACACCCCACATTTTCCCTGATAAGTGAGTTGCTGGCAAGTGTCTTATAAATCTGCCACACACACAGCGGGGTCACATCTGCGGAGGTTGGTCTCTAACGTAAGGTAAAAAATCATATCCAGTGTTTTGAAATACCTTAAAAATCCCTTCAAAGGCCACCATCCTGGCAATCAGCCTGGTCAAACTCCGGAACATAAAGCTGATCGTACAATTGATTGCTGGAATGAAAATGCACATCTTGAAACCTCACGCTAACCGTCGAGCGGCTGGACCCTGGGAGGGGTCGTGAGGATCCGAAGGTCAGTGTAGCCCAGCAGAGCAAGCGTTCCCGCTGCGACAGGGAACACAGTCACGGAAGGAGGGGGAAGTGACACGTCGGTCATGTGTGTGACGTCTTCATAGGAGATAAGCCCAGAGGTCCTGGAACTGAGACAACAGCCCATGGGCTGAGAAGAAAGTGTCCTTGCAAGGAAGCTTCTGCTCCTACGGACATTTATAAATAAGTTCAACAGCCATCTGCCTTAACTGCTTTGACCAACCCGCTGCCTGATCAAGAAGGCAGGAAACAAGAGGTCCAGCCTACGCTTCTCCAAGCCCACACGTCACAGCTAATTTCCACCTCCCCACTGCAGCCATGCCAGTGTGCCTGCAGCACTGATTCCAGCAGTAGACATCGCCTGACGTCCTCCCCTGGAGCTAAGGTGCTGGAGGCCCACATCTGACACTTGAAAGGAAAGCAGAGCTGAAACATGATGACCGTCTTCCACAAATATGAGTCACGGCCTTCTCCCTTCATCCGTGTTTCTAATAAAGTCTTGCTGAAGGAAGAGCGAATTGTGGAAGGCATCAGGGAAAGGGAATCTGCCAGTGACTAATCAGACTCCTCAGTTCTACCTGTAGGGATTCTGGAAGCAGGATGGGCTCCACTGGACTGTGAAAATCCTTGGTGGCTCAGGTGTAATTCGGCCCAAAGAAAAATACTGGATTACCATTAATCTGAGTAGGTAAGGACTACGGATTAATTTAAATACTAACGATGCATGGTCTCACTTGTGCTCCCATACCAGGCAATAAAGCTTGCCATCATAATTCTCATTATATCATTGTGTTATTTCTGTAGATCAAGGCTCAGGAGCAGCCCTGGGAGCCCCACGTTTTCTCAAGTTTGAAATTCATTCATCAACGTGGATGGAACTGGAGAGTGTTATGCTAAGTGAAGTAAGTCATACAGAGAAAGACAGATACCATATGTTTTCACTCTTATGTGGATCCTGAGAAACTTAACAGAAGACCATGGGGAAGGGGAAGGGGAAAAAAAAAAGAGAGGGAGGGAGACAAACCATAAGAGACTCTTAAAAACAGAACAATCTGAGGGTTGATGGGGGTGGGAGGGAGGGGAGGGTGGGTGATGGGCATTGAGGAGGGCACCTGTTGGGATGAGCACTGGGTGTTGTATGGAAACCAATTTGACAATAAATTTCATATTAAAAAAATAATAAAAAAAATAAAAAGTTCTTATTTGGAAAAAAAAAGAAATTCATTCACTTATTCAACAAATATTCTATGTGTATCCTATGTGCACCAGGGTCACAGCACCCAACAAAAACAACAAATCCCTCGATCTTAAGAAGTTGGTATACTGTTAGGGGAAAACGATCAATAAACCAATTATTTTCAGTGTATATATATTTAATATATCAAGTGGGTGAATAAGGCACTAGAAACTGCTAGAAAGGGATGCTATTCGATATGAATGGTCAAAGAAAGTCACTCTGAGTAAGGATCCCAAATAGATGAGGAATGAGTCAGGCTGAAATCTGAGGGAAAAGATTCCAGGCAGAGGGAATAACAAGTCCAAAGGCCCTGAGGTGTGACCTTTCTTGGCAGGTTCAGAAAACAGCAAGAGGGGAGTGTGGCTGGATCAGAATGAGCAAAGAGAAGAACAGTAGAAGCTCAGGTCAGAGTGGTGATGAACGCCTGCCCTGTTCGTCATGGAAAGGCTCCATATTTTACTCTGAATGAGATAAGGAGCCTTCAGTAGCTTTTGAGCAAAGAAGAATTTACATACGGATGTGACCTACACTTTTAGAAAGATAAATCTGCTTCTAGTATGGAAAATGAGGTTGGCAATAGTGAGACCTGTGGGAAAAGCAATTGCACTCATCAAGACCAGAAAAGACAGTAGTTCAAACCAGGGTGGTGACAGTGGAGAAAGTAAGAGCTGCTCAGATGTTGGAAATGTCATGAAAGTTGAGCCAATAAGTTTTGCCACCATGCTGGACTTGGAGGATTAGAGAAAGAGGGGGATCAAAGATAACTTTAAGATCAATCGAGACTTCAGTTTTTAAGAATGGCCAATATTTATTTACTCCAATTTCCAAAGAGCTCTGGAGAAGGCTGGCCAGCCCGGCAAGCTTTCCAGCAGGAAAGAAACAATCAGAACCGAGCTTGGGCCAACGGCCTGGTGGTAGCACCCAATAAGAAGAGTCCTCTGGAAGGAGGTAGAGCTCAAGAAGGTATGGCTTCGGCAGCGTGGGACATGGTTGTGAGGTGAGAGACCTGGTCACTTTCATAGTTTTCCACACCTTCCCTAAAACTGCCAAACTATCAAAATGTTGTGTGTGATAAGATTTCTGTGACTATGGGCTTTGTGCCCAGTCTGTTGTTGGGAATTTGAAGAAATTGGCAGGAAGTCTCTGGACTCTCAGGAGCCATAAAATTGGCGATTCCAGCCACTTATACCCAGATATCCCCATAGCAGGGCCCCTTCCCTGCCAACATCAGAATTCTAAAATATATTTATTCAAGTGTTTTACACGGGCAGCTTATCTCCTCACCAAACTGGTGGGTCTCTTGAAGACAGAGATGACTTTAAACTATTTAGACCCTCAGAGACTTACTCAAGCTCCATACAGAGCCCTCAAACTGAACCTGATTGCATTAGATTAACTTGGATTCTATAATGCTCATCGAAACTTTGGCTTAAATTCTAGTTCCTTCATTATCTTAGTTTGGAGTCTCCCAAAAGCAGACCCTGAGACAAGAATTGCCACGGAAGTGGTTTATTTGGGAAGTGATGTCAGACAGCACCAAGAAAGGAGTGGGAAAGTAAGACAAAGCAGGGAAGGCTGCCCATGCAGGGGACATCATGAGCAGGCCACCACAGTGAAAAACTAGGAGCTCACTTCAGCTGGAGAATTCTTAGCGACTGTATAGAGCACACATCAGAGCGTCCCACATAAGGGAGAGGAAGCTAGAGTGTTTATCCACCAACTTTCATCTGTCATTAGTTCAGGGCTACTCACAGGACTCCTAAGCTCCAGCATTCCAGCTTGCCTTATATAAGGCAATTCCAAAAACTGGGGAACATCCTCAAACAGTCTCAAGTGCTTATAGCAGGAAGCTTTAGGAGGGAACGGGAATAGTGAGTGCCAAAGGGATAACATGGGGAGAGGGCATCAACAGCAATTGCAAAACTAATTTTCTTCCTCTTTTAAGTGATAAAGACAATGCTGGCTCACAGAAAAACTAAAAAGAATGGTTGCATCAATTCTCTCTCTCTCTCTCTCTCTCTCTCTCTCTCTCTCTCTCATATTTTCTCCCTGTTTCCATGTTGTTGGCTTTCTTTGGTATTGGATTCACTCTGAGCATCTCTTCATGTCTTCGTGGGTCAATGGCAATAAGACCATAAGAACAACTCCAATCTAACATCATTTGATGTCATCCTCACATTCAGAAATCCCAGAAGAAAGAGATTTGCTTTCCCAAAGCCTTCAATAAACATCTCATTGGACCAGGCTGAGTCATTTGCCCATGCCTAAGAGGGGCCATAGGAATGAAATAAGGTCGTTTGAAAGTCCAGGACTGTGGACCCACCCAAGAGCCTTAGAGGTTCGATTTAACTTCACAATAACAACATAAACAATGTGAGGAATCAAAGGCCTATAAAGGGGTAGACATTTGTTCAAAATCACACAGCCACTATGGGCAATCAATAAGAGAATGACGGACCACCCAATAGAAAAATGGGCCAAAGTTTTGAACAGGCTTGTTTTGAACAAGCCTTTCAATAAAGAGGATAACCAAATGGTCAATAAACATATGAGGTGCCCAAACCCATCAGTCATAAGGGAAATGAAAATTAAAACCATAATATCATATCATTACACAACCATTATGATGGCAAGGATGAAAAATACAAAAAGTACCAAGTATTAGCAAGAATACAGAGCAATTGGAAATCTCATACATTGCTAGTAAGAGTGAGGTTGCTGAAAACGTTTTGGAAAACTACTTTGTATTAGCTACAAATGCTAAATGCATGCCTATTCTATGGCCCAGCAATCCCATTTCTTGGAGCATGTGTAATAGAAATGCAAACATATATCCATCAAGACATGCACAAGAATGCCATAGCAGCTTTATTCATAGTAGCTAAAAACTGGAAATGAATCACACATCCTTCAAAGGCAGAATGAACAAATAAACCATGGTATACCATAAAATGAAATACAGTACAGCAATGAAAAAGAATGGCCTGTTGTTGCACACAATGTGGATAAATCTCACATACACAATGTTGAGGGGGAAATGACAGACGTAAAAGAATATGCACTGAATAATTCCATTCATATGAGTTTCAGGAACAGGCAAAATTAATCTACGCTATTAAAAGGATAGGGGCACCTAGGTGGCTCAGCTGGCTTAGTGTCCAGTTCTTGATTTTGGCTCAGATCATGATCTCATGCTTCATGGGATCGAGCCTTGCATTTGGCTCTGTGCTGACAGCATGGAGCCTGCTTGGTATTCTCTCTCTCCCTCTCTCTCCCTCTCTCTCTCTCTGCCCCTCCCCAACTCATGCATGCTCTTTCTCTCTCTCAAAGTAAATAAATAAACTTAAAAAAAAAAGTCAGGGTAGTGGTTACCCTTGAGGAGGTAGTGACTGGGAAGAGAGCACAAGGTGGGGGGTTTGGAGGTGCTAATCATATTCTGTTTCTCTGAGTGCTGGTTACACGGGTGAGTTCAGTTTGTGAAAATTCATCAAGGAGCAGTACACTTTTGTCCACTCTTCAGAATGTATGGTAGAATTCAATTTTCTTTAATTTCATGAAAGACAAAAAATTATCCATCTTGTTAATTAAAGAACTGCAATTAAAAAAAACCAAGGCCTTTCTGTCCCAATCAGAAGGTTTTTTACCAAACAAATTCTTCAGCACACATTCAGGGTCCCCTTTAACAGGTTCCCAACAAAGCTGATTGCTTCTCTCTTCCACTTTATTGGAGAATGGAGTCCCGTTGCCTCTCTTATCCTTACCCATGTATGAAGGTAGCTTCCCAGCCTGGCCTGGATCTTTCCCTTGGCAGCTTGTACCACCCTCCCTGCTCTGGGTGGGAGATAGCTGCCAGGATTCCAGCCTCCTTTTTCACCAGCTCTTTCTCTTCTGGAATTTCCTTGAGCCAAATGTTCTTTGAGTCTTTGGCTGGTCTTGCTGAGCTCCTTCCAACTCCTGTTTAATTCCTTCAATGGGTAAAAGTGTTCCAGATTCAGGATGAACAGATGGATGCATGAAAAATGAAATTCACATAGTCATGAAAGCCTTTGGTCCTCATTGCCAAGGTCAGATTATAGAATCCCCTAGAATTCAGGTCATAGTAGACCCTCTACCCCATAGGAAATTTGAGATCATGTGCCCTCAGGGCTCCAGCTGTGGGTGGGCTACACTCAGGGACCCACTCTGTCTTTGCTGGTCTCCTTGAGGTGATAGTATGTTTCTGGAACAATATGTGAAATTGGACTTACAAGTTAGTCTAATGGCTGGGGTGGGAAAAAGCAGTCTATGGCCAGTATCAGGTGTTCTCTGAGGCCAGGACTGGAGGTAAGTCTGAGATGGGTCAGAAGTCCATCCATAGCCCCAGGGGGTAGGTCATAACCACCAACTCAAGTTTCCCTCAGTGAGGAACAGATCAAGTTCTGTGTCAAGACAAAGGTATGCAGATGCCCTGGCAAAAGATACCCAAGCAGCCACCCTGACTCAGAAAGAAGATGTGGGTTTTGGCTGGCACTAGTGGTACTTTCTCCCAATATCCAAACTACTTTGTAGTAAACTTTCAAGTCAAGGCACGTCTTTTGGCAATACTCAGGACTTAACAAGCTTCAGGGTCACCCCAAGTTCATTTCAATCTCTTTCCTCTTTAGCAAAGAGCTTACCCTGAGAAACCCTGCTTCCCAGGCCCACCTGACCCTTCCCTTGACCTCAGACCTACCTCCAAGTGCATCCCCTCAGGCCCTCAACACTCATTGTCTCCCAGCTCTCATCATGAGCACAGTGAACCCCAACACTCTCAGAAGTTTTCAGAAACCTTATACCCACAGGTTCTCATGTCGAGGCCATCTACATAGTTTGGGTGACCCTGGACACACTCTCTGAAATAAGGATTCAAGTGCAAGTTTAATCTGGGAAGAAGTGACAGCAGGAAACACTCGCAGGAGAGTTCAGAACTGAAGAAAGGGAGAAAGAATCCCTCCAAATGGGTTATATTATCCAGCAAGTTACCACCGTAGGCTTCTGGAGCTACCCCCATTGTGGAGGCATGGGAGATCATGCAGAACACCCTTCAGAGTTACCTCAACTGAGGATGAGGAAACTGTCGAGGTGTCTTTCCTGCTCTGTGGCTCTCGGACACTTCTTGATTGTCCTATACACCGGCCACATGCGCTCCCCAGCCGGAGAAGGAAGTCCTGGGGCAGAGTCACAACGGTCACCATCAGCAGCTTTTGGGGTGCAGAGTGAATGCTGCACGGATGTGGGCACCAGCAGCATCCGCTAAGGTCCTCATAATCATATTGCCAGCATCCCTCATGCCAGTGATCACA
Organism: Acinonyx jubatus; assembly: GCF_027475565.1. Lineage (NCBI taxonomy): Eukaryota > Metazoa > Chordata > Mammalia > Carnivora > Felidae > Acinonyx > Acinonyx jubatus. Next base: position 30,188,487 of record NC_069388.1, on the reverse strand, counting down.
GAGGACTGATCAAGCACTTGGCCCTATGTACGGCTGTGCCATGGGGACAGAGAAGAGACTCGGGCCCCAGCCTTGGGCAGACGAAGTTCACACCTGTAGCAAGAGCCAACGTCTAACCAGATGGCCAATAGCCCCCGGCCTGACATATGACCTTTATGAACATGCGCTACGTAGGAACAAGTGCAGGAAGAAGGGATGCATCTACAAGTTGGCCTTGAGTAATGCATGGAACTGCACTGGCAGAAGGAGGAGAGTAGGCCTGCAGGGTCAGAAGGGGTGAGGGGGTGAGCAAGGCTGGGAACGAGGGTCCGGCTAGCTGTGCGTAGGGCTGGCAAGGTAGGTCCAAAGCAATTTAGTCCAGCAGCCAACTATCCGTTAGCTCCCTCTGTGCCCGTGGTGTGGAAAGCAGGGATGTTGGTTTGATTCATTATGCATTCTGCTGTGGTTATCATTATTTATGGCTTAGAGGGTAAAGAATCATCAGGCAGTGCCAGAACAGCAAGAATTCAGGAAGTTAGCTCGGATGAAATAAGTGATAGGGATCCATGGAAGCTGGTTGGGCAGGGGAGTGGCCTGATGAAAGAGTTATTCACATTTGTGGCTGTGCCTTCACCAGGAGGAAAGCAGGTGTCTTCCGGGGCCTCTATATTCCTAGTAGAGCATCTCCTTCCGTCCTCCAGAGAGCACCCCCTTCAGCCCATGTCTACCTGAGGGCACTGTCTGATGGGGGAGGGGCTCCCCTGAGCACAGAGCATGCCAGAAGTGCCCCGGGGTTAGCTCCTCAGCAGCAGCCCTCACCCAGTGAGGGAAGGCATTGGGGAGCAGTGCTCCAGCCAACCCCCCTCTCAGGGGGATATTCGAGCAGAAGCCCCCAGCAGGACAGGGTTTCCTGAGGGCCCCCACCAACCCATTAATGCCTCCACTGGTGTTTCCTCCTTTCCCTGTCTCACCACCCCACTCCTCAGAGTGACTCCTGCCAGAGTCCCCCAAATAACCCCCAAACAACTATCTCAAATAACCCCCTTGGATCCAAATTGTTGTCTCAGGGTCAGGTCACGATACATAGCACGAGACAGAGAAAACATGTGTATGGCACTTACATATGAGAATTGCAAGTAGAAATGTTTAGTAATCTTTCTCTGGATCTGAGGGGGCTGGCAGGGAACTTGAGAACAGGAGAAGGGGGGCTGAAGGCAGAGAACTCTGGGGGGTAGGTCAAATATTTTCTTTTCTCTTTTTGGTGAAGCAACGGTTTGGTAAAATCAACTCAACAGTTATTCATAAACCACCATGTTAAGGGAAGAGCGTCTTAAACAGATCACTTAAATTGTCCAGGGCACCCAACCAGCCTGCTCACTGAGGCAGAGCATAAGTGCCAGACAGAGATACAGCACCTGTCCTGGTTCCGTCTGTCCTCAGACTCCCATCCTGTCTCCCGGGCATCCATCCCCATTCATGCAGTCACTCAGCTCCCTAACCACGACGCCAGGGAAAGCGACACTAACAGTGTCCTATTGATAACCCCCACTTGCAGTGCCACACCCCACACCCAGCTGCTAGCACCCACCTGTTCCCTGGCCACTGGAGTCCACTGTGCTGCCTGTAGCACTGGCTAGACACGCCAAACGCCCCAGGATCGGCTCTCAGCCACGACTGGAGTTGGTGGCTGATGATGCAGCAATCCCCTCGGCTGGGGTAACCTTGAGACATGCACTCTACCCTGCCTCCCAGGGCTTCCTGTAGAGCTGAGCCCCACTGTCCTCCACAGTAACAGACTGAAAACACCTCCTGCAGTGGGCTGACTTCCCTTCTCTGTCTCACTTCCTGCTCCCTAGCCAGTGTTTCCTGGGATCACCTCCCAAGTAAGGTACTTGAACTCTCTCTCATGCTTGCCTGGCTCCTGCTTCTTGGGGAACCCAGCTCAAGGTGAGAGCGGGCAGGTCCCCTCTTCCCTCTGAGTCTGTAGTCCAGGGAATAATATCTTCTGTCCTCTCAAATGAGGGTGCCTGGGACAAGATAGGTTCACTGAACACTTGAACACAGTAAGAGAACTGTCAACATTCACTTGATGATGATAAAAGTTCAAAGCTCACTAGGGGAACGTCATAGCTGTCACTTTTCAAGTGTTTAATACAAGTCAGTTCATCTCCTTTGAACTGGATGACCAGCCAGTGAGGTGGGATTTATTATCCCAATTCACAGATGAAGATATTGAGGTTCAGAGAGTTTTAGGAACTTGCTCAAGGTCACAGAGGAAGTGATGGTGCCAGGATTTAAATCCCATTTGACCCCAAACTCTGTTCTTATACCCTTATGCAAAACTCTTTCCAAATAAAAAAGCATCATCTTTATATCCGGTGTTGGTTGTATACTGAACTGGGGGGAGGGGGGAACTACCTCTTTTTACCTTGAAAACCCCTGTTTAACTTCAACCTTCAGCTCAGGTTTCACTTCATCATGGAAGCGCTCTCTGCCCCCTTCCCCAGTAAGGCTGGGCTAAATGCTCAGGCCCCCACTGGACCCCATGCGCATGCCTCAAACCCTGCTGTGATTCTCCATTTACTTTGCTGCCTACACTCACCTCCCTGCCCAGCTTGAAATGGCTTCAGGAAAGTTCCCAACCGCATGTGCCCAAAGGCCTGGGGCCCCTCAGGATACCAAGAAGCAAGAGTAATAATAACAACAAAAACAACAACTCAATAAACAAAGAAGTGACTATCGTGAGGATACAATGTCTCCCTACACATCTCTGTCAAAAGAAAAAGAGAGTGTCATTTAGTCAACATGCCCCCTTAGCTTTTCTGGGGCTTGTTTTCCTCCTCTGGTCTCAGTGACCCCCACAGCCTTCCACTTCTGACAAGGGGTGCTTCTAGGGGTGTCCTAGGCCTGCTGGGCATCTCAGGGGAGACAAGGAGTGTAAGATCTCCTTCAGGAACTTATCCTAAAGCTCTTAGACATGGCCCAAATGACAGTATGGGCCCAGGTGCCAAATGGATTCAGACTGGGGGAAGTTAGAAAAAGAAGGAATCAAAGCCATGTCTCTGTCTTCCCCTGTGATGAGAATACCTGTGAATGGTCAGGGATGGGGTGGATACTGGCAGGGGGTGAGGAAATGGGAATAGGAAGAGGGCCAGGCTAGGGTATGAGATCAACCAAAGTGCCAGGGGGGTAACTTTGGATCAGTACTGCAGGAGGTCACATCAGGGACAGGGGAGCTGGGATATTGATACCTCGGTCAGTCATTAGTTAAAAGCTGCCCTCGGTGTGTAAATTTCCAACTTACTCGCAGTCACAAGGTAGGTTCCAGCATGAGGGAGCCTGGGAAATGTAGTTCTCTACAACCTAGAGCAGAGACCGGTGAAGGAAGAGAAATGAGTCTGTGAGCAAACCAATGAGAGGCGTGCCAGCTGACCCAGGGGTCTGAGACTCATAATGCTTGAAATGTTGTTCCCAATTTCTATTTCATGATTTCAAAAAGATAACTCAAACCTGGCCAATGAATTCTCAGGATTTCCTGAATTTCAAGCCTGGTTATAAGATTCCAACACAAATGTCACCCTCCACAACAGGACAGCTAGCTCGGCCAGGTGGCATGCACCCGGGAACTTCCAGCCCTGGAATTTTCAGTTCTCTGAAGTCTCAAGTCCTGGCTTCTTGCCACTGGAAAGGAGACCAGGACGAGGTGTTTCGTGTGGAGACACAGCTAGAAGTTGTGGCTGGTTATTGAAGAAAAACCAGGTTAGACTGCCTTTGCAGTGACAGAAAAGTGGGCCTTGCTAAAGCTTTTCTAAAAATTATTATAAGCAAAGACATGTCTGGGTTTCCCCCAAGATTTTTCGGAATATCAGTCTCCTAGGATGCAAAGCAACCCAGTGTCCACACACGAACAGCATGCTGGGATGAGAAGAGCTGAGGGGGAGAGGTCACTCTGGAGAATGACAGCAGGACACCGGTGAAAGGCAGGGACTCCCGGTACATCCACAGGGTCTCTGATCATTCCCCCTGCAAATGTAGGGCATTTCCCCCACCTCCCATCAGGCCTCAGAGGTCCCAAAGCTGCCAACTTCTCTGCCACACATCCTCACCCAGTCCCATTCATTAAGAATTGACCCATTAAGAGTTGTGTGTCTCCCTCTCTCTCCGCCCCTCCCCCACTCATGTTCTCTCTCCCTCTCTCTCTCTCTCTCTCTCTCTCTCTCTCTCTCAAAAATAAACATTGAAAAAAACAACAAGAATTGACCCAGACTCTAAGCACTCCTTCCATCCTCCTCACCATTAAAATATAGTGGTCCAGGAGACAGTGACCTGTAAACTCTGTTACTAGGATGTTTCAGTTTCCTGGAGCTGCAGGACCAAAGCCAAAGCAATGATGCGGTAATGGCAAGACCTTAAGCATGTGATGAGCCAATGGGAGAGATCTGGGAGGGGGAGGGGGGGAGAGGAAGCCTCTCTGGAATTATCAGTCACCAGGACCAGGAGTTCTAGGACTGGAAGAGCGTAGGAAGTACAGCTCCCCTTTTTTTTTTTAATGTTTTTATTTATTTTTGAGACAGAGAGAGACAGAGCATGAGCAGGGGAGGGGCAGACAGAGAGGGAGACACAGAATCCGAAGCAGGCTCCAGGCTGTGAGCTGTCATCACAGAGCCTGACAGAGATCATGACCTGAGCTGAAGTCGGACACCCAACCGACTGAGCCACCCAGGTGCCCCCAGCTCCCTTTTTAAACTCCCACAAGCTCTCTGGACCCAGCACAAATGTCCCCCAGGGCACCCAGACACATCAAGTTATAGATGCTGAATTAGAAGGCTCTGCAATAGGGAGAGATGGGATGGGGACCAGATGTCCAACATCAGTGCCAGCTGGTCAACCAGTAATTAGTGTGAAAATTCCCTTTCCTCAGTTCTTAGTGACTTTTTATTCAGATTAAAATCAAGTCAAGGCCCGATGCAAGAAGATCTCTTTATAATCCCAGAGCAAGCAACTCCCTCGAAAGGAATAGCCAGAAAAAATGATTATCTTCATGTTCTGCTTGCAAGGCACATGAATGTCTGAGCTCTGAATGCTCCTTCACTGAACAAGCAAAGGGCACAGATAAACTGTACCTTGAACCACAAGCCATGGCTGTGAGAGTACCTAGACTGGTTTGGGATGGCCCATATCAGTGCCCACACTATTACCAGCAGAGGCACCAACGTAGGGTATTTTCCTCAGCACCATCACCTCCACCCATCCTGATGGAGTCTTCTCGTCCATCATCACCACCTTGGTGAGCTTCACCATCTTCTTCCCCTTTATAATGACCAACATCAACACCAAGTCCAGTTCAGTGTCCTCTCCTCTGGGCAACTTTCCCAGCCATCTTTTCAGACACAATTTGTTGTTCCTTCCTCAGTGACCGCCCCCCCCCCCAAGATGGCATACTCCTGTGGAGTACGACTTGTGGGTCAGTCTCTCCTATCAGCCTGTGAGCTTTTCAGACACTGAACTGATTTTCAGTCTTTGTTTCTCTAACATCCAGCAAGTGCCTAGAATACACAATAAAAGATTGAGAGGACATTTCAACAATAGGGTGCTTAGTTCTGCTTCCAACTTCCACTTGCCTGGTCTACACAGCTCTAAGTGAACTCATCCCTTCCTCCCTACAGCCCCCACTACAGCTGCGGGCCTCAGAAGAATCGTTGTGCTCATAGGTCCCCTCTTCTGCGTCTTCCCACCCCCCCGCCCCCAGCAAGTGGCCAGTTCAAGAGTTACTGGAAAAGAAAGGGCAGCCATCGGTGGTATTCGAGAATAAACACCAACAAGACTTGATAGGCATAGAAAATGGCAATGAGAGTGGAGCCAGATGATCTCAAACGAGGCTGCTGCCGCTGACCGACAGGACAGTCCAAAAGAGACCTGAGGACAGGAGGGAGGGAGGGATGAATTCAGTGAAGGACAAGATGTCTATAGGAGGTCAGCAGTGTTTAGCGGGAGATTCTGGAAGATCAATGGAAATACAGGACACAAACCTACGGGAAGTGGTGTACCTGAAGCTGGACATGGAAAATTTGGAGTTCCCCCACGCTGAGGTTGAAAACTAAGGGTGTACAAGATCATCCATCCGAGAGGTCCAAGGACAAGACAGGGTAAAGAGCAAAGAAGAACAATCAGCCCAAGGCTGGGCTTTGGACGCACTATCATGTATTGAGGGCAGGCCATGGGGTGAGGACTCCGGGAATAAGTTGGCCTAACAGGGCTATATTTGAGCCTGAACAAAAGGGAAAATCAGCCATGCTGATCCTGCCTTTATTTAACATTTTAATATTCTATTCATCGTGGATTTTTGTATTTCCATTCTTTTAATATTTCACGAAAATGTTATCTTGAGAGAGAGGATCGAATGGAGCCGTCCAGCAATGTCCTTCTCAAGGAAAAAAAAGAGACCTGTGGCAGCTGAGTCCCGTGGCCAGAGCCCAAGCACTGGATTCCACCGGCCAGGATCAAATCCTGGCTCTGACATCTCTTAGGTGCATGATCTCAGGCAAGGCACTTCTCTTCCCTATACTTGGCATCCTCACCTGGAAAAGAAAACCTTCCTCGTGAGGTTATCACAGTGCCTGCCTTACATAGCGATCCCTAAAGAGTTGTCTGCACCCCCGGTCCCTAAGGTGCTAAGGAGGGAAATGAATAGGCTGGACAATGGAGGAGATGCTAGGAGTGATGAGTCCAGGGAGGACAAAGAGGCAGTGCAGCCTGGAAACCAGGCGCCTTCTTCTCCACGTCTGACAGATGGACAGAGCCAGACAGAACTGGAACACTGCATCCACTGTCCACATTTTATATGTTGCATTACACTCTATTTTTTAATATCTGTGACTTCCTTCCATTTGTGTGGGGGATGGAGAATGAAAACCTTCCCACAAGGCAGGAAAGGCCCAGTGCTCAGAGCAAGCTGGAGCCTGGCCGCTATCTGACCCAGTCCGTTCTCCCTCCCCTGTCCTCCGGAAGCATTGTCACAGACCCTTTGATCAGTGCCCTCACGGTGACAATGCACAGCCGCTGTGTGGCTCCCGGAGGACTGGGGACAGTCTGGGGTGGGGAGGGGGCTCTGCCATAATTTCCTTCCCAAACCTTTTTTTTTTTTTTTTTTTTTTTTTTTTCAGAAGCCTGTAACTCCCCAGCATGTTTTTCCCTGGTGGAAAATGTCCATGTTTGGTGTCTGCCCAAAGGAGAATCTCTATGGAAAGTTTGAGAAAGATTCCCTCTGGCTGGGAATGTGAAAAAAAGCCCGTGCCTTTCCCATTTGGAAAAAAAAGGAAAGAACATACTTGAGACGTGGTTATTTTTGTCTCAGATTCAGAAGGAACTGACTTGGACAGTGCTCACTTGGCCTGCATTCCCATCGCTTTGTTGGTAAAGGCAGATAAACTAAGCCACACGGAGGTGATGCCGACCCCCAAATGCTCATGTCTCTTCTCAAGAATCTTTTTTGTTTTGCCCTTTTATTAGATACAGCCCACAAATAACAAAGTGTGCAACTCTTAGGAATCTTACGTCTACAGCTTGATGAATTCTTACATGGGCGTATAACCATATAACCACCGCCCAGATCAAGATATATAAAACATTTCATGGGGCGCCTGGGTGGTTCAGTGAGTTAAGCATCTGACTCTTGATTTCAGCTCAGGTCACGATCTCATAGCTGTGAGATTGAGCCCCGCGTTGGGCTCTGCACTGAGCCTGGAGCCTGCTTGGGGTTCTCTCTGTCCCTCTCTCTCTGCCTCTCTCTCTCTCTCTCTCTCTCTCTCGTTCTCGCTCTCAAAATAAATAAATAAACATTGTTTTGAAAGCTATAAAACGTTTCCAGTACCCCAGAAGTCTCCTTCCAGCCACTTCCCAGTCAACATTCTCACTCTAAAGCTAAGCAGTTAGTTTCGCTTATTCTTAAATTCCATGGAAATGGAATCATCCAGTATGTATGCTTGACTTGTCATTTCATTCACTCAACATAATGTCTATGAGATTCATTCATGCAATCACATATCATATCAGTCTGCTAGGGCAGCCGTGACGAAATACCACAGACTCAAGGGCTTAAACAACAGAAATGTATTTTCTCACAGTTCTGGAGGCTGGAAGTCCAAGATCAAGGTGAAGCTTCTCTCCTTGGCTTGTAGACCGCGTCTTCTCCCTATGTCTTCACGCGGTCTTCCCTCTGTGCGTGTCTGTGTCCCAATTTCCTCTTCTTACAAGGACACCAGTCATATAGGTTTAAGGGCTATCCTGATGAGCTCATTTTACCTTAATTGCCTCTTTAAAGACCCAATCTCCAAAGACAGTCACATGACATACCAGGGTATAGGACTTCAACATACAAATTTGGGGAGGGGAACACAGGTCAACCCATAATACATATTATACTGAATGTTTGGGGAATTTCTTCTATTGCTGAATTAGATCCCACTGTGTGATTCTACCACAACTTATTTATTCATTCTTTTATATCAATAGATACTGGAATTATTTCCTGCTGGGGACTATTGCAAACACTGCTGCCATCGACATCTCTAGTACATGTCTTTTAATGAACATAGGCACTCATGTCTGGTGCATACGTACCCGGGCGTTCAGTTGCTGCGTCATAAAGTATGGGTGTGAGTAGCTTCAGCAGACACTGCCAGACGGTTTTCCAGCATGGTTATAAAAGGCTTCACAAATTTAAGAAACAAAACAGATGAACATAGGGGAAAGGAAGCAAAAATAGGATGAAAGCGAGGGAGGCAAACCTTAAAAGACTCTTAAGTGCAGAGACTAAACAGCGCTGCTAGATGGGGTGTTGGGTGGGTGGGGGGATGGGCTACATGGGTGATGGGCATTAAGGAGGGCACTTGCTAGGATGAGCACTGGGTGTTATATTTAAGTGTTGAATCACTAGATTCTACTCCTGAAATCATTATTGCACTGTATGTTAACCCATTTGGATTTAAATTTGAAAAAATAGAAATAAAGGGGCGCCTGAGTGGCTCAGCTGGTCGGGCATCTGACTTCAGCTCAGGTCATGATCTCGCAGTTTGTGAGTTCAAGCCCCGCCTCGGGCTCTGTGCTGACAGCTCTGAGCCTGGAGCCGGCTTCGGATTCTGTGTCTCCCTCTCCCTCCACCCTTCCCCCACTCACACTCTGCCTCTCTTTTTCTTAAAAATAAACACACATTTAAAAAATTGGAATACAAATAAAATATAAATAAATAAAATGAAAAGACTACATATTGTATGATTTCATGTATACGAAATGTCCAGAATAGACAAATACACAAGGCAAATTAATGGTTGTGGTAGCTTACCTAGGGCTGAGGGCAGGGGCTGGAGAGTGACTGATAATAGGTGCGGGGTTTCTTTTCGGAGTGATGAAAACATCCTAAAATTAGATGGTGATAGTTGCATAACTCTGTGAATGTACCAAATAAAAACTTCTCTTGTGTGCTTTAAGTTGTATAACATGTGAACTACATCTCAATAAAACTTGAGATGCAAAAAAAAAAGAAAAAAAGCTCCACACCTTTGCCAACGCCGGTATTAACACACCCTTTTATTTTAGCCTCTCAGAGAATCTTAAAAATCAACTTTCAAAGCAAGTTCAGCTGCAAAATCTATGCTCCTGGGAATCAGGGAGTGCATTTGCCATACATATGTGTGGATAACCCCGATTTCTCTTGTGCCTAGAGCTCTGGTCTCCTGCCTCCACCCGACTCCTGCTCAGGAGTCTTGGGAGTTTTAGTGGGATGTGTCCCCAGTTGGGACTGGCACAGCATAAGATCTGGGGGAAGCCTAAGGCCAGTGAGTAACTGACTGAGGGAGAAGGAGAAGGAGACAAAAGCAACGAGCAAAATGCAGTTTAAAGAGTTGTTTCTGGCCACCTGGGGAACGAAGGCTGTGTTTGCACCACAGAGAGAGCTTCAAAGAGCCCCTGCAAGACCGTCTGTTTCCTCACTGACAGTTGCAGCCAGCCTTTCGTGAAAAGGAAATCCTCAGAATCCCTCACATCCGGGAGCACGAGGAGGCTTCTCCGAGAACACCCTTCAAAACAATGGTCACCCTGAAGGTGCTGGATTCAGGACGGACCTTCCATCCACCTCCCCCAACCCCCCCTGCCTATTCCCTCCCCTACCTTGCCTGCCCTAGTGCTGGAAACTGCCACAGAGCAGCAGTCCCCTACATTACAGCATTTGCTTTCCTAGTGTCTTCAAACCTCCCAAGACCGTCCAGTCAGAGAAAGACAAATAACCATATGATTTCACTCATATGTGGAACTTAAGAAAAAATAAATAAATGAGCAAAGGGGAAAGAGAGAGAGAGAGAGAGAGAGAAATCAAGAAAGAGACTCTTAACTGGAGAGAACCAACTGCTGGTTACCAGAAGAGAGGTGGCAGGGGGGTGGCAGGGTGGGTAAAACAGGTGATGGGGACTGGGTGACGCACTGGGTGACGCACTGGGTGACGTATGGAAGTGTCGAATCTCTATATCATATGTTTGAAACTCATATAACACGGTATGTTAACTAACTGGAATTAAAGTAAAAACTTATTTAAAGAAACACACACTCTGAAGACCACCTAGACCTGAAGGGAACAGGAAGATAACCATGTCTTATACAGGTCCCAACATGCGAGCCTGGACCCTCAGAACGGGCAGGAAAAACATAAAGCGAATCCTTACCTTACTCCTTGGACCAAAATAAAATCCAGTCGAAGCAAATATTTAAGTGTAGAAAAGAAACCATGAAAGTATTCGGAGGCAAGAAATTAGTAAATGTGCTTATAATCCTGGACTGCAAAGTCCTTTCTAAATAAGATAAAAACCCAGAAACCATTAAGGAAATGATTGCTACCTACAACCACATAAAAGTTAAAATTGTTTGAGGGATGAAAAATACCATCCAGAAAGGCAAACGATAAACAGCAGGTGGAGGGTGAAACTTGCAACCCATCTGTCAAAGGCTAATTTTCTGAAATCACACACACAAAAAACTTTTTTGTATTCATTAGAAAAGGCCTAACAATCCCATAGGGGGAAAAAATGGAGGAATGGATGAAAACAGGAGGTCACAAAAGAAGAAATCCAGATGTCCAATATACATAAGAAAAAAACGCTCCACCTTAATCATAAATAAGTAAATGCAAGTTGAAACTGTAAGATACCTTTTCAAAACTGATCGTACTGTCAGGATTACAAACAGGTAACAGCAGCCATTTAGTGAGGGTTTGGGGAAACAGGCATGTGTGTGCACTATTCGTGGGCACGTGCATTGACGGAGCCCTTCTGCAGGACGACCATTCTCTACATATTTGATCTGTTATTGTCACGTTCTTTTGCAAGATGGCTGCCTCTGCTCTAGGTACCATCCACATTTGAGGCCAGAAGAAGGTAGAAGATTTAATGCTAGGGAATGCTCCTCTCCTGCCTGTCTCTTACACTCATTGGCCAGAACTGTGTCACATGAGACCGCTCCACCATCCAGTTACAAGAGTTTCTGGGAAAGTGAGTATCTAGCTAAAAAGAAACATATTACCACGATTGCCTTAGCCGACCATGATTTGTCTTTAGAGGCTGAGCACCTTACCACCCTACATAAACTCCTCAACAGGGATTATCTGGGTGATAATATTTTATTATAACAATCAATTATTTTAATTCTAATTATAAAAGTGCTTTCAATGAATGGGTAAATAAATCATCAAACAAGCTAGAGATATGGCCATCTGGTTGGCTTTATTGAGAGCCAAGGATAGATGGTAATACATATTTTGGTGACTTCAGGTGGGGGCAATTTAGAGGATCTGCCATGGCAGAAGATGGAACAGTAAATCTCTCACAGGCACTGGGTCTGCTTTAAGCTCCCAGACCACACCCAAAAGGCCACTGATGGAACCCAGAATGTAGCCATGTCTTGATCGTTTTGGACTCTCTCAACATTCAGGAAACTGGGGACTCCCCCCGGGACTCAGGGAAGTTGCTTTGTCTAAGGTGCTGACAGACAGGTGGGTTCTACTTAGCCCAAGTATCACTAGCGTCCCTGCCAGAGAAAAGAGTAATTCCACAAAATGCTCTGAATCCTAGCAGGATCTGCGTTCCTGCAAGGCTCTCCCGTTTTCTGCTAGATGGCTCTTCACCTTAGTCATGTTCAGTCCCCCACTAGTTAAATGGGTCAAGGGGATCCATCACCTCTAAGGCCCTTTCCAGGTCTGTAGGGCAGCAGTTCTAAATAAATACTCTCCCTGCACCAGAGCCTCTATGGGGTTCACTATGGGAGATCCTGGAGGTCCAACCCACTGGGACTCAAATCCTAGCTCCTCCCATACAAGCTCTAGAAGCCTTAAGCAAGTTATTGAACCCCTCTGAATTCATTTACTCATCTCAATAAAAAAAGAAAGAAGAAAGAAGAAAGAAAGAAAGAAAGAAAGAAAGAAAGAAAGAAAGAAAGAAAGACTTTGCAGGAAAGGAGGCTCACCTGGTTTCTACTCCAGCTGAACCTTCTGGGTGCCTTCTGGGGTCCCAAGTGGCCCTATGTTTCCAAACCCAGTGGGCACGCCTTCATCCTTATTTTTCCTTTTTTGCAATATCTGATGGTGTCCCTTCCATCCTCCTCCCATCCTTGAAGCTCCTCTCTCCCCTTCTTTGAACCCAACCTCTCCTGCTTTTCTTTTTCCCCAGTCCACACTTCTCATTCTCCTTTCTGGGATTTTCTTCTCCTGCCACGCTTCATTTATTACTTTTTTTTTAAATTTTTTCTTATTTTTGAGAGAGAGAGAGAGCATGAGTGGGGGAGGAGCAGAGAGAGAGGGAGACACAGAATCGGAAGTCGGTTCCAGGCTTGGCGCTTGTCAGCACAGTGCCCGACTCAGGCTCCAACTCAGGGACCACGAGATCATGACCTGAGCTGAAGCTGGACGTTCAACCGGCTGAGCCACCCAGGTACCCCTCTCCTGACACGCTTTAAATACCAATGTTTTTAAGCAGGTAAAATAATGCTCTACCTCACTCACGATAAGAGGAATGCAAATTAAAACAATAAGAGATCGTTTTTCACCCATCAGATTAGCAAAACATAAAGAGTTTGGCAACAGTTTGTGGGCAATGATGTAGGGAAACAGGCACTCTTGCACATTGTAGAGTGCGATTGGTAAAAACCCCTTTGGAGTGCAGTTTGGCATCATCAAAATTTGAAATGCATAGGAGGGTTTAATCCAGCAATTCCATTTATAAGAATTTGTAGTCGAGAGAAAATCTACCAGACATCTACCCAATGCCCATTCTCTCCTTCTTTATGACAGAACCTGATTTTGTTGGCAGAGCGATGGGCCAAACTAAAAGATATGTCCCAGCCTCCCTTGAGACAGAGATGGTTGCTTGACACAGGTCTGACCAATGAGATGTAAGAAAAAAGAAAAATGTTTGGAAGGCTTCTAGAAAAGTCCCTTAGGGGCACCTGGGTGGCTCAGTCGGTTGAGCATCCGACTTCAGCTCAGGTCATGATCTCATGGTTCATGAGTGCGAGCCCCACATCGGGCTCTGTGCTGACAGGTCAGAGTCTGGAGCCTGCTTCGGATTCTGTGCGTGCGTGTGTGTGTGTGTGTGTGTGTGTGTGTGTCTGCCTCTCCCCCACTTGCTCGTTCTCTCTCTCTCTCTCAAAAACAAACATTAAAAAAGAAAGAAAATTCCTTTAAAAGGATAACAGACTTTGCTGACAATGTACCTTCTCCCCTTTGTTGTCTTCTCTCCTGCCTCCTGCCTGGAAAGAGGATGTGATGGCTGGATCTGGAGCAGCCACCTTGTAACCACAGGAAAAGAGTATGAGGACTTTGCTGTGATATCATTGTGCCACTAAACTAATGCCAGCATTTGCCTACCCCAGATTTCTCACGACATAAGAAAAAAATATGTCCTTACTTTGTCTAAATCTCTGTTGAGTTTTTTCTTACATGCAGCCAAAACTAATCCCTAAGTGATGTATGTACAAGGATATTCTTGCTGTATTGTTTATGTAGCAAAAGCCTCAAAACACACTGAATTCCCACTTATAAGGAACTGGCTAATTAAATTATGGGACCTGCATGTGGTGGAGTATTATGCAGCTATATAAAAGAATGAGATAAATTTTTATCGTTACTAATAAGGGATAATTGTCAAGATATTTATTTATTTTAAGTTTTAAAAGAAAGAAAGTAAATATAATGCACTAACATTTATATAAAACTGCTTTATAGGCTTAGAACATTTCCAGAATACAGGAGAAACTCACGTATCTCTGGAGAAGGGGTCTGGGTTGTGAGGGATCAGGAACAAGAGGAGAACTCGCCATTCACTGTATACCCTCTTGTGCCGTTTGAATGTTCACTGTGTGCATATTTTATCTCCCCAAAAAGTTCATGAGAATTGTATTACTTTATCGGACAGAGAGAGGTAAGAGGGAAAGCCAATTATTTCCATGACTCATTCTTTTCATTGAATGACCCCCCAGCCCATGGCCTCAACCACCACATGTATAATAATAGACCCAAACCTGAATTATGCAGTTCTGAGCCTTCAGATGAATGCCACACTTACTTACTGGACCACCCTCTGGGCGTCACCACCCGGAGGCCCTGTGGACACCCAAATGTAGCAGGTCCACACCTGCAATGCTGGTCTTCCACCTGTGTTCTCGGTAAAGTGGCCAACGATACCCATTCGGTGGCCCTGCCATCTGGGAAAGGAGGGAATCACTTCAAGTCCTGCTTTCCACCCTCTGTCTCGAACCTCCCTCCTCTCCCATCTGGTTCCGTTGGTCTCCCTAGAGATGCCGCACTAGTTGAAACCTTCCAAAAGCACAGGCAGAAGCCCCAACCCGCTGCTTTGCCCCTCTTTGCGTGCCCACCCTCTTCACTTCTTGTTCACTGTCTTCCCTCCTGGACTGGCATTCCCATGAAAAGAGGGACCACTTCTGTGTCTTCCACCGCTAAATTCCTCGTATTGATAGCGGGCTCTGAGGGCAGGGGTTGCACACCGATCGCCTGAGCTAAAAGCTGTGGCCAGCCTCTCACCCTGCTCTTCCAGTCCTGTCCCATCCATCCGTCTTTCCCGCCAGCCCCCAAACCGTCCACTTCTCTCCATCCCCGAAGCAACTGCCCTAATCCGGAACTTTCCGCTTTTCCAAATGATGCCCACACCCCTTCACAGGACTCCCTACTTGGCCCCTCTGACACGAATGTCGGAATGGATTATGCAAAATGGCAATCTTGTCATGTCACCCACCGATAAATAATCATAATAAATAAATAAATGTCGCAAAGCCAACCTCTACCTTACACCTTTGAGACTGTCTCAGAGCCTTGGCCTCAATCACATGGAACCATTAATACTTTTTCAAAAATGGCAGTGCTTCAGATCTCCATGCCTGCCCACATATTCCTTCCTCCACGTGGAACACCGCCACTGTTTCCCATCACCACTCTTTAGTTTTCCTGTTACTTCAATCTTTCAAACTCAGCTCAAAGGTTACCTCCTCCAGGAAGCCATCCATGACTACCCAGCTTGACAGAAGGTTCCTCCCATCAGGACTGTGAGCTCTTGAGGGAGGGGCCGTGTCTCATTTGATTCATACCTTTGGTGCCCAAAAAAGTGTCTAATATAGGGAAAGCGCTCGATAAGTGTTTGTTGAATGATCAAATAAATAAATCAGTGAATGAATAAATGGATTTTGCTACAATAAAATGAGGCATGTATAAATTACCTGATACCATGCCTCGTCCGTAGCTGCCCAGAAAATTTACTTTCATTCCTTCCTTGCACTCTCCTGTCACTCAATTTTCCCTGGTCTTCCCAGCCCACGGGTGCCAGTGGAGTCCCCTTGACAGGCAGGACATGCTTGGCCCCACCTCCCACCTTGCCTGTTCCAAAGATTCTTTTTTTTTTTTAATGTTTGTTTATTTTTGAGAGGGGAGGGAGGGGGAAAGACAGAGAGAGAGAGAGAGGGAGACACAGAATCTGAAGCAGGCTCCAGGCTCCGAGCTGTCAGCACAGAGCCTGTTGTGGGGCTCGAACCCACAAACCATGAGATCATGACCTGAGCCAAAGTCCGATGCTTTACCAACTGAGCCACCCAGGCACCCCACCTGTTCCGTGATCCTGAAAGACCCCAAAGGGTCTTGGAAACTTACCCATCAGCTACCTTTCCCGCATCACACCTGCCGTGTGTGTCCTCCTTTGCCCCAGCCCCACCTCCCGGATCCATGCAGCCAGTCCCCAGGGTTCAGAGGACAGTGCCGCTGGTCCCGTGCAGGGTGCTGTGTCCACGCTCCTTCGTTTATACTCACGGCCCCTCACTCCACCAGGTTCAGCTAGTAAGAGGTCCTCAGACCTCCCTGCCCTCTCCCCGCTGACGTTCCTGCTCCCCGGAGTAGGTTCCTGCCTCTCACACCCACTGGGGGGCTGGCTTCCTTATCACCCCTCGCCCTCCCCTGCGGGGTGGTCCACTCTGTCTTCTCCAGATTCCAGGGTCCAGGGGCCTCTCGGGAGTCCGCGCTTGCTTCCCCGCCTGGCCTCACTGCCCACCCTGGCTTCACAGCTGGGAGCTGGATCTCTACAGCCGCCAGGAGGCCAGAACGGACATAGTTTATTCCCATCACTGCTTCCCTCTAAATCTGAACCGTGACCAAGAGTTTAAAAAAAAAAACACACAAAAAAAAAACAACAAGAGAGAGATGAAAACCCACAGGAACAGGACGTCCTTTTCAGTTGCCTCCCCAATTCTGTCAGGGGCTTAGTCCAAAAGAGGCTTTAATTGGTCAAACTATGTGTTTTTCACCGAAAGAAAATGCCATAAGTGAAATAAGATTCACATTTGGCACGGGGGTGGGGGGACAGGGAGAGAGGGACCTCCTCTTTGTCAGGCCCTTCAAAAGGAAATCGGGGCAGGGTGGGGAGGACCCAGAGCCCCCCACAATCCCCAGGGGCAAGGACTCGTCCCCAGGGACACCCTGGAGTCTGTGTCCTGCATCGGGCCACAGGGGCCGGCACGGTCTTCCCTCACTTCCCGGCTGGGCGCCCAGCACCGACCTCACACCAGCTGCCTGCTCCCTGAGCGTGTGGGAGGGGTGGGGGCTGCAGCCTGGGAGCATGTGGCCCTCAAGCGGAAGAGGCCATGAGGGAGCTGCCAGCCCCCAGGCAGATGAGGCACCAAAGGCCTGTGCAGAGCGCAGGGACAGGAACCTCTCCTCCGTCTACATCTGCTCCCTCCTCCCATGTCCACTCGACAGCATCCCATTCAGAGAATCTCGTGAGGTCCCCGCAAGACAGGGAAGAGGCTCCTGTCTACTGGGAGACAAGCGTTAGATACAAGATATGTCAAAATGACAAAAAAAGCAGTCACCTCACGGCAAGTCACAAACTCGCGGCGCGCTCCTTCTGGTGAGTGTCAGGAGCTCCCAGATAAACTCACCATCTCACCCAAACCTGCCCCCAACAGAGTCTGGACTTCCATTAGAGCTCTATTTTTGCCACCTTGAGATCTGAAAAACCTGGGGGAAGGGCATATCAGTTCCCTGAGAAGAGTAGGGATTGATCACAAAGACACAGGAAGTCCGCTGTGTGTGTGTGTGTGTGTGAGAGAGAGAGAGAGAGAGAGAGAGACAGAGAGAGAGAGACAGAGAGAGATGACAGGGACAGGAAGAGGGGGAGAGGAGGAGGAAGGAGAGCTCCAAAGAATTAGAAAAGAGGGGCTGGGGCCACAGCCAATCAACCCAGCTTCCCAGGTCTCAGCTGCCCAGGATCAAGGTGAAACTGAGCAGTCAAGAATGCCTTCCCGGGGTGGACCAGGGTCACTCTTGACCCCCTCACTCACAGCAGGTCTTAGGCCAGTGGGTTGCCTTCTATTGTCAAGGTCACCTTCCCCAGCTGAAAACCGACTAGAAGGTCTCCACATGGGTTAGGGAGAAAGAAGGAGATACCTTCAGCAAAGGGACTGGCACCTCAAAGGGAACGTCAACAGGAAGCAAATGCCTCAGGTTGTCAGCGCGGGCCAAGGCAAGAGGGAACAGTGTCCCAAGAAGGCCCCGACAAAAACAAATGCATTTTACCCGAGAAGAGAGAGGACCTCAGAGGTGTTCTCTGGTAGGCATTTTGTTACATCCATGAGCAAAGACAGTTGGATCTTGGAAAGGGGAAGGTGGGGCAGGGAGTTCCGCTGGGGTAGAGGAGGATGGAGATAACGGACCAGGGGAAAGGAGAAGCCAGCAAGATGAAGGCAGGAGGAGTGAGTGGGGGGGAGGGGGAGCAGAAATGTGCCAGAGGCCAATGGGAGCTGTTAGAAAGGTTTGCATGGTAGAACTGGGAGCCTAGCAGGAACCCTGCAGGCCACGTATGCTCACCTCACAGCTATGCCTGGCACCAGGCCTAGGAGATAATCAGGCAAAGTGTCCTGCAGACTGGTCCTAGGACTAGCTCAGACCTCATCAGGGCCTGCCTCAGCCTGACGTCCAATGCCCCGATGTTTGTTTTCCGCTGCAGAACCTGATTCCCCGAATCCTAACTAGCCCTACCACCCAAGCTGATATTCTGAACAGCCCTCACCCAGCTTCTTGCTATAGAAGCCCCGCCAGGCAGCTTCTCTCCCTTATCTCTTATCCCCGCCAACATAGAAAGAACCCCGGACAGGAATCCAGGTCTGGTCAGGACAGGGGATAAGCTGTCACCCACGTCTGGGCCTCTATGTCCTCCGTGAGGAAAATGGGAGCCATAACATCAGCCCTGCCTGTGTCACAGGGCGCTTCAGGATGGAACGAGGTAAATGCACGGGAAAGCTCTTTGGAAACTTTCAAATGTTGTGGAGGTTTATTATGATTATTATTCATGTCTGATTTTGCCGCCTCCGTGGAGCCCCAGCTCCACTTTGTGCCTATGCGATGCCAAAACAACCAGTCAAATCCATCAAAAAGTCACTCAATTGAGTGGGAAAAAATGCAGGCGGCTCTGTTGCGTGCTATCAGAAAATAAAGCCACCAGCATATCACTGGTGTTTTTGGGAACGTGCAGTGGGTTGTTCTAGGCACTGGTTTTGAGTTTTTCTAAGGCTTTCACCTCCTGTGAACCAAAAAAAAAAAAAAAAAAATGACGATGGAAAAAATCAAGGCCCTCAATTGTTTCCCAGGAGTGAGGATGGCTGGATGGCTTCAAGACGCCAGGCTTAGGGGAGGTTGGAGGGGGGGGGGGGAGACAAAAATTCCTGCAGGGGAGGGACCATTGTCACTCTTGAACCCCTCCCTCACCCACAGCAGGTCTTAGGCCAGTGGGTCATCTTTGGTTGGCAAAAAGTCCCCTTCTCCAGCTGAGAAGCGACTTGGGTAAGTCCCCACATGGGTCAGGGAGAAAGAAGGAGATACCTGGATGGTTAGCCAAACCAGCAAAGGCTGTAAAAGCCCTGGCCCTGACCACAGGGGCTGGCACCCGGGAGATAGAGACCAAGAGAAGGAGGGGTTGACATCTGGGGGTAGAGAAAATTGTGAGATAAAAAGATGCTTTTAAATCAGAAATGTCCCTAGAGGGCTGCTTTAGAGTGGCAAGTAACTCAAGCCAGTTAGTTTCTCTCCATGTGAGCAGTTCCATAAGCATTTTGCTGGGAGAAAAGATGGAATCCAGTTTTTAAGAAGCGGCTTAGCTATCATCCATGAGTTTTATTTATGCAGGCCTTTCCAGCACACCATTCTCATCCGAAGGCATCTGCCTCTGAAATGAAGTCTCTGGATGGAATGGGAACATATATGAGTGAAAAACCAAGTCGCATCCTGGATTTAATTCTATCAGTTAACAAGTCTTTCCCAAGCAGCTGAGGACTCCCAATCCCTGGCTAGAGGCCAGTGGGGGCGGGGGAGGGGAATGAGAGAAGGGCGTCAGGGAGAATGAGACCCACAGGATATGAGAAGGGCCATACCATGGGGTCGCAGGAGTTCAGAGGCATGTATAGGCTAGAGCTGTCCCCACCAACAAAGTAGGTCTTGAGATAATATCTGGGAAAGAGACTTTGTTCAACATTAAGTTGTTTGTCCAAATATGTATTTTGATAATTATTAGCATGTGTTTGAAATAGCACTTGAAAGGTGATTAATGTAGTAGACACCATCGGGGTTCCACCTGTATCCCTTGGCAACCACCCATTCCCATAACCCACCAGAATGGGCAACTCTCTCCCTGGGGGTTCCCTTGGGCTGCTGGAGCATGAGTAGGGCGCTGGCTACAACTGACAGCAAATTAGCCCCACCCCCAGAAGCTACACCAATGACTGATGGGAATGGGTGTATAGATACCTCACCTCCCTCACCCCACAGATGGGATAACTCTGAAGTTCTTGAACTTCACAGTCTCCTAGACCTCAGATTTCTCCCAGATTTAATCCCCAGAGGGATTAGGCCCCAGTTGCCTCCAATGGCAGCTAGCCTGATAACTCATGTTTACTGGCTGCCTTCCTTCCTCTGCCTCATTCCCCAGCTCCTCAACAAGTGCTTCCTGGGATCACCTCCCCAATAAACTATTTGTACATGAATCCTTATCCTTGAGTCTACTTCTTGGGCAACCCTAACTGAAATTATACATGTATTTTTATCACCCTTTCAAGCTTAATTTTGTATCTTTTATCCTATTTAATCCTCCAGCAGCCTAAGAAAGTGGAATTATTTTTTACATGATGGACTGAGACCCCGAAAATTAAGATAACCAGCTGAAGACCACATAATCAGTAACTGACACATCTTGGTCTATGTTTAATATCTGATATGCTGACTCCTGCCCTGGTACTCCCTCCATCACACCCCACTGCCCCAGTCATTCCCATCTCTAAATAAACTCTGCATGGGGTGCCAGGATGGCTCAGTTGGTTGAGCATCTGACTCTTGATTTCAGCTCAAGGCATGATCCCAGAGTTGTGGGATTGAGCCTCACATTGGGCTCCACACTGAGCGTGGAGTCTACCTAAGATTCTCTCTCCCTCCCCCTCTGCCCCTCCCCCATTCACACTCTATAGCTAGCTAGCCAGCTAGATGATAAATAATAATGTAACCCCAGAGTTCATGTGGACAGTGTCCTTACAAGAGGGGTATGTAGAATGATACATTTTCTCAGACTTTACATATCTAGGCTATAAATAATATATTCCTGCTACCTTTACCTATGAATAACACCTTAATGGAGCCAAGAACTCTTGGGTAGCAATCCTAGAACTCTGCAGATAAATAATTCCCAAAGTACTGTAGTGGCAATTACCTATGGATATTAACAGAGGCATAACATTTGTTATTGGGAAACGTGGATAAACGAGGAGAAACCTTTTTTTTTTTTTTTTTTCCAAATTAATGGGCTTTCTAAATTTCAAAAGTATTGCTCCATCGCAGTCCCCAAGCGTGTGTCTGTCTTCCAGAGCACAGCCATCATAGTCTCCCAAGACAATGATGGACATAACATCTGCTTAAGATATGATTTTGTAGCATTTACCCCACTTTCTTTATCAGCGAGAATTCTGAGTCCAGACTGAATTACTTTTCTCAATATACCTGAAGTATTAAATCTTCACCAGGATGCACTGAAATGTCAGATTCTTTGTTATTCTGTTATTGAAACACAGTTCAGCTTTTATTTTTACTGTAATTTTCTCACTTTATTTAAATTTTTATGGAAATTGTTTTCCAACACTACCTATCTATAAGAAAATTATTCAATAATTAGAATATTTGATTTTATATCCCAGAGCCTCCGTTTCCCCCAAGAATCTCCAGCTTTCCTTTCTTTTTTTTAGTCTCCTCAGAAAGCTATGTATGATTTTCTTGTATGAAAATATTTACAGATACACTTTTGAAAGTGTCTCTGTTGGATAAATAAAGATGCATTCTGTATTTAGTGTAGCTATATTTTATTGGCCTGGGTGATACTGTCTAATCGTCATTCTTTTTTTTTTAACATTTTTATTTATTTTTTTGAGAGACAGAGACAGACAGAGCACGAGTGGGGGAGGGGCAGAGAGAGAGGGAGACACAGAGTCCGAAGCAGGCTCCAGGCTCCGAGGTGTCAGCACAGAGCCTGCCGTGGGGCTCGAACCCACAAACTGTGCGATCATGACCTGAGCTGAAGTCAGATGCTCAACCGACTGAGCCACCCAGGCGCCCCAGTCTAATCATAATTCGTAATAATAGTGAAAGAAATGAGGAGATAGATGACCTCTGATAGCAAAATTCTCACATTTTTTTTTCTACCACCACGTGGAAAATATTTTCTCTTGCATATGTGTACCTTATTATTTAGGGTTGTGCAGTTCAGGTCTTTTGATGTTCATCAATCATTTCTGGTCTCAGGAAAGTATCCTTTCATGCCTTTAATTCTTCTGCTCCATTTTTGTGGTGGGCTCCATGCTTTCTCTTCAGGGTTGTCATCTTCTCTCTTATCAATGTCATCTCTTGACCTGTTGCATGGCGTTCTAGACTTTCTTAAGTTTGCCTGAACCATCACTAATTTTATTTTCTGCAATGTCATTTACATTTTATGCTATTGAGTTTTCATCTTGTTTGAACAAATAATGCCGGCTTGGGATGGAAAATAGGAAAGGCGAAAAAGTAAATCTCCCTTCCAACCATGCCCCTCAGGCATTTCTCTCCACAAAGGTAAGCACTGTTACCAGTTTCACAGAATCCTTTTAGGAATAATCTATATACAAGTATACACAAACACACACACACACACACACCATCTGCATATCTATCTCTTAATATGTTTTTAGTGACAAATCCCTATACTGTTGGGAATGGTCGTATGTCTTGACAAATAAGTACATTTCCCAACCTCTTCAAGCCTCACGTTGTCAGTTATGACATTTATGGGTGCAATAAAAGAAGATAAAAAGGTGGATCGCCAAACTCAAAGTAGCATATGAGGAAGCTACTTGTTTGCCATGACAAAATGGCAGCTTCCAGGCTGGTCAACAAGAATCCAGATTCCTTCCATCTTTTTGTTCTTCCAGGCTCCCACATATCAGCGTGTTAATCTGAGTCTTCATGGTCCCAGGATGGCTGCAGGAGTTCCAAACATTGTACCAGAAACAATGATTTCTAGAAGCAGAAGAGTGGTTATTTTTCCTTGTGTCTTTTATAAAGAATGAGAAGATAATTCCCAGAGGATTCCAGAAGTCATCCTCTTTGCTCCCATCTGACAGAATGTCATCATTCGGCCTAATGCTTAAACCAAACATTGCTTATAAAAACAGGATTTCCAGGAGGCACCTGGGTGCCTCAGTTGGTTGAGAATGCGACCCTCAACTTCGGTTCCGGTCATGATCCCAGGGTCATGCCCCGCATTGGGCTCCGTGCTGAGCATGGTGCCTGCTTAAGATTCTCTCTCTCCCCCCGCCCCTCTCCCCTGCTCATGCATTCTCTGTCTCTCAAAATAAAAATTAAAAAATAAATAAATAAAAGTAATTTAAAAGTAAAACAGGATCTGGGAATGCAAGCTGGTGCAGCCACTCTGGAAAACAGTATGGAGGTTCTTCAAAAAAACTAAAACTAGAACTACCCTACGACCCAGCAATTGCACTACCAGGCATTTATGCAAGTGATACAGGTGTGCTGTTTCAAAGGGACACATGCACCCCCATGTTTATAGCGGCACTATCGACAATAGCCAAAGTATGGAAAGAGCCCAAATGTCCATCAATGGATGAATGGATAAAGAAGATGTGGTATATATATACAATGGAGTATTACTCAGCAATCAAAAAGAATGAAATCTTGCCATTTGCAACGACATGGATGGAACTGGAGGGTATTATGCTAAGCAAATTAGTCAGTCAGAGAAAGACAAAAATCATATGACTTCACTCATATGAGGACTTTAAAGCACAGAACAGATGAACATAAGGGAAGGGAAGCAAAAATAATATAAAAACAGGGAGGGGGACAAAACAGAAGAGACTCATAAATCTGGAGAACAAACTGAAGGTTACGGGAGGGGTTGTGGGAGCGGGGATGGGCTACATGGGTAAGGGGCACAAAGGCATCTACTCGTGAAATCATTGTGGCACTCTATGCTAACTAATTTGGATGTACATTTAAAAAAATAAAAAATAAAACAAGTTAAAAATAAATTAAAAAATAAAATAAAATAAAACAGGATCTCCAGGATTTAACCAGTTAGGACCTACTTCCTAAGATTAGGGGAGGAACGAGCACAAGGCTTGAAGATAGCTCAGCCACCACAAGGCTCTGTTAGGAAGGAGGGATAGAGGGGAAGTTCCGTGAGGGCTGGATGTTGGGTACCCAACCAACTACATCTCTACAGCACACACTCTTACTCACATCGGTCACCACCAGTCTTCCACCGGCTCCCAAATCTCCAGCTCAACAACTTCCAGTGACCTCTTTTCGGTAAGGCAAACACCCGCCCTCCCCTGCCTCCCACACACATCCAGTGTGCCCTTCCCACTCCACGAGAAACACTCCTGCCCTATGAAACTCCTCTCAGGGCATTCTGCGCCCCTGCTGCTTCACAAAATCTAGCAGCCCCCCAGAACACGCTTTTCCGGAGGCCCTCTCTAGTGGTTACCTGCTTCATCTCTCACATCCCCAGCATCCAGGCGTGGGTAATTGCTCTGGACTGAATGTGTGACCCGCCCCCCCAATTCCCAGGTTAGAATCCTAGTTCCCAATGGAAAGGTATTAGGAGGTAGTAATTAGGTCACGAGGGGAGAGTCTTCATGAGTGGGATTAGTGCCCTTCTAAGGACAGACCAGAGAGAGCTTCCTTCCCCTGTCTCTCTGCTCTCTAAAGGGAAGATGCAACAAGAAACATCCACAAACCAGGAAGGGGTCTCTCAGCAGAAACCAGATCTATTAGCACCTTGATCTTCGGCATTTCAGCCTCCAGCCCTGTGATAGATAAGTGTTCATTGTCTAAGCCACCCAGTGGATGGTAATCTGTTACTGTAGCCCAAGCCAAGAAGGCAGTTCCCCTTGCTTCCGAGTCCTGATGTCCCACTAACTAGTTGAAACTCCAGATCCCTTGAGACTCCGGGTCCTATGGCATTGTCCCCCTTCCCTGCTCCTCACAGTTGCCGTCCATCACACTGCTCGTCACTCCTTGTTCGCTAACAATCATGGCACCGAACGGCAGTGTTCCTCTCATTTCCAGTAATGGTGGTTTTACGATCCACCTGTAGACCCCCACTCAAAACCCTCCTCTTAACGGTGACACTTCCTCTCCCATACTCTTTCTTCACCCAACCATTTCTAAGGTCACAGTCTGGGCTTCGGCACCACTCAGATAATCTCTGATACCTACCTATTTTTTAATTTCATTTTAATTTACATCCCAGTTAGTTAGCATATCGTGCAGTAATGATTTCAGGAGTAGAAACAATCTATTTTTTTAAAAGCTCTCTGACTGACAATACCCAGGAAAATGCACACATGTATTCACTTTTTGATGCAGCTAGCTCACTTCTAAGAATCTATCCCAGTGCTGCACCAGCAAAAATATACCAAGATGTAGGACTAAAGTTAGTCATAGCAGCATTATTTGTAACCGTGAGAGGCTGGAAATGATCTAAATTTCCAACGATAGGGACTAGGGACGTGGTTAAGCTAATTACAGTTCATCTGTACTATGGGCTACTATGTCACTGTAAAAAGCAACAGGGAAGATCTGCATAAACAGTTAAAAAGTGATCTCCAAAATATTTTATGTTAAAAAAAAGAAGAAGAAGAAGCAAGGTACAAGATAATGTGCATAGTTTGCTACATGTGCAAAGAAAGGAAAGAAAGTGCTATGGTGTGTGTGTGCGTGTGCGTGCGTGTGTTTGTGTGTGTGTGTGTGTGTGTGTGTGTGTGTTTATCCAAAAAGAAAGTGTCTTAGTTCAGGCTCTCGTAACAAAAACACGATCCACTGAGTGACTTAAGCAGCAATCATTTATTCCTCAGTTCTGGAGGCTGGAAAGTCCAAAATCACCAGAGCCAGAGTCTGGTGAGAGTCCACTTCCTGGCTTGTAAACAGCTGCCTTCTGGCTATGTCCTCACATGGAAGGGAGAAGGAAGAAGCAAGATCCTTCACGCCTCTTGTTTTAAGGACACTAATCTCATCATCAGAGCTCTACCCCATGACCTAATTACCTCCCAAAGGCCCATCTTCAAATACCATCACATTACATTCATGTTAACATATGAATTCTAGAGTAATCAAACATCCTATCCATAACAGGAGGGAAGCAAAAACTAATTTTTAAAATGGTTAACGATAAGGGGAAAGAGAGAACTTGGGAGATGGAATGGAATTTTGGAATCATATAAATGTTTCATATAATTTTTAAAAATAAGTTAATTCAGGGGACGCCTGGGTAACTCAGTTGGTTGAGCATCCGACTTCGGCTCAGGTCATGATCTCACGGTTTGTGAGTTCGAGCCCCGCGTCAGGCTCTGTGCTGACAGCTCAGAGCCTGGAGCCTGCTTCGGATTCTGTGTCTCTCTCTCTGCCCTTCCCCTGCTCATGCTCTGTCTCTCTCTGTCTCAAAAATAAATATAAACATTAAAAAAATAATAAGTTAATTCAGGGGCACCTGGGTGGCTCAGTCAGTTAAGCATCTGACTTTGGCTCAGGTCATGATCTCACGGTTGGTGAGTTCAAGCCCCGCATTGGGCTCTGTGCTAACAGCTCGGAGCTGGAGTCTGCTTCAGATTCTGTGTCTCCCTCTCTCAGCCCTTCCCCCACTTGTACTCTGTCTCTCTCTCTCTCTCTCTCTCTCTCTCTCTTTCAAAAATAAATTAACAAAATACATGAACATTAAAACATTTTTACATAAGTTTATTCAAAAAGAAAAAAAAGCATCTCTGAAGGTAAAAAAGAAGCTTAACCAAATTAACTTACTGTATATAAGGTTGGTAGAATAATCATACAGAAAAGAAATATTTCAAGTAACTCAGAAACACAGTGTTTTGACCACGCATCCCTATAAGGCCATATAGGGAGCTATATTCTAAAAAGCAAAATGAGCAAGAAATCTTAAAGTGTACATAGCAGTTTCATTGTTGGCAATAAACTTGGACTGTCTGTTTCCTATTGCTGCTGTGACAAATGACCACAGATTTAGCGGTTGAACCCAATGCAAATTTCTCATTTCATACCTGTACGTCTGGACACAATTCCTGAGAATCGTGAGACACAATTCCTCTCCATCTGTGAGCCTATGAAAGTCAAGAAACAAGTTATCTGCTCCTAAAGTGTCACAGAGGGATAGGCATAAGATAACAGTGATAGACATTTGATTCAAAAGAGAAGAAAATGGAAGGGAAGACACGTGTCCCAAGCTATTTCAAAATCCAGCCGGAAAATTTGTTCCATGGTCTGGGATTAACCCTTTCTGGCTCATGTCCCCACCCTAGGAAGCAGCTTTCATTTCTTTTACGAAGAATAGCACATGTTTGCAGCCCAGTAGTTTTATCAGCTTGTTTCTTGCCTGTAGAATTGGGGGGGCCCAGCTGCCTTCTTTCACATTGTACTTTGTACCTTTCCGTCTAAGCCGGCGGTGTTTCTGCTGGCATAAATTTGCAAGAGCTTTGTGGATCTGCTATGTCTGTCTCAGGGATTTGCTCCATTAGACAAGAGGCTTCCCCTACAGAAATCTCCTGGACAATCCCATCTCTGTTCCTGGCTTCTGAGGCAGCTGAGGGGTCCATGAGTCACACACCTTCAAGGCTCCTCCGTATGACTGGATACTCTGAACACTGATCCCTCCAAGGCACTAACAGAAGGTTGTTCATCCACACCCTTCCATTTCTTTCCAGAGCGTGCTTCCTGACAGCGCATGTCCTCATTTTAACTTCTTTGGTGTTCTGAATAAGCTGAGATTTCCCCAAATTACCAAGCTCTGGTTCCTTTTTGCTTAACCTATCTCTTTCCTCTTACATTTCATGATAAGAAGCAAGAAGAAACCAAGCCCCATGTTGACCACCCTGCTGAGAAATCTCAGCTGAATATCCAAACTCATCATTTGCAAGTTTTGCTTTCCACAGAACTGTGGGACACAGTTCAGTACACTTTCAGCCGATTCCCTTTTCACCAGCTACCAAGAACGTGTTTCTCATCTCCACCCGAGCCTTACCGACAGCTCTTTTAATAACCATGTTTCTGTCGATGGTCTGCTCCCGATGACCCCGGTGCCCTCTGAGACAGTTTACCCTGCTTCTCACTCCCTTCCGAGTCAGCGCTAACACAGCCATTCACATCCATATGTCTATTAACAATCTATTTGATGCAATCTAGGTGTATTTTTTTCTATCATGCTCCAAAAATTCTCCCAGCTTCCAGCCATTGCCCAATTGCAAAGCCACTTCCACACTTGTAGGCATTTATTTCAATAGTTCCTTGTGTCCAGGCACCAAAATCCGTGTTCACTTCCTACTGCTGCTATGATAAACTACCATGGCCTAAAACAATGCAATTATCTTACAGTTCCAGAGGTCAGGAGCCTGAAATGGGTCTCACCGGCTTAAAATAAATGTGTTAGCAGGGCTGTATTCCCTTCTGGAGGTCCTGGGAAAAACCTGTTCTCTTGCAGTTTCCAGCTTCTAGATGCTTCCCACATTCCTTGACTCATGGCTCATTTCCACCTTCAATGCTGACAATGGCCAGTCTAATCTTTCTCCTGAGCTCTCTCTCTAGGTTGGATGCTTCTGCCTCCCTCCTCGCCATTTAAGGACTCTTATGATTACCTTGGGCCCACCTGGATAACCCAGGATACTCTCCTTGTTTTAAGGTCACTTGATTAATAAACTTAATTTTTTTTTTTTGTATAAATGTTTATTCATTTTTGAGAGAAAGTGTGGCCAGGGGAGGGGCAGAGAGAGGGGGGGACAAAGTAGCCTCGGCACCAACAGTAGCTAGTCCAACGCGGGGCTCGAACTCACAAACCATGAAATCATGACCTGAGCTGAAGTCAGACACTCAGCCGACTGAGCCACCCAGGAGCACCTAGTACACTTAATTCTATCTGCAACCTAAATTTCCCCTTGCCATGAAACATAACAAATTCAGTTTCTAGGGATTGAGACACAGACACGTTTGGGGAGTGGGGGGTGTATTATCCTGCCTTCCATAGTCAGTATTTTTATTTTGAAAGATACGCACATATATATGTACACACACATACAAACACATATTAAGATAAAACAAATAAGTAATTATAGTAAAGTTATAAGGAATCAAACTGATTTTTAGCATATGATAAAAGAGATACAGATATAAACTCAGAGTTAAGTTAAAACCCTGTATGGCCAATAAGCATATGAAAAAATGATCAACATCACTAACCATCAGAGAAATATAAATCAAAACCACAATGATATATTATACCCATTAAGGTGGCTACTATTTAAAAGAAAGAAAGAAAATAACAAGTGTTGGAGAGGATGTGGAAAGATTGGAACCCTTGCACACCATTGGTTGAATTGCAAGATGGTGTGACCACTGTGGAAAATGGTATGGGGGGGACTCTCAAAACATTAAAAATAGAACTCCCATATGATCCAGCAATCCTGCTTCTGGGAATAAATCCAAAAGAAATGAAAGCAGAATCTTAGAGATATTTGTGCAAATACCAAATACCTATGTTTATAGCAGAACTATTCATTATAGCTAAGAGACAGAAGCAACCCAATGATCCATCAACAGATGAGTGGATAAACAAAACATGGTGTATACATACAGCGGAATATTCTTCAGCCTTAAAAACGGAAATCCTGGGGAGCGTGGGCGGCTCAGTCAGTTAAGCATCTGACTTCGGCTCAGGTCATGATCTCACGGTTGGTGAGTTTGAGCCCCGTGTCGGGCTCTGTGCTGACAGCTCCAAGCCTGGAGCCTGCTTCGGATTCCGTGACTCCCTCTCTCTCTGCCCTTCCTCTACTCGCTCTCTGTCTCCGTCTTTCAAACATAAATAAACGTTAATAAAAAATTTTTTGTGAAAAGAAGGAAATCCTGTCACATGCTGTAACATGGGTGAACCTCGAAGCTATTGTATTAAGTGAAATGATCAAGGCCATTGTGTTAAGTGAAATGTGACAGTCATAAAAACACAAATAACAGACGGTTCCTCTCATATGAGGTGTGTTAACTAGTCAATTCATAGAGACAAAGTAGAATGGTGCTTACCAGGGCCTGGCAGGAAGGGGGGATAAGTAGTTATTACTTAATGGGTATAGAATTTCAGATTCGCAAGATAAAAGAAAGTTCTGGATCTCTGTTTCACAACAGAGAACAAACTTAACACTCCTGAACTATACACTTAAAATGGTTAAGATGGTAAGTTTTGTGTTATGTTCAAAAAAATTTTTTACGTTATCTATAAATATTATCACAATAAAGAAAGCACGAGAATCAAGTTTCTATCATTGTTTTTTTTTATTTTTTTAATTTTTTTTATTATGAAATTTATTGTCAAATTGGTTTCCATGCAACACCCAGTGCTCATCCCAACAGGTGACCTCCTCAATGCCCATCCCCCACCCTCCCCTCTCTCCCACCCCCCATCAACCCTCAGTTTGTTCTCAGTTTTTAGGAGTCTCTTATGTTTTGGTTCCCTCCTTCTCTAACCATTTTTTTTTCTTCCCCTCCCCCATGGTCTTCTGTTAAGTTTCTCAGGATCGACACAGGAGTGAAAACATATGGAATCTGTCCTTCTCTATATGACTTATTTCACTTAGCATAACACTCTCCAGTTCCATCCACGTTGCTACAAAAGGCCAGATTTCATTCTTTCTCATTGCCACGTAGTACTCCATTGTGTATATAAACCACAATTTCTTTATCCATTCATCAGTTGATGGACATTTAGGCTCTTTCCATAATTTGGCTATTGTTGAGAGTGCTGCTATAAACATTGGGGTACAAGTGCCCCTATGCATCAACACACCTGTATCTCTTGGGTAAATTCCTAGCAGTGCTACTGCTGGGTCATAGGGTAGGTCTATTTTTAATTTTTTGAGGAACCTCCACACTGTTTTCATAAAAACCCTCGAGAAACTCGGGATAGAAGGAACATACTTAAACATTGTTTTCTTGTAAACTGTATTTCAGAATAACCAAATAATTGATGAAAGTTCTTCTTCATAGAGGAATCACAGCTAGTAAATGCAGAAGGAATGACAGATTTAGAAAAGAACAGTTTCACATCCCCAGAAGAAATAACGAATCTAGGCAACATACCAGGACACAAATCTTGAAGAGAAGTTTGTGGGGAAACTTTGTAACAGAGACACCAGGCTGACAGCTCCTGAGCCAACAGTTCATTCTTAACATTCGAAGAACGAGACAACTAGATATTACAGAATCCCTAATGTGACGTCAGAGGAAATCTATGTGTAAAGTACACTTGCTAGAGAAACACAGAAGAATAAAATCTAAAAATGCCTAGATGAACATGGTTCACAAGATCACAGGGAGGTGACACCAGCAAAAATGGCAGAGTGAGGATCTCAGAAAATTCTCTCCTCTATAAAATAAAAAATCATCAGAACCAACTTTCTCAGAACTCTGCCAATCAACCTGAGTTTATTACTAACAGAGCATTTATTAAATCTAGCTAAATCTCATTAACAACAGTGAGCCGGGGGTGCCAGGGTGGCTCGGTCGGTTAGGCATCAGACTTTGCTCAGGTCATGATCTCACGGGTTCGTAAGTTGGAGGCCTGCGTCCGGCTCCCTGCTATCAGCACCAGCCGCTTCAGATCCTCCGTCCCCCCGTTTCTGCCTCTCTCTCGCTCTCAAAAATAAATAAACATTAAAAAAAAAAAACCCAACAGTGAGCGTTGTGGCATTGCAACTTGCCCTCACCCCTTGTCCCACTCTCCAGCTCCAAAGTAGTCTTAAAAAATAAGAGACACACTCCCCCCCCAACCTGCAGTGAAAAGTCGCAGACTGTCACTCCGCCAGAAGGAACAGAAGAGGGTTGAAGCCCTTTCAAAGCCACAGCCCTAAAGAACGATCATTTTTTGACCTGTCTGGTTAATTCTTGGAAGATCCCACTTACAAGGCTATCTGTAATTGACCTGACTCCGTGCTTTCCCAGTGAAAAAGAGTAAAAAGCTTTTTTCCCCTGGGGGGACATTGAAAATTAAACGCAAATGGTAACTTCACACTACCTAGGGTGGTAGATAAGAGTCGAGCAAACATCAGGCTAACCAAAAGGCTTAAAAGGAAGAGCTGGCAATGAGATATCCGTAGGTGCTTTGAAATTCTCATACACATTCCTGGGGATCTGGAACATCACGTGCATGTATAGGCTGTGCGCAGGCTCAGGAAAGGCCGGAGAAGGCCCTGAGCTCTCACCTCTGAGTAACTCTAAGATCTACCCACACAGGTGAAGGCTTAAGGAAGGGGTGTAAGTGGTCTGGTTCAACACGTACCCAGAGCCCCTTGGCAAAGACTCGTTTCCAGGTATTTAAAACACTCTGTCCAATCGTTAGTTAGCCGACCACTAACCTAACCACACAGGGACTTCAGTGGCCACTCTTGACAAAGAATACAGACTTCACGGAATTCGTTCAGAAAAGTCATTAAACAAACAACATCTGCAACAAGCAGCAACCAAAACCAACACTGGGGAGGGGGCTAGAAATCAATTTCCAGGCCTGCTACATTGTGTTATTTTAAATGTACGGCTTTCAACAACAAAAAACTATGACAGGTGCACAGAAGCAAGAAAGTTGGACCCACACACGTGAAAAAAAGGCAATCAGTAGCAACTGCCCCTGAGGAAACTGAGATGATGAATTTATCGGAAAAGACTTCAAAATCAGCGAGTTTAAGTGGAATGAAATTGTTCAGCCACCAAAGGAATAAAGTACCGAAACATACCAAAATACAGATGAGTCTTTAAAATACTATGCTAGGGGCGCCTGGGTGGCTCAGTCGGTTAAGCGTCCGACTTAAGCGTCCGACTTCGGCTCAGGTCATAATCTCGCGGTCCGTGAGTTCGAGCCCCGCGTTGGACTCTGTGCTGACAGCTCGGAGCCTGGACCCTGCTTCGGATTCTGTGTCTCCCTCTCTCTCTGACCCTCCCCCGTTCATGCTCTGTCTCTCTCTGTCTCAAAAATAAATAAACATTTAAAAAAAATTTTTTTTAAATAAAATACTATGCTAAGTGAAAGAAGCCAATCACATGATTCCGTTTTAACGAAATGCTCAGACTAGGCAAAGTCTATAGAGGTAAAAAGTAGATGAATCATTGCCTAGGACAGGGGGTGGTGGGTATGGGGGAATGGGGAGTGACTGTCTATGAGTAGTGGGTTTTTTGGTGGAGAGAGTAAAGAGATTGCTCTAAAAATGAATTTGGTGATGGTGCACGCATCTATGAACCTGGTAAAAATCATTGGATTGTATTCTTTATTTTTTTAATGTTTATTCATTTTGAGACAGAGCGCGCACGGTTGAGCAGGGGAGGGGCAGAGAGAGAGAGACAATCCTAAGCAGGCTTCCCACTCAGCATGGAGCCCAACACAGGGCTTGAACTCACCACCCTGAGATCAAGACCTGAGTTAAGATCAAGACTCAGATGCTTAACCGACTGAACCGTCCAGACGCACACACCCCTCCCCCACTTGTCATTTTTACTGCTTTCCTCATAAAGTCCTGTTTTGTCTGCTATTAGTACCGAAACACCATCTTTTTTGTTGTTGTAAAGATTTGCCTGGATTTTAACCCTTTCGTTCCCACCATCTAGTGCTCCTTGATTTATGTGTGTTTCTCATAAACAGCATAGAGCTAGACTTCATTTATGTAATTGTTGCTTTTGCTTCAATCTGGAAATCTCTGTGTGTATAGCTTAGATGACTATTAAGTGACCATCATTTATATATTTTTCTGATGGTTGCCATTACACTGGACTTATTTCTACCATTTTATTTTGTGTTTTCTATTTACCTGCTTCCTCTTTGCTTATTTTTTTTTTCTCCTTCCCTGACTTCTGCGAGATCACACATGCTTTCTTAATTCCGTTCTTCACCCCCACCTGTTTGGAGAACACATATTTTCATTCAATAAGTAGTTATCTTTATATATACTTCTCATTTTCACATGTTTCTCACAAACATCTAAGCAATATCTGTATCCCCTCCTTTTTTTTCTTTTTTTTAAGTTTATTTATTTTGAGAGAGAGAGAAAGAGAGAATGAGCAGGAATGAGTGGGAGAGGGGCAGAGAGAGGGAGAGAGAGAATCCCAAGCAGACTCTGGGTTGTCAGCACACAGACAGACACTGGGCTTGAACTCACGAACCACGAGATCATGGCTTGAGCTAAAATCAAGAGTCAGACGCTTAACCCACTAAGCCACCCAGGCACCCCTGGATTGTATTCTTTAAATGGGTAAATCGTATGGTACCTGAACTGTATCAATAAGGCTTTAATTTTAGAAAATAATAAAACTATGCAAAGAAGGGCACCCAAGACGTGACCACACAAGGGAGAGTTGTTTCTTGGCCAGATGCTGCTCACCCAGCTTCTTCACACTTGAAAAAAAATTCTTGAAACTGTAATTATAGGCCCCTGTCTACTTCAACTTCACTTTTCAAGAAATGGAGAAGGACCACAATAACCCCGTGCTCCCATTCAGTCTCAGCCTTAATACTCTAGCTGCAGGTGCACTGAGGGGGGTATCACCTGCTAGCTCATTTAAGTTGCTGCACGGAATTAAAACGAAAACCAGCAGGCATTTACTCAGTCTTTCAGTATTTGCTGGACACTTGAAAACTCTCACAACCAGGAAGCATGTGGATTAATGAGCCCAGAGTCAAAAGATGGTCAGTGGGCCAGTCATGACAAATGACCCAAGCCGAGTGGGGACCCAAGGGTGGACAGAACAGATATGCTCCTGCCCTCATTCAGCCTCAAGTCTAGTAAAAGAGGCAATCATGAGCCACGTGCTCAGCCCAGGGGAGGACCCTAAGGGACAGTGACAATACTGCAGGAGCTCCTGAACGAGAGGCCACACAAGGACTAGGCAGTTGAGAAGGTCCAGATGCCCACTGGCAGTCTCCCATGGGACCGGAGTGGGGTAACGTACTGTTTCTTCATCTGGGTGATGGTTACACAGGTGTGTTTACTTTATAACAACTCGGCAAGCTATTTACCTGTGATTTGTGCATTGCTGTCTCCATACGTTATGCTTTCATAAAAAAGTTACTTGAAAATATTCCGATTCAAATATTCCACTGGAATCAAACGTAGACACCTTTCTGCATCTCTCTATGGCGCCCACTTCCTCTCTAACTATGGCGCCCACTTCCTCTCTAATGCAACTCACTCACTCCATCCTCATTCTCTATGCTCTAAGCTCACCAGCCTACATTTGGTGGCAGAAATGCCCAAATTGCCCTGGCCTGAGAATCTTCTACAGGCTTTTCTTCTGCCTGAGGTGCATTTGTCTGTTCTTCGCGAACTTCATATTTCTAAAAATCCAATCTCAGTTAAAATGGCATCCCCTCAGAGATGCCTGACCTCACCGCTCTACCTACATTGCCCGGCGCCCTGCGTGGTCCTGTCACAGTGCCCTGTGCATGTTCCTCATTGCACTTTTGTGTCTTATCACCCGTCTCCCAGGATAGACTATAGTATCCATGGAAGCCAATGCTGTAGCTCACTCAACATTTTATCACCATGCCCAGTAAAGTGTTCGATGTGTAACACTTGAAATAAGTGTTTGCAAATGAGTGAATAAAGAAACAGAAGGCAATGCTCAACCCAAGAGGGGAGCAAGGACATGGCCTTTCAGGTGCTGTGGCAAGACAATAAGTGAGGTGTGTTGGCAGAATCTTGTGGCCCCCATCTAGTCACCCTAGACTAGCAATACTGGGAGATGATGAATTACAGTTACTCCTAGAGCCAACCTTTCAAGGGGAAGGTTGAATGGTATTAAATGCATTTAATAGCACAATGAAAGGAACAAAGCCCCTGTAATTCCCACCATCTCCTTACCCCTACCAACCTGGGGAATCGGTGGCATCACAGCATCTTGATTCTTAACACAATGGCACAGGGGCAGTTCTGGCTTGTCAGAGGATGTGACTGTCAAAGCATCTTTGTGTGCAGGTGTGACGATGCTTTTCCCACACAGCAGGGACAGACTGCAGGCTGTAATTTTGCCCTGGCCCCCTATTATCAAAACCATACCATTCCTCCCTAACCTTAGAGTATATCTAAAAGTACTCCCCTCAATGTACCAGGTGCAGCCGGGGAAGGTCTCTTAATGCCAAAGGAGATGTTTAGAAAGTAGGAAGAGCTTAAATCAGCGCTGGTCAGAGAAAAGGCCAGCACCCCTGGGTCAGCCCTACACCAGTAACCTGCCCCCAGAAGGAAGCCATTGGCCAACCCTGGTGGCCTACTCTGACCAGCCACCTGCCCACAGTCCAACCCCTCACCTGAGTACAGCCGAACCCTCACTCTGTGCACAACCTGACCCTCACCCTGCCCACAACTTGACCCCTCAGCCTGGCCTCAGATGGACCCCTTGATTCCAGGTACACACAGTCTTGCCCTTCAGTGTACATCTTATTTCCTTACCCATACTGTGAACTTTCTGGGGCAAGACACCAATGCCTCCTGAGAAACTGAATATACAAGTGGACAATGACCAGACCATATATGACAATAGACCCCTTACCCACAATCTCTAGCAACCAGCCCAGGAAGTCAAATGCCCACAGCAACCGGCCTAGAATGGTCAGAAATTGCTCAGTGGCTTCCAGCTTCTTTATTTCATGTACCCACGTCCAACCCAGGACCAACCAGGCAAAGGCAAATATGCTTCCCAAGCAGTCACATAAGATGCCCCTCTTCTAGCCAGGCTCCTTCCAGGGTCCCCAACAACCTCCAGTCACTGCAGGCGTGCCTGAAGCCTTCCTTTTGATGTTTGCTGTAACACTTTCCCGCTCCCTGCCTGCCTTGAAGTCCCTGACAAATGCAAATAATGGTCCCTTGCTATGACAGACTCTGAATAAGCAGTTTCTGTTTGTTCTCACCTAGGTGGTCTTCCTTTCTGTCCAGTTTTCCTGGAGGTCCCAACAAAACACTGCAGCCCCAGCCTTTGGCCAGGTGCGTTATATGCTGACAACGTACTCGTGACTTCAAATCCACACCAGTGTGGTGAGTCAGCACTTTGGTCTGAACTCCCCTCTCTTTGCAGTGAGTCCTTAGCTACTTATTAGCAGCTCAGGGCCCAGGTTTTTTGGTGGTGTCTCCTTTGTTTGCATTCTTGGTAGAATTGGGCCATCCCTCTTCACCTCTTTGGCTCTCTTTTATGCTTCCATTTTATGCTGTTCTGTTAAAATTCTTGGTCACAGGAAGGAGAATCACAGGCCAGAGCACAAGCAGAGGCCCCCTGTAGACCTGTAGATCAAGCGAGCCTCACAGAGCATTGAGTTTGTAGTTCTCACCGCACTAGAATCCGTTCAAAGTGCTGTGGGTCACCAATAAAGCTAGATAAGGTTCCTCTTCCATCTCAATACCTTGTCTAGACAGTCTTCTCTCCGGTTTTTCCGAAAGAGCACAAATTGTCAGGTCTGTGTTTAGAGACAGTCAACTGTCAGGACAGGAGGTCCTAAGACACAAGGGGCCAAAGCATGACGTCTCTACCACCCACTGCCAGCTCTCATGGGGTCATCCAAGTCCTTTCCTCCTCCAGGAAAACCCCTGCCTCTAATTTGGATGTTAGAATCCAAATTCTCGTACCTGTCTTTCTAAATGGCCTGACTTCACCACGGATCATTTGGGGGACTCTGGGGAACACGTGACTTGCACACAATTGTTCATGTGACAGAACTTTAGAAAACAAAGGGAAGAGGATATTTCGATCAGCGTACAGAGGTCCCCAAAGGAAATTCTGACTTAAACACTGCTTCACTGGAAGATTCTTTGGCCAAAGCTAATGAATAATTTGAAAACTTAAGTAACAGCAAACAAGCCTCTGCCTTTATCTTCCCCCTCCTTGCCCTCCAGTTACTTCCCTAAATGCAGCCCTGCCTCTGCCCCTCCACACCGCCAGTGACTCCTCCCTCCTCCTCCCTGCCACCCCCTACCCTTTCCCCAACAACTCCAAAGATCCTTAAATGCCAGTCACTGCTAAAGGCTCATGCCTACCACAGGCCAGGTATCCAGACAACTGTAGTATTTAAACCTTGGACCAGAACTGAATGAATAACTACAACGAAGGATTTCCCTAAACCCAGAGAGGACCAGCAACTATTCATAGAGGAATGTAGAATTCTTCTGGGAATTGAAGAATGTGACCCAGGGTTACCTGAGCTATTATCAATTTCACACACATTGCTCCGAACCTCACTGCTGAATCCCGGATGACAGAAGTTAATGAAACTGACCAGGATCTCTCTTACCACCGTAAACCCCACGGTCAAAAACAGGCCCCCAAAGTAGAGCAAGATCCCCCAAAATCCACACCTGAAACTTCTCTAATAAAAGTCTGTTGGGCCGGGTGCCTGAGTGGCTCAGGAAGTTGAGCGTCTGACTCTCGTTTTTGGCTCAGATCATAATCCCAGGGTCGTGGGATGGAGCCCCGCATCAGGCTCCACATTGAGTGTGGAGTCTGCTTGGGATTCTCTCTCCCTCTCCCTCTGCCCCTCTCCTCTGCTTGTGCATTCTTGCTCTCTCTCTAAAATTTAAAAAAAAAAAAAAAAAAAAGTGTTGGGCCACAATTCTAATCATGCAAAAGAAGAAAAGCTAGGCTATGGTGCCCTGTTGTTTGCGTTGCTGTTTGTGTTGCAAACACCAATCTATGTTGGTGAAGGTATTTTGCAGATGTGATAAATGTCTACAGTCAGTTGACTTTAAATAAAGGAGATTACCCTCAATAACATGGGTGGGCTTCATCCAATCAGCTGAAGGCCTTAAGAGCACAAACTGAGGTTTCCCACAGAAGAAGAAATTCTGCCTCAAGACTGTAACATCAAAACCCTACCCGGGGCACCTGGGTGGCTCAGTCAGTCGGTTAGGCAACCACCTTCACTCAGGTCATGATCTCACAGATCGTGAGATCGAGTCCCGCATCGGGCTCTGTGCTGACAGCTCAGAGCCTGGAGCCTGCTTCGGATTCTGTGTCTCCCTCTCTCTCTGCCCCTCCCCCATTCAGATTCTATCTCTCTCCTTCAAGAGTAAATAAACATTAAGAAAAAGAATTAAAACCCTACCTGAGTCTCCAGCCCACTGGCTTGCCCTACAGATTTCAGACTCAGGACTGCTACTTCATTCATCTCTCACCTGAATTTATAGCCTGCACTACAGATTTTGGTCTTCCTAATGCACAACTGAGGCAATCAATTCCTTTAAAAAAAAAAAAAAAAATATATATATATATATATATATATATTCAAATACATTTATCACCTATTGGTTCTGCTTCTCTGGACAACCTGTTACAGCCCCTGCAGATCAAACAGTTAGAAGACCTACTTCCCAACTGACCACCTTTATTAGCAAGGATACGTGTAGGTATTATAAGTAAAAGGCACACTGGTAAAAGATCATTCCATTTTACAAAAGAAAAGTCCCTCCATTTAGGTCAATGAGGGTGCTCCAGAGAAGGAAGAAAACACTCAAAATCCTGCCTTATCCATAAACATCCAATGTAAATGATTGCACATAGCGATGGTCACCGTTAACAATTCTTGGTAGACCTAAGTGCTACGGTTTATACAATAAACCTTCTTTGTTCAACTTCTTCCTCAGAGTAAACACACCACCCAGGTGGCAGATATTTCAAATAGCTCACGGAATTTCCCTGTCCTCCAGCCCGTAACGATAACCCTTGGGCCTTGACTGAAAAACTTTCCTTCCTGCTCTGTGTGAGGCCCCTGCCAATTTAGTAGAAAAAGATATATTTGGCCAACAGAATTGTGACACGAAGCGTATACCAGAGGGACTCTTTCTTCAGGTTCCAGAGGACTTTTCTGCTCATAATCAAGTCGGGTCTGTTCTGGGTATGCCTTTACCTTCTCCTTTAGATTTGATGCTTACACCCGAAAAAGCCCTGGACACCATTTGTGACTCTCGAAAGGAAATGCTTTGGCAGCTGGATGCCAATCTCAACCAAGGTGTATTCGTTTCCTGTGGCTGCTGTTACAAAGGAAACAAACCAGTGGCTTGAGACAACAGGAATTTATTCCCTCACAGTTCTGACAGTGGAAGCCCAAAATTCAAGATGGTGGCAGGGCCACGCTCCCACCAAAGTCTCCCGCGGGGGATCCATTCCTCGCCTCTCCCTGCTTCTGCTGGCAGCTGGCAATCTGTGGCCTCCCTTGGCTCCTGGTCTCTGTTCTCTTGTCTCTGTCTTCACGTCGCTTCCTCCTCTGTGTATCTGTGTCTCATCTCCCTCTGGCTCACTCGTACCAAGATACTTATCATTGGGTATAGAGTCTACTTGGATAATCTAGGACGATCTCCCCATCTCAAGATCCTTAACTGAGTTGCATCTGCACAGACTCTTTTTCTAAAGAATGTAACATTCACGGGTTCTGGGGATTAGGAGGTGGACACATCTTTTGGGGAGCCACCAGTCAATCCACTACACAAGGTTATGAAGCTAACTAAACCACCAAAGAATAGGTCTCTGGAGGGATTCAGAGAGGCCCTTCTAAAACACCAACATTTAGCTTCTGATTTTCAAAAGGAAGAATGGAGACCAAAAAAACAATCTCTTCATAACCTTTACTCACATAATCTCTGGCACTCTCAAGGTGGCCAGTTGGTAGAACCAGATGATTTCAAATGGATATTAGCTGAATGAGTCATCAGTGTTCCTCTGCTACGTATGTGCAGACCCAGAGCAGCCTTCTGCCCAGATCAGAGCACTCGCTGGGCCCTGTGGGGTCCAGTGACCACCTTCCTTCAAAGGCCCGAGGCCCTAGACGGCAGCCCAAGCCAAAAACTACAGGAACATGTCAGACGCGTTCCAACCCTGGGCCCTTTCCATTCCCTTTTGGGAGCAGGGACATGTACCACTGCAGTCCAGCTCCTACTGGTGCCTCCCAGAAGCACTCCTCCTAGAACGAAGGTGCCCGCTCCTGCCCTAGACAGACCAGGCTCCCTGGAATGTAGGAGTCCTCCCTAGTTACCTCTTGCAAAAGGCTGGCAGTCAGGGACAGAGACATATGCTCTAACCCTCGACAACACTCAGAGGTGTGCAGTCCTTCATGCTTTGACTCATTCACCGGTTTCTTCATTTGTCGATTCACATGTTCCTCCACCGACTGAACAAACTCCCTGAGCAACTTCAAGAGCCCAGGCTTGCACTAGCTGCTGGGCACAAAAAGACAATTATGTCAGTCACTGGAAATCCCAAGAAGGCCACTGTCTCCAGATACCACAGGTAAACAGTGAAATTACAAAGTACTAGAGAGGAATAAATCAAAGACAATGGAGACCCAAAGGAGGTGAGTGGGATTTTTGCAGATACTTAATCCCCACGTGGGACAGTTATTACCACCATTTTACATTCATGGGGGAAATGGGGGATCAAAGAATCAGTGACGGGGACACCTGGGTGGCTCAGTCAGTTAGGTGTCCGACTTCAGCACAGGTCATGATCTCACAGTCTGTGAGTTCGAGCCCTGTGTCAGGCTCTATGCTGACAGCTCAGAGCCTGGAGCCTGCTTCGGATTCTGTGTCTCCCTCTCTCTCTGTCCCTCCCCTGCTCATGCTCTGTCTCTCTCTGCCTCAAAAATAAATAAAACCATTTTTTAAAAATTAAAAAAAAAAAAAGAATCAGTGACTAACCTACAGAAGAGAGAAGAAGGGGGAATTTGGTAGGAGCCCAAGGGATAAGGCATGGAGAACACTAAAGTGGGGAAGGCCAGTCTCACTTCCTAATTGTCTTCCTGGGATACTTGGGATTTTTTTTTGCTTCCTCCATCCCTCTGTCCTCCAGGGAATCATTATCAAGGGAAATCCTCCTTTTTTCACTGTCTTTTCTCCCGCAAATCTTGGCCCAGGAGAAAGGAAATGGAAAATGGCTGTGGGCCATCGTATTTGTGAGCTGGAAGGTTGACATCCCAGCAGGAGCTGTCTCAGCCTCCCTAATTGGGATTGGAGTCATGCAACCCTTCCTGGCCTCTCCAGTTGATTATAGGCCACTTCCTCTCAGTTGACCGGCCTATTTCAATTCTGTGTTAGGAAATCTCCCTCGTTAGCATTTGCTGCTCTGTTTGAGGGTCAGAGAATTGGTCAGGTTAGCAAAGTTTTATCCCTGGAACTCTCTCATCTTTCTTTTCGTTTACCACATAAGATTCTTATGGACCGTCTTCTCCTCTCCTGGCATTACACACAATGGGTAATCTGATCTCAGGGGCTGGATGAGATAGTAACTTTGTATGTCACCTCTACTAGCAGGTACAAAGAAAATGTGATGTAGTGAGAAACACTGGTTGTTGGAGTTAGGAGATCCAGATTATAAGGTAGACTTTTCGGCACTGATAAAGGAAGGTGAGAGATTCCCCATTGGCAGTGGGTGGATTCCACTCTAAAGGGATCGCCAACTCTCCGTGAAGGTTAAAGCAATGCTAGCTGAGTCTCCACTGCTCACTTTGATTCCCCTTGTGCATTCCCAGAGCTGAGTGAGTTGGAATTCTCACCATCACCAGTTCATTCCCAAATGGTATCCCAACTCTCACCTTTTTGTAGCAGGCTGTGCTGGAAATGTGCATGGTAGGATTGGTCAGAAAGGAAGAGCCACATGAAAAGCATCCACTGGGTCTGGATGGAGTGTTAGCTGGGGTTCAGAGCAGCCAATCTACTTACTCTTTTCACAATCCATCCACGAGGCATTGCCTAACTAATGCCCAAATCAAGTCTTCCTGGGACTCTTGCTGTCCTGCAGCACAGAGAGACTGGATGGTCATCAAATTCATTCCCTTTTCCCTGCGCAGTTGGCTGAACCACATTTCCCCCTTGCATCTAAGTGGGGGCATGGGCTTGGACAGAAGTGTTGTGTGTGGCTCCTAAAATGTCTGCATAAGCTGCCCCAGTCCCCTCTGTTCTTTGGGCAGCTGGTCGTTGACAATTTAGAAAAGGTCTCCAGGATCCTGGAGAATTTCCAGGCTCCGGGAAAAAGTGGAGCCACGCATTGGAAGGAGCCTGGATTCCTGAGTCGCCTCATAGAGATCTGTCCCTGAGAGCTGCCGACCAGGTACATTCACACTGGATGTTGAGTAAACAAGAATTAAAGTTTCATTGCACCAAGCCACGCACACTCGGGGGTTGTTTATAACAGCTTTTAACCTACCACAACCAATCTCTGCCCCACTCGGAAAGTTTTCCACCCCAGTGGGTCTTCCAACTTTGTATGGTATCCTGCTTCTCAGCTTATTTCCTCTCCTAAGGAAAATTTAAAAATAAATAAAAATTAAAAAGAAAGAAAGAAAGAAAGAAAGAAAGAAAGAATGAATGAATATCTCTTAGGAGCAGAAGCAAGCACAGCTGCAAAGCAAACACCAACTCCAAGGGTCTGCAGAGCCGTGGGCTGCTTGCCAGGCTCTGAGTGGGGTATCGTTCTATTGGCTCCCGTTGCCAGCCTCTACCATTTCCACTGTGACGGGAGATAACAGCCACTAACTTCCAACTCCCCTAATTTTAAGCAAAAATTAGCATAAATAATCAAATCATAACTGGCCTCAGGGCGCCTGGGTGGCTCAGTCAGTTGAGCGTCCGATTCCTGAGTTCTGCTCGGGTCATGATCTCATAGTTCAAGGGACTGAGTGCTGCATCGGGCTGTATGCAGAAAGCACGGAGCCTGCTTGGGATTCTCACTCTCCTTCTCTCTCTGCCCCTCCCCCACAAATGCATTTTCTGTCTCTTTCTCTCAAAATAAATAATAAATAAACCTTTTTAAAAAAATCATAACTGGCCTCAAGTTCCCTGCAGGCTCAAGGGATGGGGCTAGAAGGACAGATTACAAAGTATCTCCTTCCGGCAGACAACATCCTTTCCCCGGATTCTCCCTGACCCACGACCACCAGGAGGTGCCAGTCCTGAGCTCCCAGCTCTGCTAGGTTGAGGGTGAGGGGAGGTAGCCTTGAGGCCTCCCCCCCTTCACCCATTGCCCCTGCTGACCACAGTATGTATCTGGGGCGAATGGCACAATTAGGGGGATCAGGAAGGCTGAGGTCATGGGTCAGTCAGGATTATAGGTCTGGTGGTAGCCAGGGGTACAGTCAAGCGCTGGTAAGCTTAAAAGTTAGGCTAGGACTAGAGATCCGTTTGCAGCTGGAGAATAGACTGGATGTCCATGTTCTTCACAGGGACTGATACCGGGAAGTGGCAGCTTTAACCGGGTCTCCCAATGATATGTATGAGTTTGCACCCTTTCAGATTCCACTGCTATACGGGGAGGGTGGGGGGGAGTAGTGGAAAAGAGTTCCTCTGGATTTAGATCTTCTTTGAAGATTTCATTGGAGAGAGTCTCCCGGACTCAGATATCAAACCAGAGAAAACTTCTCCTCCTCCTAACTCTTAGGAACGCTTTCTGCTATTTGAATTCGTGAGCCCCAGAATGGCAGGGACTTTGCTTTATT
Organism: Acinonyx jubatus; assembly: GCF_027475565.1. Classification (NCBI taxonomy): domain Eukaryota; kingdom Metazoa; phylum Chordata; class Mammalia; order Carnivora; family Felidae; genus Acinonyx; species Acinonyx jubatus. The sequence goes on along the minus strand of NC_069388.1, from coordinate 30,143,896 downwards.
CAACATCATAAGCATCAATAAGGCAACCGTCATTACCTTGTGTTGAATGAACGAATAAAGGCTGGTGGGGTGGGAGGGAACTGGGGGCTGCTGGTCCCCGAAAACAGGATACCTATCAGGAACACCTTCTCCATCAGCGTTCTCTCCCATCCAGCATTCTGACTCTGAAAGTGACAACTGCCTGCAGCATCTTCATGAGGGAGGAGGAGGTCCAGATCTCCTCAAATCCCTCATGACCTTTCGTAGGGGCTGAAGTCCAGGTTAATCAGCGCAGGAGTTAACTTCTCAGTTGTAGGATGAACTTCTTTTTCTTTACGCTCGCTCTCAAGGGGTCTCATAAGGGAGGGGAGATAAACGCAGATGCTAAGTTGTGCATCTTAAATAGAAGCTTTTGCCACTGGATCGCAGAGAACCCAAGGGCCACCAGGGCTCGCCTTGCTTTCATTCCAACTCCCTACAGTAACTTCTCAAAGACCCAAGAAAAAGGTGGACGATGCAATGGGAAAACTGAGGGCCTCAGAAAAGCTGTTTCTAAGCTCAGACTCTAACAGCTTTGGCTTCCTGGGCTGGGGAGGTCGGTATGAGAGGGTGTTACCCATATCTCAACATTTCTCCCATTTTCTGCTGTTTCTCCAAAGCACTTGCTCATCTAGGACTCTCAAACATCCTGCCCTGTGTCATCCACAACTAGCGGGCACCAAAGCCATGAGTTCTCCACCTCTTCCCAGACAGCTCTCCAAATACACCCTCATCTCCCTGGAACAGCTCAAGCCTTCCTCATCCTGCACCTACACGCTTACCTCTGCCCTGCAATTCCCTTCTCCCTACCACCCAGAGTGTCCAACATGATCCCTACCTACCCTGCTTAGTATCTTAACGTCAATCAAAGGAATGATCCCTTTTTGTCCCTCCCTACCCA